>NC_072800.1:61422500-62047500 GCF_028583425.1 Eublepharis macularius | reverse complement strand
GACAAATCATATGAGATCCCCAGAATGAGAGGGGGATCCTGTACCCTCAAGGTGCCCGAGGCAGCTCACAACAGTCTTTTTGCTTCTGTCTCTCAGAAAATCAATTGTTCTTCTTCCCCAGCCATTTCTTTTGGGAGGCTTATAATGAAGAGTTGATATGTATATTAGGCATGTTCTCTATCTGTTTTTTACAGACTTATGGGGTACGATTATTTGTGGTTTTTTGTTTTCTCCAGATAACTTTTAGGGCTTTTCCTGATACTGTCCTCTTCATGGGCTGAATATGTAGACATTGCTTATGCACCCAGATAATGTCCTTATGACATGTGTTCTTGTCTATAAATGTTTTCCTGCATTCAGACTGCTAACTATGTGTGCTTATGTGCTATCAAGTCACCTCCAACCTATGGCGCCCCTATGAATGAAAGACCTCCAAAATGTCCTATCATTAACAGACTTGCTCAGATCCTACAAACTGGAAGATGTGGCTTCTTTTATTGAGCCAAGCCATCTCATTTTAGGTCTTCCTCTTTTCCCACTGCCTTCCACTTTTCCTAGCATGATTGACTTTTCCAGAGAATCTTGTCTTCTCATTATGTGACCAAAGTACGATAGCTTTAGTTTTGTCATTTTAGCTTCTAGGGAGAATTCAGGCTTGATTTGATCGAGTGCCCACTTATTTGTCTTTTTGGCTGTCCATGGTATCTACAAAACTCTCCTTCAGTACCACATTTCAAATGAATCAATTTTCCTCCTGTCAATTTTCTTCACTGTCAAATTTTCATATCCATACATAGTAATGGGCAGGGGCTATTTCGTAGAAAAAGAGCTGCAGGAACTCATTAGCATAACTCATTAGCATAACTTATTAGCATATGCCACACCCTTTGCCATCGCCGGAAGTGTGCCATTAGCATAAGTGGTTTGCATATGCCACACCCCCTGAAATCACCTATCCTGGCTGTTTTGGACCCAATCTTGGCCATTCAGGGCCGAAATTGGGCCCAAAATGGCAAAAAGGGGCTGAAAATGGCCGAAAAGGGGCCCCAAATGGTCAGGATTGGGTTGCTGCTGAGCGGGATAATGATCCACCACCCATCAGAGGCCTGATCAGGGCCATTTGGGGATCAATCCTGGCTGTTTCAGCCCCGCTCCTGGCTGTTTCAGCCCCAAGCCAGGCCGCAATGGCCACAAAATGGCCGCAAATCAGGTGGGCGTAGCCACCTGACATGTGACCTCTTTGGAGAACTACCTGTCTAGAACAGTGGATAAGTGGCTAATTAAGTGCACCTGGTGGTTGTCCTTGATTAGGCGGCTCCTCCCCCAGGCTTAAGAAAAGGCGGGGTGGATCGAAAAGAAAGGAGGAAGAGGCTGAATCACAGGAGCGTGCAGGTTGGGTACCTATTTGTCTAGTGGGCTTTGTTTTTAGCTCAGATTAGGTCAAGCTCTTTTTTTTATTGCCATTGCTTTGCCTCAAGAGTGAGTATGGTTAATTTGACTGTTCTCTTGAGCTAATAAATAATTATCCTTCCTGTGTCTTGAGTGTCTGCTTGCTGTGCACAAGGGCTTCCAGCTAAGAACCCTGAAACCTGTGAGTCTGGTATAAACAGGCGGGGCATACTACTCTGGGAGAGCTTCTGGGGTACTGTGTGGCTGTTATCAGCACCAGAACCAGGCCCAGAGGGTTTGCCCACTCTTTACATGGTGGCAGCGAAAAAGGGAAGCTGGACAAGGTGTGGCACAGCAGCAGTACTCTTTCCAAGACTATAGTTGCTGCATAGCAATTGGCAGGTTTGTTATTTTGGTTAGATAAGATGAGTCAGGACAGAGACCTTGACCGGGCCGAGTCCTCGTTGGAAGCGGAAACTGGAGACCAGCCCTCGTCTGGAGAGAAAAGTCTTAGAACTGACTTGCTTCCTGAGAATATTGTCGGAGCAGAAGGAGGTGCTCCTGTGGATTACAGTTTACTGGCTTCAGTAAGTGTTTATAATGGAGAAGTTTTACGTTTGGGAAGAGATCCCTTGTGGCAGGATCAAACGACAAGAACTGGAGGGATGCTGGAATGCTCCCCGCTTAGACACTTTTCAACGGCTCAAGAGGGCAGCCGGACATCTGGAAGTACTCAGCCGTTCTCCAGCCTGCATGGAACAGCCCAAGGCAGAGTGTCAGCAGGTGAGACCCTGAGGGGACAAGATCAGGCTAGAGCTCCAGGGAATGGGCAGGACTCAGCGCAGCAGCAGCTTTGTGCCCTGATGACTCAGGTGTTGGCACAGAATGCCCAACAAATGGCACTGCTTCAGACTCAAGTCACTGCAGGACAGCAGAACTGTTGGGCACGTATGAGATTCCCAGAATATCAGAAAGGGGAAGATATTAGTGCTTTTTTTCATCACTTTGAGGCAGTAGCTCAAGATGTGGGCTTGTCTGAGGACCAATACATGGGAGTCCTTAGACGTTCCTTGCATGGAGAAATATTGGAATTGATGGCGGGCTTAACAGTCCAACAGTCTAGAGACTATTGTTACTTTAGGACCTTGGCCTTACAGCATTTCGGCAGGTCCAGTGAACAGCTGCGGAAAGACTTCAGGAATGTTACTCCCCAGCATGGAGAGACGTATGGCCTGTTTGCAAGTCGATTGCAGAGGATGGCTGTTAAGTGGGTAGAGTCTGCTAATGTCCACACTTTTGATGGGTTGTTTGACCTGATGCTGAAGGAGCAGATGTATAAAGTTGTTCCAGCAGAATATGCTATGCTTGCTAGAGCTCAGAGACCAAGGACTGTGACAGAGTTGGCTCAGCTACTGGACGAAATTGTAGCTGCCAGTCAGGTTTCTGTGGAGTGCTGGCATTCAATTTCCAAGCAAGTGGCCCCTACTCCTCCAACACTGACGCCCCGACCTTTGCCTGTGTCTGAAGTAGGAAGGAGGGAGCCAAAGTGTGGGGAAGGGCAGAAGCCAAGACAGAAAGAAACTGTGTGTTTTGGTTGTGGTCGGTCAGGACATGTGCGCTCCCAATGTCCTGATTTGCAGCTTAAGTCGGGACTGTGGCAGCCTAGAATGCATTTTATTTCTAGTGGAATTCAAACAACTGCACATTCACGGGACTATGTACCTGAAGAAGATTGGGATTTACAACAACAAAGAGAAGAAGCAGGTACTCCTGATTCTGTTGCTTCTTCTGGAGAGATACTCCAGCCTCAACTCGTGAGTAGATGTGTGTCTTTGAAAGGGAAGTGGCCAGCCCAAGTTCGTCAGTCTAGAAGGGACCAGAGCCTGCCCCAAGTTGCCTCACGAGAAGGGAGAGAGAGGATTAATATGAGAACTGTTAGGATGCTGGGTCGTAGGGGAAGTGCCCCAGTGGACCTGAGTCAGAAGCATGTTGACTGCCAGGTGGAGAAGGAATTGGCAGAAATTAAAGAACAAAATTGCCACCAGCAGTTTCCAATAGCAAGAAAAAGAACTAAGTTTTTGCAAACAGCTGTTAAAGTTTCCAGTTATTACCAGAAGCAAGGCAAAGACGTTGCAAGAGATTGCTGTAGAGCAACCTGGAATCAGCAGCCGGCAAGCGGAGAGTCAAGCAGCCCCCACCTCAGGAATGTCCACCACCCCAGCTTCGGTTGTGGAAGCGAGGGGGAGGGGGGGGAGGAAACTCAAACTGCTGCAGAAAGTAAAAGGGAACTTTTTTTCTGTGAGGACAATAATTATAACACCCAAGAGCCTGTTAAGGGCATTCTGCCGCCTCACACTAAGCAACATCTAGCACGTTCCCCTGAGTTGAAACCATCTAATTGCATTAAACCCTTTGTGGTGAGAATAAATGCTTCAAAATGTGGGATAAAGGTGTTGTTGTTTCAGGAAGGCCTAGATAATCGTCTCTGTCCAATAGTGTGCCTCAGTCGTAAACTTTGGCCTAGAGAGAAGAGGTATAATTTGTATGAAATAAAAGCATTAGCTTTGATTTGGGGAATAAATAAACTTGAAACATACTTAAAGGGGACTCATTTCCATCTTGAAGTAGATTACAATCCTCTTATATTTATTCATAGGATGAAGAAGACAAACCCCAGAGTCATGAGGTGGGCTTTAAGCCTTCAGAACTTCTCCTTTGATGTTATTGCATTAAGGGGAATGATAATGTCCTAGCTTATGCCCAGTTGAGAGGTTATGATGATATTGAGTGAAGCTGTAATATGATTGCATGTATCCATCCTGAACAATCCAGTTATTTGTAATTTGCAGTTTGTAATCATTTGTATTCCTGCCATATTTTAATTGTGTATTTTAATTTGCTGACCTTTGTATTGATAACCTATGTTGTCTGCTCACTTGTATGCTGCAGTTATATGTTTGGAGGCTATCTTGCCTAATTGGTTTGAATTCTCCACCATGCTCTAACAACCCTGTTGGAGAATTGGGGGGGATGTCTAGAACAGTGGATAAGTGGCTAATTAAGTGCACCTGGTGGTTGTCCTTGATTAGGCGGCTCCTCCCCCAGGCTTAAGAAAAGGCGGGGTGGATCGAAAAGAAAGGAGGAAGAGGCTGAATCACAGGAGCGTGCAGGTTGGGTACCTATTTGTCTAGTGGGCTTTGTTTTTAGCTCAGATTAGGTCAAGCTCTTTTTTTTATTGCCATTGCTTTGCCTCAAGAGTGAGTATGGTTAATTTGACTGTTCTCTTGAGCTAATAAATAATTATCCTTCCTGTGTCTTGAGTGTCTGCTTGCTGTGCACAAGGGCTTCCAGCTAAGAACCCTGAAACCTGTGAGTCTGGTATAAACAGGCGGGGCATACTACTCTGGGAGAGCTTCTGGGGTACTGTGTGGCTGTTATCAGCACCAGAACCAGGCCCAGAGGGTTTGCCCACTCTTTACACTACCAGAACTGCGTTCCTGTGCGTTCCTCCTCGAAATGAGCTCTGGCAATGGGGAATACCATAGTTTGAATTGCCTTGGTCTTGGTTCCTAGAGAGACATCTTTATCTCTGGTTCCCAGAGAGCCAGTTTGGTGTAGTGGTTAAGAGCGCAGGACTCTAATCTGGACAGCTGGGTTTGATTCTCTACTCTTCCACTTGAAGACAGCTGGGTGACCTTGGGCTAGTCACAGCTCTCTGGAGCTCTCAGCCCCTCCCACCTCACAGGTGTTTGTTGCAGGGATAATAATAATATACTTTGTAAACCGCTCTGAGTGGGTACTAAGTTGTCTTGAAGGGTGGTATATAAATCGAATATTGTTGTTGTTATTATTTTTAAGGATCTTATTTAGCTCCCTCACAGCTGCTCTTCCAAGTCTCAATTTTCTTCTGAAGTTTTTGTCAAAAAATAAAATCTTATTAGTTCTTACTGAAGAAAATATAACTATTATACACTTATTTTCCAGGGGTAGTATCAGTATTTTAAGTTGTACTCATCAGAGGGTATCTCTGACAGTGCTGCCAGCAACTACACAAATCTTTGCTTCCCAGGGCTCTTTGAATTGCTTGCCATTTTTAACTCTCATGATATGATTGGAGGCTGAATGCCTGCTTTGGCAGTGGTCACACAAATACCTCTTAATGACAGGATTTTAATTCAGGTTGTCCAGGCCCATTCAACACTGTCTACTAGACAATTGTTACTTGTCAGACTAGGGTCCATAGGGAGAGCTTTCTTGAAGGAAGAATTTTCTGAAAACCAATCAGCCGTACATGTTGTATATTTGACACTGGTATCTGTGCTTCAAACAGAGAAGAGAATAGGTAAACCTCTCTGCGCACCCATCTGCGCACCCATCAGAGCAATCTCCAGGGACTATTAAATAAATCTTTATGAAGCTCTGTACACCAGAGGGAATTCTGTAAATCATAATTAAATTTTTGTGTCATTTAGCCTTGAGCGCTCTAATATGCTATAACAGGAAAAAGCTAGTAATTACAAAGCTAAGGAGCAAGTGGCTTTCTTGTGTGTGTGGCAGTCTGCAGATGTAATTATCTGGAAAAAAATTGTGGGAAATATGTAGCACACCTCTGTGTGAGCACAGCAGAGGACACAACAATACCATTGTTGCCAAGTTATCTATGCCTTGCATAACAAGATACCTTCCTTGTTTGCAAAGTAGTCAGAATGAACATTAATTTATTGAAGCACAAAGAAGGCTGACAATGTGTGTAGTGTATGCAAAAAGTTTAGTATACAGAAAATGATGTGAAAATACAGAATCACAGGTTCTTTTTCCACAAGGGAGAAGAAAAATTGAAAGGGCTTTTTAGGATCGATGAAATTCAAAGTCTTCCTTAATTCACACTTGTGAAGGAGACTTTAATTTTTTAAAAATCCAGTTGTCGCTGATGCATGAAATTTTACTCCACCAGAAATGCCCAAATAAGTGTCTCTGCCATTTAGCTGTTCAGATATTGATCTGCGGCAGTTGCTGTACTGGTAGCTTTATGTTAGAAACAAAAGACCTTAAATGACTTTATTTATAACTGAATTGCATAGATACACCACATGGTGGCACTTAAGTAAAGCTGTTGACCAGAGTTCTGAACACGCACTGACATGTTTCAGAGGAGTACTTTATTTAATTCTGAAAATTAGATGAGGTGTAAAAAGAAATGGTGCATTAACACACACCATCACCCTTTCCATATGAATTTGTTCCCCTTTTTATGTCTTAGCTTGTTGAGATGAACCAAAAGTGCAGAGAAATCTCTCCCATGCAGTCAGATTGAACCCCTATTTCATTTGCAAATACCGCTTGAATAGTTACAGTTCACTTAGTTGGGCTTTAGGACAACTTTGCAGCTGTGTTTTCAAGGAGGATTGCCCCTTCACTGACCCATGCTCTTATTCTTCTACTCCCCATCTTAAGAGCAGAAAAGAGAGAAGAGGGAACCTGGTGTTGTCCTATGGTAGTTGCTGACATCTCTTCCAGCTTCTTGGTGCTAATGCTCGCAGGATGGGAGAGAAGGTGCCTCTTCACAATGGCAAAGAGAGAATTCTAGAATCAGCACCCTCTTAGATTCTAGTGGAGAGGAGGATGCCAAAAAATATTTCTTGACTCATTTTACTTCAAGCAAAAACTTGTATGTATTTATTAATACCTGCAGATGTCCCCAATGGAAACCTAAATCAGCTTGCAAAAACATTATCTTCTCCATTTTCCTCACAATTTTCTCGAATTCTTATTTGACACCACTTCCCCCTTCCTCTGTTGCACGTTTATCAAGACACGCAATACAGAATCCCACCCCTAGCAGCCAGCTGTCCTGGTGAGTCACCAGGAGAGAGAGTAGTCTGTCTGATGCCTGTCCCCAGCTCCTGTTGCAGTATGATGTTACCCGGAAGTCTTCTGTCATGGTTCCCAAGCATAAGCCACAGGCCAAGAGCTCTTTGGCTTGTGCCCCTGGCAAGAGTTGGCCTTCTGGTAATTACATACAAATGCCACCTCCCATTCAGCCTGCTAGTTAATGTCTATCTCACAAGCCCTGCTCTCTCTGCACCTGCCTTCAGAGGTGAGGTGTGTGGCAACCAGAGATGGGGCTTTTTCAGTAGTGGCATTTTGTTTGAGGAAGTGGCATATTTTTTTTCTAAATAAATTTATGTCATTTATCGTCTGCCTTTCTCACTGAGACTCAAGGCGGATTACACAGTATGAGATTAGTACAATCAGTATCAAGTACATTTCAATACAGTATCAAGGACATTTCATAAACAATACCATAGGGTAAATAGATACAAGTTTAAAAGACATAGTATTAGCAAGAATCTAATGCAGAGTAGAAAAAATACTGAAGCCGAACATAATCAATTCTAGGACTAACATTAGACAACATGGAGCACTGGTGGTACATAGGAATACATATTTATAGCAGCCAGTAATATGTAAGGCCATATAGTGATGAAGTCTATGGTCCCTAACTCATTAGCAAAGTATCTGAGACCCCTTCCCTACAATAAAGCCCTCCCATTTGAGTAAAAAGCCTTTTTAAATAGTTTGGTTTTGTATCATTTACGAAAAGCCAGGAGAGTGGGGCCTCTTCTGACTTCCTTAGGCAAAGTCAAAAGAGTTTACTGTCTATAGCCATAGGCCGTCACAGTTCACCAAACATTGACTAATAAACAATTAAGTCCCTTATCACAGTTTATATAGGTTACTAAAATTAATTAAAATAATACAGTATGCCAAACTATCCCAGCGGTCAGGAAACAGCCTCATTCAGTACCACCTTAGATCTTATCTTTTTGGTAGGGCCTCCAAAGATTAGCATGGCCCCTGCGCAAGGACTTCCTCTGGCAGGTCATTCCACAGGATAGGGCCCGTATATGGGCTGCTGCTGACTTCACCTGAGTGCAGCCTGTCACCTGCAGGAGGCCCTGTTCAGATGAGCAAAGTTGCCATGGAGGTACATAGGGAGGGAGGCGGTCCCATAGGTATGCCAGACCAAAGCCATGAAGAGCTTGTATGTAATAACTAGTACCTTGAACTGAGCATGGTAAACTGATGGGTAACCAATGGAGCGACTGTAGGATGGGAGTGATGTTCATGCTGCCGCTCGCTTCTGATAACAGTCGAGCTGCAGCATTTTGCACTGATTGGCGCCTCCTAGTTAACTTAGATGGGAGACCAATGTATAGAGCATTACAATAGTCAGGCCTTGATGTTACCATAACATGGATCCAAGTGGCCAGGTCAGCTGTGTCAAGATGATAAGCCATCTTCCAGGCTAGAGTGAGGTTGTAGTAAGCATTTTTTGCTGCTGCCTTAACTTGTTTTTCTAGTAATAACGCTGGATCCAGTATAACCCCTAAGCTCTTAACTGAGTCTGCAAGGGTCAGACGAACTCCATCGAAAGTGGGGAGTACAATGTTCTTCAAGATCTGTGCTTTCCCAACAAGCATCACTTCGGTCTTGTCTGGGTTCAATTTCAGTTTGTTGTTTTTCAACCATTTCACCACGTCTGTCAGGCAGCGATCTAAGATTTCCACTGCATCCTGTGGGGACCTGAATAGCGAGATATAGAGTTGGATGTCATCTGCATATTGATGACATCCAACTCCATAGCTGTGAATGAGTTCTCCTAAAGGTTTTTACATAGAGGTTGAATAACATGAGAGATAAGATTGTGCCCTGCAGAACCCCGCAAAATAGTTCCCATTCTGGAGACAGCTGATCTCCAACAGCCACCCTTTGAGTCCGCTCCAAGAGAAACTATTTAAACCAGTCTAGGGCACATCCTTTGATGCCCACTTCTAGACGCCTCAACAGGATGGCATGGTCTACTGTATCAAAGGCTGCAGCCTGCAGATAGATCCAATAGAGCTTTGTATGTAATAACTAGTACCTTGAACTTAATGAATATGAATTTTTAACTGTATTTTAATTGTATTTTAATGTGTTGTTATCCGCCCTGAGCCCGCTTGCGGGGAGGGCGGAATACAAATTTGAAAGAAAGAAAGAAAGAAAGAAAGAAAGAAAGAAAGAAAGAAAGAAAGAAAGAAAGAAAGAAAGAAAGAAAGAAAGAAAGAAAGAAAGAAAGAAAGAAAGAAAGAAAGAAAGAAAGAAAGAAAGAAAGAAAGAAAGAAGCAATAAGGAGACATGGCCTTCATCTATATTCAGGCAGAGATCATCCACTAATGCTACTAGTGCTGTCTCTGTCCCATGCCCTGGTCTGAAACCTGACTGGAAAGGGTCCAGAGCACTAGAGTTATCCAAGAGTTACTGTAAGTTAGACTGAGAGTGTGTGACTGGCCTAAATTCACCCAGTAAGCTTCCATTCGAACTTGAGTTTTCTGGCTCTTGGTTTGGCACTCTAACCACTATGCAATGCCAATGCTTACATATATTTTGTGTTCAATATATTTTAAGTTTAGGTTAGAGGTGGCATCTCTAATAGATAGATCTGCGACAGCCTCTGAAGAATAAGAGAACGCATTGTTAGGCTACTAGTATGTGAGTCCCATCCTTCACAGTAACACAGGCACATGTGTTTGTAATAAATGCAGTCATTCCTGGTAGGCTAAGATTAGACTTACTTTTCATATGAAAGGCTATAAAAATTGGCTATGGCTGTATGCCCACTTGTCATAGCAACAGCAAGAGAGGGCAGAGTTCTGTAGCTTTGTTTTTAATACTGGTGCAACTTCCCTAAAGGCCCAGTGCTGATTTCTTGTTTTTGATCTTGGCGACTAGGAATGCTCTGTAGTCTTGCGGGGTTTTCCTTCTCATGCAAATTCTTTCCCCATTTTTGAAGCTAGCCATGGTGTAATGTGATCTCTGCCCTAGTGTTAACACCAGCCACAGTTAGCTTCAAACCAAAGTTTGCAGCTGTGGTTAGAGGTGGGTTTGTAAACTCTAGGTTGAGCTAATCAAGGTTAGTGTGATCATAAATGCAGGTGTTACCCCTGCACTACCGTTAGGCCTGAAAAGGATAGGGGATGGAGAATTTGCATGTGCTGAAGGAGCATGGGAAGGATCATGGAATGAGCGAATCACTGGGGTGCTCCTGAGCATGATTAGGAGATGGGGAACAGTGTGGACACAAACAAGATAGGATGGGATAGTCAGCCAGCTCTCTTTGAAACAGACATTGTAAACTAATTGTGTGATTGCAGTTTGCAGTCTCTTACGGATTGGTATCTCTTCTGTCATGCAGGAAAAATGAATGCAATAGCATTTGAAGCAGTCAGATGTTCTGTGCAAATGTACTATGATAATTAAATGAGGCAAATCTTTTTTTTACTCCAGCCATGAGTCTATTTAATATTACACATAATTAAATTTGCAGTGTTGTAGAACTATTATTTTGTTTTTTAAGTAACAAGGTAAGTATGCAGCTAAATAAGATTTAAGAGCAATAGATCTGTCTATATAATTTGTTTTATTTACGTATTAGACGAACAAAGGCAAGTTGTAATGTTCCTTTATTGTAGCTAGGCTTACAGAGCAATCCTAAAACAAGTTACACCTTCTAAAATCATTTCAGTCATTGGACTTTGAAGGGTATGACTTTGCTTAGGATTACATTGTTAGATACTGCTATGCCGATAAGAACTACAATCATACCTGTCAACATAATGATCGTGTTAGGAGCAGTTTGGATGCCTTTGCTCCATGTTCTGCAGGGGAAGTCAGTGAGGACTGTCTCTCTCACCTTGGCTTAGTACAGCGGTACTTGTTCCACGGCTCGTGGAGAACCACATTTGCAATTGCCACTGGCCAAAAGAGTCACATTGACTTGCATCCCTCATATGAGGTCTGAACCTCAGGGAGGCTCACAGCTTACCCATTCTTCTGGTGACAGCTGTTTCAAAGTGGAAATTACCAGCCAATCACAAGCAACAGCCATCTTGCCCGTTTTTCTGAAACACGGAGAAGGCACTGTGTTGAAACAATACTCAGAAAAGCCACAAGTGGCATGTCAAAGAATCGCATGTGGCTTCCAAGCCATTGAGTACCACTGTCTTAGTAGATGAAACAGTCTTGCCACATCTCTTTTTCCTCCTAGAACAGCACAGAACAGCAATTGTTTCTTAGAAAAAGCTTTGGGGAAGGGGCTTGGTCAATAGAAGGTTTTGGTAACCATGTATGGAGGAAGCTCTTTTTACAAATGTTTTGTGTGGGAAACCCACTTCAGCAGAGCCTGTCCTGTCTGTGCTAGAAGGTTGAAAGCCCAGAACAGAGTCCCAGCTCTGTTGTTAGTATGGGTAGGTGACATTTATTATGGGTATCTTGCAAAGATTCAGGTAATGAGGTCGGGCCATTCTGCCCCAGGAAAGACAATTCAGCCCAAAATGCTGTGAGTGACTATTCTTTATTCAAAACAGTAAGAAATGTTTCATTGTCATTGTACCTAAGCCCTACTCATAGTTTGCATTGTTAATTTTCTTTGGAATGATATGTCGCTTGTTCTTTAAACATTGTAACGCTTTATATCGATGTATTCTATGTTAAGGATGAACTTAGAGAGCTTCGGGAACAACCAACTGATCCTCAGGCACAGCAAGAAATAATTAACAGCATTGAAGAGGTCTATTTTTCCAATGATTCCTTTGATGTTGTTAAGTATGAGTTGGAGGTAAGAAAAATTTTACACTTTTATCTTGCCCTTCTTCCAGAGAGCTTGAGGCAACATGCATAGTTCTCCCTTCCTCTGTTTCAATCTCATAACAATCCTATGAGGAAGATTAGGATGGGAGACTGACTGGACCCAAGGTCTCCCAGAGTGCTTCATGGCTAGGCTTGCCATTCCCCCACCCGGGGTGGGGGATCGCCTGCTCCCACCTCCTCCCCCCACCCCCACTTACCTGGCTAGTGCTGTGGCACGCTCTCGTGCCCCGCAATGGGCCCGTTTTGGGCCAAATCTGTCCCACGGGGGGTGGGGGGGCAGTGATTCAGCCCTTTAGCAAGCACAGGAGCACTCCTGGGCTGCCCTTTGACTCATGTGATGATGTCACTTCCCGGAATTGATGTCATTATGCATGCTGGGAGCATGTGTTCGCTGTGCACGTGTGCAAGGAAAGATGCTGAAGCCTCTGCCGGGTAAATGCCAGGCTCCCAGTCTCCCACCAGGGGACTCAAGGGACCTCACAACCCTATTCATGGCCAAGTGGGGATTGAACCTGTGTCTTCCTAATGTCTGTCCAGCACCCTAAGTGCTACACCACGTTGAAGTTTTCTAATTATTTGAACTGGAACATTACTTTCAATGAAAATGCATTGTTCTTCAGTACCCTGTACAGGATCTGCCTTTTTTTCCTCTATCAAAATATCAGAGGCACACCAATAATAATAACAACAAGAGCACTGTGCTTATATACCACTCTTCTGGACAGATTAGTGCCCACACAGAGCAGTGAACAAAGTCAGTGTTGTTATCCTCACAAGACAGCTGGGGAGCTGGGGCTGAGAGGAGTGGCTTACCCAAGGCCACCTGCTGAGCTCGTGGAAGTAGTGGGATTCGAACCAGATGAATGCTGATTTGCAACCTAACCCCTTAACCACTGTGCTACAGCAGCTCCCAAGATATGTGGTGGTTCTGGGTAGGTGTCATCCCAAGTAATTCAGCAATTAGGTAGCTTATGTGTGAATATTTTTATTTGTGCTTTACATACAGAAGCTGCCATCTGTGCTGAGTCTTCAAGAACTGGAAGACTACAGAGACAAATTAAAGCAACAACAAGCAGCTGTAAGTAGAATGGCTGTCCCTCCATGAGATCATTAATTCTTCTGCCAAAAGCAAAAAAGATAACTTGAACGTGGTTCTGCATATTCAAAGCAGCCTTGCGATGTAAAAGTGGTTCTCGCACTCCTCCATTTTTCTGAGCTCCACTTCTGCCTTTGTATGCACTTCCAAATGCTCCAGCTGCCCCTATGTTGCGCAGTGGACACAAAATCTGAAGCAAGGGAGGAAAATGGAATGGGCGGTTACTGCCAGGCTGTTTCCACAGTGTAATGCTAATAGAATCATACCCATGGATCCTTCAAAACCAGATTAGCTAGTCTTGCTGGCTGGGCTGTAACTTGGGAGATGGTTCTGTTTGAGTTATTTGAGCTGTTTTACTAAACCATTCCTTGAATTGTGTAAGAGCAAGATTCACATCCAGTAGCACCTTAAAGACCAACAACAGTTTCCAGGGTATACTTTTGAGAGTCAAATCTCCCTTCATCAGATATGAGCAGGAATAGAGATCCCTGAACCATTATGTCCCAGTCAGAAGGAGGGAGGGATGTTGCCGGGGGGTGGGTGGGTGTCAGGATATAAAGGCACAATCTCCCCTTTAAATTTTTCTGTTTGGGGAATGTTGCTCCTAGGTCAGAAGTAGAATGAGAGCTGGACTCTCAAAAGCTTATACTCTGGAAAATCTCTTGGCCTTTAAGGTGCTATTGTATTTGAATCTTGCTTTCCAGACTGCAGATCAGCATGGCTACCCACCTAAAACTTGAACTGTGTTTTTATTTCTACTGTGTGCGTGTGCGTGTGTGCGTGCGCCAAGGGCATGATGAGGGAGTAGCAGGGTCCTTCCAGCTGGACGCACTCTTTTCATGGCATGGGCTGATTTTCCAAAATGAATGTCTCGAGACCAGGAATGAAACCTTTCTGGCACTGTGCATGATTATATGGTAGCACAAAGATGCTTATGGTGATCAGTGCTAGCAAAGCACAAGATGTAACGGCTTCGTTTGCTGGAACCTCAAGGGGCGGGAAGAGGAAAGCATATTTTGCACATTAAAGGAAAAATAATAAATTACATGTCGCATGCAAAAAGTAATTGTGTAAATTTATTTTTTATTTTTAAAAAGTGAATTTATTTAAAACTTCTTTATCAGTGAATCATTTATGATTATGCAATAATAACAAGGTTACTATATTAAACGTCATTGTCTCCTGAGTAGCCTTAATTTTTATTCAAATGTGCACTTCAGTTGAGAAAGAGGTAGGAGGTTATTTTCAATACAGCTGCGGGTTTTCAGAGGGAACCTGTAATTTTGCTTGTTCTTACAGCATAGTGAAGTATGGTCATTGTTCATTACAGCATAGTGAAATATGGTCATTGTTCATTACTTAGACTTGCAAATATTTTAATACAAGGAGTTTAGTGTTGTTGATAGTTTAAGAATTTCTGATGCGATTAGTGGTTTATTAAAAATATCTGATGCGCTTCAATGTATCCGAGGCAAATTTGTTTCCTCTAATTCCACATTTCCCATGATTTGTGTTCCTGACTGTAATATTTTCTTTTCAGGTATCTAAGAAGGTAGCTGACCTGATTCTTGAAAAACAGCCTGCATATGTCAAGGTAAGGTAATGAACGGGGTGATGGTTGTGTGTATGTGTGTTAAACAGTAAAAGCATTGTGTGATTCACACAATGATTTATGGCAAATGTTATTTCAGTTCAGTTAATAACTTCCATTAACTGCAGTTGTGCATGCTTTAGTGAATTGAAAACTGTAGTCTTAATCTCAAATGTCTGTGGCACATTTATTCTGAAAGCTATGCTTGTTCCTAACAACAGTGCACCTGGACCTTTGTCATCAGTACATAGTTACAAAAAATATTTCAAATTAATAAGCCCCAATTTTCTTCATCGGCCTAGTGTTGGCTACAAATGCGTGAACGTAGAAAAAAGTTACTTGTGGTGCAGTACTTCTATATCTAAGATGACAATGGCAGGATAGGACTTAGCCGGAGATGTTAGTATGTTGAATACATACTGTTGCTTTCATGAATCTCACCAGCCTGGGATTGATGGGTTACCTGAAAGAAAAAACAAGGGAATCAAATACTTTCCCCAAGGCACATTGCTTTTATTCTCTTTTAAGGGCCTGTAAGGCCTGTTCATGTATACCTGTTTGCATGCTCCAACACATTCCAAGAATGAAATACTACCAGAAGGATGGGAAGACCATTTTCTTTTTATATCCTAGTAATATCCCCATTTTCTGTCTTCTGAAAGAACAATTAAATCTTGTTTCCTTTGTGATCCATAAAATACATCTAGAAATTGGTTTCTAGGAACGAACATGTCAGTTTTTCTAAGTAAGGAACGCATTCTGCAGAAATATGGTTCAAAAAGCCTGGAATACCTTCTTCCTGTTCATCCAGGTGCCCTATTCGATAGCTATCGTACCCGAAAGAGCTTAAAGTGCTACACTGAGGGCACCATTGTGAATCTTGCCCTGGGTGGTGGCTGACTTGGCTTCCACTGAGAAATGGGCGCCAAGGGTCTTTGTCCATAATGAATGCAGATCCATTCATTCCTCTTTTTCCTCATACCCTGTATGCTGTAAGGCGACCAGTTACAAATGAGGGCTGGATCCTTTGTACCTTTTAGCAGTAGTATAGAAAAATAATTTAGGCAGCTGCAACTTTTTTTTACCTTTTGTGATCAGCGATACCTGCCAAAGTTTTCTCTTCTACACAACTAGAACTGCAGAAGTTGAGTCATGCTTTGGGATGTTGGGTCACCCTAATATACAGAGCTCTCTTTCTATGTCTACCCAGTCCCCTGTTACTAATGGGCATTTTGCTAGTAGAGTCAATGTCTTTGGTATCTCTTGGAGATAATGAATGCTAAGCACTACAGTACATCTCAGGAGTTGGTGAGATAAATACCATATTTACTATAAAAATAACATGCATGTGGTTATCTTTTCTCTTTCAGCTACATCTTTATTTCCGTCAATTGCAAAACCATAATGTGGAACTTAGGCTCCAGGGTTTGCACTATTGACTTTTAAATGCTTTTATTTCAGGCGAGGGCTATTACCCACACATAAAACACACAAAGTAGGTATCTAATGTTAGTAAAAGCAGTAGTGTAGCAGTTTTTAAAAATAGTACCGTGCATAGATTTACACCAGAGCATGACAGCCTAATGGCTCCAAAGGGATTGTTAAAAACCTATTGTGGCAATAAGAGCACTTTCTGAAAGTCAAATGTGTATTTTACCTGATATGAGTTGCAATGTGTCAAGCATATTAAAAATATGTTGTATCAATCCTGAACTAGAAAGTTTTGTAGGGTTCCTTTGGCATGAAAAGAATAAGCTAGATAAAACTTTGACATTGTCATCTACTACCACTGAACGATGGTGGCATCCTGGTAAAAACTCAGTTTTTCTAGACTTGGCATCTTTAATTTCTGTATTTAAGTTGGAAGTTGAGGGGCTAGTGAACATGCAAATCTTGTCAAGGATGTGCTGTATAGTTGCATGTAATTCATTGGATGATATAATATTACAGCTTGGATCCTACAGAGCATATCTGTGGGTAGAAGAAGAGTGATTCCTCCTTCCCACCGCAGCTCTCTCAGTCTCCCACTTATGACGTTCCCGGGGGTGGGGGGCAGCCTCTCTCCCAGGAGCATCACTTGGGAGCATTTTGGGGCTGCAGCAGAAGCAGGGAGGTAAGAAAGTCACATTCTGCTGATGGAAATCCCTTTCATCTGTGGGAATCCTCTGTGGGAGCAAGCCACTGTAATATTTAAGGTTCTATAAAATACTAAGTCAGTCAACTATTCTTATCTTTTAAAGATTCTTGATCCTTTAAAAAGTTATTGGTGGAAGAAATGTGTAAGTGGTAGTTTTCAGAGTCAAATAAGTTTCATCATCTGATTTCGTAGGATTCAGCAGTTTAAATTATGACGATCGCCGTGTCTGCACTGTGTAGTAGTTGATTGAACAGTTTGTAAAAAAGCTTTAGAAAAGGGGTTTCCATCCTTGTTCGAGTGCTTGTAGGCACTTTTGGAATTCTGAGAATATTGAGTGGACATCACTACAAAATAGCTGTTATGGAGGGTACGGTTGATCACAAAGTGGCTACCGTGGTGACAAATCACAAAATATTGGAAGCTTCCAAGCCAAGAGTCCTCTTATGGTGGAAGCAGCTGTTTCCAAATTGATGTTTCTGAAGCACTTCCTCAACCATTGATGTGGAGAAAAACCAGGGTAGACTCTTTGCTTTGAGAAGGAGATGGTCTGAAGAAGAATGAAGTAGGCACTGGGAAATTCTTGAACCAGCTGGTGCCCATGAGCACCATGTTGGTGACAGTTGCTTTAGAAGATTGGGTAAGCCAGGACCCAAGAAGAACTCTCATTCCATTGATGATCCAAAAAATACCCAGTACTCACATTCAATTGTATCTTTGACTTTGTAGTGTAGATTCCCATTCCTTATCACAAACTCCTTTTGAAACTTTCTATAATTTCAAAATAGTTTGCCATAGGATTTGGGAAGATGGAGATGGCTGTTTGAGGAAACCAAAAATAAATACTATGTAATGCCTTTTCGTAAGAGCAGTCTCAAATAACACAGCATAATGTGCGAGCTTTTGAGTTCTCCAAAGCTGATTTAACAGGCTGGATGTTAAAACATTCACAAGGGTGGTGGTGATGGTGAGAAATGTTTTAGGGCATGATTATATGATGTCTGCCTACTGGATAGAATGCTGTAGTAACTCTGATGGGCACAGAATGTGGTTAATATTAATTGGAACTGTGACTTTCTGGGAAGAAGGAACGAAAAATAATGGACATAATGCAGTTGAAAATACAAAGACCAGCAACTGATCAAATCTCTCTCTGATGCCAAAAATAAAACACACAAGTCCTTTACAAGAACATATGGAAAATGTGGTAATCCTTACATTAACAATACTGGAGGTTGTATGTGTAAGCCAGATTGGGGTAGCGTTATCTAATTGTGTTTTCCTTGGAGATTTTTTCCTCCTGTTGAAGTATCTTTTTCATGTTGGCTACAGAAATTAACCTCTGATAGCGCTTCCTTCATGAGATGCTGAGGAAGTTGACAGATCCATGCATGGTCTTGTACTATACCTTGGTCATGCCTTGGCTGGGTCAAGAACCCTGCTTTTTACTTGTTAACATGTTGGTTTAAAGAATGCACTTTTGTAAATTAATAAAAGCATTACTTTTTAACACAGTAATTTTGTATTCTTGGCTAAGTAAATAAATTTAGATGCTGTTATGTTTTTGTAGGAACTTGAACGAGTGACATCATTACAAACTGGCCTGCAGTTAGCTGCAGTCATTTGCACAAACGGAAGACGGTAAAGTGACAGTTTTTACTTAAGTGCTTTTATTTATTCTTGTAATACCATTTTTTCTTATTACATTTGCGTTCTGTTTCATGCCGAATATGGTATGCTTATGCAAATCTTTGTAATCCTAGTCCTAGGTCACTGTTTATCACATATCTTCATATTGATTTACATTGTGTAATCTTTTTTGAGTCCTTGAAAGATGAGGCAATGAATATAATAAATAAATAAATAAATAACTGCTCCCGAGCTGCGCGTTTCAGGTTCAGAGGAAAAAAGATTGATGTGAAACTTCACTTTTTATGAATTGATGTTCTGTCCTTTCTCCAGTGAGTTCAAGATGGCATACATGGGTCTGTTATCTTAACCTCACGATACTCTGTGTCACAGAATGCCCCCACTGACTCAGAAGCATTGTTAGCACCATGTGGTAGTGGAGGCCATCAAGATGGGACTTGGGTGTGAGAGCTCCTTCCTGCAAGTTAGCCCCAGATGGAATCAGTCAAAATGTACTTTGTTCCCATTGAATCAAGGGAATTTAACTGCTCTGTTTGCCCACTTCCTTTGGGTTAGTTCTTCTCTTCCTGTTCTTCCCAAGAGATACAATCTAATATTTGGCATCCCCATGTCTAGGTGTCATATTCCTACTAGGGGTGTGCACTTCGGGAATCCAATTCGGGTAAAATACCCAAATCAGACCCGATCCGGAAAGCTTCGGAATTTCCGAATTGGGGCCAGCATGCTGGCCTCGATTCGGAAATCCTGAAGCAAAGCTTCCTGAAGCATTCAGAATGTTTTGGAAAGCTTCGGGGGACCCATGAGGTTAGGTTTAAAGGGCCCTTTCGCTAGTGGCAGGGCCCTTTAAACCTAACCATTCCCTCCCACCGTTTCCTTCCCACCCCCCCCCCCACTTACCTGGCACCGGCAGAAGGGAAGGCTGGTCCTCTCTGCCGGCTGGCTGTGGCAGCCGCAGTGGTAGCAGGAGGGAAGGCCTTCCCTGCCGGCCAGCCACGGCGGCGGCAGGAGGGAAAGCCCTCTCTGCCAGCCAGCTGCACCAGCGCAGCGGTGGCAGGAGGGAAGGCCTTTCCTGCCAGCCAGTGGCGGCGGCGGCAGGAGGGAAGGCCCTGTCTGCTGGCCAGCCATCATGGCCATGGCGGCGGCAGGAGGGAAGGCCCTCTCTGCTGGCCAGCTGCACCGGCGGCAGCAGCAGGGAAGGCCCTGGCTGCACAAGGTAAGTGGGGTGGGGGTGGGTGGATGGGGTTAAAGGGTGGGGGTGGGTGTTTAAGGGTGGGGGCAGCCTCCTCCCTGTCACTTCAGTATGCTCCGAATCTTTATGGAGCATACCGAAGTGACATGCCGCTTCGGATTTTGGGGATTTCGGAATCTTTTTCCCGCTTTGGGTAAACCTGAAGCGGGAAACCCAAATCTTTTCGGGTTGCACACCCCTAATTCCTACCAGGATGTGAGATGACCTTTTTATTCTTCTCTGCCGGCTTAGCAGCATTTACATAATCAAATCTTAAGTACTGGATACTTAGTTATGAGAGACATCAACAGGTGGGGGATGCTTGAGAGCAATCACCTCCTCTCGTTTCCTGTCTTTTTACGGACAGAGAAACTTCTTGGAATGAATGTGGGGTTGTTGCAGCCTCCAGACTCCCCATAATGTGCTGTAGCCCAAAGTGGGGGACATTTTACCACACATTTCTCTGGCATGATTGAGACCTTTGATCACGTTTTGTTGTTTTGTGAACATGGATCTTCATTTCAAGATCTTCGGATTTTTCCTATTTTGAGTAAAGACCTACTTGTTATTGAACCTCAACTAGTATCTTTTTTGTTTGCTGTTGTTAACCCTGCAGTTACGCAATCTTGAGCCAAATTTTTATCTATTATACTATCTTTGAGACATTCCTCTGTTATGTATTAATGGGATAAATAAACAAATAATTATATATTGCTGGTATAATTTCCCTCTATTAGTTGTTCTTCATTTGATACTGATGTATGATTTGTGATTTTATAATATTGTACTGGTCAGCTCAAAATCTTAGGTTGAAGGAGCCTACTGTTAATAAAGGAATATTTCTCTGCACCCTAGGAAAAAGGGCTGGGGGAAAGAGAGGCTGACCTGTCCAAAGTCAACCAGCCAAATTTGATGTGAACCCTGTTGTTTAGTCCCATATTTTATCCACTCATCATGCTAGCTTTCTTGACAATTGAAAATTCACCCCGATCCTACAGTTTCTTAGAAGTGTTAGGCTCTGTGGGTTTGGATGCATGTGTTTAATGTCCCCCCCCTCCCCGACATGCCTTAGGGTTAAATTAACTGTAGTGAGGCAGGAGCTCTTCCTGTGGACCTCTTCTACAAGCTTCTTCTATTAATGGCCTTGCAAGCAGGAAGTCCTGTGTGTACATTCAACTTCAGACTGGGCAGCTTGTGTTTCTGTGGAATCCTGTTTGAATGAGATAAAAAGATTCATTTGTCTTCACGCTTGGAGCTATCATTCATTTTTTTTTTTTTGGTATTTTTATATTGGGACTGATCTTTGATTTAGAGCTCTGGTTTCTAATCCGTTACTCAGACTTTGACTTCCATGATAGCAGGCCTTACTTAAGTTTATTTATTTTTAATTGTCTTCTGCAGACATCTGAATATTGCGAAGGAAGGTTTTACTCAAGCGAGCCTGGGCCTTCTTGCAAACCAACGAAAACGTCAGTTGCTGATGGGGCTGCTCAAGTCTTTGAGAACAATAAAAACCCTGGTATGTACAGAATATGTCTGACTGTCAAAGCAGCTTGATTTTTAGTACCATTTGCCGTGACATATATTTCTTCTTCTTTTTTTAAAATTTCAGCAACAGACTGATGTACGCTTAAGTGAAATGTTGGAGGTAAGGATGCTTCAGCCCAGAATTTAATGGTTGGGTGGAAGACTGACATTTTCTTCTTATGCATTCTAAACATACTAGAGGCTGACAAGGTGCCATTGTGGGCTGTACCTCTCTAAAGAGAAGGGTAAGGCCTGGTTGCTATGTGATTCAGTTACACTCCCTGTAGCAACTGTGCCTTTCCTGAGGAAAAGTTGTCACTACCATGGTCAGAAGGAGGGGCAGTGAATAGCAGGTGATACCTTTACTGCAGCTGATCTTCAGTTTCTTTTGCTGTACTAAGATGGCTTGTCTAGATTGACTTAAAACGGGGCTCAGTTCTCTCAGATGATTGATTAATTTGAATTAATCTCACGAGGTTCTTTGAAGTTGGCGCAATCCTGATTCAGAAAGCATGCAGAGAACTGGGGAGACCTTGTTTTGTAAGGGAAGCCAGAGTAGTTTTTTAAGCGTTAAATCTGGTGTGTTAATTTTAGATTGTGACGACTGCCCTGTGAATAGACCTTTCTATGTACTCTCCTCTGAGCTGCTGTTATCCTTGGTAGTCAGAAAAGGTCAGGTACAATGTTATCTTTTCTGCTGGGGCCAGTAGCAGCCTGTAGAGGGCGTATGTGTGTGATCTGCCAGGAAAGTGGTGCAGAAACAGAGAGAGGGTTGAATCCCCTTTTCCAGTGCTGCAGCCTTGATCCAAATTGCAACTCCCCCCCCCCGCCCACCCCAGCTGCCGTTTTTAATGTTAAAGAAAATGCTGGTTGATCCAGTCATAGATGGGGGAGGGGGAGAGAAAATGTGGATGTACCTCCCCCTACCTGCTCACAGCTGCCTAGAGAAGATAACTTCATCGGTTAATGACAGGAATGTGCTAAAAGGAAAACCCACACCTGGCAGACCTTTTCCTTCTGTATGCCTTTAAAGGTTTCTATGCCTTTCAAGATGATGCCCTGATAAGCCAATTATAGCAGGATTTCTAGCTAGAACATACATTTTTAAGTTAGCAAAAACAGCTCAGCTCACCAGAAAAGCAGTTTCGTGCAGATGAGCTTCCCCTGTTCACACAATGCTAGCAGTATGGCTGAAAAAGCACATTCTGTGTCTGTTTCTTAATATGTATATTTTTATTTTCCTCAGGAGGAGGATTATCCAGGAGCTATACAATTGTGCCTGGAATGCCAGAAAGCAGCTAGCACTTTCAAACACTACAGTTGCATAAGGTGAGATGACAGATGTTCTCCAGTGCCCCTTCCATTCTTCCATTAGAGCATGGATTGAGAAAGAACATGCAATACTTTAGGGAATCACTAGCTAATTTGAATTTGCTGCAACATCATTGCTGTAAATTAATTTTCTAGTTAGAAAGACAGGTATATCGTTTTCTTAAAGGCTTGTAAAGTACAATTTACTTTATGAAATTTCTGAATGCTTGTAGTGGCTGTTAATAATGCAAATGCCGCATGCTTTTAAGTGGCTTAATAGTTACACTGGATAGAGCTTCCCTTTTTAACATTAATGTTCTTTTGTACTGAAGGCTTAAGTGTGCAGTTCAGCTTGATACATTCGTTTGGGTAGCTGTTTAAGGTTCATCTTTGTTCACAGTGCCATGCAAAATACTTAGTAAAGCAAAATAATTAGCCTATTCTGGAAATATCCACAGAGATCTGATTGCAACCATGGATCTTTGCCCACGTGGAGACTGTATTTTTTTTTCTTTTACTGAGAATGTTCCATGTGTGGAGGCTGCCAGGAAGAGGGGAAGAAGAAATAGTGTGTAGAAGGGGAAACACATTATTTACACAGTATAATCTTTTCTAACTGTAATCAAGCCAGTTATTGAAAATGTGTCCCTCTTGCAGAATGTATTACCTTTAGTGCACAATTCTAGCCACCTTGGCCTTATCTGCTAGAGCAAGTTGCTCAAGTCATTTGCCATTTTTCAGTCCCTGTACAATATAATCATACAGTGGGCATAATAGTGACCTACTTCACAGGGTTTAATGAGGTAGTAAGATCCCCTGACTCAACCTGAGTCTTTGGGTCATAGTAGATATCTAAATGCTATTTCATTCCTAAGAACTTTAGCTTTAGGTGCATCACTTAAACTATTCAGCACTAATCCTCATTGTTGTGAGAAAATTTAAAAAAAACCTCTCACTAGGAAAGTTACGGACTAAGTGCATTCTTTCACTTCCCCTACCAATGAGAAGGGAATGGCATGATCTTGGAATGAGATATAGCTGGATTGAGGAAGGAGCTCCTCTAGAAAAGAGGCAAAAGTGAGTGGGGGGAAAATGATAAGACGTTGGGAGTGGCAGAATTTGGCAACATTCAGCCCCAAAGCCAAAGATTATATGAATGAGCTTGAAATCCTTGAGCTCACGAACTGATTCCTATCTTTCTTTGCTCACAGAGTCAAGAGTGAACCTATGAACCAATGCTCCTCTATTTGTTTCCCATAGTGGACAAACAGCTATTGCGAAAGGGACATAGCTTCCCGCTGTTGCTGCTCACAAGCAGTTGGCTTAGAGAGGTATACTGCCTCTGAACAAGGATGTCTCATTCAGCCATTCTGGATCTGTTGAGACTGAAGATTTAGGCTTTGTTTGGGGTTCATTTTTTACTCAGAAACTTGCTGATTTTTTTACTCAGGAACTTGAATAAACCACAAGCTTAATCCCAGTTTGTGGCAATTCCTAGTTTGTTTGGGTATTCAGATGTCACAGAAATAGTAGTTAGAACAAATATTTCCTAAACTAACTTTGGTTACATGATTTGGTTACGATATTTCCTAAACTATGGTTACGTGTAAGGGGAGAAAGAAGGGAATACACAGCCCAAGGATTTGGGGCTCATTCATTTCACACATAGGGACTTGTTAGTGATGCAGCTTGTGTGTTTGAAGAAGAAATGAAGTCCAAAATTCATGAAGTAATCTCTGTCTTGGGCAATTTTTGTGACAAATAATATTAACACGGAAACATCTGATAAGGAAAAAAAAAGCACAGAGTGCGTTTTGTGCCTTCATAAGCCTTGGCATAAAGGCAGTGGCAAATGTTAATCTTAATGATAATATAAGAATGAAAGGAAAAAGTTTTGTGTGATTTTGCATATTTCTCAATCAAGATTCTTAGCAGATTCTCTTGACACTTTACAAATGTAATTTCTGTAATTTTAAACAGCTGGCTCAGCAGGCAATCACAATGGGGATAAATATAGATGAACAGAAGAATGTTTTTTCCATAAGCCCTGCTGGCATTCAGATTCATAAATCCACATGTTATTGATTGATTGTGATATGAATATTGATGTTTATGCCTTTCACATAGTGAACACATGCTCTGTTTATTTAAATTGTGCTTTAGATTAATATGGGATAAAAATGGAGCAATATCAAAAGTACAAGCCCATTGTACTGAAGAAAATCATTTGGATGTACCTAACTAAAACAGAAGGGGAGATAGTGAGATTTCCTTCACTGGTCTGCCTGGCCAAGTGTCCATCTTGACTTTCCTTTCTCAGGCAGCCCTGCTGAAGAAGGGAGGTTTCTATCTACCTGTGTATTGTGTGTTATTATTGGCCACTTTTAATTTTTCTGTTGGAAAACTAAAGGTAAGATATAAATGTAGTATGTATTTCTTCAGAAACTGTAGCTTGTTTTGAGTATCTGCCTCTTTGACGGGGAAGACAAAGCATGGCTATAAAAAGTTTAGGATTACCATTTCCCCGCTACCAGCGAGTGCTTCCAACCACCACTCAGCTGGCCAGCAACGGGAAAAAATGGCACGAAATGGGGTAATGTCAGCAGTATCCCAACACATTAATGTTTGCTCCCCCTGCACCCAGAAATGATGTTAGTATTTTGCTGGGGATGTTGTGGTATTTTTGCCCTTGTACCACATTGTCCTCTGGCAATGCACTGATACCACTTCTGGGTACACAGGAAGTGACAACACCACATCGCCAGTGACATAATGCTGTTGCTTGGGAGACTGGGCAACCCTAAAAAAAGTTGCATATCGTTAAAGTAATTGTAGGCCTGTCCTTCAAGTGAAAAAGCATTATGTATTTGTTTAAAACAATTATTTATTTATTTATTTAATTAATTACATTTTAGACCGCCCTCTCTGTCAGACGGGCTCAGGGCAGTTTGACAACAAATTAAAAACAGTAAAAACATTAAAACATCGTATAAAAAAACATTAAAATTGGCGGGTGTGGAATATTAAATATTAAAATGCAGCATTGTCCTGCATGGGTGGTGGAAGGTCTTCAGTGGTATGGCCAGCGAGACGACAGCCTAGCCCCCACCAAATGCCCGGTGGAACATCTCCGTCTTGCAGGCCCGGCGGAAAGATAACAAATCCTGCCGGGCCTTAGTTTCCTCAGACAGAGAGTTCCACCAGGTCGGAGCCAGAACTGAGAAGGCCCTGGCTCTGGTAGAGGCCAGGCGGACCTCCCTGGGGCCAGGGACCATCAGCAAGTTCTTAGTGGCTGATCGAAGCGACCTCCGGGGAACATATGGGGAGAGGTGGTCCCGAAGGTATGCTGGGCCCAGTCCGCATAGGGCTTTATAGGTCAACACCAAAACCTTGAACCGGACCCGGTACTCAACCAGTAACCAGTGCAGCTGACGGAGGATAGGTGTTACATGAGCCATAACTGGTACTCCGGCAACCACCCGTGCAGCTGCATTCTGAACCAGCTGCAGTTTCCGGATCAAGCCCAAGGGAAGCCCTGCGTAGAGTGAGTTGCAGTAGTCTAATCTGGAGGTGACCGTTGCCTGGATCACTGTTGTGAGGTCATGGGTCGATAGGTAGGGGACAAGTTGTCGAGCCTGTCTTAGATAGAAGAAAGAGGATCTAACAACCGCTGCAACCTGTGCCTCCATAGACAAGGAAGCATCCAGGACCACCCCCAGGCTCCTCACTCTCGACACCGGCGTAAGTAGCGCTCCGTCGAGAGCAGGGAGCCGGAGTCCTGCACCCATGGACTCATAATTAAGTTAAGTTTATAATAAATATGTATTTCAAATACTTCTTAAGCTGTATTCATTGAGGATATATCTGTCTATAAAATAGTTTCTTTTCTATTAAAACATTAGTAAAAAGCATTAATAAAAAAACCAAGTAATGCTAACTAGGTTTGTGCGCTTCGAGTTCCTGGTTTGGAAAAAACAAACAAACAAACCGGGCCCGATTCATAAAGATTTGGTATTTCCGAATTGGGGCCAGTATGATGCCCCCAATTCGGAAATACCGAATCAAAGCTTCCCGAAGCTATTCAGGTCGCTTCGGGAAGCTTCGGAGCCTTTTTAAAGGGCTCCCTCCCACCACCACCCCACTTACCTGGGACATCTTGGTGGCGGTGGAAGCAGTGGTGTGGACAGTGGAGGCGTTGGCTGCGGCCTTCCCTGCCTCCCTGTTGGCTGCAGCGGCGGCAGAGGTGCCTGCTCTGGCCTTCCCTGCCACCCAGCTGGCCGCTGCGGAGGCAGAAGTGGTGTGTGGAGGTGGCACTGGCTGCGGCCTTCCCTGCTGCCCAGCTGGCTGCTGCGGAGGCACAAGTGGTGGTGCAGGCCGGGAAAGGTAAGTGGGGTTGGGGTTGGGGGAAGGGGGGCTCAGGGGGGAGGTGGAGGGGGTCTCACTTCGGTATGCTCCGAATCATTACAAAGCATACCGAAACGATTCTGATAACCTGAATCTGAAATGGTTTGTCGCTTCGGATTTTTGGTTATTCCAAAGTAGGAAAACTGAATATTTCCCTGCTGCGCACCCCTAATGCTAACTAACTGTTTTCAGTTAAAAAGTCTATCATCTTAACTTATGGAGAGTAACCTCCATGGAACATACGCTGACTTACAAGTTTACATGCATATTATTAGGCTGTTAATGTGTTTAATTTATCATTTGTAAGGGCCTATATGTTATATTGTGCTAACTTATGAAAACTCAAGTTAGTAGGGACTGCTAAGATAGATTTAGACAATACTCTTTCGTCTCTCTACGGAACATATAGATGAATTGCTCAAAATCCTTCAGTCTTAACATCTGGTCTTGCAAAATTGATTTTAATTAAAATACCAAAATGAAAAGAAAGCCTTGATCTTTTTAGAATATATTAAGAATTTGATTATTGTAGCCTATCATTAATTTGTGAGCCATGGTTTAAATGGTTTTAGGTAGTTAACCATGTTGGTTCACAGTAGAACAGCAGGATTTAAGTCTAGTGGTACCTTAGAGATAAACAAAATTTTCAGAGCGTAAGTTTTTGATTGTCAAAGCTCTCTTCTTCAGATACCTTGGTATTTTGGTCTCTGAAGTGCCACTGGACTCAAATCCTATGTTATTATAAGTTCTTTGGCTTTTCTTGACATGTCAAAGTTGGTCCAAATTGACTTTAATCATCTGCAACTTTTTAATTTTTTTAATATCTGTGTTTTATAATTTCCTCCTGAAGAGACCTTGCCTTGAAATGTGCTGTCCATGACAGATTCCTCCCCCTCCCGCCCCAGCATATGTGACTTGTACATTTGCACCTGCTGGTTTTCTTTTTAGAATATTGCTGTTCTGTTTTCCTCTCTCCTGCTGTGAGATTAATATTGGCAAAGATAAACAGAACCTTTTTAATATGTATTCATTAATTGGCTGAGTAAATACCACAAATTACTTCTGCTACTATATTTAATTGCATCCTTCATCGATTGAATCATTATTCCCAGAGATTGTTAACTTTCATTTAGTTGCATGTTATGGATTTGAGCTGTGTACATTGTATTTCAGTCAATTTATTCTGATATGAACAAAGTGGCATTTGTGTTCCATTTTTCCCCATCTGTATAATATGCAATGTACCAAAGAAACACTTTTCCTGGAAATAATCAGCTCTACGCATAAAGCATTATTCGCAGCTTCCAAGTGTGAGCTTCAGTTCAGAAATAGTTGCAAGAAAGAGCATGGGGTTGTAAAATAACAGTTTTCTTCTTCCCAGCTGTATTTTTCTCACTACTAGAATTGACTCAGATATTTAACAGCACTTATAATACTTTTGTAATGTATACATGTGCATCTTCTGTCTGCACTCCATGCAATACTTTTTGTATTCTGTCCTGTATGTAATTTTTTTTTAAAAAAATCTGTTCAACATGCAAGATTTCCTGAATTTTTGCTTATAGTTTTTGGCTTTGTAATATAATAAATGGTGAATTGTTACATTCTTTTAGAGCCAGACTAAAAATGACAGCAAACTCATGGCCTGCACAGGTTCACCATCGCCATTTTAAAGTGTTTTTAAAATGCTCCATGATCCTGATCTCCCCCTCTCATCCCACGCCTTTTAAAGTGCCGAAACAGCTCTGTGTGTGTGTGTGTGCGCGCGCGCGCGCGCGCAGCCCTCACAGCTGTTTCAGCACTTGAAAAGATGTGGCAGGGGAGAGCTCTTTGTTGTGGGCCTAACTGGGCCAACACAGCATGTAAAAAGCACTCTTAAATGACAACAGCGAATCTGTGTTGGTGAACTCATGGCCATTTAGTTTGGTTCTCAGTTTTAGTATGTACAATGGAATTTTTTATTGAGATTATCTTATTATTGTTCCTCTCTTAGCTTCTGGTATGGTAACACCCAGCACATACTTGGATGTATGGCTCATGACATCCTGAGGCTGCACAAACTATTATGAGGTGTAGTCTGGGAGGCTGTCAGGGATGAATCCAAGGGGTAGCAGACACTTTATTCAAATATTACTTTCAGTCCTAGTATGTTAAGGTCCTATACCATGATTTAACATTTTAGAAGCTTGCAGTTGATTAATGAAACCACATTTGTTCACATCTGTTCTTTACCTTAGCGCAGAGCAGTTGGGACAGGTCAAACCCTAAGTACATCTGATTGGTTAGGAGCAGGGCTAGATAAGCCCATCCATGGGCAGTGCAGAGGTCTATCTTGGTAATTTATCTTTTGCAGGGTTGACTAGCACTGATTGTCCCCTGCATGGTCTCTAGTTAGGGTTGCCAACCTACAGGTGGGGTCTGGCGATCTCTCTGAATTACAGCTGATATCCAGGCTATAGAGATTAGAGATGGGCACAAACCAAAATACGAACCAAAGTTCGGCACGAACCAGGCTGGTTTGTGGTTCACGAACCGGCGGTTCATCAGAGCCCATTTCTGATGAACCGCCATGAACTTTAGACCAGTTCGTTTGGTTCATTTTTGGGTTCATCACCGCAGACAGCCTGGCACTGATCAGTTTCCTAGGCAAAGAGGGATGGGCTTTCTGCAGACCTTCTGCTGACTCGAAAGTGTCCTTCTGCTGACAGTGACAATTTGCTGACCCAGAAGTGGTGTTTTCACGAACCAAATGAACCAAGGCAAGTTCGTGAAAGCTCGTGGCTCATGAAACGTGACAAACCACGAATTGTATGGTTCATTTCCCCCCTATTTGTGCCCATCTCTAACAGAGATCCCTTAGAGAAAGTAGCTGCTTTGGAAGGTGGACTCCATGGCATTATACCCCACTGAAGTCTCTGCCCTACTGAAATCCTACCTGCCACTCACAAATCTGCAGGAATTTCCTACCCTGGAGTTGACAACACCACCTCTGGTAGAAAGAAGAGACTGGAAGGTTAGGCCAAGATAATAATATAATAATAATAACATTCGATTTATATACCGTCCTTCAGGACAACTTAATGTCTACTCAGAGCAGTTTACAAAGCATGTTATCATTATCCTTACAACAAAACACCCTGTGAAGTGGGTGAGGCTGAGAGAGCTCCAGAGAACTGTGACTAGCCCAAGGTCACCCAGCTGGCTTCAAGGGGAGGAGTGGGGAATCAAACCCGGCTCTTCAGATTAGAGTCCCACGGTCATAACTACTACACCAAACTGGCTGTGCTAGATCATTGCTAAGTGTCTTAAATGTTCATAGGAACTGGAGAAAGTTTTTGAAGTCTCTTGTTCTGAATATCATTGTAGACAAAAGCCTGTTCCGCATGGTGAACTTTACATTGGGTTTTCTGTGTATTCAACCCATGAGGATCAGATCCACTTTATTCATCGGTTCTGGCCCCCTACTACTTTCATTCTTTAATTCTGCTATTTGAGGGAGTAGAACCGAAGTGGTGTCCGTTTTTTATTTCTGCACTATAAAAGTGCCCCATTTCTGCTGCAGGCTTTAAGGAAACATCAGTTTCATTCGCTGTTTGGTTGAGATCACATCAGTTTCCCCAGTTGATCCTCTGAGGACTGCTCAGTTTCCTCAGTTGCTTTCTGAGGAAACTTACAAGGGGTTTTTATTATTTTTAATTGCATGGTTACAACCTTACTGTCTAATTTTTTTTTAAAATACCCCAAAAGAATAGACTGAAAAAAACAAGACACACAAGTGAAAACTTTAAAATATCAGTGGGATTCAGGGCTTTCTGTCGAGTTTTTGTGTTAGCCGTATTGCAATGTCTCACCCCCACCCCCGGCGGTTGCAAGTTGCAAGGTTTTTTTCTTTAAAACACCAACGTTGCAGCATTGCGAATTTTAATTTAATTTTTTTTTAAAAAAATCAGGAAAAATGGACTGGTTGTTGTTCAACCAATTAGGATGCAGGGGAAAGAGGGGAGGGTGAAAGGCAGGACCAAGCCTCACACCGAAGAAAGCATAGAAAAGCCAGGGAAAGATTGATTCTGTGGCAGATGCAGCCTTTCTCCGTGCAGAATGCAAAAAAAAAAGTCTGCGAAGCAGTTTAGAGACTGGATCGGGGTATTTTGACCATTCATACAGCACTCTGGAGAGGAATCGATGCAGTATGGAGCCCAAAGCGATGAAAAATCCCTGTGTGGAAAATACCAAATTTTTGTCATATATCTAGCTGTGCGGTTCCCGATATTTAAGAATATTTTAGTCTTCTGAAATGTGGCAATTTCCACCATCCCCCCACTCTGTTGCTTTTTCTTAGGGTCAGCTGATCCCAGGAACAAAATTTGAGGATGCCCATTGTGAAGGGAAGGCAGGAAAGTCCTGGTTCATGAACTCTGCAGATCATTCATGCATGCCATTGACATTATTTATCCACCATTATCAATATCAAGTATTATTTAATGTGTATAGCAAAATCTTTGATCTCTTAATAAAACACTTCACTACTTCTTTGCTCCCCAAGTTAGTTTTTCTAGAGCTACTTAAGGAGGCTGATCATGAAGTCAAGCATTATCAACCAGTCATGTACTGTTTTTGGTTTGTATCCTGTATGAACTAAAAGTGTACTCCAGAGACCTTTGTACCATTAGAGGAAGTAATTCTCCCTTCCAATAATGAGCCAATGTTGTCTTCCAACAGCATGAGTGGTTATGCTGTAGCTGCAATTGTGCCATGTTGAGGATATGAACATAAGTGTTTTTTAAAGAAGGAAATTCTTTTGAAATGAATAGCTAATGTTTATTATTATTTTTTTAGAATAAAATATCTTTTAGTTTACTGAATACAAATAATGGAGACTCTTGCTAATGTTTATGATAGAAGCCGAAATCTTAAGTCTCTGTTTATATTTTATTTATCTATTTATGATACTTATAGTCCACCTTTCTCAGTGAGACTCATTGCTTAATGTGTGCTGATGTAACCCTTTGCAAGGCAAAGCAGAGATCCTGAAAACTGAGGTAAATAAAGGAAATTCACTTACAGCACACTCCAAAGAAGAATTACTCTGGTCTAATCCCATTGAAATCAATGGGTTTTGCTTAGAATTGCGCTTTTAGATAATTGTCCATTTTTATCTCTGATTTATAGACTGCCCTTTAAAGAGCCAGTGTGGTATAGTGTTAGAGTATTGAACTAGGATCTGTAATACTGAGGTTTGAATTCCTACTCTGCCATGGAATCTTGCTGGGGAACATTAGGCCAGCTGCTCTCTCTGTCTAACCTCTACCTCATATGATGGTGTTTTGAATAAAATGGAGGAAGGGGAGAGCAGTGTTGTAAGCTGCTTTGGGTTTCCATTGAGGTGAAAAGTGGGAATAAATTGTAAAATAAATACTATCCTATTCCAAAGCCTTGGATGTTAGCAACTAGGGGTGTGCACCCGAAAAATATCCGGGTTTCCCGCTTTGGGTTTACCCGAAGCGGGGGGGAAACATCAGAAAAAACCCTGAAATCGGGTTTCTAAGTCGCTTCGGTATGCTCCATAAAGATTCGGAGCATACTGAAGTGACAGGGGAGGCCACCCCCACCCTTTAACCTCACCCTCACCCCACTTACCTGGTCAGGCTCCAGCCACCAATGCTGCACTTGCCAGCTGGCCAGTGGAGAAGGCCTTCCCTGCTGCCACTGTGGCTGGCTACACAAAAACGGGGGGTAACAAGCTTCAAAATAGTACAACAACAAGAGCAGAAAAAAGCACGCCCCAGACGGAAGAATTCAATAATGAAAAGTATAAATTACAATATTTCATCAGAGTTGTGCATAACTATACAAAAATATTTCCTAAGGACACCCAGAATCAAAACATTGTACATGTATATCAACAGAGTCCAAAGGAAACCAAAGCAGTATTGATGGGAAGATAGTCCGTCCAATTGTAGTCCATAGACTTCCCAAGTACGTGCAGTAAGATGGAATACACTGTATATCCAGGGGCAACCACCCAGAAAACCGTTGAAGGTTTAACTTGAGCTGCTGCAAGAGGAAGGCAAGGCAACGAGCATCTGCCGGCCAAAAATTCTTTTTTCTCGTTTCAGACCTGAGGGTCCTTCTTCAGGCCACCATATCTAAAAATTAATATTAATATCAAACGAGGTTATCCCCGCTGTGCACATATAGGGATCCCTAACAATTCCACTAATACTTACATTACAAAGTCATATGAGCAATTCATTTTCCAACCAGTCATATCCGTGTGTGTCAGAGTGGGGAGGGTGTGTCACACAACATAATTTATACGAAATTGGAAAGAACAATCAATTGAAAGCTACAAATACATAATTAAAACCAATCATTTTTAAAGGTACAGACACATCATCATATACCTATACTGATTACAAACAAATGCAAATAAATGCATGTACACAATTACAGTTAATTAATCCAATAAGTTATATGATCTAATCCCATTCCAGAGGTGAGACAAGAAGAGCCGAAGACGGGGCAGGAGGGGCAAAAAAGGGGGGGAGGGGCAAAAAAGCCGGAACGCACAGGGACAAAGACCAACTAAAGAAAAGGGGAGAATTCTATATGATGATTAAGGCCCGCTGGCATCAGGGACCCGAGTCTGAGAATCCACCTGGTTTCAGACTGTAAGAGAAACCGGTTCCTAGAGCCAGGTGTCACGACAACTTCTAGGACCGAAAAACGAAAAGGTCTGTCACATGAATGCTGTGCCCTAAGGTGTTCATAGAGAGGCAGATCCACTGTCTGAGCTCTACACCTGGAGATGTGTTCCTGGATACGGACTCGCAGCGGGCGTGAGGTGCAGCCAATGTAAATTCGATTACAGTCACACATCAAGAGATAGACAACATTGGAGGTACTACAAGTGGAAAAAGATCTAGAATGCAGTTGTCTCCCGGTTAGAGGATGATTGATCATAGACAATTCCATGCTCAAAGAGCATACGCTGCAGTGACCACAGGGGAAATGACCCTGTGGTAAATTAGAGATGGACTTCTTGCCGCTGAAATCTGAGTGGACTAAAAGATCCTTTAAACTCTTTGTGCGTCGATAGCCAATCTGTGGCAGATCACTACACCCAGGCAAATCTGATATGATATGCCAATTTCTCCTGATCACATTGGAGATGGCGCCCGATAAAGGTGAGTAATCTAGGGCCCAGGAAATTTTACTCGAAGGAGTATCCCGGCTACGGTACTCTAAAAGTTGGGACCGGGGAGTGGTGTCTGCTTTTTGTCTCGCCCTGGTAATGACCCAAGAGGGGTAACCCCGCAAGGCAAACGCTGAGCTCATACGGGCTGCCTCCTGGCAGTAATCTTGCCAAAATGTCGCATTTCTCTTGGCGCGTAAGAACTGGCCCACCGGGATGTTTTTCTTTAAGACAGGTCGGTGATGAGATGTGTATTCAAGATAAGCCGACCTGTCTGTCGGTTTCCGATAGGGTTTAACCCCTAATTCGCCAGTGGGTCGTTTAAAAATAGTAACATCGAGAAAAGGAATAGTGTCCAAACTGCTCTGATGTGTGAACTGAATATTGGGGTCCAAACCATTAACCCACTTCATGAAGTCCATAATTATATCAGAAGAACGCAGCATACAAAAGATGTCATCTATGTATCGCCGATAACAAATAATATCTGAGTGAAAAGGATTGGCTGCCAAGTCATAAATAAATTGTTCTTCTAAATGAGCCATGTACAGTATTGCAATACTGGGGGCTGCGGGGCACCCCATAGCGACCCCCTTGACTTGGTAAAAGAACTGTGAGTCAAATCTAAAATAGTTCTTCTCCATGATGATATCTAGCAAATCAAGTAGGAAACTAGTGGGAGGAAATTGGTGAATGCGTTGGTTCAAAACCCCTTCTATAACCGTTCTGGCATCAGAATGGGGGATAGAGGTGTACAGGGCTTGGACATCCATGGTGAGCAATACCGCTCCCTGTGGGACTTCCATGTCCTCAACCAAGCGTATAAGGTCGGTAGTATCTTTAATGAACGATTTGACATTAACCACAAAGGGTTGTAATAAATGATCTAAATAGAGCGCTAGAGGTTCGAGGAGGGAGTGACAAGCCGAAATGATCGGTCGGCCGGGGGTGAGGTCAAGGATTTATGGATCTTAGGAAGGCAATAGAAGACGGGCACCCTAGGATCAGAAATAAGTAAAGCACGATGGATCGACTGACTTATAAAGTTGTTACTTAGGGCGTTGTCAATTACTATCTTAACCACCCGTCGGATCTCATCTGTTGGATCATGATCTATAGGGAGATAAAAATCCCTGTCTGCCAATTGCCGCAAGGCTTCCCTCTGATAGTCTGCTCGGTTGAGCAGAACGATCCCTCCCCCTTTATCAGCAGGTTTGATAATCAAACTCGAATCCCGCTGTAAGGAACGTAAGGCTGCTAGTTCTTGAGAGGTCAAATTACACCGCCGATGATACTCGCGTCTCTCTAATTCTTCTACCTCTTTAACAACTAGTTTTTCGAAAGTATCCAACCGAACATCCGATACCAGAGGAATAAAGGTGGACTTACTTTTAAGTCCATGTGAAGAATTCAGACCAGTATCATTAAAGATACTACCGACCTTATACGCTTGGTTGAGGACATGGAAGTTTCCTTTGGACTCTGTTGATATACATGTACAATGTTTTGATTCTGGGTGTCCTTAGGAAATATTTTTGTATAGTTATGCACAACTCTGATGAAATATTGTAATTTATACTTTTCATTATTGAATTCTTCCGTCTGGGGCGTGCTTTTTTCTGCTCTTGTTGTTGTACTATTTTGAAGCTTGTTACCCCCCGTTTTTGTGTAGTTTGGTTTGCCTGGGTATCATGACGGACTATCGGGATACTTTTGCTTTCTCCCTTACTGAAAGGGAGAGAATTTTGTCCATTGTTCCCTCCCTGTCAGACGGCAGGGGTGTGTCCCCGTCTCAGGACTGGAATGTCTTACTGAACAATTGATGAAACAAACAAAGTTGACTTTGCATGCCGCTTCACTTATCGAATATAGCAAAGAAAATATCATCCCTAGGGGGCTTCGCATGCATAAGCCCCCGGGCATGTATAAGGAGGATGAGACTTTCAAAAAGAGATGGGCTTCAATACTTAATAAATGTTCTTTCGATCTTATGCTATTACTGATCGAACGCATAGCCCAGGAGAAAGACGAAGTGGAGATGGAGGTGGAAAACCTAAAGAAAGATCTACAGTCTAATTATAGCGAGGAAGAATTTAAGAATAGGACTAGTGAGATCAATAGATTAATTAAGGATAGTGAATTGAAGTTGAAGGATTTGAAAATGAGGAAACTTAGTAGGGATAAACGTGATTATTCCACTGGGAATGTGTACAATTGGAAGGAGCCCACTTTTAAGAAGCGGGTGACTTGGGCCGCGTCTACGTCTGGGGGCCATGATTTTGATACCACCGATCCCTCGGACACTGAACAGTCTGGGGACGAAGGGGGACGCACTCTTAGGAATAGAACCGTCCCTACCCAACAACCTCGACGTCCTTTTTTGTCCAGGGGCCGTCTGTCCCGCAGGGGGAGATACAAGACATAATTTTCAATCTGTCCTCTCATGTCCTGTCCCCTGTTGAACGTAACGTTTTGAATAAAGGCCTTGGCTATGTTCCGACTCCCCGATATAGCACCCTTAACACCCGCATTGATTTGTTTAAGCTCTTCAGACAGCTGAAATTAAAGAAATACTTTGGCAATTCTGGTCTGAATTCTTCACATGGACTTAAAAGTAAGTCCACCTTTATTCCTCTGGTATCGGATGTTCGGTTGGATACTTTCGAAAAACTAGTTGTTAAAGAGGTAGAAGAATTAGAGAGACGCGAGTATCATCGGCGGTGTAATTTGACCTCTCAAGAACTAGCAGCCTTACGTTCCTTACAGCGGGATTCGAGTTTGATTATCAAACCTGCTGATAAAGGGGGAGGGATCGTTCTGCTCAACCGAGCAGACTATCAGAGGGAAGCCTTGCGGCAATTGGCAGACAGGGATTTTTATCTCCCTATAGATCATGATCCAACAGATGAGATCCGACGGGTGGTTAAGATAGTAATTGACAACGCCCTAAGTAACAACTTTATAAGTCAGTCGATCCATCGTGCTTTACTTATTTCTGATCCTAGGGTGCCCGTCTTCTATTGCCTTCCTAAGATCCATAAATCCTTGACCTCACCCCCGGCCGACCGATCATTTCGGCTTGTCACTCCCTCCTCGAACCTCTAGCGCTCTATTTAGATCATTTATTACAACCCTTTGTGGTTAATGTCAAATCGTTCATTAAAGATACTACCGACCTTATACGCTTGGTTGAGGACATGGAAGTCCCACAGGGAGCGGTATTGCTCACCATGGATGTCCAAGCCCTGTACACCTCTATCCCCCATTCTGATGCCAGAACGGTTATAGAAGGGGTTTTGAACCAACGCATTCACCAATTTCCTCCCACTAGTTTCCTACTTGATTTGCTAGATATCATCATGGAGAAGAACTATTTTAGATTTGACTCACAGTTCTTTTACCAAGTCAAGGGGGTCGCTATGGGGTGCCCCGCGGCCCCCAGTATTGCAATACTGTACATGGCTCATTTAGAAGAACAATTTATTTATGACTTGGCAGCCAATCCTTTTCACTCAGATATTATTTGTTATCGGCGATACATAGATGACATCTTTTGTATGCTGCGTTCTTCTGATATAATTATGGACTTCATGAAGTGGGTTAATGGTTTGGACCCCAATATTCAGTTCACACATCAGAGCAGTTTGGACACTATTCCTTTTCTCGATGTTACTATTTTTAAACGACCCACTGGCGAATTAGGGGTTAAACCCTATCGGAAACCGACAGACAGGTCGGCTTATCTTGAATACACATCTCATCACCGACCTGTCTTAAAGAAAAACATCCCGGTGGGCCAGTTCTTACGCGCCAAGAGAAATGCGACATTTTGGCAAGATTACTGCCAGGAGGCAGCCCGTATGAGCTCAGCGTTTGCCTTGCGGGGTTACCCCTCTTGGGTCATTACCAGGGCGAGACAAAAAGCAGACACCACTCCCCGGTCCCAACTTTTAGAGTACCGTAGCCGGGATACTCCTTCGAGTAAAATTTCCTGGGCCCTAGATTACTCACCTTTATCGGGCGCCATCTCCAATGTGATCAGGAGAAATTGGCATATCATATCAGATTTGCCTGGGTGTAGTGATCTGCCACAGATTGGCTATCGACGCACAAAGAGTTTAAAGGATCTTTTAGTCCACTCAGATTTCAGCGGCAAGAAGTCCATCTCTAATTTACCACAGGGTCATTTCCCCTGTGGTCACTGCAGCGTATGCTCTTTGAGCATGGAATTGTCTATGATCAATCATCCTCTAACCGGGAGACAACTGCATTCTAGATCTTTTTCCACTTGTAGTACCTCCAATGTTGTCTATCTCTTGATGTGTGACTGTAATCGAATTTACATTGGCTGCACCTCACGCCCGCTGCGAGTCCGTATCCAGGAACACATCTCCAGGTGTAGAGCTCAGACAGTGGATCTGCCTCTCTATGAACACCTTAGGGCACAGCATTCATGTGACAGACCTTTTCGTTTTTCGGTCCTAGAAGTTGTCGTGACACCTGGCTCTAGGAACCGGTTTCTCTTACAGTCTGAAACCAGGTGGATTCTCAGACTCGGGTCCCTGATGCCAGCGGGCCTTAATCATCATATAGAATTCTCCCCTTTTCTTTAGTTGGTCTTTGTCCCTGTGCGTTCCGGCTTTTTTGCCCCTCCCCCCCTTTTTTGCCCCTCCTGCCCCGTCTTCGGCTCTTCTTGTCTCACCTCTGGAATGGGATTAGATCATATAACTTATTGGATTAATTAACTGTAATTGTGTACATGCATTTATTTGCATTTGTTTGTAATCAGTATAGGTATATGATGATGTGTCTGTACCTTTAAAAATGATTGGTTTTAATTATGTATTTGTAGCTTTCAATTGATTGTTCTTTCCAATTTCGTATAAATTATGTTGTGTGACACACCCTCCCCACTCTGACACACACGGATATGACTGGTTGGAAAATGAATTGCTCATATGACTTTGTAATGTAAGTATTAGTGGAATTGTTAGGGATCCCTATATGTGCACAGCGGGGATAACCTCGTTTGATATTAATATTAATTTTTAGATATGGTGGCCTGAAGAAGGACCCTCAGGTCTGAAACGAGAAAAAAGAATTTTTGGCCGGCAGATGCTCGTTGCCTTGCCTTCCTCTTGCAGCAGCTCAAGTTAAACCTTCAACGGTTTTCTGGGTGGTTGCCCCTGGATATACAGTGTATTCCATCTTACTGCACGTACTTGGGAAGTCTATGGACTACAATTGGACGGACTATCTTCCCATCAATACTGCTTTGGTTTCCTTTGGACTCTGTTGATATACATGTACAATGTTTTGATTCTGGGTGTCCTTAGGAAATATTTTTGTATAGTTATGCACAACTCTGATGAAATATTGTAATTTATACTTTTCATTATTGAATTCTTCCGTCTGGGGCGTGCTTTTTTCTGCTCTTGTTGTTGTACTATTTTGAAGCTTGTTACCCCCCCGTTTTTGTGTAGTTTGGTTTGCCTGGGTATCATGACGGACTATCGGGATACTTTTGCTTTCTCCCTTACTGAAAGGGAGAGAATTTTGTCCATTGTTCCCTCCCTGTCAGACGGCAGGGGTGTGTCCCCGTCTCAGGACTGGAATGTCTTACTGAACAATTGATGAAACAAACAAAGTTGACTTTGCATGCCGCTTCACTTATCGAATATAGCAAAGAAAATATCATCCCTAGGGGGCTTCGCATGCATAAGCCCCCGGGCATGTATAAGGAGGATGAGACTTTCAAAAAGAGATGGGCTTCAATACTTAATAAATGTTCTTTCGATCTTATGCTATTACTGATCGAACGCATAGCCCAGGAGAAAGACGAAGTGGAGATGGAGGTGGAAAACCTAAAGAAAGATCTACAGTCTAATTATAGCGAGGAAGAATTTAAGAATAGGACTAGTGAGATCAATAGATTAATTAAGGATAGTGAATTGAAGTTGAAGGATTTGAAAATGAGGAAACTTAGTAGGGATAAACGTGATTATTCCACTGGGAATGTGTACAATTGGAAGGAGCCCACTTTTAAGAAGCGGGTGACTTGGGCCGCGTCTACGTCTGGGGGCCATGATTTTGATACCACCGATCCCTCGGACACTGAACAGTCTGGGGACGAAGGGGGACGCACTCTTAGGAATAGAACCGTCCCTACCCAACAACCTCGACGTCCTTTTTTGTCCAGGGGCCGTCTGTCCCGCAGGGGGAGATACAAGACATAATTTTCAATCTGTCCTCTCATGTCCTGTCCCCTGTTGAACGTAACGTTTTGAATAAAGGCCTTGGCTATGTTCCGACTCCCCGATATAGCACCCTTAACACCCGCATTGATTTGTTTAAGCTCTTCAGACAGCTGAAATTAAAGAAATACTTTGGCAATTCTGGTCTGAATTCTTCACATGGACTTAAAAGTAAGTCCACCTTTATTCCTCTGGTATCGGATGTTCGGTTGGATACTTTCGAAAAACTAGTTGTTAAAGAGGTAGAAGAATTAGAGAGACGCGAGTATCATCGGCGGTGTAATTTGACCTCTCAAGAACTAGCAGCCTTACGTTCCTTACAGCGGGATTCGAGTTTGATTATCAAACCTGCTGATAAAGGGGGAGGGATCGTTCTGCTCAACCGAGCAGACTATCAGAGGGAAGCCTTGCGGCAATTGGCAGACAGGGATTTTTATCTCCCTATAGATCATGATCCAACAGATGAGATCCGACGGGTGGTTAAGATAGTAATTGACAACGCCCTAAGTAACAACTTTATAAGTCAGTCGATCCATCGTGCTTTACTTATTTCTGATCCTAGGGTGCCCGTCTTCTATTGCCTTCCTAAGATCCATAAATCCTTGACCTCACCCCCGGCCGACCGATCATTTCGGCTTGTCACTCCCTCCTCGAACCTCTAGCGCTCTATTTAGATCATTTATTACAACCCTTTGTGGTTAATGTCAAATCGTTCATTAAAGATACTACCGACCTTATACGCTTGGTTGAGGACATGGAAGTCCCACAGGGAGCGGTATTGCTCACCATGGATGTCCAAGCCCTGTACACCTCTATCCCCCATTCTGATGCCAGAACGGTTATAGAAGGGGTTTTGAACCAACGCATTCACGAATTTCCTCCCACTAGTTTCCTACTTGATTTGCTAGATATCATCATGGAGAAGAACTATTTTAGATTTGACTCACAGTTCTTTTACCAAGTCAAGGGGGTCGCTATGGGGTGCCCCGCGGCCCCCAGTATTGCAATACTGTACATGGCTCATTTAGAAGAACAATTTATTTATGACTTGGCAGCCAATCCTTTTCACTCAGATATTATTTGTTATCGGCGATACATAGATGACATCTTTTGTATGCTGCGTTCTTCTGATATAATTATGGACTTCATGAAGTGGGTTAATGGTTTGGACCCCAATATTCAGTTCACACATCAGAGCAGTTTGGACACTATTCCTTTTCTCGATGTTACTATTTTTAAACGACCCACTGGCGAATTAGGGGTTAAACCCTATCGGAAACCGACAGACAGGTCGGCTTATCTTGAATACACATCTCATCACCGACCTGTCTTAAAGAAAAACATCCCGGTGGGCCAGTTCTTACGCGCCAAGAGAAATGCGACATTTTGGCAAGATTACTGCCAGGAGGCAGCCCGTATGAGCTCAGCGTTTGCCTTGCGGGGTTACCCCTCTTGGGTCATTACCAGGGCGAGACAAAAAGCAGACACCACTCCCCGGTCCCAACTTTTAGAGTACCGTAGCCGGGATACTCCTTCGAGTAAAATTTCCTGGGCCCTAGATTACTCACCTTTATCGGGCGCCATCTCCAATGTGATCAGGAGAAATTGGCATATCATATCAGATTTGCCTGGGTGTAGTGATCTGCCACAGATTGGCTATCGACGCACAAAGAGTTTAAAGGATCTTTTAGTCCACTCAGATTTCAGCGGCAAGAAGTCCATCTCTAATTTACCACAGGGTCATTTCCCCTGTGGTCACTGCAGCGTATGCTCTTTGAGCATGGAATTGTCTATGATCAATCATCCTCTAACCGGGAGACAACTGCATTCTAGATCTTTTTCCACTTGTAGTACCTCCAATGTTGTCTATCTCTTGATGTGTGACTGTAATCGAATTTACATTGGCTGCACCTCACGCCCGCTGCGAGTCCGTATCCAGGAACACATCTCCAGGTGTAGAGCTCAGACAGTGGATCTGCCTCTCTATGAACACCTTAGGGCACAGCATTCATGTGACAGACCTTTTCGTTTTTCGGTCCTAGAAGTTGTCGTGACACCTGGCTCTAGGAACCGGTTTCTCTTACAGTCTGAAACCAGGTGGATTCTCAGACTCGGGTCCCTGATGCCAGCGGGCCTTAATCATCATATAGAATTCTCCCCTTTTCTTTAGTTGGTCTTTGTCCCTGTGCGTTCCGGCTTTTTTGCCCCTCCCCCCCTTTTTTGCCCCTCCTGCCCCGTCTTCGGCTCTTCTTGTCTCACCTCTGGAATGGGATTAGATCATATAACTTATTGGATTAATTAACTGTAATTGTGTACATGCATTTATTTGCATTTGTTTGTAATCAGTATAGGTATATGATGATGTGTCTGTACCTTTAAAAATGATTGGTTTTAATTATGTATTTGTAGCTTTCAATTGATTGTTCTTTCCAATTTCGTATAAATTATGTTGTGTGACACACCCTCCCCACTCTGACACACACGGATATGACTGGTTGGAAAATGAATTGCTCATATGACTTTGTAATGTAAGTATTAGTGGAATTGTTAGGGATCCCTATATGTGCACAGCGGGGATAACCTCGTTTGATATTAATATTAATTTTTAGATATGGTGGCCTGAAGAAGGACCCTCAGGTCTGAAACGAGAAAAAAGAATTTTTGGCCGGCAGATGCTCGTTGCCTTGCCTTCCTCTTGCAGCAGCTCAAGTTAAACCTTCAACGGTTTTCTGGGTGGTTGCCCCTGGATATACAGTGTATTCCATCTTACTGCACGTACTTGGGAAGTCTATGGACTACAATTGGACGGACTATCTTCCCATCAATACTGCTTTGGTTTCCTTTGGACTCTGTTGATATACATGTACAATGTTTTGATTCTGGGTGTCCTTAGGAAATATTTTTGTATAGTTATGCACAACTCTGATGAAATATTGTAATTTATACTTTTCATTATTGAATTCTTCCGTCTGGGGCGTGCTTTTTTCTGCTCTTGTTGTTGTACTGTGGCTGGCTGGCAGAGAGGGTGTTCCCTGCTGCCAGCACTGTGCTGATGCGGCTTGCTGGCAGAGAGGGCCTTCCCTGCTACCGGCACAGAGCTGGTGTGGCTGGCCAGCAGAGAGGGCCTTCCCTGCTGCTGGCGCTGCGCCAGTGCAGCTGGCCAGCAGAGAGGGCCACCACCACTGGAGGCCAGCGGGGAGACGGGAGGACCTTCTCCTCCAGCTGGTGCCAGGTAAGTGGGGTTGGGGAGGAAAGGGTGGGAATGGAAAAGTTTAAAGGGCCCTGCTGCTTGCAACAGGGCCCTTTAAACTTAACCCTCGGGCCCCCCAAAGCTTCCCGAAGCATTACGAATGCTTTGGAAAGCTTTGTTTTGGTATTTCTGAATCCTGGCCCTGATTTGGAAATCACAAAGCTTTCCAAATTTGGACCGATTTGGGTATTTTACCCAAATCGGATACCCGAAGCACACAACCCCAATTAGCAACACATTACCAGTATAAAACATCAAATCCCTTTTTGGCTCCTAGCCCTTCTGGATTTCCTTATAAGGGGAATTTTTGTTCTTTCATTTATTCTCTCCTATGCATATACAGTGAAAAAGCTAAGAAGTATAATGTATGGAATGCGTGTAAGAAAATACATAAAATTAACCACATTACTTTAAAAGTCATTAGTATCAAGTAGGTTCATACAGAGGAAATGAAGGGTACAGCATCTTTTATAATGCAACAGATATTCATTACATAATATTTGTGTTAAACAATTAAATCTCCCAAGATCTGTTCTTTCTTCCTTGAATCATAACAGCTATCTGCCAGTTTATGCATCTGGTGCAAAAATAGCCAGTGATTCAGTGTTACCTTGTTTCTTCCAGTTTAACACTGGATTGTAATAGTGGCTGTGAGTGAAGTACCATCAGGATTTGGGGGGGGTTTGGTGGACTGCTTTTTTACCTGAGTCCAGTTGTATCATGAAATCATAGATGCCCATGGCATTAATAGGACTTTGGAAATTAAATGCAGCTGAAGGACTTCAGGTATGATGCCTCTTCTACATGTTTACTATTGAAATGATAATGTTTCCAGTTTAAGGGATGCTGATAATGGATGGATGCTAATAATGGATGCTTGTTGAAAGTGCAGTTTGAGGGGAAAAAAGTGTCTCTGGTCATCATGTGGAGTTAAAATGTCATATTTTCAGAAAATAAGCTGTGAAAGGATATGCCAAATTAAAGTGCAATACTAAAACATTCACTTTGTCCTGAAACACTTGTTTAACTTACTGGCTTGGTTTTAAACAGATTCTAATATTGAACTTTATTGTTGCAGTGAATTGAATTCAAAACTGCAGGACACTTTGGAACAAATTGAGGTGAGAGCCCATCATTTGAATTTTTACAGAAAGTTAATTCTTTAGTGCATCAACTTTAAATGGCTTTGGCTATTCAGATAGCATTTTTCTTGGTTGTAGGTGGGGAAATGAACATTTCAACCTGAATTGTAGTTTGATATTATATAATTAACAGACTCTGCCTTTTGACGATGTTCATTTTTTAAAACCTTCTTAGGAGCAGCTAGATGTTGCGCTTTCCAAAATCTGCAAGAACTTTGATATCAACCACTATACCAAGGTTCAGCAGGCTTACAGACTACTGGGGAAAACACAGGTTAGCATACTTGGTTTGAAATTATGTGTTGCTACATGGGGGATTAGTCTTTATGATTATTTTGGCTCCTACTTATTGGAGTCAAAGGGTAGTTATGACACAATGTACAAAATGTATGTTTCCTACAAATACTGTCTAGTCATGAGCGTATGAAACTGTTTTATACAGAGTCAGACCATTGATTTGTCCAGGTCAATACTGTATTCCTTAACTAGTAGTCAGGTCTCAGGCAGAGAAGTGTCTGTCGCTTTTGATCAGAGATTGCAGTGATCACAATGCAGTTCTACGTTTAGTGACTTCAATGGACATAGAAGGGCGCAACTGTGTTTAGGATTGCACTGCTGAGCTAGCAAAAATAAGTGCTTTGCTGCTGTGTTGTGATCCCTTCCTAATCTTAGTAGATTCCTGATATATAGCCTGTGTCATTGGGAATGAGGTTGCAATGTATAGCGGCTGCAGGAGAAAAGTATACATAAAACATCTGAAAGAAACGCAGCTCACACTGGTATCTGAAGAAGGGAGCTTTTACCCTGAAAATCTTATGGGTCTCTAAGGTGCCACTGGACTCAAATTCTGCTGTCGAACTCACATTGTCTTTATGTGATTGATCATTCATTCTCCAGCAGCTGCACACTCCTCCCATATTATTTGTGCCTTGGATATGCACAGATCTACCTTTTGAAATTGTTTTATGTTTCCAAGGGTGACTTGGAAGTGATTTTTGAATGCTAATAAATCTTTGATAAAGTGCTCTAGATTTCTTATGCTGGCAGTCAGTCCTGTTGGAAGGGAGACTCATCAGCCACTTGCTACACTTTTGTTCTCTTCCTACAGCTAGTTGTCTCTGCCTTCTTTTACTTAAATGGCCTTTCATTGGTGGTGGAAGTAACTGTGGATTTACTAGCCCATGAGAGGATTTATTGTTATCCAGTTTCACGCTTGAAACAATCCTTCATATTTTAGCCATTCTGTTCCCTACAGCCAACCTGTTTTCCATCTGAATTATTAGATCTTCCATCTTTTTTGCTGTAAGGCTTATTAACTGTTACGTATACAAAGCCCACCCAGTGTACTTTCCAGAATGAGATATGCTCTGCCACTTTTACATCTAGTGTCCATTCATTTTCCTTTGTCAAAAGTGCTATGATTGAAACTGTAGCCACGGTTGTTTAACCTGCAGGGCTTCTTGATGAAGTGTTGAATTGTTTTTACTGTTGGCTTGTATGTCCTCAGCCTCCTGATGAAGTAACTTTAGCTGCCTGGTATTGTGGTCAGTGGTAAAATGTTGTCACTAATGTAAAGATGTTCCCCAAATATGCTTAATAATTTTGTTGCTTTGAGAGCTGTTAACTCTTCTGGAGGACAATACTACACTGTTCAGGAATACTCAGTTCTGACATTGGTCCCTGGTGCTAGTTTTCACAAAGGTTTCATCTGGTGGAATCTTTCCACTTTTTCCACAGGTTCAAGAGGCAGGACAGGCAATCCTTCTTCACTGCAACTCTGTCCAGCATGGCTTTTTAATCTGCCAGGGTCCTATGACCAGTGGCTGGCCAGGGTTGTTATGCAGAGGCAGGTAATGGCAAACCACCACCAGGGGCTTTCTTCCCTCTTACGCCAGAAGCAAAAGCAGCCCAAATCCAACCCACTGACTGCAGCCCCTTTTACTTTGGTCCTTTTCGCACTTACGGTTTAAACTGCCATTTATGAGCATTTGCCTCGATCGCACTGGCTTCAGCTTGGCACTCCCATGTTCCACACTGTCCAAGGCAGTTCTGATTTGACGTCTTGTTTTTAATTTTAGACTGACTTTGAAGCCTCGGTGCAGTTTTGGGCTTTGGGGGCTCTGCAATTCATGTCACACTTTTTTAAAAAAACTTTGAGCATGTGTAGTAATGTTGCAGTGTTGGAACCCATTCCCCCAGCTTTTGCTGATTGGGCTGTCCCCACTGGAGAGGTAATTGATGGCAGAGTTCCAGGGGAGAATGTGTACCACTCTCATTTGTTTTTGTTTTTTAAACCAAGCCAAGAAAGGGTTAAAATGCTTCTGCTTCTTTCCCTTGCTGCTGCTTTGATTTGCAAATCGACATTTGCAGAAGACACTGGGAGGGAGGGAAAAGCAGCCATTTAACCCTTACCTGACTTTTAAAGCCAGGAGAAATGAGGAGTAACTTTACAACACTTGCCTAGTTTTGAAATAAATAAATAAAAAGAGTTTGTTCATACCACGGAGGGAGGAAGGGGAAGGCAGCTATTTAACTCTTTCCTGGCTTTTAAAGTCAGCAGGGAATAAGCAGCAAGGTTAGGAATCATTCCTGGTTTTGGAAAAAAATAAGTGTGTGTGTGCATACACGGGAGGAAGGAAGCCAACAGAGAAGCAGCCTTATGACCCTTACCTGTATTTACTGGTAAAAATGGCAGAAGAGGAGTTCAGAGAGCTGAGGAGGGTGGGAGTGGTTAATTCTGCACAGACCAGTCATCTCCCGGGGAAAAGGAGAGGGGGGAGAAGAGAAGAGGATGGGGAGTCTAGAGTTCATATGGACATTAATTGTGCCAGCTGCGACTTGGCAGCGGCTTAAAAATAACATCGTGGTATGTCTACAGGGGGAAAGGGGATACCCTGGACAAACATCGCTACCGTGTTCCATGACTACCTTGCAAGTGTGAAACTCCTGCAAACATGGAAAGCAGAACAGATACTGAAATGTTTTAAAGTCCGAGTGTGAAAAGGGCCTTTGCCTCATAGAAAGCACTGACAGCCATTCAGTTGTACAGGAGAGAATAAATGTGTTGTGCTTGGCTAGGTGTCCCTGGCTCTGGTGACCTCGATAGCACTTGTTCACTTTTATAAGAGAAAATTAAGCCACAAAGTACCTGAATTCTCTAGTGTGGAACAGCTAACAGCACAGGACGTACACTGTGCTCGGTGAGGAGGAACCAGGGAACTGGCTTTTAAATGATGCATTTTGCTTTTTCTCCCCCCTTTCATCAGACAGCGATGGACCAACTGCATATGCACTTTACTCAGGCCATTCACAACACAGTATTCCAAGTTGTTCTTGGGTATGTAGAGCTGTGTGCCGGAAACACGGACACCAAATTTCAGAAGCTTCAGTACAAAGACCTCTGCACAGTACGTAGTAATTAATGGGTGATGGTTGAAGCATTTTGCATATATTATTGAATGTGCCTGTGCCCTGCTAAAAAGAAATCGTAAGCCCTCTTTCAGCCTTAATCACCCTGCTGCATTACTCTGCTGTATTGGTATAAAATACAAAAAGTAAGAGAAGCCATGTTGGATCAGGCCAATGGCCCATCCAGTCCAACACTCTGTGTCACACAGTGGCCAAAAACCAGGTGTCCTCAGGAGGTCTGCCAGTGGGGAAGGGACACTAGAAGCCCTCCCACTGATTGCCCCCCCCAAACACCAAGAATACAGAACATCACTGCCCTAGACAGAGAGTTCCATCTATACCTTGTGGCTAATAGCCACTGATGGACCTCTGCTCCATATGTTTATGCAATCCTCTCTTGAAGCTGTCTATGCTTGAAGCTGCCACCACCTCCCGAGGCAGTGAATTCCATGTGTTAATCACCTTTTGGGTGAAGAAGTATTTCCTTTTATCCATTCTAACCCGACTGTTCAGCAATTTCATTGAGTGCCCACGAGTTCTTGTATTGTGAGAAAGGGAGAAAAATACTTCTTTCTCTACCTTCTGTATCCCATGCATAATCTTGTAAACCTCTATCATGTCACCCCTCAGTTGTCGTTTCTCCAAGCTAAAGAGCCCCAACCTTTCTTCATAGGGGAAGTGTTCCATCCCTTTAATCATTCTAGTTGCCCTTTTCTGCACTTTTTCCAGTGCTATAATATCTTTTTTGAGGTGTGGTGACCAGGATTGTACACAGTATTCCAAATGAAGCTGTACCATTGATTTATACAGGGGCATTATGATACTAGCTGATTTGTTTTCAATTCCCTTCCTAATAATCCCCAGCATAGCATTGGCCTTTTTTATTGCCGTTGCACACTGTATTGACATTTTCAGTGAGTTATCCACCACGACTCCAAGATCTCTGTCTTGGTCAGTCTCTGTCAGTTTGGACCCCATCATTGTGTATTTATATTTGGGATTTTTGGCCCCAATGTGCATTACTTTGCACTTGGCCATGTTGAACCTCATTTGCCACATTGACGCCCACTCGCCCAGCCTTGACAGATCCCTTTGGAGTGCCTCAGAATCCTCTCTGGTTCTCACCACCCCGAACAATTTAGTGTCATCAGCAAACTTAGCCACTTCACAGCTTACTCCCAACTCCAAATCATTAATGAACAAGTTAAAAAGCACTGGACACAATACTGAGCCCTGCGGTATCCCACTGCTTACCACCCTCCATTGTGAATATTGCCCATTTATACTCACTCTCTGCTTCCTATTCATTAGGAAGTTGAAAAATGACTCTGGGTTAAAGAAACCTTTTAAAACTTCATTTTACTTACATTTCATCCACTATTTCCTACCAAGCGTACAACGTTAACATCAGATGTTCCACCTATCTGCCAGTAAAAAGCAAAGGCATGTAATCTGTGAGTTTAAGGGCAATGTATGAAGAGAGCGTATTTATTTATTTAGGATATTTTTATGCCCCCTCTTCAGAGTCCTGCTTGAGGCAGCTTATGATCACAATATAAAAACAAGCCAATAAAAACAAGCCATTGGAAATATGTAGCATAAAAACTGTCCATAAAACCGAAGCAGACTGTTAAAGAAGCTGTTAAGATAAAATCCCCTAATTAAAAGCCTGGGTAAAAAAGAACTGTTTTATCCTGATGTCTAAAGGACAATAAAGTAGGTGGTAGGCGAGCCTCAAAGGGGAGGACGTTCCAAAGGTGAGGTGCCACCACAGAAAATGCCCTGTCTCGGGTTGCCACTTACCTCACCTCTGAAGGCAGGGGCACAGAGAGCAGGGCTTCAGAGACAGATCTTAACTGGCAGGCTGGACAGTATGGGAGGAGATGGCATTAATGATAATTTGAGTAATTGTGTCTAACCTATCCTAAGATGACATCCTGCCTTGTGGCTTATAGAACAGAATCCAGAGTATTTCAGAATGTAACAAATATAATTTTTAGGTCTGCCAGATTTTTATAGCTCAGTGAACTTAGCACATCTTGAACATCTTTGTTCCACATAGCCATGTGGACTTCATCCATTAAAAATTATTGGAGAAAATTCCACTGTTGGGGATAGATGGTACATAAATCCAGTCTTAACAGCTTTTCAGTTCTTCCTGTTGAAAGACGCTCATGAGAAGTTGAATATACCAAAATCAATATACTAGCTTATTTAGGGACAGTGAAAATGGATGTATTTTTTTAAAACAGTGCTTAAATATTTGTGTGGTGTGGTGCTTATTAATACTGAATATTAGGTCATTGGTACATTCATAGCCTTGTTAAGTGTGCTCCTCAATACCACTGCAATGTTGTAACTGTTCACAAATACCTTTAGAATCTTCTGCTATTCAAGAAGAGCAAAAATAACTAATTACTACTGAATTGTTATACTGATCTGCTGGCAACTTGTCAATTTCCTTTGATATCTGGAAGAAATAATTCTATTTTGTCTTCTGTTTGCAATTACCAGTTAGAAAATGGAAGTGTGTATGTACCTATTTTTGCATCTTTTTAATTTTGCTTTTGGTGAACGCTTTAAAATGAGAAAGCAGATGAAAGCATCAGAGTTTTTTCTTGTATGTTCTGCAGCACATTACATCAGACAGTTACATTCCATGCCTTGCTGACCTCTGCAAAGCTCTGTGGGAGGTAATGCTTAGTTACTATCGAACCATGGAGTGGCACGAGCGATACGATTGTGATGAGTCTGCTTCACTTTCTGGTAGGCAATGGTATTTGAAACTAACATCAAAATGAAATATAATAATAAAGAAAAATAATAACATTCAATTTATATATTGCTCTTCAGGACAACTTAATGCCACATTCAGAGCGGTTTACAAAGTGTGCTATTATTATCTTCATGACAATCACCCTGTGAGGTGGGTGGGGCTGAGAAAGCTCTGAGAGAGCTGTGATTGACCCAAGGTCACCCAGTTGGCTTCAAACAGAGGAGTGGGGGATCAAACCTGGTTCTCCAGATTAGAGCCTTGCTGCTCTTAACCACTACACCAACGTGTGCTCCTAGTTTCCACTTCAACAGAATAATGGCAGGTCCAGTACATCTGATCTATGTGAATAGCAGTATGAATTGCAATAGAAAACTCTATGTAAAAATACTAATTTTATTTGATTGGAATCTTTTTGTGTCAGTGTATACTTTTCGTAATATTTTTGGGTGATCTTCTGATGTTTTTGTTGTTGTTGGAAGTTATACTGGGTGATTTTCAGTGTAGCCCTAAGCGGAGTTACGTCCTTGTAAGTCCTTTAAAGTTAATGGGCTCAGAGAAGTATAATTCTGTTTAGGATTCCTTTGTTCATCTGGAAGTTACTTTGATAGCCTTTTGTTTCTTTAGGGGTCCAGCAGATTTAGCAACACTTGTTCAGTGAAGAATTATACTATTGGTTAACTCTAATCCAGGTGTCTTCAATGCAGTTGAGCTTGCATGCACTTCTAGAATGTTGAGAATGGGTGATGTCACAAAATGATTACCATGGAGGCCCAAGGCCAATCACTCCCATTCCACCATCAGAGGCAGAGCAGCACCTGACTCCTTCCTGCTTGGCTCGCAGGACACTGTACACTTCTCACTCTGGGAGGAGGTGCTGGGGACCCACCAATTAACAGCTGCCATGCTACCATCAGAGGCAGATATTTTATTTTTTTGTATTTTTAATGATTACTTTTACATTGTAAACTGCCTTGAGTGCTGCAAAGTAGAAAAACAGTGAATAAATGTGTAATGATTCCAAGTAAATGTGTGCATGTGTCTTTAAATGCTTGGTTTGACCTAGGTGAAGAGTGGGGGTGAAAGAGAGGAATGAGTGAGCAATATGATTGGTTGACTGAGATTGTGGGCGGAGTGAATGCAGTTGAGACTGAGAGTGCAGGGAGAAAGGGGGGAGAGAGAAGAAAGCAGGCTAGCTGTGTGCTGCCTGAATATGTTGGAGTGTTTATGAGAGAAATATAACCTGTGTGGAACCTGAACTGAGCATGTTTGTGAAAGGACACTCAGTCAGGGAAAGAGAGGCCAGCTGTGTGAATGAGAGTAAATGAAGTAACTTTAAGAACTAAGAACTACTTTTATGAAACCAATACGCTTCTTGAAAAATAAACATTTATTTTGTTTTATTATATCCCAGTGTAGCTGTCATTGCTATATCCCATTCATATCCTCAGGGCCACATAGAACCATGAAGGAGCCTGATGCTTAAACACGTTACCAAAGGGGAAATTTGAATAAAATATTTTGGAATAACACATTCCTGGTGGCAGCAAACTACCCAGAGGGTGCAAGGGGAAGATTAAAAGAAAAATCTACCCCAAAGAAAGTGAAGATCATAACGAAACGTTTTAAATAAATAAATCAGAAAACAGCTGCTATAAAGTACTGGGGCCAATCACAAGATATTGGTTAGTTGCTAGGGAAGCATCGTCCTACTAGGAAGTCAGTTTGTTCTGGGTTCTTGTTTTCCAGAAAGATAGAGGAAAGCCAGGAATAGGTCTTTGGTTTGGGGAAGAAACAAATGAGCAGCAGAAGCCCATGGCTGGCATCACCCATGTAAACATTTAGCCTGTATTAGGGATATGGACCTACAAAAAATTTAGAAATTCTCAATTTTTTTTTTTACTGCATCTGAGAAAAAAATCAGATTTCCCTGAATTCTGAATTGATTTTCTAATTCAGTTCAGGTATTTCTGAACAATTCGGCCATTGTTTTCTATGGGAAATTCACTAAGGAAGATATCGGGTGGGCTGAAGGGGTCATTTTTCAACTAAACATCACTGAATTTGTAGGAAACCTACTCCTGACTGTCTCTAAAGATCCACCAAGTTTCATGAAGAATTGAGTCCTGAGGGCCAATGTTATGGGCCCCCAAAGAAGGTGTCCCCACCTATTCTGCACTATTCCATATGGGAAAATATCTGGGGGCTATCCAGGGTCTGGGGATGGCATTTTTCATGCAAACACCACCAAATTTTCAGGGGACGTACAGGAAGATTGGTCCCTGGGGGCCAGTTCTATGAGCCCCTGAACAAGGTGGCCCCAGCCACTCTATTGTTTCCTGTGGCAACTTAGCCCAACAGAAGCAAACTAAAGCAAGGGAATGCCAGTGTTTCCCCACTGGCTGAACCCAATGTCTGGCTGATTCTGCTGGGCTAAGTTGCAACAGTGTTGCTTCAGTTTGGTTTGGGTGGAATGGATGTGATTCTTTGATGTGATGATGATCCCCTTGCTTCACTTTGGTTTGCGGGGGGGGGGGAGGGGGGAGGGATTCCATTCCTGTACTTCAGTTTGGTTCTATTGGGATTTCTCTGGTATGAGCTCAGCTTGCATTTGGGAGTGTGCCTTGGCCGTGGCAGCCTTGCCCAAGTGTGTTTCTGCAATGGACGTCAGCTTTGACTTTTCCCCCATAGGAAACAATGGAGTGGCTGGGGGCACCTTGTTCAGGGGCTCATAGAATTGGTCCCCAGTGTCCAATCTTCCTGAAATTTGGGGGTTATTTGGAGGACAGTTGTTTGTAGGTCACCTAAAAATTTGGTGGAGCTTGCATGAAAAATGCCACTCCCAGACCCCAGATGCCCCCCAGATATTTTCCCCATAGGGAATAATGAGGAATGGGTGGGGGCACCTTTGGGGACCCATACAATTGGACCATAGGGTCCAATCTTCATGAAAACTGGGGGGTCTTTAGAGAACATTCCAGGGTAGGTCCCCACCAAATTTGGTGGTTTGGTTGAAAAATGTCTCAAGTCTACTGGATGGATAGCTCCCGGAGTGATTTTCCCACAGAAATCAATGACTGAATTTTACCGGGTTTTTTTTTTTTTTTTTGGAAATTCAGTAAACATTCAGGATGCGTAATTTTTTTATTTGGAATACCTGGATTTTACTCAATCAGCCACAATTTGGTATTTTAATCTGAATTCTGAACTGAACGGCATACCTCTAGCCTGTATGACAGTTCCTAATTTTGTCAAGATGAGACTTCTTAGAACACTTTTTTATTCTAGAGGCAGGGAAGGAGTAATGGTGAATGACATTTTAAGAACTTCATTCCTCTCAAATTTTGAAACAGAGTGAGCATGGAGTAAATGAGAGGAGCGTAGAGAATATGTTACTTTGGCTCATAAAAAAACAAATAGTTCCTGTTTTTTGGCAGCTTGAATGAAAAAAAAACCCTAAATTTCTTTTCCAGATGGAGGCAATATGACGGGCAGTGAAGAGACCAATTTTGACCGCAGTTACGTGAAAAAGAAATTGGAACATGGACTTTCACGAATATGGCAGGTCTGTTTTTAGAGCTGGCAAAATGCTTCCCCCCCATTGTTATTTTTGTGCTAAAAATCTTAGTAATGTGGCAATACATTCTCCCAGTCTGTTTGTAGTGTCCGGCTAAATTGGGCTTATTTTTGCAGCATATTGTTATGTTCTTCAAACAGGCTTTAAAAGAAAATTCAAAACACTTTCAGGATATATAAACCAAGGTCTTGCAGTAACTATTATTTCCTAGGCAATATTTTGCCTACAGTCCCTTTAATACAAATTCACAATACCGTCTGAATTTTTTTTTGTTCTTTAAAAGCTGTTGCTGATTTGTCTTATGCAATTGAATGTTCTCTAGGAAATAATGGCCAGGGCAAAACTTCCTATATTTCTGGCTGTGTGCTGTTTTTACTTTTTAAAAATTGTTTTCCCAAAGTGATGAATTTAATAAGTCTTACTAAGGTTCTATTACATAGTAAACCTGAAGCTCGTTTGAAGGTGTGAGATGGAATACAAATCCAAAAGCCAGTATGGTTAGAGTGTCAAACTAGGATCAGATTGGATCCCTACTTAGCCATAATGCTCATTGACTCACCTTGGTTCAGTCACTGTCTCAGTCCAGCTGACCTCATTGAGTCATTGTAAAGATAAAAGTGGGTGGGGTAATCATATACGTTAGCCTGAACTCCTTAGATGAAGAGTTGGCTAAAAATGAAAGAAAGAAAGATGTACAGGCCATACTTACTTAAGCTAACACACTTGTCTTTGGAACCTCTACTCTGAAGAATCTTTTTTTAATCCTCACACAAGTCATATTGTAGCAATTAAGAATAAACTAACCAAGTGCTTTTAAGGCCCCATTATAATTAATGGGATAGAGTTGAGCAGGTGTCCAACTATCTTGCCTGAAATTATTCAGTCAAAAAAGTGTCTGGACATCCTTATCAATGCTGAATTCTGACTTCAAGGGGAAAATAAGTACTGATGCTATGGATAAAGAGAGGGAAGCTTGAAGCAACAAGAGAGCCTTACTTCTTCAGCTGCATTCAGCTGTTGATCTTCTTCCTCAGGACATCTGTTCAGTACTTCCCTCTGCCCTTCCTGGCCCCAGTAGCAATGATTCCTCCAGCAGGAGTGAGCTTGAGAGACATCAGTCCCTCCTGAAGGGAAATTTATGAGCTGTCTTCCTGTGCCTTTGCCATCAAATGCTTTTATTCAGCTTGCCAACATACATGATAGACATTTCTCCATACCAAACATTATTATCAGCAGCAGCAGTTTGCAACCCAATCTGCTGCTATCCCTTCCCCATAAACAGAGCTTCCCTTTCATCCCTTCACAAACCCATGTTTTGTCCTTTCCTGGCTTAGGGAATGTGGCCAGATGGTAAAAGAGCAAGGGGGAGGGCTGTGGAATATCCTAGTTTACTTCAGAGTTAAAAACTTTAGGAATTCACTGAAACAGCTGGATGGATGGGGGGAAGGAAACTAACCACCCTTAGCCTAGAGCAAGGAAGAGCCTTGGCTGCTCCTAGTCTTCCCTTCCTACTCTGTTCCTGTCTTGTTTACTGCAACTAACTAATAACATGTGGGCTGCATACATAGGGAGGTGTTGCCAGTAACCTGGCAATACAAGGAAATTTGGGATAGCATCCAGGGATTCTGCTTGGAGGTGAAAAAGAGGGCAAGCAGCAGACTAGCCAATATTTATGAGGAAGCTGTGGTCTGTTGTGTACTAGTGGCAGACTAAGATTGGTGCAAAAAAAGGTGGTTGACTGATTGATTGTAAAGTCAGAATAGAGACAGAGGCTCTCCTTTTTGTATAGGCTGCAGCTTCTTTGTAACTTTAAAAATGATTTTGAATGATCGCCTTTCAACTCTCCCCTCCTTTCCCAATAAAATATGTTGGCCATCGATGCCCTGCACTTTAAGGATGAACACAGAGCTCTTTAAAAGATTTCAGTTGTTTCTGCCCAGTGGCAATATAATCGTGGGTGACCAATACAAAAGTATGTGTCAGATAGTCTGGAGTTATTCAGTATGCTTGTATTTTGTAGGATGTACAGCTGAAAGTGAAGACCTATTTGCTGGGGACAGACATGTCTAACTTCAAATATGATGACTTCATCTTTGTGCTGGATATTATCAGCAGGTATTGGTGTGTGTAAGGGGAGAGGCATCCATTTGGTGAAGTTACGCAATACAGAAAAAACTAACAATGATTTCTAAGAAATTAGGTGATAAATGGTTGTATTTGAAGGGTGGTGCAATTGGTCCTACTCTGTTTCAAAGTAGAATATCTGAGTTGTACTGAAGATAAAATGGACTGCTGTGGATTTATTTCTCCAGTATCAAAACAGTTCTTAGTCTTTGATCAGTCCAGTTTATGAGAGACAAACTGATTCGGAGAGTTGACTTTGGTAAGACTAGATCAACTTAGGTCCAAATACTCTGGTTTAACTGGTTCATAGATCAGATTGCCCATGTTAGTAGGAGAATGCAAATGTCTTCAGATGTATCGGCCACATCTACAAAACAGTCTGGACCAATTAAAACTCCCCTTTCATGGCTTTCCTTTAGGAACTTTTAGGCATTGTTACTTAGCTGGGAAAACTCTGAAAGGTCCTTCAGAAGTAAGTGTCCAGAGTTGCATGAGTGGTGTTGGAACCAAAGCAGTTTACAAGACTTAAATGTAGAAGTGAGCCACTGTTAACAATCAGAGTGCCTGGTTGGCAAGACCGCACTATTGAGTCTTCACAGCAGTGGTTGATAAGGCATGCCTTGTAATTAAGTGTGCCTTCTAAATTAGTCCTATAAATTATAAGTAACATTTATCACCCAAAAAGTGTGAGACCCAACTGACATTTTTTCTTTGAGTTCCAAGTGTAGGGATTCATTGCGAGTTGGCTTGATGCTTCAGTTTCTTCCCTAAGGTGAAAATCACGATGAATAAGCAGACTTGTTATTAGAGAGCAGAATCTGTATAGACTCCAGAGCACTACATATTTTAATTGCTTGGCTGGAAATCTCTTTGCATTTTGGTTCTTTGTTGATATGAACAGATGGCACATAATAAGAGAGAATAATACTTTATATACAGGTTTATATTCCGTGGGGTTTGGAAGACATAAATGCAGAGAAGATGGGGAATTGTCCTTGAATTAATAAATGTTTCAGTAACAGTTCTTGACTCCTGTATGTTAAAATAAGCATATAACTGGAAATGATTTCTTATAGGCTGATGCAAGTTGGAGAAGAATTTTGTGGCAGCAAGTCAGAAGTTTTGCAAGAATCAGTTAGAAAACAAAGTGTTAATTATTTCAAGAACTATCACAGGTAATTTGACAAACTGGTTATCGGTTGCAGGGTTATATTCACTTTTAAAATCATGATTATAACCTTTTTGGTTGAAAAATGATGCTTATGGGTCCTTTCCAAGGCTGTTCTGACATTTGAGGGAGGGCGCATTTGAGCCGGACCCAACAGTAACCATCAGGTAACTTCCTACCACCTGACTTGCATGAGTCACCCAAGCCCAGCTGCTTGCTACTGTTCAACAGCAGCCACCCCATGAAAGCCAGTGTTTTATAATGGTTAGAGTTTCAGACTAGGATCTGAGAGATCCAGGTTCAAATCCCCGCTCTGCAATGGAAGCTCAGTAGGTGACCTTGAGCTAGTCACACACACTCAGCCTAACCTGCCTCACAGAGCTGCTGTGAGGATAAAATGGTGGAGCAGAGAACAATGTAAGACTCTTTGGCTCTTGTTTCAAGGTTGGAGATTCAGCTTGAACCATGGTCTGACCATCATCTGCTGAAGACAAGGCGGAATATGGTGCCAAAGCCCCGCAAAAATGGGTGTGGTTAGAGTGCTTGTCTAGGACCAAGGTTCGAATCCCCTTTCTGCCATAGAAGCTTGCTGGGTGACTTTGGGTCAGTACACATTCTCAGCCTAACCTACTTACAGGGTTGCTGTGAGGATAAAATGGAGGAGAGGAGAATGATGTAAGCAACTTTGGGTTCTCATTGGGGAGCAAGGTGGGGTATAAAGGAGGCCAAATAAATAAAATAGTCTGCTCATGTATCCACAATCCTCTGGGGGATTTTAGGATTTGGAACCAAGCTTAGTCGAGGCTGTTTAGAACATGAAGTTCCTTGAAGCTGTTGACAAAGACCTCATTGGCCTCTCCTGCCCAACCCGGTGGTTTGCTGTGGAGCTGGGTGACCAAAAGAGGGCCGGAAGATGTCTAGAAAGATGCTGGTGGAACTCTCACTGAACCCGACAAAGCTTTCTGTTAGGGCCTATTGGAAGACTTATGAAGTGGCTGTGATAGCAGTGAAGAAATGTTATTTTCTTCAACCATTGCATTAGCCAGTTCACAACCCTACCAACTCAACATCTTCTGACTCCCAAATCTAAACTTTTACTGTCTCAGGAACAGACAGTTAGCTGTGATATTTTTATGAGGTTTTTTATTGATAAAATAGCATGAATGCGCTCTGATGTATAACATTTGTGTGAGAGCCAACATGGGGCAGTAGTTAGAGTGTCAGACTAGGATCCTGGAAGACCTGAGTTTGAATCCGTTCTTCTGCCTTGGAAGCTTGCTGGGTGACCTTGGTCCCAGAAACTCTTGCCTGGCCTACCTCATAGGGTTGTTGTAGAAAGATGGAAGAGGGGAGAACTATGTTCGAAGCGGCTTTGAGTTCTCAATTTAGGAGAAAATTAGGATGTGTATAAATGCATTAAAATAAGTCTATAGATTAAGCAATTGCTATAATTGTGCATTTGCAGAAACCATGAAAAGAAAATGCCAGAAATGTTCTAACTACCCTTGCTGATACAATGTTTTGGGGGGAGAGGTGAGAGTAGTGGATGATAATTCTTAGATAAATAAATTTAGCCCCGGTACTTCTTGCTAATCTGAGCAAATAGTCCTTAATGGTGACTGTTAGATACGGATGTTGAGTGGCTGCTGTAAAGCCTTGTTTCGTTAGCGGCATCTCCAAAGCCTTTTGAAGATGTGAAGATTTCTACCCAGCCATAAATGTACTATTCACATGTTGTATCCTGAATGACATGATGTTTTTAGGGGACTGAGGCTTGTCTAATTAAAGCACATGCAGCTCTTTTTTTCCATTGTGTATTTAATTAAGAAATGTTACATGCTTTTGAAGGTGCATTAGTACATAAAAACAATCTTGCAGATATTTATAGAGCATAGCCTTTTAGTTCATCTTGACATACATGAACAAGTGGGCTGTAGATGTAGTGATGCAAACTGTTAGCTGTAGTCCAGGGAGGGCATCAAGAACACTGATGTATAAAACCTGAGGGGGGGGGCGTACTGCATGCATGAAGCATTTTAATGGGAAGTGCCATTATTTTTGAGAGGCTGAGAGGTGTTTGTGTGGGAGTATTTGTGAAGACCCCCTGTTGGTGAAAGAGGCAAAGGTTTCTAGAAGGATCTGATTGATTTGCTTTTGTAGGTGCAAAACTAAGGTTATGTTTTCCTATGGAAATAGAGCATATCAGATATCCAGATGTTAGGGCATTAATTTGGGAGATTTCTTGTGATATTTCAATGGCATTGCAGCCAACTTCTTGATTGAAATAATCCAAGGTTCAGTTTTGCGTTCAGGTTTAATCTGATGTAATGTTTTTCTTCCACTGAAAGAGATCTCTTGCTTCTGAGAAGGCCCCCATTAGTTGAAAAGAACCTTTGAATCCAACCCTTTAGCTTGTCTAATGACACAGAATGAATGCCTGATTGCACCCTGTGACACAACATCTTGGGAGCACCGGAATGTGGGCATGCTCATGATAGATTTTTCAGAATAACATTGAGCATTCTCTCTGGACTTCTTACCAGATTTAGTCTTCATCCTTGCTTTTTCTGCCTCCATTGGTAGTTCAGCCTAATAATGTCTGCATCAGGTTGCCAACTCAGAATTGGGAAATTCCTGGAGATTTGGAGGTGGAGAGGGCAGGGATTGGGGAGGGCAGGGCATCATCATCATCATCATCATCATCATCATCATCATCATCATCATTTATTAAATTTATAGTCGCCCTCCCTGTGAACGGGCTCAGGGTGGATTACAACATACAGATAAAAACGCATTAATAAAACAGTACATCGAATAATAATAAAAGCCAGATTTAGCAGTATAAAAACAAACTCTGCACGTGTTCCCAGGATGGGATTCACTCCACCCTTCCTGCCAACCATAAGGGGGAGAGAGGGGTGAAGACGTGAGTTGGGGCAGATGACTCATATAGCCCCCCACTAATAGGAGACAGGCAGGGAGGCCAATGGGTGGATAATAACATAGTTTTGCCTTCAAAGCATTCATTTTCTCCTGGAGAACTGGTAGCTATATTCTGGAGATCAGTTGTAATTCCAGAAGATTTCCTGGCCCCACTTGGAGCTAGGCAACCCTACTTCTGACCCATCTTTCGGCTTCAAACTTTTGTGTACTGACATGCTGAACTTCAGTAGCTGAAACTGCTGACTGCTTAAGTGACAATGCACTTGTTGAACAGTTAATGATTTCTTTAAAAGATGTAGTGAATGAGAACGATGTTTTAGGGGTGTGCACCACAAAAAAAATTCCAGGTGATCCATATCTGGGTTTCAGGAATACAAAAAAAATTCAGAATCCCTGAAATCTATGTCAGATTCTCTAATCAGGCTAGAGAATCCCAAATCCACTAAATACCTCCCAAGTTTCAGGAAGTCCAGTGCTATGGGCCCCTGAACAAGGTGCACCCCGCCACTGTCCATTGTTTCCTATGGGGGAAATATTTCCAAGACTTTCCAGACAAAGGAAACCTTAAGCAAGGGCAATCCCAGGCCAGAAGCCAGTCCCAAACACAGGTCCCACTTCCCATGCAAGCTGAACCAGCAAAGCCCAACAGAACCAAAATGAAGGAGAGGGAACCAATGCCCAACCAGAGAATCCCAATGTAAGAGAATCCTGACCTGAACTGAAGCAGGGAGGGAGATGAGGCTCGCTGGAGCTGTCACATTTAAAAGGTAGCTCATTTAAAAGGGCTCATTTGGAACTCGGGCTCATGGGGTGGGAATCCACTCTGCCTGCTGCCTCCTCTTGCCTCACCAGCTTCACCTCACTTTCATGCTGCAGCATGGATGGAGGGCAGTGCCTCCATTCGCATCACTGCTGCCTTGCTCACACCACTGCCTCTCACTGATTTCTGCTCAGCCTCTGCTATGACTGTTTGTGGTGGCTGCCAAATAATCTGGCCTAGCAGAGTTTGGATCCCTAGATCCAATCCAGGGTTCTCTTATGTGATCTGGCATAGCTGGATTATGCCAGATCAGCATAAATCCAGATGTAAGGTTGAATCCCAGATCTCACACCCCTCCTATGTTCACTGTACCTTTTGAAAACTATGAGGAATGGATAATTTAATGTGTGTTTGAAAGAGGACAGCAATTTATTAAGGGTTTTTTTTTTACCAACCAAAGTGTACATGCAAGTTCTTGGGAGATGGTGACCTGTATTGCCCTGAGAAGAGTGTTCCTACCCTGCCTTACTCTGATTCCCCAGATTTCTGATGTATGGTATAATTTTCCTCACTACTTAGCAGGAATACATACACTACACTACACTACACAATCCTGAAAAATAACAGAAGCAAGACATACTAAATTCAAGAGCAGTCAGCTGGTAACCTCACATTTGCTACCTGCCGGCTGCTATCAAGTCCTTTCCAGAGAAATGTAAAAAAAAAAAGGTAAAATATTGATTATGGAAGCCAAATAAATTTCACAAAACAGACACACAGTTGCAGGCTTAGTTTCCAGAATTATGATTGTGGAGTTTGTTGCAGAATATGCTTGTTTTTAGTATGGAGCAAACATTGTTGCATCTACCACTCTGCCGTGCAGTGCACTTGGTGAATTCTCATTCTGCTTCTCGTTGCTGCTTGCTCCTCATATGCGTATATATTGTTTGTAAGTTCCACTGTGACAAGGATGAGTTATGTTTACCTTCATAATAGCCTGCACCTGAATGCTTGTTGTGTTACACCGGGTTCTCTGCTTATGTTTGTGTATTGCTGTAAGATGTCCAGTTTGAGGTATATATGATAGGGTGGGGATGTAAATAGTTCCTTCAATGACTGTTATGTAATTATAGGGGAAAATATTAAAGAGAAACACAACTGGACTTGGCTATGACTTTTTCCCAGTGAGAAGATACTTCATTCTTTTCTTGACTATGTAGTAGCAGTGTGCTTTTGCTGACAGTAAATGTTGTGTTTCAGAACTCGCCTCGAAGAGCTGCGAATGTTCTTGGAGAACGAGACGTGGGAGCTTTGCCCTGTTAAATCAAGCTTCAGCATACTGCAACTTCATGTAAGTGCCAACTGTGTTAAAGTCTGGCATAGGATGAATTTATGGCATGGAAGTGGGGAGGGCTTCCTAACCTTTTCCTATCATTTTCCTGTGGGAAACCTGTTTCCTTTGGTGGCTCTTCCTCTTTAAATCTCAGCTCCAGTGGCTGCATTTATAAAATAAAAAGACTCCCAAAGGAATTGCACAAAAGTGTATTTCTACCCTTGCATTTCAACTGAAGTCCCTTGTGTACAAGCAAAGTTGTCTTGATGACAGTGGCTTGAAAGAAGGCATAAGTATAAAGACACAGAGAATAGCATTGAATTAATATAATTCTCACACTTGACAGCCCAAGTGCAGTTTCTTTGGTTGTATGAAAATTGCAGTGAGAAAGGCAAAGGCATGAAAGACTCTTGCTATTAAATGTGTTTTAGTACAGAGGGGGGTTGGAATGAAGTTTCAACAAGCTCCATAGGAAAACATGTATAATTTTGACATTTTTCTTTCTAGCTCCTCTTTGGGATGCACAGAAGCCTTAAGTCTCTCTCTCTCAACTGACTGAGACATTATTAGACTGATATTTTTATTTTATTTTTATTTATGCTATTTATAGTCCGCCTTTTTCATTGAGACTCAAAGCAGATTATATAGTTTATGTCAATACAATCAATGGCTGGGACATTCAATAAACAATGAATTGCAGAAATTTGAAGACAAGCAAAAATCTGATACAGAGCTGAAGCAAAACATAAGCAATTTGACATGACATATTACATAATGCGTAAACTACCCAGCAGGAGCAGTTACAGCAATAGATCACAGTAGCATAGCCTACAGTCCCTATCCCTTTAAGTATCTTTCTGAACCATTTCCTTACAGCATAGTGCTGTGTAAAAAGCCATCCTGAATAATTCAGTTTTGCAGAGTTTGTAGAAAGTCAGGAGAATGGGAGCTTTTCTGATCTCTTCAGGCAAGCCATTCCATAAGACGGGGGCTATCACAGAGCTACAGATAGACAGGTATGGGCAGCTGTTGATTTTGCTCATTTTACACGGTTGTAGCTGCAAAAGGCCCTGTTCAAATGAGCAAAGCTGCTGTGGCAGAGCCCAGGAAGAGAGGCAGTCCTGTAGATACAAGGGGCCAAGGCCATGAAGGGTGTGATAGAGAATACCTTGAATTGAGACGATTCACTGATGGGTACCCGTCATATTTATAATAGCCATCTATTCTAGATTACTTTGTTCACTTTTGTTGCCAGACAGCAGGGAGCCTGCCGTCTGATTTCTCTTTTAAGATACATACTGCTCTGATAATGTCTTCTGCTTGTACAAGAGCAGCTGTGGAGTCAGTCCTACATTTTTGCAATTGTCATGTGAAATAGCTATGAAATAGCTCAGAATTCACTTTTAAATGGTGGGTCTCCTAATTTATCACATTACTTCACTAACTAACCTAACCTATGCTTCTGAAAGACTGTGACTTCAAAATGCAGGATGCATTTTGTCTGGGGTAACTGGAGTTAATATTACAAGCATCAGATTAACCCTGAAGTCCTAAAAGTTAAAACTTAAGAACAAAAGTCTTGTTAGCTAGAAGGCTAATACAGCATTTGCCCAGAAGCTGCTTTTTCATAACAAACAGTCTTTAAGCACCAAGGTTATATGTTCAGATTGTCTTCTCTTTATGTCAATAGGAATTTAAGTTCATGGCTCAGTCGCGTTCTCCTTCCGTCTCACCAAGCAAGCAGCCTTTGTCAGAAATAGAAAGAACCCTTACCCTTTTTGAGCAGTATTGTAATGGAGGAAACCCATTTGAAATCCAAGCCAACAACAAGGATGATGAGACGGAAGACGTACTGGCTTCGAATGGGGTATGGAAAACACTCTTTGTGGTGTATTTTGGATACCATATTTTAAATATTTTTTACATCAGAATTTTAACCCGTGGCATCTGCTTTACAATTCATGCCATTTCTAAAATCAGTAAACCAAGTTGTGTTTTTATTTAAATCACTAACATCAAGCTTCATGCACAAAACATGCTTCTTGTCAAATGTATCAATAATTTTCACCCAAGCCTGATGTTCCTGAGTTCTTTGTAAACAGTGTTTTACCTTAAGAAAAGAAGTAAGGAAGTACAAACTTATCAGAGGTAATGGAATCTTGGATAATTTCTTTTTACGCAGGAAAAATAGATCTGGTATTAATGCAGTGCATCTAGCTCCCTCTGGCTCATTAGTTAGTGAATTAACATTACAACTTGATAGGTCTACGGCTTTTGCTTATGAACACAGATTACATTTGGGAAGCTACAGTCATAGTTTTTCAAAACATTTTACTGGTAATTTTGGGATGAGAAATGCATTTAAAAGAATAGACTTCAGTCTTAACAAATTTGTTTCTCAGTCCAGTTTGGTTCCTTTGGGAAGAGGAGCATACTAATTCCTTCCCCGTTTAATGACCATTCCTCTAACAGATCTTAGAAATCACTTTAAGAAGAATCTTCCTGGTAATTTCAGAGCATTTGGGAGAATTGACCTTGTTTTTAGAAGATGTATTGCAATCTAATCTTGTACGGCAGTCTATTGGAATCTGGACAAATTGGATAATTCCCACTCAATTCCTTTTCTCTAGGCTGTGTTAGAGAGCACTGTAATTGGATGAGGGGAGATGGTCCTGTTTTAGGTCTCTGGTGGATGAGCTTTTCACAGGCATTACACTTGAGTTCAAGGAGCAGAACCCTCCAGATTGGATTGGACATTAGCTATTTATGTCATTATTTAATAATTTTGTGACCAGAATGGTTTACATTCTCCCTAGTAATCTTGTGTGAGATGGGTTAGACCTGGTCTATGAATATATCTTTAGACCGTGTGTGTGTGCGTGTGTGCGTGTGTGTGTGTTGCAAGTCACCTATGGCAACCGTATGAATGAAAGGCCTCCAAAACATCCTGTCATTAACAGGCTTGCTCAGATCTTGCAAACTGGAGGATGTCACTTCTTTTATTGAATCAAGCCATCTCATTTTAGGTCTTCCTCTTTTCCTACTGCCTTCTACTTTTCCTTACGTTCTTGACTTTTCCAGAGAATCTTGTCTTATAATGTGACCAAAGCACGATAGCCTCAGTTTTGTCATTTTAGCTTCTATGGAGAATTCAGGCTTGATTTGATCTAGTACCCACTTATTTGTCTTTTTGGCCATCCACGGTATCCGCAAAACTCTCCTCCAGCACCACATTTCAAATGAATCAATTTTCTTCCTGTCAGCTTTCTTCACTGTCCAACTTTCACATGTGAAAGTTAGACCTTGGGCTTGTCATTCTTCTCAGCCTAAGGCTGATCGCAACACATTCTCGGCAACTACCCTCTTGTCCTTCTCTTCTAAGACACATTGCATCTTTATCACCTGGACCCATAGGAAGGAGGCTTTTGAGAACATCCCATTAACCTAAGCTTGGAACAGTCCATGCAGCTGATCCACTTTCAGAATACCACAGGACTCTTATGCAGGAGACACCTGAAGACCACCTTATTGTGGAAACCACCTAGGGAATGCTCCAGCAAAATAGTTTCAAGGCTCTCCTCCATATTTTCCTTAAAGAAATAAAGACTCCGTATCCACTGCTCAAGATCATTGCCTCAAAGGAGCTGGAAAGGAAAGGAAAAGTCACATTATGAGAAGACAAGATTCTCTAGAAAAGTCAATAATGCTAGGAAAGGTAGAAGGCAGTAGGAAAAGAGGCAGACTCTTGTGTGAAATTGCCGAATTGTAATTGATTAGCAGTTTGACACAATGGAATTGGCTCCAAGAGGTCCTTGGAATATTTGGTTCACTACAGAGTAATTCGCCTTCATCAGCTGTTTTATTTACGCTATTGGTGCAGCTGTCCCAATCCATCACCACTGGCTGCTAATCCAGAATGGTTCACATTTGCGCTGATTGGAACCTGCGTTAATTTGATTCTGTATTGATTTGTGCTCCGCAGACAACTCCTGTCTCTTGAATTGCTTGGCTTTTTGGACTCACTTTGAAAAATAAAGTAGTTCTTTCTGAGAGTTACGAATCCTCTTCATGAATCTGAAAGAGAGATCACTGGCTCTGTAAGCTTAGACCACAATATATTTGCTAATTTTTAGGATACCTCAGATATTTTCATTGGTTTTGCTCTTTATTTGGGACCTTATATCCTTTTCGTAGTGTATAGAATTCTGGTTCTGTTATATCATTGACAGTTAAAGGTATTGTCATAATTTTACACATGGTATAGATTGAAATGGGTAGCCTTGTTTGTCTGTAGCAGTGGAAAAAATACCAGGTATCTGAAGAAGTGAGCTGTGGCTCACAAAAGCTCATACCCTACCACTAATTTTATTAGTCTTATAGGTGCTACTGGACTTTTGCTCTTTTCCACTGTTGGAAGTATATTCATTGTTATTTGTGGGCTCTAGGTTTATGTGATATGTACACACCTATATTTTGCACTCTTCTGTATCTGATACTTTTTTGTTTGTTTGAATGGTTTCCTTACTTTTGGGAGGTTGTTTTCTATTAAGAAAGCTACTTTGAGATTCTGTATAATATATCTAAAGCTGCTGCTAGCTGGTAGATAACCAAACATGCTATGTAAATGCCTCAAGTGTTTGATTTTGCCTTTACAATTTCTGGTTAGTGTTCAGAATTGCAGTTGATCCCATTATAGCCTTTCCTATGCTAAAATGTGAATACATCATGTCTGCATTTTCAAACACGCCAAAAAATTGTGTCAGTTTTACAATCCTAGCAGGACTGTTACCAGGACTAGCCACTAGAAGGAGTAAAGATCACATCAGCTAGCGATAATAGGCTATGGTTTTTTGAACGTGGTATACTTCTTCTGTAACCTTGTCATGGGTTGTTTGTCTGTGACAGTGCTGAATTGCATTCTCTTTGTTATGAAGACTGACAGATGTGGCCTTGTGCTGCGGTTGCTTCACTTCTTGTTGTTCCTTGCAGGGGTGCATGCTGATCTAGAGCATTTTGCATTAGTTAATCCTCCCTGTGACATGAAAATGAATTTGTGCTGGGTGATTGGCTTCTCTGTAGTACTTGCAATACAGAACATTCTGTGAGGAGGAAATTAGAACGCTGAAAAAAATGAGTTATGTACATGTTTTCCTTAAACTTGATTGAACAAAGTTAGATTTGCAGACATTATAAATGGATTCATTAATCTTGCATGTGGCATTTTACCTTTTTTTTTTTTTTTTGGAGCACTGGGCTAACTTTAAAAAAAATTAAGGTGGTTTGTAATTTATTGCCATTTAACAGCGTCTTATATTTAGAGCAAGGTTTCAATTACAATATTTCTCTTGCTTGCTGAGCGCTGGTGATGGAATGTTTTTAAGAAAGATGTTGATTACAATGTGCCTTGTTTGCATTTCCAGTCTACTTCAGCACACCCTGGCGTCTCAGGTTGGATAGCAGAGGTTTAAAACACATGTCCCCTGTGTCAGCTTGTAGATCAGTGTGTTAGATCCAGGTCAAGGGGGTTTCTGCTTATGGAAGGGTACCTTTGACTCTTACTCAAAATTCCTCTTCCATGACTGGGAAGGCTGTTCTACTCACACAGAGGAGGACATTTCTTTTCTAATTCTCCCTTCTCTCAGCAGACCCCAACATTGCACTGTGCTGTCCCTGAAAGTCCCCAAGCCCCACAAGTTGCTATTTCGGGGAGCAGAGAGGGCTATAGTGGGAAAGACAGATGTTTCACTCTTGGTCCTTTGGGTCCATCCCTGTATCTGTCTAACATATATTTTGCATTATTCATGCAGAAGAGAGATTATTTCTTGCAGTTAAGAAATACTGCAGTTTTGCTTTTTTCTGAAGTTCCTGTCTTGTTATAGTAGATTATCTATCATTCACCAGAACAGCCATGTGAAAAGCATTACCTCACTTGAAGTTGCATTGCTCAGAGCAGAGAATTAAACTTATGGAAGGATCTTGCATGTGCTCCGAGTTACTGTGAAGAAACTGTAAGCTCTTCTGATTTATATCTTGATAGTATGAATCGGACGAGCAAGAGAAGAGTGCCTATCAAGAGTACGATAGCGACAGTGATGTTCCTGAAGAACTGAAAAGAGATTATGTTGATGAACAGACTGGAGATGCCCCTGTGAAAAGGTTATCTTGAATCACATGTTTGGCATTTTGTAGTGATCTATTTTCTTATCATGCTTTGAACTCAATATCTTCTGTCAGCTCAATTGGTATAGTGCTGCTGTTTTCAGACTTTCTCCCTTAAGGGAGCTCATTCCACATCGATGTGTTTGCTGAGAACCACATATGTTCACCTGTCATGGAAGACCTACACATTACAGAGGGATCTATGGCATTCTTGGACTTATGTTTTTCAAAGTAGCTTACAGATCTGTTGGATGTCTGTGATGGCTGGGCAAAGGTCCTGCCCTTTTCTGTCAGTCATGAGTCCTCTTTAATCCTGTTTGGTGAGTGTGCAGAGCAGCCACTCAGGACCCATACAGTGCTGAAGGAGATAGATGAGAGTGGAAGAGAAAAATCTGTTAAATGGTCAGTTTGGTCAGATACAGTTTGTGTCTCCAGAGGTTTAGATTGGAAAGATCCTGTCTCAGGAGACTTTATAGGTCTCAGAGCCTGGCTTTTGAGAAAAAGCAGGCTAATTTCAGTGAGTACTTTAAAGAGGAGACTGTCTCAGAGCCTGATTTTCAAGGAAAGCAGGCTCATTTTGGTTAGGGTTAGAGGGTTAGCTTTCTGTGGTGATGGCTACCATGGATATCTCTGTATGGATTTGTGAGAGCAATAATTGGAAAAATATAATAATTAAACTATAGACCCCTAAAGGTGGAAAAATAAGTCTGGCTTCTAAATTTTTGGGAAAGCCCCCAAAAATGTATCAAGGCCTGTCCTAGCACCAGTAGAACATACTGTACAATGGGGGACCACCCCCATAATGGGGAAATGGTGCTGCATAAGTGGAAGCAAGGCTTAGGATACGAGTTAGTGTTCCTATGGAGCAAAGGCTTACTTCTGGTTTGAGACAACTGCTGTCAAGCAAACCATTAATCCCAGTTTGTAGCACGCTTATCTAACAAACCAGGATTAATGGCGTACACTATTATGTGATGAGGCTTTAAGATGTTTGCTACTTCCTTGAAGGTGAGATTCGGATGCATGAATGTAGTTGTGAATATCTGTCTTGTTTTGCAGATTTTGGACCACCACAGACAGAAAACCTTCATATTAATTTAGTTCATACAAATGTATATTTGTTTTGTATCACATGATAACTCTTACGAGGTTTTAGTATCATCTTCCTCAGTTTTTACAAGGTTGAGAGGCTAGTGCAGAGCTAGGAACAACTCCCCCCTCCCCAAGGCTATAGTGGCACCCCAGACCATTTTGCTTGGCATCCAGGGCCATATCTCCACCCAGCTTACTGAGGCATGGGCAGTACAGCTGGGGCCAGCGGTGTGGTTGAAGGCAACTGGCACAGTTTATGCCTGTCATTACTTCCCAGATCACACAGCCACCAGCTGAGTCCATAATGAATCCTTGTGATGCTGGCAGTTGTCATTGGGACTTGGCTTGCTCTGAGCAGGTCTGGCCAAGTACAACCTCCATCTTCCCCCCACCCAGTTTTGTTTGCTGCACACCATCACCTTCACAGGTGCTTGAGTAATATACACTTAAGGATTCAGTAGTTCTTTCCTGCCGTCTTGTGACCCAGAAATGGGACTAGGTATGTTACTTTTAAAAAAAATGAATTAAGTTGATTTATTTGTATACTTTCATGAACAAAACATGTTGATTTATTTGTATATTGTCCTAAACAAAATATGAGTCATGTGTGTTTAAGCATTTATAGTTACACTTATTTTCTTCCTAGTGTTTCTCGAGAAACCTTGAGGAGCAGGAAGCGATCAGATTATTGCCTCAGCAAGGTGAATGCACCCATTTTAACCAACACTACACTTAATGTGATAAGACTTGTTGGTAAGTGAATTTGTTTCTTGGTTTAATTTTTGTTGCTGCACACTCCATATCATATCTTTATGTGAGTTTTAAAGGTTCTAAAGATGCTTAAAGTAAGAAATTCATATTCTAAATGAAGTAAATAAAATACATGTAGGAAAATAATTAAATACATGTATAAAAGTAATATTGCATTTGTTTTCATGGATTGTTACATCAAAGGAAATGAGCTGGGAGAGAACAGGAGAGAAAAAAGCATTCTATATCCAAAAAAGAAATTTTTGAAAATCAGTTTGCAGCATTCCTTTGTAACTCTGTAATCTTTAAAAAGAAATTATGGTAAAATTGTTATGTTGAATTTGGACTAAATTCACCAATGAACTTGGGTGTATCTTTCTGTTAGTTTCAGTTCCACATATAAATTTAGAAGTCTTGCAAAATTGGACAGGGTAAAAATTATAAAAATTAAGTTGCACAAATACAAAAAATTATTCAATTTAACACAGGGATTCTTTAGGAATGAATGAATAAGTAAGTATACAAGTACACGGCTATGAGACCCACCTATTTCATTTCTGTGGGTCTCATCCTGACAGCTTTTCCATTCTATCTCACCCAATTCCTCTTCTTACTACAGTCTTCATCCCATCTGGCTTTTGGCCAGGCCAATTCCATGATCCCCAGTATAACTTTTTGTGGTGGTCAAAGGAGACCCCTCCTTTTTCACCAGCAGACAAGCTGGTTGGAGCCAACCCTGTGTGTCAAATGTATATACTTAACTTAAGCTGGACTAGCCACTGGAAATGTAAAAATGAAAGGGAAAGCACGTGCATTTCCTGCGCGCCTTGTTCATATCACTGCTCTCATAATCACTCTGTGGCCTCCTTTCAATTCTGTAGTGGCAGCATTGCCTTGATTTCAGCCATTTAATTGTACGCAGGCTGTGATGTAAAGAAAGGTCTGGATCAGGGCAGTTAACCCTTCTCCTTAGGCCTCCCAGACCTTGGGCAACATTACAAGTTGTCAAGATGGAAAAAGGGAAAAACCCCAAGGAAAATCTGTTGCCTACATACAAACTGTTGTGGGCGCCTCTGAAACGGCAGGTTTAACATTTTAATGGAAGCAAGTGTTATTGTCTTGTTACTGGGTTATAATACCTGCTACTTGGCTAAGAGATTAGAAGCAAATTTCGGGAGTTTACATAAACAAATGTATGTTTATGGCTGTGGATGTAGCTGAGCATCCTTCAGTATTTGGGGGCTTTTGGTTACTTTTTTATCATGCTTTATTTTTTTATTTTAAAAGTTACCACCACTTGAAGACTTTAGTTTAATCTATAATGTGAGCAAATTGATTTTCATCTCATAGATAGAGGGAACGTAATTCAATTGTATTGGGTGGATGTTCATTTTCATGCCTGTTTGGCTGCCTTGTTCTCCCCAAGCTCTTACTGAAACTTCATTACACTTGGAAAAAAATTGTGCATGTTTGCTTGACCGAATGGGCAGATCTGCTGTGCTTTGATTCTTCTGGGACACTGCTATAGTAAGTTAATAAATATCACACAATAGTTGTTGGCCCTCGCATGCTAACTTTTGCTGAACTAATAGCGTGGTGACGCATCTGTTTGCTTGAATATTCAGAATTACCTTCCACAAATCTGAACAGGCTCTTTGATTTTTATTGTACTTCACAATTTTTAGATGAATTTGGCTGAAATTATGTTGTTCAGCAGTTACAAGCCAAAAAATCTAAAGAAAGTCCTGGGTGCCGAAAGCTCCATTTTTAAAAAGATATCACTAGATTGGCTGGAGTTACATGCAGAGCATTGTTCCAAAGATTCTGTACGTGCTGGTTTGTTTTTATGACATCTGAAAGGAATACAGAGTCTTAGTCAGAGATGACTGACTTCTGGCCCTCAGATTGGATTCATTCCCTGGTGGCTCTTACTAAATTTTAATCAAGTGTGGTACAATTGTTTGCCTATAGTTCAGCTCTTCAGGAAGTGGGGGGAAATCAAGTTGTAAGAAATAGAAATATTCAACATTTTAATGTTGTCTCTCTTTTAGATTTAGTATATAATATCACCAGGGCTTTTTTTCTGGGAAAAGAGGTGGTGGAACTCAGTGGGTTGCCCTCGGAGAAAATGGTCACATGGCTGGTGGCCCCGCCCCCTGATCTCCAGACAGAGGGCAGTTTAGATTGCCCTCCGTGCCGCTGAGCGGCGCGGAGGGCCATCTAAACTCCCCTCTGTCTGGAGATCAGGGGGTGGGGCCACCAGCCACGTGACCATTTTCCAGAGGTTCCAGAACTCCATTCCACTGCATTCCAGCTGGAAAAAAGCCCTGAATATCACACCTTCTAGTAGAAAAACCTCTGTTATAATAGTTTAAGCAGCAAAATTAGGCAACCCAACAGTCCAAGGTAGGGAATTCTGCATTCTTTGGACATCCTCGGGAATGCAGAAAAATATGCCTTTGTAAATTGACCAAAAGGGGGAAATAGCCCACTGAAGAATGACTATGCTTCTAAAGTCATGGAATACTGAGATCCATGGAGAGTCATTTGCGCGGGGGACGTGACAGTTTTACTATCCTGGCAGGGGAGATTACAAGGACGCGAGGATTTCCAAACTGTTTTCTCCTCTTGCTATTCTTTGTGGGCTTCAATTTGTGTATATAAATCTATAAACTTTGTTACCTGGCACTTTAATATCTAGAATGGCTATTTATTTATTTATTTTATTTATTAATTGTATTTCTATACCACCCTCCTTGCAAGCTGGCTCAGGGCAGGTTACAACAATAAAACATAATCTACATTTTAAAACATCAATAAAACAGCGGGATTCCCATTGTCACCACCCCCAGACAGCGGTCTTGCAACCACCCCCTGCCAATAAAACATGAAGGTTTGGCCTTGAGTGGGGATTTAAACCTAGGTCCCCCATATCCCTGTTTTTTAACCAGCATCAGTCAGATGGCAAGCTCCATCTTCCTATGTTTGGGTGCACGCACGGCCCATTCCTACATTGCCAGCTAGCATGATGCTTCCATTCATTGCTGGCAATTGACATCAGCCTTGGGTGTCTCCTTTCCTCTCAGCCTGCCTTATTGGGAACCAGCTGTGCTGGAGGGCTCCCAGGCAGCTGACCCATGCGTCTGTCTGCTGCACAGGACTGCTTTGTGGCTCAGGGGGAAGAGGAAGGGTCCCGCCTGGCTTTGGAGCTGTCACTGGGGCATTCCGAACAGGGTGGGGTGGGATTACTGCAAATTCCTCTAGGTATGGGCAGGACAGTGCAATAAGCTTGAGTATTTGGCACATTTGAATAACCAGCTACCCCTGTTCCCTATGAATGTTGAATAACATTGTATGTCTGTATAGTTCTTTGCCTGAATCCTTGTGCTCTGTAGCAGGGAAGCCCGTATTTGCTGGATCATGCTTACATATATTACAGAATCTGACCTGTTACGAGTGGGTCTGATTGTACAGCAACCAGACTTCTGTCGATTAGTAGACTTGGCCCCTGAGCATGCGTAAGTTGACCATTCCTGACCTAAGATCAAGGCAAGTTAATTGGCCAATCTTTGACTTCTAGAGCAGTTCCTGATGAACGTTCTGTAGAAGAATAGCAGAAAGCAATGGAAACGTTTAATGGTTATTATGAGCAAATGTGCTGCAGAACTCTGTTGTGCAGAATTAAGTGGGACATTTAAAAAAGAGATTGTGAAAGTTATATATTGCTGATAGAAGATGTTACCTAATCGCCCCTGTGAGAGATCTGTTTATACAGACACTGATCGCTTTCAAGAATACCCTTGTTAGGTCTTCCCTGCTAGCTGATCCTGATCCTGATATTACTTTAGCTGTGGCTGAATTTCTCACAGCAGTAGCTTCTGTGCAAGAATGGTAATAGAAGATGATCTTTGTAAGATTGGTTCTGTCCAAGAGTGCTGGGTTATCAAACTGTTAAGAAATAAACAAACATGAAATGCCAGCTAAATGGCCACTGTTGTGGCTTCAGGGTCATTTTCTTTCAACGGCAACTCCTTCATTGCCTGAAACAAGCGCACACCAGACATTTTTCCAACACAGTATGAGGAGTTGCTGTTAGGGGAACGATGAAAATGCAGACATCCTTGTGCAAGTACACAAAGCCATTTATGTGCCTAAAGAGTCTCTTTGGATTGCAACTATTTTTAATTATAATTTTATAATTATAAATTTAATTATAAATTTAATGAGTGACTTTAAAATCAAGTACCCAAGTGAATTTATGCAGAATAAATTGTGGCATCAAAAGCAACAAAGGGACTCATGCTCCTTCAAAAAGCATGAATCTTCCTGAGCCTCAATTCACATGCATTGTCCAAGTGTGCGCTGATTCACAAAATATTATATTATAATGCCCTTGTTAGTCTGTGCAGTGCTGGTGGACTTCAGATGTTTCTAACTGCAATTAACTATGCTATGAAGTATTTTGCTATTTCAGCTTTCTAAAACAAAGGCCTTTGGCAGAGTATTTGCCACATGACACTCAATCATTGTGAATTGTTTTTCAATAGCTTTCCTCCCCCCGTATAGAATGCTTGATAGTTCTTGTATGTTTAGCCTCGTAATAACCCTGTGAAGATCATTAGATTGAGATTACAAAACTTGGCTTTCCTGAGTGAACCAGTTCTTTACATGAGCATTACAGGGCATTTACTGTAGAAAGAATGTGAAGCATGCATAGCATGGATACCTCAAAGAAACATTTTAAAAGACAGTGGTCGTTGTCATAATTTTGGAATGCCACGGGAAGATTGAAAACATATTTAGAAAAGAAGTGGGACGTAAAGGGGGAATTATGGCAATTTGAAAATTATTAGAATGGATTTGTTATTAGAAGAGATAGAGTCTTTACCATATGAAGTGAAGTATTAGCTAATTGTTAGCCCAAATGTAAGTGGACTTAGAGTTAATAGATATTGTTAGAATTACTAAAGTAGATATTTTATCCGACTGTTAGTTAGTTTAAATTTAAATATATGTGGAGCTAATATAAAGTAATAGATTTTAAGTTTATAAGTTTATAATAGATTTTAAGTTTATAACAATATTTTTGAAGTTAATAGATAGGGCTTAGTTGAATAAAAGAGTAAGTAAACATGAGATAAGGAGTTACAGAAAAAGGGGACAGATTGGGAATAGATTAGGCTATAGGGTTGGAAAGCTGTTGGAAGTCTTGGAAAAGGAGGGGAGGGAAAGGGTGGGGGAAAGGATAATGAGATGCTATTTGAAAGTTGTATATTAATATTCTCACCTAATAAAAATTTTCTAAAAAAAATAATAATTTTGGAATGCCATGTAGTCTTCTGCCATTGCACGTAGGCTTACGTAATCTTTTCTGCAGATACACTGTAAAGCTGTACATCTCTAAAACAACACTTGTATAAGGTACTATATGGTTTGTTATGCAAATAGTGTATTGCTGTTTAATTTCTTTCAAACTTATAGAAAAAAACTCATTTCTTTCTGTTGTCACCTTTTCACATATAAGAGAAGATTCAAATGACTCTTTTGTGATAAACTCATCATGATTGTTATTTTCACTTCTGATTATAACCACTGCAATGAAAAATTTCAACTGTTACATGTAATCATTACCAGTGAGTAGGGCTGTGCTGTTCGGGTTTCTCTTCGGGTAAAGATACCTGAAGCAGACCCGATTCGGCAAGCTTCAGAAATACTTTGGAAAGCTTCTGGGGCCCTTTAAACATCAACCCCCGCACCTCCCCCCCCACCTACCGTGCGGTGGCTCCGGGCTGGCTCCTCTGCCACCGCCGCCCAAGCGCGGCGGCCATTTGAGGGGCAGGAAGGGCCGGAGGAGGCGGAGAAAGCTGCGGCCATTTGAGGGGCAGGAAGAGCCAGAGGAGGTGGCTCCAGCCTTCCCCACCACCCTGCAGGCTTGGGCGGCGGTGCAGTGGTGGCCGAGGAGCCAGCTGGCTCCAGGCCGCGCTGCCTTGTGCTGCCGCCGCCAAGCTGATGACCCTCCTGCCACCAGGTAAGTGGGTGGGGGTTGGAGGGGTCTCCCCAGGGTTGGGTGGGGGGTAGAGGGGTTGCCCCAGGGAGGGTGGTGGGTGGTGGTGTGGAGTTTCCCCACCTCGCTTCAGTATGCTCCGAATCTTCATGGAACATACTGAAGCGATTCCCGAACCCCGAATTAGAAGCGGCTGGCCACTTCGGATTGGGGGGGTATTCCAAATCAGTTTCCCGCTTCAAGTAAACCTGAAGTGGGAATACCAAATCTCCCCACCTGTGCACAGCCCTACCCGTGAGCATATGAAAACACTAATAAATGCTTGCATTTTATTTTTTGGGTAGTTGTAAATCCATCCCTAACCATTTGGCAAAATATACAATATAACAAAGATAAAATTTCTTTAAATTGCTGGATTTAACTGTACATAGCTAGTTACAGTGTGCCTTAGCTTTACCAGTTAAGATGATAAAAATATTTCTAAGAATGCTGTACCAGTAGCTTACTTGAAAGTTAGCATCATTGACCTCAGTGCTGCTTACTCCCAAGTAATTATACATAGGATTGCAGCCTTGAAAAGTGCATGGTTCAAAAGTGGTCTTGCTACAAGATAAATGTAGAGTGCTGCATGAGAAGGTAGTTTCTCAGGTGCTTAACTGCTGCCCCCAGTTCTGGGTATGTCCGTAAAACAGAAATGAATGGGAAAGGCACCTGTGCTTGAATGGAGCACTGGGTTGCAGAATATGGTGGTTCTCTGGCTGGACAGGCATGAAGAGAAATGAAATGGGAGCTTTATTAAGGGCCTAGGGTGATGGGAACTCTTCTGATGACATGCCGCTAGAGAAGATGTGCATTACAAATGTATTGGCAGAGTGGGGTGGGGTGGGGTGTGGGAAGAAATGTTTTCTAATGGATGAATGAGGAATCTTTGGTTACAAAAGAATGGCATGCTGGCCTCAAGACTTCTTCACTGAATATTCCATTTTTGCCATCTTTTGCTATAGAGCACAATTTTGTTTTCAATGGCTTGTTCAATTGTATGACTAATAATAAGCTGCCAAGAAGGCAGATTAATAAGGTAGATCATTTTGCAACTATGCTAAGGTAGCTGAAAACAAGTTTCATTCTTCAGGCAGCCAACATATAATGGAATCTCATGAAAACCCCTGTTGCATGTTGGAAGCATTGAGAAATGGTGTGATTGATTTACTATCTTTTTATGTGTCTTCTTTTTCTGAAAACATTGTTCTCTACTTCACTTTGGAGTTTTGTCTTTTTTTTAAAAAAACCCAACACCACTTATGTTGTCGGTGAACTGTCTGTCCGATACCTTTTTAGATACCTGTTCGCTGCAAACAAGTTGCTTAATAGTTTTAGAGAGGACAGTTGAAAAAAAAACTGGCATTATTTATGGAAGGAATGAAGAAGAAATGTTCTTGGAACGTGAATGGTGTCAAGATGCAGAATGATGCAGTGATAAAGAAATGTTCTTGGCATCTACAGAGAGAAGATTTTACAGGGACAAGATTTAAGGGGAAGAGTGCCTTCTATTGCCCATAGTCTCAAGTGCTGTCTTCTACCCCTTCTTTTCCATAAATGTACCAGCTGAAGAGACACCTCAAAAATCCATCCTTTCTAGACTATAATACATGAATTCTATATCCCATGTAAATAAAGGATTTGTTTTGTTGCAGAGGAAGAATGCAGACCATTTAGCAGTACAGGGTGCGTTAATAAAAAAACCTAATTTCAGAGAATACACATGAGAATCTTCAGTTTCTTTAATGCTTTTCATAAGACTTTCAGTCCCCCTTAATGTGAGTACATGTTCTGTAGAAGAAAATGAAAGCATCTTTTCATGTCTTTTGTTTAACTGCATCACATGTCCCAGAGTACATGTTTATCAATCTAGGAAAAAGAAAATAAATTTGTTTTTTAATAGGGTGTGGTGGCCAAAGTCTGTACAATGCTGCAGTGATGGTAAATAAAATAACTTAGGATAACTTCTTGTGTTATGTGGAAGTGTGAGTGAGTTGTGCCTCTTTTTTCCACTATTCAGTAAAGTATATTGGGGAAATCTAACCTTCTTTTACGAGTGAAGGCGTCTGCTTATTTCTCACTGAAAGTGCTGCGTTCTGCTGTAGCTGTTACATTACTGCTCGGGCAACTGGCAACCCTAATGGGAATGTGGAGGGCCATTATTAGATAGGGGATGAGTTATATATATGGCTGTGTTTTTGTTCCATGCCTACAGCACACTCTGTCAGAGTGGCAAGAAGATGTACGATAATGTTTCCTTTTTTTTAAATGGAAAGCCAATTGAGGAACTCTAATTTTCCACATACATTATTATCAAAGCTTTCCTCTCCAAATAGAAAGAAGTATTTGAAGGATGTCCTTCATTTCCATGTGAATGAAAAATAAACATACCTGAAAATCCTCATTAATTTCAATGTTGAAAAAGTCTAATGCCATCCTTTAATTTATTCCCTGGAAATTTCCCTGGAGCCTAATGAGAAGTTCAAGAAGATCAAAGGGAAGAGATGAGAATCCCTCACTTTTCTTCCTCTCTTCATTCTTCCCCTCACTTAATGAACTTGTAGTAGCTGGCCAGGCATGTAGCCTGTTAAATCAGTTTTTTTCCTCCCTCTGCTTCCCCATGTTCCTTGGTGCATCTTGGGACATGTAGTCTCTAAGATGCCTGATGTTAGAGTGTCTGTCACTCTGAGAGCTACTTTTCCCAGGATCTCTGGAACAGCATATGTGGCACCAGAGGGGTAGGAGAAAGATTCTTTACACATGCACCCATTGGGAAAATCTGGCTGTGTAGCAGCACTGGCAGTAGCTGTGCCACCTCCAACACAGTTCATGTGGTGGAAAATGGATAGATGTAGGAGGGCTTTTCCACTGAAACAAGTGGGACTAAAACAAATACAATAATGAAAATGAATGCATTTGTAACAAATACAACAGAAACAAATAATTTTTAAATAAAACATTTCAACAATTGTACATGCTTACTTTAAAGTGGATTTAATATGGAAAGTTTTTTCCTACATGGTTTGCTATTTTTTAAAAAAAAAAACCACAAGTACTTTGTTGTTTACTGTAAGCTCTTTTCTGGGCTTTTTGCACTGTGACACAATTAATTTAGATAGCTCTTTTGACTGTATGTTCTGTGTATTTTCTCTTGCTGAGTATTCTGCTGAGGGCACTGAAGTTTGCCACTTTCACACAAGCCTTATTCAGAGTTTGCTCAGAAACAAAACAATATATTTCATCAGGATGTGGAAAGAGTTTAACTCAGAGCACAAACATTAGTTGACATTAAGGAATCCCATGAGGTAGGGGAGCTGTATTTGGTAAGCAGGAATTTGATGGGCAGGAATCTGGAATTGACCCCATCTTGGGACAGTTATTGTCTGTTTGTTGATTTTATGATGAACTGTTGTTTTATGAATTGTTTTAATATTTGTATTATATTTTTATAACTGCTGTACCTCGCTCTGAACCTGCTTGCGGGAAGGGTGGGCTAGAAATATAACAATAACAATAATAATAAGCCATTTTTCAGGAGGGGCCATGACTCAGTGGTAGAATATCTGCTGGGTATGCAGATGTCTCAGGTTCAGTCCCCTGCATCTTCAGTTAAAAGGTTTGGGTAGTTGGTGATATAAAAGAGGAGGAGCTGCTGTACTGACCTTGATGGACCAATTGTTTGATTCAGGATAAGACGCTGTGGGAGCAAAGCAGGGTAAAATAGTTAAATAAAATGCTTCCTGGTATTCTGAAGAGGTCCTGGCCATGCATAGGCTTCTACTCCTACTTACATGATTACAGTAGCAATCCATAGTAATTTTTTTTGCTTGTATATATGTCCATGATCACTTAGTTTGTATGGTGTATTTGTTCACATGGGTGTGTTCCCAGGGATTGCTGGGACTACTCAGATGTTCAAAAATGTATTCTGTAAGCTAACCCAGAGAAAACAGAAAAGAAGGAATTCCTTAGACATGCACCAAAAGAGACTTTGCATTGTGATGAACTTGGTAATATTAGTAGAGCTAGTAAGGGTATTTTATTGCCCTTCTCTTGCCCTGAAGATTGTTCTGTGTCTTTCTTACTTGCCCATGTATCAGTGACTCAGAGCCATGAAAACAATTATTTTACAAATTGGTCCTAGTGTGGGGTTATTTTGTGCAGGTGTGTACAGTATAGTACAGTGACTATAGATGCAGCTAAACCTCTCCATTGTTGAGCTTGGAGAAGAGCTTTTATCACTTCATTATTCTCTGATGTATTACAACAAGGTCCACTTGACCCAAAATCTCTTTTGCTCAGCTTCTGCGGTTGGACTGGAGATCACTTCCTCCTCCCACCTCTTCCTCCTCCTCCTGTTGTAGATTCAGGAAGTAATGGTAGATGAGCTAGCCAGCCTGGAGGTGGAAGTGGTGGATGAACCAGCCAGCAAGGAGGAGTGAAGAGTCTCCCTGCTCACCTCTGCCCTGGCGCTCCCTGAAAATACAGCTCCCGCATGAATATCCTTAATGTCAAGACTCGTGGGAACTATCAATGCTGTTGTAAGCAGAGCTATAGCCTTCTCAAGTCCATTGGTCAGTAGACATAGTGGAGTGTAACTCTGCTTAGGATAGCATTGTATGTTCACTAGAATGTACTGAGGGGGAGGAAGGCAGGGATAGAAGGAGAAGGATACTTATAAGAGTTATGAGCAAAAGGAATAGAGCACAATTTCAGAGCACAATTCAGAGAGGAACTGGGAGAGGAGATTGTCCATCTTTAATGGAAACTAAGATACTGCATCAAATTGGGCAGTGTGGTGTAGTGGTTAAGTGTTGGGACTAGGCTCTGGGAGACCTAGGTTTGAATCACCATTCTAGTTTGGAAGCTCACTGGATGACCTAGGGGAGTTACACTCTCTCAGCCTACCTACCTCATAAGGTTGTTGTGGAGGAGAGGAGAATGTAAGCCACTTTGATCCCCCATTGGGGAGAAAGTCAGGGTACAAATGAAGTAAATAAAGAAATTAGTATGATATTCTCGGCAAATTTGCTGTGTGTTCAGTATGCATAAGCCAGAATGTTCAAGCTCTAAATTCCACAAAGTTTATACGTCGATCTACCCCATAGTGTGACAAAGAGACAGAATCCAGAATGGAGCTATGCAGTTAGGAACAGGCTTGTCTTAATTGCTGTGGTCATCAGAGCAAGTCCTTGACTGTACCTCTTTGCTCCTATGACTGCCATTCATTCCTATAGAGAAAAATGTTTTTCAAGACAATGTTGCAGTGAGGTGGAAACCTGCCTTTTACCCCAAGAATGAGTGGCTCAGTCACATTGACAAGGATGATTTTTGTGTAACACACACACACACACACATAGACGATCACCCCAGTGCTGGTATCTTTTCAGTGTATACTTGCTCATCATTCCTATAGTTGTTGTAATCTTCAAGAGTAAAACAATGAGTAGCCACGGAAGTTAGTATTTAAACTTAACAACCACATTAATATTTATTATGGGGAAATTTGTCTTGGGAATCTTAACTTTTGTGGCTTGTCTTTTGTTTTCAAGGCAAATACATGCAGATGATGAACATCTTAAAACCAATTGCCTTTGATGTGATCCACTTCATGTCCCAGCTTTTTGACTACTACTTGTATGCAATATATACATTTTTTGGCCGAAATGACACAGTAAGTAAATATATTGCCATTTAATTAGTTTGTGGGGTGCATGGGTGTAGGCAAGCCATGACTATTATTTTTCTTGAAAGGCCAACATAATGCTTGATGAAGGGTGAAGGGAAGATGATAGGAAAGCAGGAATAGTAAATTACTATTGAGGTCCAGTGATTATGAGGTCAACAGATTTTTGAGGTGGGATACAAATTGAAGAGTTGGGAAGCGAATCTGAAGACTGAGGAATAACAAGCACCTGGCTGATGATATATAGGCACAGGAAAAGGGTGAAACCATGCTAGAAGAATTAATTGTATTTCATTGAGTTTTTCAAACATGATATTACTTTAACTCAGGACGGAGTTCTCACAGTGTGTCATAGTGAGACTTAATAGACTAGGAGAACTACTTTTCCTAGGTCAGCTGTGCTCAAGAACAGACAAAAGAACTATTTGGATCATGGAGGCTTGTTGGGTATGCTTTATAGTCTGATAAAATTCCCATTGCATTGTTTCAGTAATTTAAAAATAAGCCTGTTTTGACATTGGCTCTAGAGTCGTGGCATAAGTTGCAGAGGGAACAGCACTGTTTTTGTTATCCTAGTTTTAATAGGGTATATGTGATGGATTGTCAGCAGGTCTCTTGGCTATTTTAAGATACAAACGCAGAGGAGTATAGAAAGCACTTGTGTGGTTCTTAGCATCTCTCAGTGAACCTTCCGCAGACCAAGTAGTATGACTTCAGCTGGCTTTCATCTGCACCATGCTCAGCATAAATAATTTAAGACTTCTAAATCTTCTAAGGATGTCTTGAGGACATCAATATAAACAAATGAAGGATATTTCCCATGTTATAGTGATTGCAAAATCAATACAGTATAAATCAACTGCGTGATGAACCTTAACAGAATAAGATTCAAAATCAGTAATTTATCTGCTTGACAGATGCACACATGCACAGCATGTTCTTTTTGGAGGGAGTGATATATTGAGACTTGGTTGTTTATAGAGGAGTGCTAGGCAGAGAAATGCATAGTAGTTGAATAACGCAACTACTTAGCGTGCCTTTTTGTTGGCTTTCTTTAGGATAAATAGGAAATAATTGAATTACAGAAAGTATGTGGATTTAGTTCAGATTTCTTATAAAGGTGATGTGATATTCTCTGAAGTTTTAAAACAACTTTGCATGAGTTCAAGTTATTTACTATGTGCTTTAGACCGGAGACCTTTTATCAGAATATACCCGTCAGCCATGTACGGTGAGCCAATAGGACCTCTTGTTGAGGTTCCTGTTTTTGCCTTTGATCGCAGGAACTCTCTCTGTGTGCAGATCATACATGTCTCTTTGATTACATTAGGCTTGGTGGGTCACCCTGAACTTGTGTGAAACTAAACAGCACTATTGCCATTTTGTTTCATTTTTTTTGCCATGAAGCTTCTTTGCATTACTCTAAATTCACAACTGTTTCTGCACTACTTGCATCATAGCAGCAAATTAAGAATTGTCCCTTCCAGGATGAATATTTATAGTCCATTTTATCTCTTTTGATACATGCATTAATCTGTTGAGGAGTAGCGTTCTCTCAGTATCATGTTCTGGGAGATATCTTCGGGCATATTATGAAATATCTTTTAACATCTTTTAATCAAGAAGTCCAAACAAGCCCAATTTAAATGACAGAGTGGGAGATCCACGGTTAAAACCCCACAGAAAAAAGGGAATATGTGAGGGAATATGTTTCTGAATTGAATTGGGGATACTAATCCTGGGTGTGTATGTGGACGCAGGGAAAACACATGGAAGGATTAACCCTTTACCATCCTACTATCTGCCTGTAATCTCTCCTACTCTAGCTCTTATCTGATTTGGACCTCCCCGAAGTTGCTTTTAACTAAACAAAACCAAAACCAAAAACCACTTCTGAAGATCTGATCATAGATCTTCTGTTGTCTTGTAAAATTTGATACTTTGGTGCTTTACTTGAAGGCTCTTTCACCATGCCTATGTATAATATTACACAATATTTTTTTTCTATTCTTCCTCAGGAGGTTCAGTTGGACGCTCTTAAAAGTTTCAGTTCGCTAAAACTGTGGAAGACACTGACCTCTAAATTTTCAGTAACACAGTGCTGTACTCCATTTAATACTCCAACACTGGCTCAGATCCAGCGGTGCGCAAATGGAAACATAAACGGACTTAGTGCAGGTCCACTTACTCAAGACCTTGGGCAACACCTAGCAGTTTCCTCCCTAGAGTGCTCAGAACTTAGCAGCAGCAGATCTTGCACAAGCAGACTTGCACGTTTGGATACAAGTTTGGCTTAATGCAGGAGGCTACCACAGTTTTTTCCTTGCATTTCTGTTTGCGCAGCAGCTCTAGTCCAAGCAGAAATTTTGTGCTGGATTCAACTCACTGTCCTAAACTAAACACAGAGAGTGTTGTATTATTACTTCCTGTTATATTTTAATTTAGCCATTAGTCAACATTTAAGTCAATGTTTTAATGAAAGAATACAAAGAGAAAATAAGAGTCAACGTCATTTCAAAATTAAATTTGTTATTCTTTCTGCCACCTTATTAGAAAAAAACATAATTTTTAATGTGATTCAAAAGAAGGGGAAGGGGATGATTTCTGCCAATTCTTCTTTTTGGTTGAAGCTCTGCGCTGCATCCCATAGTGTTCCTAAGGGTACCCTGAGCCTTAGGAGCAGCTTTGGGTAAATGGTCGAGTGGGTGCAACAGAAACAGGAGGCCTGCAAACTCCCGTGAACTGGATCCATTTACTGTTTTGTAGGATCGAACCCATGAGTTAGATAAATTCAACTACATCCTCAGATACTTGAGGCAATCTGGGCTGAGATGACCTGCTGGGTACCTTAAGTCTGGGCACTTGCCCTTTTAAAAATGCCAGCCGCACCAAAATAAGGAGGGAATCTTTGGGAATTTCAAAGATAAGTGTAAACCAAAAGAAATTAGTGGGTTTTCTGAGGACATTTTGTTCACTAAAAGCAACTTGTGTTTATGCTGCCAAGAAACAGTGGTAATGTAAGCACTCTTCAGTATTCATTTCTCTGCATAATAGCAGGTGTTGTGCTTAACAGTTGTATTCTGTTTAAAATGACGCACTTTAAAGTAATCAAGTCTGTTTCTTTATTTTAGCCACTATGTGGTGATGGAACATTAAAAGGACTAGCTTAGTTTATGCCCCAAAATATTGTGGTTTTGAATGACACTTTTAAAAATAGGAAAGGTTGTTATATTTTATTTGAATCAAAGCAACACCTGTTCCTAAACTAAAAAATATATTCCTCATTTGAAATGTATGCTAGAATCTTAGTAATGTAACCAAAGTGACCTTGTTAATGCAGGTATATTTCAGTACTCTTATCATGATGTAGTTTTATTAATCAAGCAATTCTATTTGAGCCTGTATCATTTCCACTGAGTATAAAAATGGATAAGAAGCAATTGCTGCAGCTGGTAAATTCACTGATACAGTTGAAGTATGTCAATAAACACGCACTTGAAAACTGGGCCATGTTTGGGGTCTTGAATAAACTGTGACAGCAAAGCACTTTGTTCTGTTCATATATATAATTGGTTATTTATATATTCATTCTGATTGGCATTAGATCAGTTTTTAACTTGGCAGAAATATCTGCTGTATTACAAAATTGATGGTTTTCCTGTGTCCCACCAAAATCATTTTGAAGGACTATAAAAGATTCTAGCGTTCAATCCTCCCAGTACAGCGGGTGGCTTGGGTCACTTGCATGTAACTATTGACATTATTTTTGTTTCTATGTTCGTTTCGGCTACAATGCCGCCAGGAGCTTTTGTGCATTGTCATGGTGGATAGGAGCAGTTTGCAAACTTCCTTTGATGTGTTGGTACTCTTCTACACAAATTTAGAATTCATTCTTATTTCCAGTTTGAATCAACAGGACTGGGACTCAGCAGCAGCAGACTTCGCACCACTCTGAACAGAATTCAGGAAAGTCTGATCGATGTGGTAAGTCACAGGGCTTTGTCTAAACTGATCAAGGAAGGGAAACTTGCTCAGCATTTGATGCTACTCTGGATAATTTTATCACCCTCTTTTTATAGTTGAAACAGTAAGTGTGAAAGAAATTTTCTTTTTGCCCCGAAAGCTTAATTTCAAGAATGACTTTAAAAAGAATATTTCAGGCGGTTAGCTGTGTTAGTCTGCAGTAGAACAGCAAGATTCAAGTCGAGTAGCACTTTAAATAACAAGTTTGCCCCGGTATAGGATTTTGACAATCAAGTTCCCGTTGTCAGATACCAAGTGCTGTATCTGATGAAGAGAGCTTTGATTCACGAAAGCTTATGCCCTGAAAATCTTGTTGGTCTTTAAGGTGCTGCTGGACTCAAATCTTTAAAAAAGAATATATGTGACACCCCTATGATAAGTGAACTAATTCTTCACAATTCCTATGTTACTCAGATTTCATGTAACTTTACATCTGTCCTTTACATTCTCAACAAAGGAGAATCCATCGTATAGGAGGTGCTTTGTACTGTTCTGAAATCCTTGGTGCTGATCAGAGCTCACTTGACTCAAATTCCAGTTTTTCTGCCATTAATCTGAATTACGCTCTTAAAATAAAAGCTATTGCAACTAAGACCGAAATAGAAATCTGTGCTGAAGCTTATATTAAAAAGCTTTCTACCTACAGTCCATATTTTACCTGATAATTTTAAACCATCATATATCAACATTGTTTTTAAAACACCTTATTTGACACAATTTACTGAAATATTGAAGAGGAATATAGGCACAAATTTGTCACAGAATCACATTTGGGATAGCAGGAGTAAGATAGAAGGTAATGGTAGAGGAAATATTGTTTATTAAAACCCTCAGGGAGTTTGTTCCACACAGAATTTATATTCTGATCAATTGTCCCTGTTAGCCTGTCTCATGGAAGGGATATTGTTGTTTTTATATAAGATGTGATATCATATGCATTCTAAATTTTCATAATTGTTTAATAAATTTCTTCTTGTAATAAGATCTGAATTACATCAATGATGGGAACAGAGGGTAATAAGTACTTTCACCTCTACATTTCTTTCTTATATTTTCAGCATCACAAGTAATCTTAGCATAATGTTTTCATCAGCAAGTCAAACTCTCTCTGATAGAGTGGAATAATTCAAACAAATTTAAATTGTCTGGTCCCTCTGCTTACCTATGCATAATTGTGATATTCATTGCCTCTGATAATAAGCTTTGGTTCTAAGGTGGAATGTGAAGACTTAGCCACTTAGTAGGTATGTGTCTTGCTTAAGTGAAATCTTGATGTGATGTGGAAATTTTCAAAAACGGTTGAAATCCCAGAACTTTGTGTATTGGCATACCAGAGTTTATGGAACAGAGGCTCAAGTGAGCCAGACATTCAAATAAGTATATAATAGGAGCATGTACCAAGTCGATGTTTATACCCTTTTGAACTAATGCTTGCCTTTTATGTATAACTATATTAAGCTCCCAGAGTGGAGACATATTCTGCCCAAATTAATGGTAGATGGTGAAATAATTGTGTAATATGGCAGTTCTTTTGTCAAAGACCTGTAACCAAGTCAGTGTTTCCCAACCTTTTTTTCATGGAGGAACCCCTGAATTAATTTTTCAAGTCCTGAGGAACCTCTTATCAATGAAAAAGTTTACAGGCCAGAAAAAGTTCATGGCAAAGAGTGTGTTTCAATTACTGCTAAATTAAATTTAATTGTAAATAGCTGCTATATGTATATAGATATACACACATGCACAAGCATAAACTTAATAACACTGAAATTTTGTGGTATACTTGGGGGTTTTTTTTGCAGTATTTCAGAAATTTTATTTATTCTATGTAGCTCTGAGAAATTGTGGAATAAACACTGAGAAACACTGCTCTGAATCCTGGGGAGGAGGTCAGAGATATTATGCCTGAGGGTCCTCTCCCTTACTTCTTTCAGACGCACTCCTAAATAACTTAATTGCCAATCCCCAACTATCATTTTCAACTTCTTAATGAGGTACCATGACCAGGAAACCATTTTTTCTTAGGATATTGTCAATCCCCAGATGATGCTGTTCCTTAGCATTCTGATCTCATTGGGCTCCTGTAGAGGTCAGTGATTTATCCCACTATATCCATCAGACTGTTTCATCCAGAAAGGTCTAGGAATTTGAGCTGATGCTGCATTCTCTTGTCACCTAGTCAGATGTACACTGCTTTCAGGCTCCCTCCCCTCCCCATCTAACTTTTCCTTGATACAAACATCCATTGGTCCCATACTGGGATGTCTGCAAAAATACAGGGTATGTAATCCTGGCCTACTTTGCATCAGAGGGCTGGCCCTGCACAGACTTTAGTTCTTATACTACTTGTCTCTTAAGCCTTTAGGAGAGATTTCCTCCGGGCCTGTTCCATCAACTGTAGGTGAGGATTTTAAGGTGTTCTGGAGCAGCCCTGCATTAACAACCAAGTTTTGCAGGATATTTGTATCCCAGTTATTATACGTTTTCATTCAGATGGATCTTTGCTGTACATTTTTGGAATGTAATTTCACAATATTACATGAATTGACATTATTGGTCATGTGGTTTTGTCTTCTACATGTGAGATTCTATAATTTGGTAAAGCCAGCAGGAGACATTTTACAGGTTCTTGCCTGCTCCCCTCTCTGCCAGGCAGGACAATTACAAGTTCAGCATCATGTTCTGCCAGACTTCTTGTGTCCTTTTTCAGCTTCTGAGAAGCTTCATAAGGTTCCTTGGGAGCTTCATTGTTTTATAGCTTCTACTGATGCCAGGTAGATGTTAGGAGCAGGAGACTGAATCAGGGCTGCACAACAATGCCATTCAAGAGGAATAGTGTTGTCAGAGGTTGACACTGGAGCCCTTCTCTGAGCTGTCCAATGCTCTTAGTGATTGTTACCTCTTTGAATTTTGGGGGTGTGGTGTATAAGGTAACTGGTAGTTGTTTTAACATCCAGCTAACAACACTTTCAATTATTAAAATTAATTGCCTCATGAGACATTTTTGGCATGGTACAGTTACATATTTATCAAAATAATAAAGGCATATGACAGTACAGTAGTGGGTGTCTTTGGAATGGGTCAGAATTATCTGAAGAATCTCTGGTCTTACAATTAGAGAGTGAACGTAACTTGGAACCATACCACAGTTCTTTCAAACTGTCCTGTGGGCATGGAGTCAAATTACTGCTTTAGCTTTCTCCAGATTCCAATTCGCTGGTGCTTTATTACTCATTAGATTTAAATCTTCTGGGATAGAAAGAGGGGGCATGTTCAGAACACTGTTTTTTATTTAAATGTATCTTAAATGGGAGGAGACTAGTTGGCTCTTCCTAGAAGCGGTGCCATCAAGTAGTATAATGTTAGCACAGATTAGAAGAACATGAAGAGTGGACACTTGTTGGGATATGATCACTGGAAGATTACATTTGTGGCAGTGCAAAAACCCACACAAGAGCAACATATACACATGTTTCAAAACTTTGATAAAAGACCACTGGTCGTTTGGAGGCCACAGTTGCCCATCTAGATGGTAGTTGGGAAGTAGGAGAACTGTTCCTTTGTACTTCATAGTCCTTAATGCTTCAACTTCTACAACCTTTTGCTATTAAATGTGATATCTTTTTATTATACCACTGTGTGATCCACATGAATAGAGCTTTTTGTTAGACATTTGTCAAAGGCCATACCGGCATAGCCTTTGAATACTGTAAGAACTCTTGCAGTCAAGTTATACCAGTTTTTAATATATGATAATTTTGGTCTATATTCACATTTTACTTCCTCAAAACATCAGGATGGAATTTAAAAATTCAACAAAAATTCTATATAAAACCTTACTTTGGATAGATAAAGCAACGAATAGGATCATTTGCATCAGATATAAGTTCCACTTTTAATATTCTGTTGGGAAGTGTTCTGTGCTCTGTAGAAGTTATAACAATACAAGAATCTGAATAGAAAAAAAGCAGATGTTAAATTAAAGCTTTTATCACAAAGGTAGCCTGTATCAAACTGGATTGATTCTCTGAACAAATTTGTATTGGAACGTTCTATGAAGTTCTAGGAAATGTCTAAGAATGCTCCTCTCCACAGATACCCACACTTTCATTGTAGAGTCATTATGTAATATTAATTTGTGAAACTTTTATGTATAAAAATTCAACAATCTGCTCTGCATAATTGCGTTTCTAGTTAGAGGCAAACAAAGTAGTAGTAGGGCTCAAAAGAAAATGTCTGTGGACTAGTTCTCTCCCTCAACCAAGCCTATATCACAGGATGCTTGTGAGGGTGAAATAGACTATAGTACAACTACAAGCCCCTTGGAGGCAGGGGTAATTAAAATAAATTGCAGTTTATGTGATACTGCTAGCTTGTTTCAGGCAGGTAGGCATGTTGGTCTGCAGTAGAAGAGCAAAGTTTGAGTCCATTAGTACCTTAAAGACCAACTAGATTTCCAAGGTGTGAGCTTTTGAGAGTCAGAAAGCTCATACCTTGGAAATCTAGTTGGTCTTTAAGGTGCTGCTTGACTTGAACCTTGGTCTTCTGCTGCTAGCTTGACAGTCTTCCAGAAGATGAGTTATAACATCCACTGGTGGTGCTGAATGTCCAGCTTGTCAATTCAGTATTATATATTTTCAACTCTAAGTCCTCTATGAAAATCATTTTCATTAGTATAAGAGTAAACAGATTCCTATTAATGCCATCCTGCATAGCTTCCCATAACCATTGGTCCAGGGGATTGATCTTCAGTTTCACAGTTGCCAAACATCTGTCCTTTAATATCTGCAAATGAACTAATTTCATATCTAGCAGCTTTCCTGGTGCTTTGCGTGCAATGGTAATGTTATGGGCAACGTGTGGCCTAAAGCGACAGCTGGAGTTCCTTTAGGGTCGAGCTGCTTATGTATTACACATCATCAACAGGATATTTCCCAAAATTTCATTGCATGCACATCCCTGGATACTTGAAGTATTATTTGTTTCTGGATGCATTTCACTTGTAAATCAGAGCTGGAGCCAGTGCTTATTTTTTCTGTAAGAAAATCTGAGTAAACAATGCAAAATGGTCTGTAGAAAAGCAGGCTGGAGACCATCCTTGGGAAATGTTTGATGGATAGAAATGGCACGTCAATGCATCCCATGTTATGTATAAGACTGTATTCTTTTTTGTTGTTTGTTTTGTTTTGGGTACTTTCCTCAAATCCTGTAGGTTTATCAATAATAGAAAGTCTGGATTTATATATGAAATGGTAAAACTGACTCCTTAATAGGTAATCCCTTCAGACATAAGGCTGTCCCCTTCCGCCTATCTCTGTCGTTATGGTATGGATTAGCTTCCAAGGGAAGTATTTGGTAGCTGCTGATTGGGTGTTTTTGTTTTGCTGTTTTATTGACAACTACCAGGGTGGTTCTTGAACTTTCTTGATGCCGCAGCAATATAGTGTATTCCCTTCTAAATTATATGCATTTACGGTTATGTTTCTCCTCTGATAAATAATGGGATGGAATAAGCAACCAGGTTTATCACTGTCAACTGCTGAAATTATTCAGAAACATTTATCTGTGGAAACCATGGGTTGAATCCAAAGGCTCTGGTCCTGTAGTGGTGGGACATTCTTCTGGTGCAAGGAGTGTTCTACAGGGGAAGAGGTGTGCTCCACTGGTAGAAAGAAGGCTGTACCATCAGCAAATCAAAACCTTTGGCTTCAACCTGTATGGAGTAGAAGTTGGAATATTCTGATTATTTCTCATTCCCTGATTCTGCTGGGAATGAATTAAACAAATGAATTCAGAAAGGGTGGGCACAAATGGTACTTCAATCTAGCAGGAAAAGAATAACAGACTCTATGGCAGATCCTGTGGACAGCTACCATTTTCCTCATAAAGACATGGATAGAAGGAGCTAGGGAATTTATGGATCTTAGCAACATAGATTTGTTAGGAATCCTGGAATGTTTTTGTCTACCTTAAATGATGGTTTTGTGTATTTTTTCATGGGTGTGTTTTTGGAATAATCCAAGAATGGGACAATATGCTTCAGCATTGAAAACCCAGATGGATTTCTTAGGAAAGATCAGTAAATTGCACCTACCTGCAGATATTTGATGCGAATTTGATCTTTAAACTATTTTTTTAAGTTATCTGGGTGCATTTAACATTCTATATACTCCTTTGTGATTAAAGCCAAATCAGATAGGATCTAATTTGGGGGTTGGGATTGTGACCATGTATATCTGTTGTAATCATATCTAAAGCAGGAATATGAGGCTAAGGGGAGCAAAACAATTTCTCTCTGCTATCTTGCTGCACTGTGTTCTCTTGCTGTCAGCATCTTTCTTCCAATCTTCCTCTGATGCCAGGCTGGAGGAAAAGTGTGTAGGGGTTTAGTTCCCTTCATCCCTGCTTTAGTGTGAGATGCATGGATATGTTAATATCTAGTTCAGCCTTGCATTTTGGAAGTGACCATCTGAGCATGCCCTTTTGTTAATTCAATTGATTGTGGATTTTAAAAAAAATCTTGTCTAGTCAAGTGTATCCCACATTCCTGCAATTTGCCCAAGAATAATCTTGCTGCTAAGTGCTTCTATTTGATAGTTACATTATTTAGATCTTTTTACCAAGATTTTTAGTTCCCTGAGTGTCCTGTACTAAATCCAAAAACACTGTGTTTCAGTGTGTGCGTACACTATTTCATTCTTGAAACTATACTAAATGAAAGTTGTTAATAGGTAATCAATGTGGCTTGTCAGAGAAAAGGAACTCTCAAAGGCATAGAAAGGGAAAAGATTTGTCTAAGCTCTCTCTCTCTCTCTCTCTCTCTCTCTCTCTCTCTCTCTCTCTCTCTCTCTCTCTCTCTCTCAGAAATCTTATTTGTTGATTTACTTTGTTTTTATTATAGGTAACTTAAATCATGTAAGATTACTGGAGGAAGTTGCTAATATCAGATAAAATAGAAAAGTGGAGGCGAGTAGAATGATGTAAGCTACTTTGGGTCCTCACTGGGGAGACAGGTCACATATAAATGAAATGAAATGGCATTCAGTTATTCAGTTCTGACCAAGTGTCTTTTGGGTCACTTCCTGCCCAGGGTGGACTGTGAATGGTGCCATTAAATTTAATAAGGCTAATTTTACTTTGGAAAAGGCCAGTTTTTAAAGTAATTCTGCTAGTAGCAAAAATGTCAAATGACGATCTGCATTAAACAGATAGCGATCTTGAGTCCAATCTCGTTTATAACTTGGGACAGTTGATAATGTTGTTTAGAAATTAATATAGATGCATGTCATCTATTTGCAGAACAAAGTCTCATGATATGATCACCATTGGGAAATAAATGGGATAAAATCCATTAGAATACATTATGGAAAAAAATAGTTTGGACAAATAAACCAACTCTGTGACAGAATCATCAACTGTTAACCTGAGTATTCCTTAAGTCACCAGTTGAAGAAGAACTCTAACACAGGTCTTCTAAATCCATGTCTTGTACTGATTCTAATACTAGCTTGATTCTAGTACTAGCCTGTATAGACAGATCACTTGCCATTTTCTTCTGTGAAATCAAGTTATGGCCATTGTTCTCAGTGAAAAGAATCCTTGTAAACGTTGTATAGACTTTCCCCCCTTGTGAATTATTTTATAGTCAATTCAGAGGCACTTTGTATTGTAAGGGCAATAGAAGAATAAGACATATTTTGGTGTGCAAAACTGCCCTTGCCCAAGGAAAACATTAGTTGGTGAATAAAATATAATTAATATCATCCATCACTTTGAAGGGGGTGAGAGTAGATAACATACCAGTGCTCCTATTCTTTAATGGCTTTGCATTCAAGTGTATGCATACACAGAATATGCACTTTGAGAACGTGTACATGAAATTTTAGATTATCAGGCTGAATATAATTATATTTTTTGAAAAGTAACAAGCAGTATTTTTTCATATTTAGATGGAAGCTTGTTATAAGAGCAATATATATCATTTGAAATCGTGTGAGAAAAGGGATTAATGAAGACTTTCCACAGAGTGCAACTCTTTGCAGGTGTCCCTGCAGTGTTACGTCTGACTAAGTATAGGTTTGGACTGCATGGCTGCAATCCTGTGCAGGCTTATTTGGAGATAAGTACTATGGAACTTAATAGGACTCAGCTTCAGATTAAATTTGCATAGGATCGGCCTGCATTTTATTTTATCATATTCAAAAAAGCATTATTGAATCAAGAAACTTGGGGTTGTGTAAGATTTTAAATCAACATCCATTAACTTTCTGCAAATATCTGGGTATACTTTGCAAAATACCTTTACTTTTTGCTTTGTTCATTATTTCCTGGTTATATATAATGTAGCAATCCAGTTCTGACAGCCTTACCACATTAAGGGGGAAACCCCTTTTTATTGACATATGCTCTTTTCAAATGTATGCACATTTAAAATGGCTTAATAAAGATTGAGCTAAGAATCTGGCCTCTTCAGGTTGACTGGTTAAATGACTCCCTTGTTTTATGTAAATTGCCACGGGTTGGCTTAAATGTATTTATTAATAGAATTCTTTAAGGGTTGTAGAACCTGAACAATCATCATCCATACCCCAGTAGTTTTAACAAATTAACCTTGTATTAATAAGTGAGAACGCTCAAGCATTTTGACCTTGAGGGTTGCAGTTTGTTGGATACTCTTTCAAGATTAAGAATGGTTAACACAGTTTATTATAATAGCTTAATAGATGTAAAAGGTATCTTTCAGGTCACAATGACATTTAATAGAGCTAGAATAGGTCTCTTTTTAAAATCCCTGGTAAATTCAGAATACAGACCTGTGTGAGCGGTGGTGAAGTTGGTCAGACTTGTACCTAATCATTTCCAATATGGGTGAGAGTAGGTGAATATTCTGTTGGTACTGAGACTACTGGAATGCGTTTTAATGAGGTTTCCTTTGAAAAGTGCTTGGAAACTACATTGGCTCCAGAATGTAATGACTGAAATATTGATTAGAATGAGCCACATGGAACATACAATTCTAGTGTTGCAATCTCTTCTTTCACTCCCCGTTGGTTACTTGACCCAATTCAAAGTGCTGGTTTTATTCTAAAGGATCTGCCTTCTCCCAGTTCATTCTACCTAGAAATTAGAAAAATTCCTTAGAGCTGCTGCTTCCTATCTCTCCCCCACTGCCTAGGGACAGATGGCCTTCCTGAGATATTGGTGTCTGAAAGGGTCTACCCAGAGCCTAGGTGCTGATATTTTAGTGAGTCGTAGTGAATGAGCCCTGACCTGGATAGCCCAGGTGGGCCTGATCTTGTCAGATCTCAGAAGCAGGGTCGACTTTAGTTAGTAATTTGATGGGAGACTTCCAACGAAAGCCAAGGTTGCAGAGGCAGGCAATGACAAACCACCTCTGGTAGTCTCTTGTAATGAAAACCCTACCAGGGATTGTCATAAATCCGCTATGACTTGAGGGAACTCTCTATCACCACCATAGTGAATGACAGCTGGTTGATTGTGGTGATGGCAACCAAAAGAGATGCAGAATATGGGACAACATCAGCAGAAATCTTGTCTTAAGAAAAGAATTCTGTGATTTGGCAGTAGGACTTAGAGAAAGACTGAAGAAAGAAGAATCTGAGATAGGTCAGCTGAGGAAGTAGTAGTCTTTGCACTCACATTGACAATTCATGGAGCATTGTTGCAAGTTTCTTTTTTGTGATTGATGTTTTTTTTATTTTACTGTGTTTTATTATTCAGCAATAATTTTTATATGGCCATATATGTCTTGAAGACTACAAAGGAAAGGCTAGAAACATTTAAATAAACAGATCACATTCTTTGTTTTACTCTGGTGAGTATAGCAATCCATCATTGTCTCCATTGTTAGGTTTTCTTTTTTTACAAGCCGTTAATTCCAGACATTTACATTTTGTTTCAACATGTTGGTCAAAGACAGAGCGTACCATGTTGCGTTCCTGAATGTAGTTATTTTGCATATAAGATGGTCGGGAGATGTTTACTTGACTTTGAAAGTTGTTCCTCTTCAAATCTGTTCGTGTCTCCACTGGACAATCTTACACTGTCTGAAAGCCTTTATCGAAATATCAGTGAACTCTCTTCTGTTTTTCTAATTATAAGGAAAAACACTGTACAAAAGCTGTTGAGATGTGGTGCTTTTTTTCTCTGAATGACACCTGTAAATCTGACAGTTGCTCAAAGGTCCATCGTGTTTTCCTGTTCAATGAAGGGGAAAATGGAGCAAGAAAATCTCTCCTTTGAATGCAGCAAATACTTGAGAGACAGAATGACATCTTTCCTTTTTTTTGGGTGCTTTTAAAGCTCAAACACTACTAGTATAATAGGAGGCTTTTCTAGTGCCTAGCTGCCTTTGTTGTCTTAAAATAATGCTTTTCTTATATGTATATCCATAAAAGTACAGAGCTGTATCCTAAAGAACCAAAATGTCATCAAGGGCCAGAGAGTTCATATATTTCCCTTGCACGCTTGGCCAAAGGCTGGTTATTTTGTTCAGGAGTCTTACATGGTGGGGGTGCAAAAGTCTGACTTGATACATTTCGTTCTTTTTCTGCATCCTGTCAACCTTCCATCTTGGGACTCTGTTGCTAGGGCAGCACATAAGGATGTAAAGGTGCAATGCAGCATGATCTGATGGGAGGGGCGTAGCAAAGGAAGATGTCAAGATCTAAAGGTACAATTGGTACAGTGCAGCTTGGTTAGAGCAGAAATTAGCATCTGTAGTGAGATAAGAATCCTAAACCTCTATTCAGCCCGGGTGTGTGTGTCCATTTTTCTGAATTTGTCAATGAACTCCATTTCATCAATCTCATGTTGTAATCTTCTCTTAAAGTTTCTCTGTTTGAGGATAGCTACTTTTCGGTCAGCAATAGTATGTCCTGGAAGATTAAAATGTTCTCACGCTAATTATTGAATGTTGTCATTTCTAATGTCAGATTTACGTCTGTTTATTCTTTTGTGTAGAGACTGACCTGTTTGTCCAATATAGAGAGTAGGAAGGCACTGGTGACACTGGATATCATATATAACATTGGAAGATGAACAAGTGAATGAACCTGAGATGGTATAGCTGGTGTTGTTAGGTCCAGTGATAATGCTGGTCAGAGTAAATATGGGGACAGAGTTGGCATCTTGGTTTATCGCAGGCTCTGGTCCCAGAGTCCATGTCTCTGTTGGGAAGTACATTATTAAGAGTGAGAAGTTGCTTAAAGTTAGGGGCTGTCTGTGGGCCAGAAAAAGTTTATCTCCGCTTGTGAGAGAAAAGTATCATTGTCCAGCATAGGTCATTGATGATGCATTGATCATTGATGATGCATTGAATTGGTTTGAGCTGAGAGCTGTATGTGACCACAGTGGTGTTCTGTTGTTGTTTCGCTTGGGCCTGGCTCGTAGCAGGTTATCCTTGGTGTCATTTTGGCTTTGCCTATCTCTTTTCTTACCACATCAGGTGGGTATTGTAATTCTGTAAGTCTGTTCTGTTAGTGAAGACCTGTGTGGAAATTAACTCCGTATAACTGAGTCTGAATATACCTTTAAGAAGATACAATTGTTTTTCAAACCACCAAGCTTAAGAACTATTCTGAAATCAATACACTTATCAAAACTCTTCATCAAACTTATGTCCTTATATATAAATTCTGTTTAAGCAAGAAAGATCCCCTTTTCCCCTCATAACCTCACATGCTGACTGTTCTGTCGAACTGTCATCTATAACAAGCCTTCCTATACTAGCAGTTAAACTGAGGAGGTCTAAGGCAAACGCCTTTAGTGGCAGATCCTGAGAGATAAGTTTTAGGTAAAGTAAGGAGGAGCTGGATTAAAGGTGCAAAGGTATAAAAACAAACAGAAAATCATTACAGTGCTACAGATCCTGCTGTTAAATTCGGTAGTTGTGGCTTCCTCTCAGCAACTACTACTAGCTCTTTTCTTTCCCACTTGGCTTCTTCTCTCTACCACACGCCACAGGTCACACACACACACACCCCGGCCCACCCTGGCATTATTTACTAGCAGTGCTAGGTGAAGGGATAGCTGCCCCAAGCCTCCTAATTCTGGGCGCTGAACACAGCTACTCCAGCAATCAAGCAGGTGGGACACACTTCCGTTTACTTGGCTTTCCAATCTCTGGGTTTGTTCTGGGATGTACCCACACCCAAGTCATGAATTCCAGACTCAGTTTAATTGAAAATTATATTTATTACCTTTAAGGAGTGTTGCAAAAGCAATAAAGTGCTCATATACAGGCAACAGACATAAAACAAGAAAACCTTACTGTTGCTATCTAAAAGTCTGCCTACCCAAAAACTTAAGATTTTGCTACCTTAAGTATCTCTGGTTGGCATCCATTTGTTGTTCATCTTTCCCATCTGGTAGAATGCATGCCCCCTTCATGCCTGGATGGTATGGCATAAGAATGTCCCGAGGTGGAAAAATAGAGAAGAGGACTGGGTGAGCTGCCTGACAGCCATCTTTTCTAGAACTCAGTACAAAACCCAGCAACACAAGAGCCAATCAGGGCCAAGCTGTTAATTAGCATTTCAGCTATGAGAAAATCTAGGGAGTAAACGTGGAGCTTCTCTGAAAACAGCCTCCCAAGGTCGAATTACTGAGGCACTCAAAAGACTGCTCTGCAGGTGTTGTTGATAAGTTTAGCCAACACATTTTGAAGTTAGGCCAGAGCCTGAAAACACTTACAACACTGAACGAAAGTCCAGCTGTCCTTACTAGAACACTGGATTTAACCAGCAACTTCCTTACACTAGGTAGCTCCCTAAGTGGCTGATGTCTTATGATGTAGCATCGTAGGATCTCAAGTTTTCCTTAAGTTAAACAGCTTTGGGAGTTTTTAAAATCACCCTGACCATTTTCTTTACTTTTCAGATTTTACTGCAAACCAAGTTTGTAGAAAGATCCCCTCTATCTGTTCATGAAGCGGTTTTGTGGATTTTTTGATCTAGACTCTGGAACCATGTTTAGAATCAGGGACGAAGAAGTCCGTAGGGACAGCCCAGCATAGAAGGCCTTCCAGTGAGGCAAAAAGAAGTTGCATTAGCAGGTTTATTTTGTGAAACGTTGCAGCACTAAATTGCCTTCTCAGAAGGTGTTTGCATGTTAACCATTGTGGCCTTAATAGTTCCTCTGTTCATGCAGAAAGTAGAGTAGGAGGTGAAGACATCCCCTCATCAGGGACTATTCTTAGGCACAGTTAGCACATGAAGGGAAGTAAGGTGGCAGAGATCCGCAGTATTAGATGGACTGCACCACTTCAGTTTGCAAGTGGAAGAACATGTTTTGGAAGGCTTCCCTATGTTAAAAACACCATGCAGATAAAAAACCAGAGCCAATACAACCAAGAGCAGCACCGTCTGTGCTACTCAACATGCATAGATTATTTTATATGAAGGACCATTCACAGAGTTGGAACCCACCACCTGCCATCTCTAGTGGTTACAGTTCATTCTGCTGTCCAAGGGCATTGCCACCTCATTCTCTTGTGAGTGTGAACCAGGGTGAAGAATCTTATCAGTGATTCACGTACAGCCCTGAATTGTGATTCCCTGAGAATGAACACCATTTTTTCCAATGGATTCCCAACACTTTTCTACCTAAGAAAAGATAGATGACTTAATAGAGACACTCACTTTAAGCCAAACTTCAGATTTCAAATGAAAAGGAACTGGATCAAAGGAGGTACCTTTTAAGGCTCCTGAAGATAAGGTAAAACATCCACAGAAGAGGCATGGCTCCTAACAGGCACTGGTTATTCCTACTGGGCAAGTTGGGAGGTGTAGAGGAAGGTTGACATATAGCAAAAAACATACTGCAGTCTCTGGATGGGGAGAGATCAGGAAGGAGTACGCAAGTTCCCTCCAAGCAGCCTGATGTGCATGTTTGAAATTATAGCCAAACCTAAATTTGGTTAAAGTGCCTGAATTTTAGCTTTCCATTTGTGCCCATATTTCTTACCATTTTTCACACACCTGCTAGTTAGTATAATCAAACTAGTTTATGGATCAGACTTAAAAATGGTAATTCTAGCCAGATTTTATTTTTAAATGCCCCTGTTAAGCATTAGCAGCCTGAAATCTATTGCACTGAAGTTTGCCAGTTGCTGGAGAGGTGTTTCAATTGCAGCCCACGTTTTACTTTTAATATATGAATAGCTTTTTGACTTAAATGTTGACAGATGCAATAGCAAAGAAGACTGTTTCCTGGCACAGACTCCCCAGGCCAATTTTTTGCAATAACCCATCTTTAGGTTTGTCATTCACCTTGCAAACACAGGTGGATTTTTAAAAAAGTGTTTCTGTAGGACTCAGCTTTCCATCTTGTTAATGTGCAGGAGAGACAGCACAGCGCTGCATCTGATGAGGTGTCTGCTGTAATAAATACTACTTAAAATAGAGTTGTTAAGAGAAGGTGCACGTATTTATTGCTGTGGGATAAGGCTGGAAGTAAAGATATTGAGATCTTCACTGCCAATTACTGTTGACACAAATCTAGGGATGGGAGACTGGTTTGTTTGAGATTGCTGAACTACTCAGAGGTTGTTCCTTGTGTTTAGCTGCACGTTGTCTAGGTTTCTGTCAGTGTGCACCGTCAGTTGTCTTTCTGCCCTGATGTATGCTATGGAGAGGGAACTGATAAACCAGCTGTAGATGGCAACCCTATTAAGCAGTTACTCTGCCCCATGTGTTGGCACCCATATTTATTCCCTCAGTTGTCCTGAAAAAAAATGTTTTATATAAGATTTTTATTTTTTTTTTAAATAGAAAATAGGGAGTAGAAAGTAGAGGGAAGGGGGATAGAAAGAAAAGAGAGAACGAAAAAAGAAGTTACGTATCTGTTACATTGCACCATTCACTCTAATACATGTCATAGTATTCTGCTAGTCAGCTCTCTATTTGCAAGTTTTTCCATTTATCTTCTATAATGTCCATAAAGGACCAGATCTTAATTGAAAATTAAATTTCTCCAAACTTATCTTGTATCCATTTGTAAAAAGGCTCCCAAATGTCATTATAGATTGTATTGTCCAACTCTTTCAATAAACTCGACAATTTGTCCATTTCAGCCGTCTCAAGTATTTTTTCGACCAGGTTTTCTTGTGTTGGGATAGTTGTCATTTTCCAAAGTCTCGCATATGCAATCCTAGCTGTTGTAATTGTATTCAACATCAAATGCTTTTGCTCTTTATTGTCCGGGACCAATATGTGGTTTAATTTTAAAAGTTCTGGTTTCAGAGGTAGTGGAGTCTTGAGTATCTGTTGTAATATTGTGAGTTGTCCTGAAAATTTTTGAAAATTACCAACCTGGTAAAATTTTAATAAATTCTCACTGATCATCTGGTTTGCCTCACATGAATACGTGGTGCTTATTTTCTCCATGCATTCATATACAGCAAAACTCCATGCATTGCAGCAAACTGTCAAAAGTAATTTGTGATATGGTATGGAGGCCACTGGACCAGGAGAATTGCCTTGTGTGAGAAACCAATTTGGATCCCAGGCATAGCCTTCCTGTAAAATCAGAATGGTGTTCACTTGTATCTGATGACATCTGCTGGATTAATATCCAATAGACACCTAGAATATAGTTCATGTTGAATGCAATCTAGGTTTCCATATAATTATGGATACAGGTGAGCAATACAGGACAGTGGTGAATTTTGATGAAGTCTCCTGTGTTGTAAATCACCCCAGTTATCTTGGGGGGGGGGGATCACCTCTATTGTGGTACAACTTGATATGCCCCTAAAGCATTTCATGCATGATGAATTTTCTGATCAGGCTTCCTGCAGAGATTTGTTTGAATAACATGAAAATGCAACCAATAGACCTACAGGATCCCACTGAATAAAGCCATATGGTTATTATTTAAGTAGTATGTATTCTGTGTGCTTGTGCAGATGAAATTTAACAAAGTCATAGACTAGTAAGTAGATTCTTTTGTCATCTGTAAAATAGCTGTAGGGTTGGAGTCAAATAGGGCAAACTTTCTCTTAGCTTATAGCTGTGATTGTGAATATGCTATGCTACCTCTCGAGGTAAGGAATTGTCTTATTAATTATGCTTCTGAAATTTCAGGTTCCTTGCCTTAGAAGCCTGCTGAAGTGTGTGAGTTCTTAGGGTCAGATAATCTGTCCACTGGAAACTAAAAGAGGGACTATCAAATTATCTAGCTTATGATCCCTAGAGGGTCTGTGTTACAACTGAAACTTAGCTTAATAGAAATGAGACCTGCTAGTTTCTGAAACCTTAATTCTGTAGCTAATCTTAACCTTTTCAGTTAGTTTCCTTTTGCTTTTCTTTTGTAGGAGATGTCCTCCGATGCCACTGGAACTCTTACTGCTGCTGAAGAAAGGAAGGAGAAAGTTCCAAGCCCACATCTCAGTCACCTTGTCAGTTTAACATCTGGTAGCACTCTGTACGGCTTGGCAGAGAGAGTGGTGGCCACAGAATCCTTGTGCGTTAATACTTGTAAACTGGGTTTCTTTTAATTTATTGAAAGGAATTGTAGGATGGGCTAACATGGTTGTTAAAATGGTTTTGAATAGATTTACACTGGGTAGATTTATTATTCTAGTAGTCTTCTATCGGTTGTACCCTGTGTGCAACTAAGTTTCAGAGTCATCTGTGCAAGGAAAAGCCTTGTTGTAGAGGAGCTAAGGGATAGTAATTGCCTAAAATAGTTAAATAGCCACGTTTGGGTGTTTTGTTTTTTTTGTATCACCCTGGGCTTGTGGGGGGCGGGGCGGGTGGAACTTCAAGTGAGGTTAATTACATCAAGGTTAACACTGTGCTAATTCTAAATGAGACAGAATGCAAATATCAGAATACAGTTAAAATGTTTTGCTTATATGATGATGAGCGATGGAATAACCAGTATAAAATCATATGGATGCAGAAGATTACAAAGTACAAAATAAAGTGATGTACACTATTAAGCTTCCTAGTGAAACACAAGTCCTGCAATACCTGCCAGTCTTCCCCAGAAGGGAAACGGGATAAGACAAAGAGTCTCTCTGCTCCATCATACCTGCAAATACACAGATGCCGCCATCCATCCATCCATCCATCCATTTATTTATTTAGGCTTCTATTCCACTCTCCCCACAAGCGGGCTCAGGGCGGATTGCATCATTTAAAACACAACACATAATTAAATACAATTCCATAAAATACATTAAAACATTATAAAATCATCCAGTTTGATACAGAATTATAATAGTAGTTTCCCCCAGTGGCAGTACTCACTGCTTAGTTAATTTAAAAAACACACACAGGGTGGTGGACAGATCTAATAGGGAGGTTTAACTCATTCACCTCCTTCTCTTACATGGCCAGTGGAGGCCTGGCACAGCCTCAACCATATGCCTGGCGGAACATCTCCATCTTACAGGGCTGGTGGAAGGATAACAAATCCTGCTGGGCCCTAGTTTCAATAGACAAAGTTCCACCAGATTGGAGCCAGGACCAAAAAGGCCCTGGCTCTGGTTGAGGCCAGGCAGGCCTCCCTGGGGCCAGGAACCACCAATAGTTGTTTTTCCACTAATCAAAGCATTCTCCAGGGTATATACAGGGAGAGGCGGTCCCGCAGATATGCTGGTCCTGGTCCACATAGGGCTTTATAGGTTAATGCTAAAGCCTTGAACCTGATCCAGTATTCCACTGGCAGCCAGTGCAGCTGGCGCAGTATAGGTGTTATATGTGCCCTATTTGGGACTCCCGCAATAACACATGCAGCTGCGTTTTGAACCAGTTATAACCTCTGGACCAGACTCAAAGGAAGCTCAGCGTAGAGTGAGTTACAGTAATCAAATCTAGAGGTGACCATTGCCTAGATCACTACAGTTATATCATGGGTCGAAAGGTAAGGGACAAGGTGCCTGGTCTGTCATCGGTGAAAAAATGAAGAACGGGCAATCACTGCAACCTGTGCCTCCATTGTCAGAAAGGCATCCAGGATCACCCCCAGGCTCCTAACCCTCAGAACTTGCGCGAGTGGCACCCCATCAAGGCTCCGGAGCCAGAGTTCCAAGCCCAAGGGCCCATGGCTCACATACAGGACCTCTGTCTTCGTAGGATTCAATTTCAGTTGACTCTGTTTCAACCATCCAGTCACAGCTTCAAACGCACACTCCAAGACATCTGGGGCTAAGTCGAACTGGTTGTCCGACTCAGCCGGTCCAACTCATCTGCATATTGATGGCACCCAAGTCCTAAACTTTGCACCAGCTGGACAAGGGGGGACATGTAGATGTTAAGCAATAATGGGGAGAGTATTGCCACATGAGGGACACCACACACTAAGGGGTGGTGGGGTGACAATTTCTCCCCTAGCGCCACCCTCTGTCCCCGACCATGGAGAAAAGAAATAAGCCACTGCAAGGCAGTCTCTCATATCCCTACATCGGCAAAGTGGTGGGTCAACAGGTTGTGGTCGACCATATCGAACGCTGCTGAAAGATCAAATAATGTCAGCATTGCCAACCACCTCAATCCAGATGTCTGTGAAGATCGTCTGTGAGGGTGACCAGCAATGTCTCTATTCATGCCCTGGGAAGAAACCAGACTGGAAGGGGTCTAGGGATTAGGAATCGTTCAGGAAACCCTGCAGCTGTTCCACTACCGCTCACTCAAACACCTTACCCAGAAACGGGAGGTTCGAGACTGGGCGGTAATAGGTTGGGTTGGTGGGGTCCAAAGATGGTTTCTTTAAGAGAGGCCTCACCACAGCTTCCTTTAGTGTTTCAGGAAAACCCCCAGAGCCCAAGGACATGTTAACAATGGCCTCCAGCGAGGTCCTTAGCCCATCAGCAAAAGCTTTCACCAGCCATGATGGCATGGGTCCAAGGAGCACGTAGTGGGCCTCACTGCTCACAGGTTCCTGTCAATCTCATCCCCGGAGAGCGGGCTGAAATGATCTAATATTGGCCCAGAAGATGGTCAAGGGGCTTCTAGTTCATGTACTGTATCAATCGTGGCTGGCAAGTCGCAGTGGAGAGACAAGATTTTATCAGCAAAAAGGATCCCCAAGGCCTCACAGCTAATGTCCAAATTCAAAGTTTGGCAGTCTCGACTTCCGGTTTGGGATCCATGGAGGTCTAACGCAGCTCCATTTGCGGAGCTGACCGGACTGCCGTTTTAACCGGCCGGAGGGGTGAAAATAGCCCGCGGCCGACTGCTCTCAGGCGGGGAGCAGGCAAAGAACGCTCAAGACCCTAGGGTGAGCTAGATCTCGGACGAGGGGGGACTCTACACAACGAGTCTCCCCCCCGATCCTTGAGGTCCCACCTTGCGACGGGTCGGCTATAATCTCTGCGGCAGTTCTGGGGCCAATTCGGCTGGCATAAGACCTACATACCCAAGCTTCGATTGGGGAAAGAAGCTGAGAGGAGAATTTAAAATCGAAACAGCGATTACAACCTGAGAAAAGTGAAGAGAAGGTAAAGATCGCTATCTTTTGATACGGGACAGATTGACAAAAACAGAGAGGAAAAAAAGTAGATTTTTAAACTGCAACAGACTAGTGAAAAGGAGGTGAAGACTCGGCAGGAGTTGTATTCGAAAAGAGACTAAGTTTAAAGAAGTTATTAAAGAAATCGGACTATTGTTTTGAATACCTGTGGCTTTGGAGCTGTGAGAAAAAGACACCATCGCGAGACCTGCTGTGGGAAGACGGGAGACAGGAAGTGCGTAATAACAATAGAGTGGCTGGAGAGAAGCGGCCCTTGCCGGAGGACAGGAAGTAGGGAATCGCCATTTTTGAAAGGGGAAGGGTCGCGGCTTCAGCGGAAGAGGAAATAGGCCATTTTGGATTACAACATCATAGAGAAACCATAGAGAAAAGACGCCCGACATTTTGGACACTTTAAAATTTAATTTTGGCAAGAAGATTGGGACATTTGAAAAAGAAAAACGTTTAATTTTACGCCACGGAGTTAAGGAAGAGAGCGGATTCGTGGGAGCGAGCTAAAGCAAGCCCCACGATGTCGAAAAAAGAGTGGCAATCGGCAATAGAAAATCTGGATAAAAATCTGGACAAAAAACTTTTAGATATGATTAAAGAGCTTAAGGACACGAAATTGGAGCTTATTAAAGAGGTTAAAGAGGTTACACAGACAGTAAAGTCGGAGCTGTCAGAAGTGAAAAAAGGTATGGAAACGATTCGTAGTGAATTACAAGGAACGCAGCAGAGAGTTAAAACAGTAGAAGACGCGATGGAGAACTTAATAGACACGCAACAAACAGAGATGAGATTGGTGAAGGGGAGAATGTCAGTTGCAGAAACTAAACACATGGAGAAGCAGCTACGTTTTCGTGGTCTGCCAGAAGTGGAAGGGAAGTCAGCGCAAGAACAGATGACTGAGGTGTTGGCTGAATACCTGGGGAAGGAGGAGGAGGAAGTTGTGGCTATCCTAGATGTGGCATACCGTGTGAACTCGAGAATTGCAACCCAGAGGAAATTACCAAGGGATGTGATTGTGCAGTTTACAACACGAAACATGAAAGAGAGGATTGTGACAAAACAGTTTCAAGATCCATTGGAGATTGATGGCAAGACGATTATTATAATGAAGGAACTGCCCAGATCAGTATTATTGGACCGGAAAAAATACAAAGTGCTAATTCAGATTTTGAAGGACATGAAAATCAGGTACAGATGGGAGCTACCGGAAGGAGTGTCCTTTGAGTTTGGAGGGGCAAAAAAACGCATCAGATCTGAGCGAGAGATGGAGCGATTTATTAAGGACAATGAAAAAGACTTACCAACAAAACTATGAATATGGAGTGTAAAGTATTATCTTGGAATGTAAATGGACTAAACTCACCGAATAAGAGGAAAAATATTTTTCATTGGCTACTAAAACAAAAATGTGATATTGTTTGTTTGCAAGAGACCCATATTAGAAAACAAGATGTAAAATATTTAAAATCTGGGAAACTGGGCAAAGAATTTGTAGCGGCCTCCAACAAGAAAAAAAGAGGAGTGGTGTTGTATATAAAAGAGGAGCTACAGCCAAAATTTGTTATGAGAGATGTGGAAGCTAGATTTGTAGCAGTGGAATGCATTTGGAATTTAAAGAGAGTGTTGGTAGTCGGACTTTATGCACCTAATGGTGCAAAAGAAAGCTTCTTTGAGGAGTTAAGGAAGCATCTAGACGATCTTGTATATGACCAGATAATTCTTGCTGGAGACTTCAATGGAGTGACAGACTTGGAATTAGACAAAAAGACTACAATGGTACAAAAGAAAAGAGGACTATTACCAAAGCTTTTTTTTGAGTTGATTCAACAAGAGACTCTCGAAGATGTATGGAGGAGAGAATATCCTAAAAGTAGACAGTTTACTTTTTATTCTGCAAGGCATTCTACATTATCAAGAATCGATATGATCTGGGCCTCAAAAGACTTAGCGCTATGGACTAAGGAGGTAGAAATAATGCCGATGGTAGGCTCAGACCACAACCCAATTATGTGGAAATTTGGAAAAAGGAAAAAAAGGAAAGCATGGAGAATAAATGAGGACTTGTTACAGGAAAGAGAGAATATGGAAATACTGAGAAGAGAGACAAAGTTTTTTATACAATACAACGTGAATAAAGAAGTACCAACCAACAAAGTTTGGGATGCATACAAGGCGGTTGTAAGGGGCATACTAATGGACTTAAATGGTAGAGCAAGAAAAAAGAAAGAGGAGAAAAGACAAGAGATTGAGGAGAAAATAAAAGCCAAAGAAATACAGCTAAAAAAGAGACCAGGGAAAAAGAAGGTATACCAGGAAATCAAAATTCTTCAAGAACAGCTAACAGCAATGAGCAATAAAGAATTGGAGTGGAACCTTAAAAGACTGAATCAAAAAGTGTTTGAGGGTGCTAATAAACCTGGGAAATACCTGGCATGGCAATTGAAGAAGAAAAGGGAAAAGAAAATAATAAATAAAATTTGTGAAGATAATAAAACGTATTTGGAGCAGACTACCATTAGTAGAGCCTTTTATAAATTTTACGCTAAGCTGTATAATAAAAAAGAAGTAAACAAAGAGTCAATAGCATCATATCTGGAGAAAACCAAACTTCCAGAAATCTCGGAAGCTTGGAGAAATAAGCTGAACAGTGAAGTAACTGACGAGGAAATAAGCAAGGCAATACAATCCGCAAATCTAGGAAAGGCGCCAGGGCCAGATGGACTTACGGCTAAATTTTATAAGACAATGGCCAATGAACTGGCACCATTCCTAAAAGAGGTGATGAATGGAGTTTTCAGGGATCAAAGGATTCCAGATACTTGGAGTGAAGCGAATATATCATTGATCCCAAAAGAGGGCCAAGACCTGACTAACGTGAAAAACTACCGACCTATATCACTACTTAACAATGACTATAAAATTTTTGCGAAGATATTGGCGGAGAGACTGAAGGGGTGGCTCTCGGAAGTCATAGAGGAGGAACAAGCAGGCTTTTTGCCAGACAGACAAATAAGAGACAATTTAAGGACAGTGATCAATGCTATTGAATATTATGACAAGCGTTGTGACAAAGAGGTTGGTTTCTTCTTTGTAGACGCTGAAAAAGCGTTTGACAATTTAAACTGGGACTTTATGTTTGCCACTATGGAAAAGCTACAATTGGGAGAAAGATTCATCAGAGCAATTAAGGAAATTTACAGAGACCAGACCGCAGCAATTGTAGTGAATGATGAATTGACCAAGAAATTGACGATTAGTAAAGGAACAAGACAAGGTTGCCCGTTATCTCCATTGTTGTTCATTTTAGTATTGGAGATTCTGATGATACAAATACGTCAAGATGAGGAAATTCGTGGAATAAAAATAAAGGACTATTCATACAAGGTCAGAGCATTTGCAGATGACATAATGTTAATTGTAGAGGACCCATTGGAGAACATGCCAAAAGTGATAGATAAGATCAAGGAGTTTGGAGACTTGGCAGGTTTTTATATTAACAAAAAGAAGTCAAAGATACTATGTAAAAATATGACTAAGCAGAAACAACAATTGTTAATGGAAACAACGGATTGTGAAGTAACAAGCAAAGTGAAATATTTGGGAGTTGAACTGACTGCAAAGAACATAGACTTATTCAAAAACAACTATGAAAAACTATGGACTCAGATAGAGAGAGACCTGATCAAATGGAATAGTCTGAACCTGTCATGGTTGGGCAGGATTGCAGCAGTTAAGATGAATGTGTTACCAAGAGTAATGTTTTTGCTACAGACAATACCAATCATCAGAGACTCTAAACAATTTGAAAAATGGCAGAGGAAAATATCAGATTTTGTTTGGGCAGGCAAGAAGCCTCGAGTGAAAGTAAAAGTTTTACAAGATGCAAAGGAAAGAGGCGGAATGCAACTGCCCAACCTGAGACTTTATCATGATGCAATCTGCCTAGTTTGGTTGAAAGAGTGGATGACATTAAAGAACAAGAAATTATTAGCCCTAGAGGGATATAAAAATTTTTTTGGATGGCACGCATACCTATGGCATGACAAAGTAAAGGTCAACTCGATGTTCCTGCACCATTTTGTACGGAGAAGTTTATATACAATCTGTAAGAAGTATAGAATTTACCTACAAGAAGGAACCCCCTTGTGGGTGGTTCCATATGAGGTGATAGATCCGAGAGCTGTTGATAACGAACAACAATGTTTAACATACAAGGAAATAACTAAAACTGAAGTATCTAAACTTAGAATAAAGACGCAAGAGGAACTATCACCTAATTATGACTGGTTCCAGTATAGACAGATTAGAGACTTATACAATTCGGACTCTGTAAAGGGGGGCATACGAACAGAGAACTCGGAACTAGAGCAGACCCTTTTTAAAGAAGACAAGAAAAGAATATCCAAGGTATACCAAGTACTGTTGAAATGGTATACCGAGGACGAGACAGTTAAAACACAGATGGTGAAATGGGCTATAAATTTTAATAAAGAAATAACAATGGAGGCATGGGAATACTTGTGGAAAACTACAATGAAGATAACGACATGTACTAATATTAAAGAGAACATTTACAAAATGATATATCGTTGGTACATGACACCAAAGAAGATTGCGCTAGGGAATTTGAACACTTCTAATAAATGCTGAAAATGTAAGAAGCATGAGGGCTCCCTCTATCATATGTGGTGGTCATGTGAGGTAGCTAGGCAGTACTGGGGGGAAATAATAAGAGAAATGAGTGAAATTTTACAGTTTCAAATAAATAAGAACCCAGAACTCCTGCTACTAAACTTGGGAATGGAGGGAATTCCAGCCCATCATAGGACGTTGATATTTTATATGACAGCAGCAGCCAGACTTTTGTATGCGCAAAAATGGAAAGTACAAGAAGTGCCAACTATTGAAGATTGGATCTACAAATTGCTGTATATGGCAGAAATGGACAAGATGACAAGAAAACTGAGAAATCTGGACTCAGGGCAGTTTAACACAGACTGGGAGAAGCTGAAACAATATCTGGAGAAGAAATGGGAGGTGGGAGGAAAACTGTGGCAGTTTGAGAACTACTGAAGTATAATAAAAGTATAATAGAGGGGGGTGACTTTACCGGGGGAGGAAGAGATAAATGTGAATTTATAAGCAGTTAGATTAACAGATTGATATATATATAGATATATATAGGTTAATAGATAGAATATTGATAGAAAATAATTAATGATAAGGTTTAAATATAAGGATTGAGTAGCCAACAATATTTTCTTTCTTTGATAAGATTTATATGCACCAAACTGAATGCACAGAAGACTCAAATTGATTGATTATATGATGAGCTATATAGAATTACCATAAAAAGACAGAATGAGTAATATATAGAGAATAAGTCAAATTGTTTGATTTAAATGTAAGATTTTTATGGTTTATGATATATAGGTTTATGATATATAGAAATATTTAAAACTGGAAAATGGGATAAATTGTTTATCCAAGATGGAAACAAAGACTTACAGTTTGGGTATATAACAAGAAAAGTAGTTAAGGATGCACTGCTTAATATAATGGAGAATGTATATCTGTTTTAGATAGAGGAATTTAATAGAAGCAAGGGAAAAGGGACAAAGGGTGGGAAAGCTGTTGGAAGTCAACAAAAAGGGGGGGAAAGGGAGGGGGTTAGAAATGAAAAATTTGGGGAAAATTGAATGTAATGTAAAAATAACGGATTCTAACCCAATAAAAATTTTTTCAAAAAAAAAACACAAAGTTTGGCAGTCTCCCCCTGATAGGGAGACCAATGACCAAACCACTTTAAACAATTTTGCTGGGCGTGAGCTAGCTGACGCAATGGAGGAAAGAAAACTGCAAATGATGCACCAGCAGGGTTAACTTGATATTTTCTTGCTGATACTTAAAATTTGGATGTATTTCTATGACTCTTGGGTCCCTTTAACCTAGAAGTGAATTTTGGAGAAAATAACAAAGCTAGTAGAATCTCCTGGAGTTTGAGAAAAAGTGCAAACACTTAGCCATGCTTTTCAGAAGCATTTAGAGAAAAGAAATGCACTTGGAGAATACAGCAGCTCTTACGCTATAGGTAATACCGTCGTGTGTGTTCTTCCAGAGTAGACCACATGGCCTCTTCTGCTCCTCTACCAGTGCTTGCATTGCCAGCTGTTGCTTTTCCTTTTTAAAATGTGCCCTGAGTTTATAAATTCTTCCCTTTGACACATGATTGTGGAGAGCCAGTTTGGTGTAGTGGTTACAGTGTCAGATGAGGAGCTGGGACTAGTTCTAATCCCCATGCTGCCATAGAAGCTTGCTGGGCGACCTTGGGCTAGTCACATACTCAGAGTAATTTATGACACAAGATAGAATGGAGGACAGGAAAATAATGTAAGCCGCTTTGGGTCTCCATTGGGGAGAAAGGTGGGATATAAATGATGGAAAATAATTTTTTTAAAAAAATTAAGAAATAATCAGAAAATGCCTCTGTAACCAAGGCAACACATTGGCACCACCGGGAAGTTTCTCAGCATGTTTCCTTCAATAATAAAATTAGTAAGGGGGGGAGGTTCTTGGGCATTTGGTTTATAGGTTCTAATATTGATACAAATCTGTATTAAAAGGGCTTAATCTATTTTTTCAAAGTCTTTCCTTTGTCAGCCACATGAGAGTCAGACTGAAAGATTGTACCAGGTGACAATGGATTTTCTGTGTTGTTTTTCAGAGTATTTTTAGCTGAGCAGTTTGAGTTCCTTCAGCCTCATCTCGATACTGTGATGCCTCCAGCCAAGAAACCTTTTCTTCAACAGTTCTACTCTCAGGTCAGGATTCTGTGCAAATTCCCAGTTTTATTTCTAAAGCATAGGAATCATTGACTTTCTTCTACAGCCTGATAATATCTTGTGCAATTTGTTCGTGCATCGTGTAGATGAGAAAAACCAAGTTCTGTTTTACCTGTTCCAGACGGTGTCAACAGCCAGTGAATTGCGTAAACCTATTTACTGGATTGTAGCTGCTAAAGCAATTGATTATGAACAGATGCTGCTCCTTATGGCCAACGTGAAATGGGATGTGAAGGAAATCATGTCCCAACACAATATTTACGTAGATTCGCTTTTAAAGGTAAATATCTTTTCTTCCAATGTTAGGTTAGTTTAAGACAGTTGAAATCAATAGGCTTAGTCTGAAGTTATTCTAGGTAAGATTGCGTTGAAAATGAGCTGCACTTTTTCCTCTGATCTTTTTCCTCTGATCTAGGCCTGAAAGAGGCAGGGGGAAAGCCCTGTTGGTTTATCCATTGTTAAATCTAAAGATTTAAGAACAATGTAACAGGAGATTGAATGAGGTATCAAAGATAGTAGTTGGTGTATGAGTGAGTGACAGGCTAGCAACGAATGTTGAAATCTGTTTTTCACAAGAATCCATTTCAGATTATGAGCTGGACTTTCTGTTGAACAAGGGCATTCCTTAGACTTTGGAACTCTTAGAAATCTGAAAAATATATTATGTGAAACACTGCGTAGACAAAAGGAGTCAAATGTAATTTAATAAATAGTTGGCTTTGCCAGGACATGGTCAGATTGACCTTGAGTAATAATCTACTCTAATTTCTTTATTTTCCATTTTATTCTGTTTCTATGATTTTGTAAAGAACATCAGTGTTCCTAGACTAAATTATAAATGTTAATCCTATAAGGAGTTTATTTTCACTAAATTTCCTGGACAAGGGTCACAGATGTGTACATTACTTTATCAAATCTACAAATTATTGTATTTGTCAGTTTCATCTGCTACCATGTGGGCCATGTTTCCAAGCTAATGTATCCAATTTTAAGGCTTAACTGAGTCTAAAGAAAACAAAAAGTTGAACATTCATATTGAAAAGACAAACTGTAATATAAACAGTGTGCGCACATGCGCATGTACTCTTTGTGAACATGTACACACTTTGTGAACATCATAAAAACTTGAGATGAGCATACTCCACTGATTTTTAGTTCAGTAATAATTTAGATTTACTAGATGATATGAAATCATCGTACTTGTAGCTAGTATAGTTCTTAGCTTTGCTTTACATACTTTTGACAGAGTTATGCTTAGATTGTTATGGTTATGCAATGCTGACTAATACATATTTTATATGTTACTAGGAATTTGAACAGTTCAACAGGAGGCTGAATGAAGTGTCTAGGAGAGTCCGTATTCCGTTGCCCGTGTCAAATATTCTTTGGGAGCACTGTATACGACTAGCCAATCGAACTATTGTAGAAGGGTAGGGGCACCATTATACTTTTCTAAAGATTAAGTGCACATTGTCGCACATAGTTCATTCCAGCTCTTTCCTTGTGCTAGCATAAAACATAAAATCTAGATTATGTGGTTGAATTGGTTAGAGCCGGTCACATATCCCATAACCTTTTCTTCACCTTGGAGTCAATACATCTGTCCAAACCCTTTAAACTTATAATGTATATGTCTGCTGACTGTTTGGCATCTGACATATGGGCTGGGGTGGGGGTGTTTGGAATCCTTGAAGTGAGCCTGAACTACTGTATACATGTGAGGATATTGCCTTTCTAGTTGAAAGCACTTCCCTCTGGAGAAACAGCTGCAGCAAGTACTTCAGGCTGCTTCCCGTATCAGCGCACAGCTTTTGATCCATTCAAAAGTATTTAATAGCATTTTAGAGTGTTTGGATGCATCCCAGCTTCATGTCCTTGATGCCCATTCAAAACCTAGATGACACCTGCTCCAGATGGATTGCAGTCAACGTAGAGATGACACAGGAGATCAGAATCTCCCTTGAACAAAAGAAAACCACAATGGCTCTTTAGCGGGAAGGAATTGCAGCGCTAGGGAGACTGGCAGTCATGGTCCAAAAAAATTATCATGGTCAGCTTAAAAGGTCGGCCTTTGTAGATAACTCACCCATAAATAGTAAATGGAGATTTCCTTAATACCTTTTAGCTTCCTCTTACATACTAGAGTAAATTGTGGAACAGATTGGAATACCAAGGCAATTGCCAAACAAAGCACAAGCACATGACTTTGTTTTTCTGCTGATGTCTTGCTTATCTGCTAGTTATGCTAATGTCAAGAAGTGCAGCAATGAGGGCCGTGCCTTGATGCAACTGGACTTCCAGCAATTTTTAATGAAACTGGAGAAGCTCACGGATATTAGACCGATTCCAGATAAGGAATTTGTTGAGACCTACATCAAAGCATATTATCTGACTGAAAATGACATGGAGCGCTGGATCAAGGAGCATAGGGTAAGAACTGACCGTTGGTTTCTCATACTGAGTGGGGGTAGAGAGGAGGGTCAACATTTCTGCTTATTTATGTTGAGAAGAGAATGGAACCGTTCTGGATTATTTTTAGCTGTTTTGTCACAAGTGGGAAGAATCTTCATTTACATCATTAAACAATTAATATTCACTTCAAATCTTTGATGTAGTTGATATAAACTAACAGTAGGAAAATAGATTATAAAATAATTTACCTATAAGAAAGTAACTCCAGTGTCTTGGTATAGTAATCCATTGGTATTGGTCACCCCAGTCCTATTACAGTTTTGTTATTAAAATATACAAAGTCTGTAAGTAAAAATAAGTACATAGAGGTATAACCTCAGTAAACCACAATAAAACCTCTGCAAATTTCTTAATATATTTCTTAATATACACTATCTTCTGCATAGCTAAATTTAACATGTTAGGCCTCTTTTGGAAGTACATTTCTTGAGGTTTTGGCCACCACCAGCAAGGCCCTGCTTTCCCTTACAGCAAACCAACTCTGTTAGAGATGGACTTTGAGCAGGCTTTTGTTGTAGAACTTGGCACACAGAAGGGCTTGCAATGTTACAGTTTCTTCTGTGGCTGATCAAAAATATTTTGAAAAGAATGTGATCTGGAAGAAAAAGAGAAGGGAAGGTTTCTCACAACCATGGCTTCGCCATACAGGCAAACTTGGAAGCTGATCATTCAATGCTCCTTTGATCAGTCAATAGCACTGTTAATTAGCTGTGAGCTGTTGGAATATTCTGGGTGGTAATAGTCTGGGAAGCAATAACATATGCTGAATCAGGAAGTGCTGGAAACAAAATGAACTGGATGTGCCCGAGTTGTGTTTAGTTTTTAGTCACTCAATGAGACATCTGAGAAACAAAGTGCACAGAAGGCCACCAGTTAATCATCTGTCTTTAAAAAAAAATCTAAGCTGCAAATTTTACTCTGTTTGTCAGTGATTTTTTTAAAAAAATAAACTTGAGTAATAAAGCCAAAGAAATTTTAAAAACCGTGTGTCTGCCTTCATACATACATAAACCTACACACTGCACCATCCACAAATCTTGTTTCAGCTTCTTTGAGCAATACCCCATGCCAGAATCTAAATAGGTATGTTAGATGTGTGTATTTGGCCATTTTGGTACATATTCCAAACTGTGACTATTGCATTTTGTAAACATAGAAGTTAAAGGCATAGTCAGTGCCATGATGGGCTTGTTGGAGATATGGATGGTTGCAATGTAGAAACTTCCAAAACTGAATTTGTAATTCTGGATCATCTTCTGTTTCTCTCTAGCTAGACTTTTGCTTTTCTTGGATATGAGTAATCCTACTTTCACCCTTCTTCCTAATGCAAAAGAAATGTTAAAAGCTGTTGGTCTTTACCTCTGTTAATCATTCAGTTCTGGCAGTGTCTAAAGGCAGAACTCTGTTTGAATAGGCAGCTGTTTCCTGGCAAACCTCGCTGTTTTTGTAGGGTGTAAGAATTTTTCCAACTTTTGTTTTTTTGCAATTACAAATTTTGTTTCTTTTGATCTGATATAATGTTGCTAATTTATTCTCCAATCCTTTAGGTAAAGCTAAATAGGAAATATGAGTAGGAGTCCTAAAAGCAGATTTGTTGAAACAGCATTTTTAGTGTCTGTTTTTATAGTTATTTTCAATGTTAGCCAGTTTTTCATATTTTTCCCTACAGAATGGAAAATATGTTTTATGTGCCTTAAGATATTTAAATTTTCACAAAATTGCCTTTTATTCAGAACTTGACTAAAACTTTATTATAATCTGCCATACTTGTAGCAAAACACCTCCTTTTAGCTTCACAATCACAAATAGCTTGAAGGCCATAGTAAAAAAACTGACTGAAAACCACAAATAGTAGCCACATGTAGCTTTTAGTAGCTCTATAAAAAGTGACAGGTTCTGTTGAAGGATGAAAAATAGATTTTGTCCACCCCCCCCACCCCCCGACTCTTCAGTTTGCTTGAAACTAAAATTATTTACTTTCTTTTTGGCCAGGAATATTCTACAAAGCAATTGACCAATCTGGTGAATGTTTGTCTGGGATCGCACATTAACAAAAAAGCAAGACAGAAACTCTTAGCAGCTATTGATGACATAGATAGGCCTAAAAGATAATGGGAGCATATTTCCAGCCTTGTGGCTGTTACAGCCTCATGTGAAGCATGAGAAGATCTCTCTTTTGAACTACTGAGGGTTTAAATGAAAATCTGTGCATCCTTTCCTTTTGGCTTCAGAAACACTCCAGAATCAGTGTGTGGTTCTTCTCCAGTACAGTTTTTACAATGTCTTTTTTTTCTGCTTCTCTTTGTGGCCAAGAGGGCACTATTGCACCATTTTTGTCTGTATATTTTCCTTAATTGTGTGTTATATGGCTAAATCAAAACTTAGAAGGAAATATACTGAGTTAATATATTTAGTTGGTGACTTTATGTTTTTTTTATTTGTGTGAAGGAACTACTTACTGTTTTAGTAGACTTTCCTTCAATCTTGAGAATCCCTTTTATTAACGAACCAGTATAAAGAAAGAGAACCTTGTACAGAGACCTCAGATTATGAATTGTGCATGTCCTTTAAGAGTGTATGCATCAGCAAAACATTCCTGTCATGTTTAAGCCCCATTGCCTTTCAATGTACTTTTAAATGCAAATTCATTTCAAAATGAATCCTGTCTTTGTCGAAATAATTGACCACAAATTATGGAAAAGTTAATAAACAGTGTACATTAGGGTATGGTGTGTGTGATCTCTTCTTGGTTGTTTATGTTGTCTCTGATTCATTTTACACTCCTCCAGATGTTCTTGGTTGTATGTGACATTAAAATATTCCCCATAAGTCAGTTGGAAGCCCTTCTGCCCGGTCCTACCATGCAACTACATACTTCCAATAGGATTCCACTGCCCATCTTTCAAATGTAGTTGAGTCTCCATTATATAAATCGTGAGGCATCCTGAATTAATGTCTGCAGCAGATACCACTGACCCTTCTCTGACTATTTCAGATTCAGAAGTATGCACACTTGTAGGCTTACTCACAACTTCTGCAACTGCTCCATCCCCACTGGGGAGGCTCTCTTGGCCAAGAAGGATCGCAGTGTCTGGGATTAGAAGAATCCAGATAGTAAGGCAGGAAAGCTTCACTGGAGTCATCATGGTAGAGAGGGCTTGAGAGGAAACACTCTTACTTAGCTGTGCTGCATTCTTCTCTTCCTCTCATCCTGCCTTATCAAATTTGATACACTGCACTGTACGAAGCAAGCAGATTCAAGGAAATTCAAATCTCTTATCCTAGAATTGTGACTACTCTGGTCACTTTTGCATCTTTTAGATCATTCCACCCCCACCCCCACCCCCACCCTCACAGCTCAGAATAGTTTTGACAAGGAAATTCATGTTTCAATTCTCTGTATTAGCTTACATATTGGTCCTAAGGAAAAGTGACTAAATTAATTGGCCTAATGGACACATCAAAATCTTTGCTTGTATACCAAGGTACTAACTGTCATAGGGATAGACTGGAGAGCCTGCAAAGAGTGTTGAACTAGAATCTAGGAGACCCAGGTTCAAATCCCCACTCTGCCATGGAAGTTGCTAGATAATAATAACTGTGCTTATATACCACTCTTCTAGACAGATTAGTGCCCCACTCAGAGTGGTTAACAAAGTCAGTGTTGTTGTTATCCCCACAGTACAGCTGGGGAGCTGGGGCTGAGGAGAAGGGCTTACCCAAGGCCTCCTATTGAGATCATGGCAGTAGTGGGATTTGAACTAGCAGAGTGCTGATTCGCAATCTATGCTACAGCAGCAGGATGACATTGGGCAAGACGCGCACACACTCAGCCTGACCTACCTCACAGGATTATAGTGAGGATAAAATTGAGGAGGATGTTTTGGGACCCTATTGGGGAAAACAGTGGGATGTAAATAAAGTAAATAATTTTTTTAAAAAATATCACTTAATTTTGAAGTCAAGACCTGTGTGCTGGTAGTAAAATCTACACAATAGGATCAGGTGTGAAGGGTTCTGCATATTTAGGGAAATTCCCAGGTATGCGTGGAAAACTGTGTTCCTCAACTATATTCTTAAAATTAGGGTTTTCCCTCTCAAGAGTTTCTTGCAATCTATGCATGTGTCTAAGATGTATCACAGGTAACTTAAAAAGTGCCTGGACAGTCATACTGACAGCGCTGTTTCGGCCTTAACAACCTGGCCAGATGCTGAAATCGCCAGCTCCTGTTGTGCCTCCATGCCATGCCACCCATTCTTGGGCAAGCATTGGGTGTTTGGTGGGGCATTCAATGCTTGGCTGAGGGCATTATACTCTTTGGAATAGGTCCCATGCACAATGGGAGCTGCAGATTTCAGTATTCACTGGATTAGTATGGCAAATTTTGGGTTGCCACAGCAACCTGAGAGACTGCCTGATTACTCAAGGAGAGCAAGAATAATTCTGAAGATGGGAGGGATGGAGAAGAAAGGAGATAGCTAAAGATAGGGTGGAAGGAAGGAAAGGACAAGCAGGGCAGGAGGAGGATGCTTGCACTTTACCCAGGTCACGCACTTGTTAAAATACTAGTTACCACCTTGCATGAGGTGTTCCTTGGGAGGAGCAGAAAGGTAGCTACTGCTAAACAGAGAAATCTAATTATGTATGTGGGGAGGAGAGTTGTGGGGGAAGGGGAGTTTAGTTCCACTCTCATTTTTAAGTTTCTTGACTTTTATGTTTTGCTTGCGTTTCTTTAAATTTTGCACCTTAGGCTGTGGAATTACAACTTGGTCTTGCACAAAAACAAAACTAGATTCTCGTCAAAGTGGTGAAATGTAAGCTGCCTTCTGGGACCTTATGAAGGATAAGGTAGCATATGAATGGACTGAATTTTATTAAGATATCAGCTCTATGGAGTCGTTTAACTCTCTCCTCTCAGCGTACAGCGCTGAGAGGAGAGACCAGCTGAGAACCACATGCAAACTGTTCTACTCTCTCCAGACAATAGTTGGGGTATAAAGACAATAAATAATTGTCAGATTAGCAATTGCAGACTAATAAATCATTGAAACAGTTGCTTATGATGTCTCCATTTTCAGGAATATCCTCTCTATATTTAACACAATGTTCTACAGGTTGATCAGTGTATTATATCAAACACTCTTTCAATCAAATTCCAGGGGTTCTTTTTATAATAGTGGAATCTGAAGACCAGATCATATGACCATTATGTGTTGTGGCTGCTGAAACATGCTTAAAATTGCTGCTCTAATTAGTTTCCTCCCTGAATGCGGAGAATTGTGCTGGAGTAGCATAATAGTATGCTAGCAGTCCCATCTGTGGTGCCATCTTGATCATATTTGTGAGCAATGATTTCAAGCAGTTTCAGCACCCTCCATACACCCAAAGATCATCTGAAAAGACTCCAAGTCCATAAACTTAGCAGGGCCGTATGGTGGCTGAGTTCTTGGTGAAAATGTTGCCCTTGGCTTCAGTGGACCCAGAATGCTGATCCAAAATTCAACAAGAAAGTGACTAATGGGGAAACGGTTCATTCGCTCTTGGCACAGTTAAATATAGGCAGCATCAAGCAGATTCTTTTGTCAACTACAGGGCATTACATTTCACTCATAACTGGAAACCAAAGAAGACTTTTTTCTTTTTAATTTTCAGAGCAGAAAAACCTCAAGACAGACTATAAAAAAATCCTGCTCCTGTAATATCCAGTGTTAGGAAATAAAAGCTCTGGCTTATATAATTGTAACTGAAAGTGGGTTTTGAGTTTGATAGGAAGAGGTGCATCTCAGTCCCATTCTTTCAACTACAATTAAGATACTGAAAGATACATATTCTTGACAATCAGAAAGCCTGATGCTGACTTGGAATGATTTTGGAGTATTATTCAGTTAATAGCAGTGTAAGTTCCTCCTTGTCAAAGGGTTGCATTCTCCGCTTCCCCAATATGGAGCCTTTTGCTGCTGGAAGAGTTGCTTCTGCTGCAGGAGGACCTCACACTTAGCACAACAAGGGGGTAAGCTGTGTCGTACAACCAAGGCTAACGCCCCCCCATAGCAAGCACCTGTTACATCACCAATCATCCCAAGTGGCGGTGTAAGTAAAATTAAGATTTATTATTTACACAGCATATCATGATGGGAACATGGCCTTTGAATACCTCAGTCTTCTTGAGAGGCCTAAAAAGAATCCTGAAAGGCAAACATTTTCTGTCTTAAACCCCCACCCCCCATTTAGGAAAGAAGGGGGGTGGTTTCTTACCTCAGTTTGATTAACTAGATGCTTATTGGAAAGGATACATATTCAAATTCACATACCACTGAAATTAATGCATTGGAGAGAGATGATGTCTATATTTGGATATTCATAAATGAGTCTGTACTTTCGATGGGATACTCATCCGAACACGGCTCATACTCAGTTCCTCCTCTACCTTCTGTACCAACCAGTTATGTATAGCTAGATCCAGATAGAGGCAAATATCTTACTGTGCGGTCCTGTTGGGCAAAGTAGCCACCAGCCTAGCAAGACGGGAACATCCACTTGGTATCCTGGGCTAATTGGATGTGTTCCCTTGTTTCCAGTATCCCTTCAGAATGAAGGCAATGGCAGGGCTTTGTTTGCCCTTGGTGGCCTCATCACATAATTCTAGTAGGCTATATGGTGAAATAGTATTGTGTTGGTGGCCCATAGAGGGTTATTTCAATTTATTGTTCTCAGTCAGTTACAGATTGCATTGTTATGTTCATTGAGTGATCCCTGATAGGCTGCACTGAAGATTTACAATAGGCTGTAATATAGGTTGCAACATAGATATAGAAAAGGCATGAAAGAATGGCAGGTTAACTTTTTAATACACCCTTTCTTCCCCACCTCCAAATCTTACTGAAAATGTATAGAAGCTCCACCAAATGTACAGGGGTTTACATTTTAGCAAGTTTAGATCTAGGTTCTAAACATGCTTTTTGCAATTCCTTTGGTGTGATCACCTGCCTGGCATGCTTAGAGTGGAGCTATGTTCCATTTAATCTTCTTTCATTTGTTTCATTCTTACTAGAAATAGATCAGCTCAGTAAGTCAGTTTGACGATGAACTGCTCTGTGATCCTGAGCTGCTGGTATTGGTTGAGATGCTAAATATTTCAATGGGTGCAGAACCTCCTTGGAAGTTCTCTAGCTCTGGATATAAGAAATTGCCAGTACAAAGATTTCCCTTTTCATGATAGTTCCCAGAGTTTTAGGCTGCAGTCCTAAAGACACTATCTTTGGAATAAACTGTGCTTAATAACATGGGGATTACTTCTTCTGACTAGGCCTGGTTAGGATTGTTCCCTTAGCTTTGTTTGCATTTTTCTAAAAAAAAAATCACGCTATTCTCAGAGTCTTTATTTTGGCAGTTTTAGATGCCTCAGTAGCTTTTAATGTGAGAACACAGGGTACAAATATTTTAAATAGAGTTTTATTTAGAACCTGCAAGTTTCTGAGCATTGTGGCCGCCAATATATTTTGGAATAAATATGCTAAATGGAATGATGTAGATCTTTTTAAAGCACTTGCATAAAGAACATAAGGCTTTGTTGTCAGTGGTGATGATTTAATCACTGCTACAGGCATGCTGTATGAGGTAGTGAGGCTATTGTTCAGTTTTACTCTTGGAAGTTTCTGATGGTGCAAAAACAAAATCTGTATTCATCATTAAAACAGAGGGCTTGTATCTAGGTTGCATTCCTAACACAGGAACAGAAACAGAGGTAACCTACTAGGAATCCCAGAAGAATTGTGTGTCAAGAGAGAGAAGTATTTTGGATAAAGGTTAGCAACCAGAATTTTGGGTAGATTGTTTATGTTGATTTGGGGGTAGCCAAGAGCCATGGAGCTTCTTTTGGCACAGCCAGTGACTTGGGCACATCCGCTCAGAATCCTTTAAAATGTGTTTTCCACCTCTACCACCACCACCCTTTTTTTTCAGACCACTGTTACAGGATAAAATGCTTCAAAGTGAATCCCCCAAAATCTTATGGCACCTTAAAGATTACAGTTTTATGGCAGAGTATGCTTTCATAACCCAGAGTCCATTTTATCAAGTGGACTGTAGTCCACCAAAAATGTATGCTGTGGTAAATTTTAATCTTTAAGGTTCAACATGGCTGTGAAATTACCAAATATCAAGTCAAACCATTGATCTCTAACTCAGTATTTGTATTTTGGTTGACAGTAATTCTCTGACAGGTGAGACTTTCCTAATGCTTTCTACTTAAGATCTTTTAATTCAAGATGGCAGAATTTGAACCTGTGACTTTCTGCACACAAAGTGCTCTACCATGGCACTACAGGCCTACTTTTTTTTTGTTTTATTGTTCCCATGGTTATCCCTCTGGAATTTATGCCCAGAATGAAAATTTTCCTTGTCTTGGTACCTCTGATCTGGCAACTGGAGTTGGTTAATAATCTGATTTGACTCAGTGAGCTGCTTAGATTCAAGTAGATAGCACAAATAGATTCAAATGCTTAATTTGCATGCCCTCATTTCATCAGGACTAATTTTTAATATTCATTGCATCTTAAAGAAGTAAGTTATGTGCATTATTAAAACCTTCTTCCTGGGTCCTAATGAATCATTGTCAAGGCTTGAAATGACTTTTTAAAAATCAAGAATCTGTGTCAGCATGAAAAGAACTGTGCACTGAAAATCTGAACTGAGAGACACCTGAGATTTCATAAGCACAGTTTGGAGGGTGGTATGTGGTGGTGTTATTGTCTGCTGTTTAGAAGGAATGATTCTTGTGATGTTAACTGATTTACATCTTGTCTTGTACTGCTGAAATAATACTAGGGAGAAAATGGTGGAAATGTGAAGTCCAATGCAACCACAGAGACAAGCTGCAGGTGGGCGAGGATCAGCCATTATACCTCCTATACTGAACGCTTAGTTCTTGTGGCCCTTCTTACATGCCCAGGGTAATGCCAATCGCCACCTTTGGGTCAGGTAGCAATTTCCCACAGGCCAGTTTGGCTAGGGATCTGGAGGTGTTTTGCCATCTTCTGGGCATGGAGCAGGGGTCACTGGGGCAGTCAGGAGGGGTAGTGTGAATTTCCTGCATTGTGCAGGAGGTTGGACTAGATGACCCTAGAAGTCACTTCCAGCCCTATAATTCTATAAAAGCATGGAACTGCCTTATACTTGGTCAGACTTTTGGTATGTCGAGGTCACAAGTCCCCTGTGACTGACAGCTGCTGTCCAGAATCTCAAGCATTCTATATTACCTACTACTTGACTTTAAAACAGGGATGCCAAGGATCGAACTGGGACCTTCTGCATAGAAAGCAGATACTCTACTGCAGAGCCATGGCCCCAACTCTGAGAAACTTGTGGGGTGCTTCAGGTCCAGTCTATAATATTAATCTTTCCCTCAGGTACTTTTCCCCACAATCCCCTGCCTCTTTCCCTTTCCTTAAATACTGTTCATTAGAACCTAGCATGAAATCCAGAACAGGGATTGCGTTCTCCATGACATCTCTAGCTCTAGTGTCTTAGGGTTTTCAGATGTGGGTGCAGGGCTTTTTTTCAGCCAGAATGTGGTGGAATGGAGTTCTGGCACCTCTTGCCCCAGGTGCAGAATTCTGAGGGATCCGGTGTGAATGGCTGCTTAGGGAGGGGGGGCTGGATCATTGTGAGGAATGGGTCTCCCCTATAGATATGAGGGACTCGCCTCGGCTGCCCCGGGGGAGGGGGTTAGAGGCAGGGCTGGAGAAATTTTGCACCCCTCAGAATTTTGTACCCGGGGCAAGAGTTCATGACTATAAGTATTGTGATACTGGGTAGTTTGTATGTCATTTAATACCACCCTCCCCCCCACAAGATAGAGAGTTCTGTCACAGTTGATGTAAGTCCATAGCGCATGAAAATAATATTATTTCAAAGAATCTCATGTGTTTCTCCCTCATTTCCCTCTTAAGAGTTCCACCACCTCTTTTCCCAGAAAAAAAGCCTGGTGTGTGTATTTTGCTTTCAGTATTTAACCATTGCCAGAACAACTTGCAGGAGTCAATTTATATCTTTAATCATAACACAGAAGCAGCACTTTATGGGAATGGATTGTGTTCTCCAGAAATCTTCTAGTCTGAAATTCCTCTGATTCTATAAAATGTCTTAAAATGTCAGAGTTGCCTGTTCAGGAAACATGAATATTGTAGACAGGACCTGAAACACCCCACAGACCTGCAGATCTTCCATTCTAATATAAATCTTACCCACCTATGTCTGGGCAAACAAAAGAGATGTGCTGAATGAACTCTGCAAAGTGCAGAAAAAGGAGCTTTTTAAAATGCCTGTGTGTGTGTATGGGTGTGAAGTAGATCACAACTTTTTTCTTTCATTTAGCAATCATTCAAGTAGCTTTCCAGTCCATCAGGTTTGGGTGCGATTGTTAGGTCATTTACAAAATGATATGTGTAGTGTCTGTTCTTTTGTGGGTCTTTTCTTCTTGAAATGTCACGGCACTGAATAATTATGTGTAATGGAAAGAAAATGTGATCAAGCCATGTTGTCCTATGAAAAGGATGCATTTGCTTTGTGGGGGGAAATTTTTTTTTCTGTCTTGCCATTATGTTTTCCAAGAGCAGGGTAACCTGAAGTATGACAAATCTCTTTTATTGTGCTGTCTGGAAATGTACAACATCAGCTTGCATTCAGAGTCAGATTCATTATAAAGTGCTTTTTTCTGATTGTGTATTTTTTCACTTGTAATAAAGCAAGCTTTAAATAACTCAGAGTACAGATTAGTTATCTTTTGCAAATATAACCATTAAAATGAATAATTATGCTTTATAGAGATTATTTTAATCTGATTCCCCAGTTGGAGATCTCTTTGCATAGATTTCAGGAAACTCTTGAGAGGGAAAACCCCAAGAATATAGTTGAGGCACACAGATTCCGCCCTCCCCTCCTCAGTACCTGGGGATTTCCCTGTATATGCAGAGCCCTTCCTCCCTTCACATCTTATTCCCCCACCCAGACACATTTCCCAAAACATTCCTCTGGGGCATTAGAAAAAGGCTCTGATAGGGACCAAGAGTGTACTCTTGAAGATATTCAGTAAATCAATTTTGGTTTTATCTATTACATTTTATCCCATCTTTCCTCCAAGAAGCTCAGGATAGCATGCATCATTCTGTCCTCACAACAACCCTGCAAGTACACTGGCTAAATTGTGACTGCCACAAGATCACCCAGTAGGGATCTTGGCAGAGTGGGGATCTGACCCCAGGTGTCTGTGACTCTGGTCTAACACTCTGACCTCTGCACAGTGTTGGCTGTCATGGTACTGCCTTGGGGTGAGACATGTAAAAGAGAAACCAAACTACCATTCACAGAACAACTTTAAAACAAATGCTCAGACTTGGATACGTAGTCCAATTGTGTTAAATTGTGTTTGTGGGTTTCTCAAACAGGATTGATGCATTTATGTTCTACTGGAACCTTTTCAGATAGACTGGTAGGCCCAGCCGTTCGTGAAATGCTGAGGTCCCAAAGAACTTCCTAACCCATCCTTACTTGTTACTCGGGAGGGCTTTAGAGATGCCTCTTGAATGGCAGTTTTATATGCCAAGTACCAAATTAGGATAGACAGTCAGAAGTTTACTAATCAAAACCTAGTTTGAAAGATGCTCATTCATACATACTTTACAAGCTCCCAGCCAACATGGATTTGTGGCATTTGTGAGCAGTTTGAGGCTTCCTAGCCTCACAGTTGGTCTGGTGCCTCGCTGTCTAGTTTCAGTTTCAGATACAGTGCTGCCCTTGAGGGCCCTGATTCATTCTACCATCCATCCATTTCTCCCAAAGGTTGCATTTTTATCTTGGTTCAGCAATTGTTGCTTTTAAAAAGATGTTAAAATTCACCATGTCCTGCTGCTATATGTGGCACATCACTTGGGCCTACATAAAATATGGCACTTGCACGTAGAGATGTCCCAGCATTAAGGCAAAGCGACACAGTGCCAGCCAGCTACAAAGCCTTTTCTCTCGACAGTTCTAACAGCCTTGCTGAAGACTGTTGTATGCAGCTCCAGCTATTCCTCTGCTTTTCTTTATCCCTTTGAAAACTTGTGCCAGCTGTGATTTAGGGAGAGTTTCTCTGAGACTGACCTCTTTCTGAGCAGCAGCATCACCAACAGTATAACTTGAAAAAGATTGCACCATAAATTATAGAATGAAGTACATTACAAAAAAAAAAATCTGAAATTAAAACATTCTGCTAAATTTGTGCCCATGTTTATTTCAAAATTGGGATTCAGATGGTTTTTATTTCAGCAAGAAACAAGTATAAAAAAGCAGTCTCATCAATATGCTTCAGATTTCTGTCTCCAACATTATTTGATCCTGATTTCTCTCTGCAATGTCAAATTCAGCTGGCAAGAAAACTAATGGTCCCAATCCAGTGCAGAGGCACGTTTCAGCTTTGCAGGTCAGCGTTGACAGGGCAGCGGGGAGGAGGCTCCAGCAACAAAACACCCAACACAATTGACTGGGGTAAAACAGGCCACAACTTTATTGAAATTACAGCTAAAGGAGCATTGGCAACACACAGGGGTCGGATCCCAAGCATCGCTGCCCCGCCTGCCAGCTGATCATCCACCAGCCCCCTCAGACCCCAGCTGAGGGGGGGGAACCAAGGAGTGGCAGGCCGTGGGTTATCACATGGGTATACACTCCTGCATGAAAACCCCTGCCACCTGGGAGTGAGCCTGCCCCAGAAGCCCCCGAGCTGGGCATGCACCACCATGACTCACCCCAAGATTCCTTATGGGAATCCCCTTCATGAGGAGATAGAGCCTGCAGGCCTCGTCTCCCCCCAAAAGGGATCCAATCCCAATGCAAAACGCCTAACAGTTGTGACAAGAAATACAACAACCACAAAAAAACAGCAACGAAGTGAGGGTGAGCCACCTTCCACAACTATTGAGGGGAACGCAAGATTTGATACAAGTGGAACATCATCCAAGTCAGGCTGCTGTCATTTGGGGGGGGGGCATGTCCAGCCAGTGGCCATTTGCTCTTTCACTGGTGTTCCTGGTGCTTCTGGGTAAGGGCAATAATTTCTCTTTAATCATAATTGCTCTGCAGTTCCATTTAACTGTCATTTCCCTGATCTTTTCCTGCCTTTCAAAATGTCCTGCAGAGCCCAAATGCAGATGGAGCATCCTTGGAGGAAGCTGACTCGCTGGGACTCTGTATCCTAAGAGGAAGATGTCCCTGCAGGTCTTAGCACCTTTGCAGCCAGGAAGAATCCATATACCCTGATAGGGGCAGAAATGAAGTACTGATTGACCTGCTGAATCCTGTTATCCGGGAACATGGCCATTGCCCTTTGTTTTCCAATACAGGCCACTGATGATCATGAGTGAAAGGACAATAACTAAGTTCAAAGCAAGGAGATTTCCTGCTCTTAGCACAGCTTCTGAGAAAGGCCCTCATATTTAAGTATGATCAGATTGGCTGCCTTATTTCATCTAGAATGGGCTTAGATGTAGGGCCAGCTATAATGTCCTATAGTGGCTGCATGGACCTTGCAGATGCAGCCCCTCTTTCTGACCATTTCCTTAAATTCTGCCTGAAGCTCTGCTTACCTGGCTGAATAGCTCTCGTGCTGTGTCAGTTTACCTAGACCTGTTCTTCACCCTGCTGGACAGCTCCCTCGCCTCTCTAGTATTTGAGGAATTTGCCTTAAGGGCCAGACTAGGTTAAATTTTGTAATTAGTCAGATCTGGGTTCCCTCTTAAAATGCCATTCCTTACATCTGCTGTGAAGCTCTGGAGAAAGAGAATTGGATCTGGGTTCCCTGCAGCCACACAACAAGTATGGGGAATGGTATCTTATAGTTCTTCAAGTATCCAATTCAACTCTGGAGTGCAGCATAGGAGGAAGTGGGGCTCCAGCCTTTGCCTGCACCATTTTCCCAAACCAAAATGGCCCCAGTGGGAGTTGTTTGCCTCCTTTTGGAACTGCTCATGTCCTTGTGGATCTTTAACATGACAATCCCCACAGCTCCATGGAACCTGGACCTGACTAGTTTCCAAATGTAATATGTAGTTTAAGCCCTTAGATTGCCAGTCTAGGCAGGAATGGACATTGCAGTCACTTTTTGCTATTACTGGCCAGAAGGTATCTGAGCCAGTTGCCCCTGATCATGAGATTTGATAAACCATTAGTTTAGAACAGGCACAAATGTTCTTAAAAAAATTATTTCTTATGCATGTGTTTCATCCCCCTCTGAAGTAAGGAGTGGCAGAAGATCTCAGCAGAAGATCACTCTAATTTGAAAAAATAACATCTTTTACTGTTTCTAATCATGCAAATAACCTCTACTATCTTCTATGAGTTTCGACTTCAGACATTATCTTGCTTCTGTGACTAGACCACTTGTGTGATCAGTTATTTATAAGCATTAGATGGTTGCATTAGTAAATGCTGGCAGCAGATCTTCAATATCTTTTAAAAATCTAGAAAAGAGCAAGAGTCCAGTAGCACCTATAAGACTAAAAAAAAATTGTGGTAGGGTATGAGCTTCCATGAGTCACAGTTCACTTCTTCAGATACAGCTAGAATGAAAAAATCTTTATAACTTAGGGAGGCATGGTTTGTCAGCAGTAATTATCTATGCAAGCACAGCATTTGTATACCTAAGATTAACAAATGTAGGGAACAAACAGGCTTTTTGGCCTTCAGGCCTGGCTTGTGAGTGTCCAAAAGAAATCTTATTGTCCTATTGGGCAAAGAATGTTGTGCTAGATGGACTTTTGCTCTTATCCAGCATAGAGTGTTCTTACTGATCTGGTTCAGTCATGGAATGTAGGTGAAATCTTATTTTCTCTGGAAAACAGCAAGCCATAGGGCCAAGCTACAAGTGAAGAATGACACTTGAATGGCAAGTGGATTGAGTGGAGGGCAAGTGAACAGGGAGAAATACACTTGCCATTCAAGTGTCATTCGTCACTTGTAGCTTGGCCCACAGATTCAAAATGTATTCTGCTCATTACAAAATACAATCTCTTTATTCCCCAAAGAGTAAAATAACCTTTTTTCTTTTTTTAAAAAATAATGGCTTATAATGCCGTTCAGCATTTTTTACTTGTATAAAGCATGCTATCGTTTCCCCATTAGAGTGTATCCTTTTCCATTGCTCAAGGAGAGGGAAGTCTGTCCTGATTCTTTTTAAATGGCTGGGGGTAAAAAATAATAATGATGAAACGAAATTAATCCCTATTACTTTTCTGGCAAGGTTGAGAGATGGCTGTGAAGTTCAGCGGGAAATATATCAGGATTTTTAAAAGCAACAATGCCCCACTGTGTTTGTAGATGTTTATTAGCTATATTTTGGGCTCTCCTCAAGATGATTAAATGTGGCATTTATGTGGCAACAGAGATGCAGCTCTTCTCTCCCCTTATTTTTATCATGCTGCCGTGTATTTGAACTCTCAGATGGTTCCCCCTGGCTGTAGACCCTGGTCTGTCTTTTGAACAGAAGTGTAACCATTCCCAAATGATGCTGGTATAGAGATTAAAGTAAAACTCGGCTGTGAGGAGAATTGGTCCCAGGTACCTACAGCTACAAAAGTCATACGATCAAGTATTAATGGTCTCCACTATCTCTTTATGGGTATGCTTGTTGAGAGGAGACCAATGTTTACTTCCCTTGACAGTGATTGCTCCATGGGTGTGCTGCCATCAATTGGTGTTCTATTCCTTTTCTATAATGAGCAAAAACAGCTTCAACGAAGCAACCCTTGCTTTCAGTTCAATACTATGCAGCTATTTTTATCCATTCTACAGCCATCATCTCCTTGATTTCCTTTGCTTTACTTTCCAGCTTCAGTGTGGTTCATTCCTTTAAAAAACTCACATAAGTACTATAGAATGTGGTACTTTATTAGCAGTTTATTGCATTTAGTTTTCTAATGACAAAGGATGTGCCTGTTAATCTAATAAATCTATTCTCCCAATACACGTAAGCTAGTTCAAATAGCATGTAGGCATGCTGTAAACCTCACAGAGGACAGGTTTGGTAGGCATGTGTGTTTCCCATGGGCCGAGCCTCAGACCTACCTGCCTCACCACCCTTGGCCTTGAGCGGCTGACGATTCGTGGCAGCAGGAGGTGCATGGAGCTTGCTGTCCCATGATACTGTCAGGTCCATGGAGCAGGCAGGAATGTGCAAGGGCCTACCCTCCTCTTCTGCTAACAGGGCTATTTCTTGAGTCTAACATGGTAAAGTGAAATACAAGTTGCACAGCACCACACCACACTACATGGAAGGAGTAGTAACTAACAAGGTTGGGCCACTTGCAAGCAGCAGAAGAGACCATCAAATAAAGGGCACTCTGCCTGTGACCTGCAGATATGGCATGAACTGAGCCAGTAAGTATTTGAACCTCCCTACTACCTTAATGAGGATCCACCTCTCTGCCACAATCTTTGATCTGGAAATGAAACATGGACAGAATGTTCCGTCTTCAGCTTGCGTATCTGGAGGCCATTTCCAGGTGGCAATTGGCCATACTATCTAGCACTACTTTGACATGTGAGCCTGTCCAGTTTTGGGGAGGATTTTCATGCTGACAACAGAGGGATGAACTATTGGGCATCAGCAGATTGCCTCATTCTGTTCCTTTGTCATTCTGAACTTCAGTTCTGCGCTAACAAGAGACAAGAGCATGGACTCTTGGTTGAAGCTTTTATTTTCTTTGTTTATTTGTCTTTTCCACCCATACATTGTCAATGCATATGTGCACATCTCTAAAATTGCCAAAAAACCCTCAATGATTCTTTGTGAAGGATGTTTTATGGATATGCACAGACAGCCTGTGCATTGCTTAATGTTGTTTAACATCCCATTGTGGCTAGAGGCCCATGGGATAATGCGAGGTTCTTAGGACAGTGATCTTTGATGTATGGGATCCCAATGGAAAATATAATCACATCAAGGAGCCAATAAGAAAGTAAGTTTGAGTGAACATGAGCCACAGATAGCTGCAAGTCTTACAATATGCTTTGACAAGGGTCATAAGAGTCTATGTCTCATGTCTCATTAGCTGAATGGGGCTACAATTATAAAACACTATGCAAAAAAGATTCTTGATATAGTTGCATATACACTTACAGCAAGATCAACCTTTGCAGTGTTTCATTGACATCTACATGCACATGAATATCGAGTGGATATTAAATGAGAATGCATGAAGGAACACATGGCACACTGCGCATGCGCAGCACTCTGTAGAAAATTCAGAAATGAAAAAGCAGAATGAGGGAGGATTCTTAGTACATTTTTTTCTGCTTCAGAAATGTGAAAAATTAATTTATGTCTCCAAAATTTGGGGAGAATTTTGGAATAAGAGAATGTTGGGAGTTTTTCTACCGGGAATGTTCAATGTTGTTGTGGAAACTCTCTTCATAGGACACTGTGCACTAAATGTCACATGTAGATATGATGAGTTAATACAAGGAAGCAGCTTCTTGTGTGATGCAGTAATGTACAGAAAAACCCTTTCTGTACCGCTTTTCACATAACTCGCTAGCTTGGGAACATAATGTCTGTGATTCACTGTCTGGGAATGGCTGTCCTGTGGGTGCAAGAGACTTACAATATCTGCATGTTGTTCTATCCAGTGGTGTTATAGGCAAATTATACTCAATGGAAGGTTTGCCAGAGATGTCCATGTATTACTGGATTCTCCCAATGATTTTGATTCAGCACAAGTTGTTAGTAGTTTTGTAATATTGGAAGTTCTTACACTTATGTCAATGGGAAATTCTGATCCAAGCTACTATTCTCCTCCTCTCCAAGTCCCTGTTATGGTATACATCAGATAGTAATCTCTATTGAAAGGGACATGTAACAATTTGCTTTAAATTCCTCCTCCACCCCCACCATTTTTCATATGTAAACAAACTCTACAAGGAAAATCATTCCCTCAAATTCTGGTCTGCTCTTAAACCTTATTTGATTTCATCACATGGAAAAATGCTATGAGAACCTAGTTCAGTTCACTAGAAATAACAAGATTATGGGTTGGATCTAGTTGTCTTTATCACACAATCTTGCCCAATATTTACACATCTCATACTTTATTTCTGCCAACTGAATGCAGTTGAAACAGTGAAACATGTTATTATAATGCCTATTTTACAAAGACATTAGCTCTATACCCCTTACTCCTATCTAAGTTTCCTGGCAGATCTGATATATTTTACATATCCCTCCTCTTCCCAGATTGCTGTAATGATTTTGTGTCAAATTTTGTGCTTTGGCTTGTCTGTATATATAGATTTTGTATTTATGTGTGGACAGTGCAGTTAAGAGTCAATGGAGTTTTGATCTTTGGACTATATGTTTCCATATTTGGAAGATTTATGCAGGCTTGAATGGCATGTTTTGGCTTTTTCAGCAGCCAAAGTGATTTTTCTGTATGAGTTGAATGCTTTGTAATTTTAAACTGCTTACTACTGTTACCACATGGTTTAGGGATTGGAATACTTTGTTTAAGATCAATGCAAGGTTTTGTGTACAATATTGTTTATTAAGTTAATAGACATTGTCATATTTATTAATTATATTGTAAAGTTATAAACACAGTAGTTTCTTTGTTGTTGTTCCTGGATGCTGTGTTGCCAAGTGTTTTGCTGCCATTACACTGATGCTGGCTGATCTTTGAATGTAATAAATGAAACTGAACCGAACTGATAGTTTTTCCTTGGACCTTAAAAATGTTTTTGGTAAATAAGCACAAAAGATTGTGTTTGCTGTTCCTGCAGTAAATAACTAGTTGTGCCAACTAGTGATGAAGGAGGGAGAGGTGTTATAGCGGGTCACTGAACATTAATCAAGGCTGATACCCTCTTACCAGCAAGCATTTCAAGGGGACAGCAGAGACAGAAATGGAAGGCTGCTGATTGGCTAGCAGAATGAGGCTGCTGATTGGCCAGGAGAATTCAGCATGGGATGATGATGTCAGTAGACTGTATCCAGTAGACTGATGATGATGCCACTAGACTGTATCCAAGCTGAGTTCTGTGGTGAGTCAACAGCTGTGTGCCAAACAACGCTAACTTAGCTGCCCCCTATTTTTGCTACTGTCTCATCATGACACCCCTAGTAAGGATGCTGGGTACCTCCCTTTTCACCAGTGCTTATCAGTGGCTCTACTATGGATACTTGAACACCTGCCAGTTTGGCTCACTTCCCGTTTGCCAGCAATCTATGGACTATTCTGATGTTGCAACCTGTTCAAGTGTATTTGCAGGAACAGGCTACTTGCAGTCATCAGAAGCTAACCCTGATGAGGGATCAGCTGAGAAATGGCCTCTGATTCCCCTGTTGGAAAAATGTTGCTCTATTCCCAGCAATGTTTTTTGGAGGGGGGTGGTCAACTTTTAGCAGAGCAGCTGGAAGTCAGGCTCTTTGGATCTCCCTTTCTGGAAACTTTGCTGACTCCTGGTTTTGCTGAGATGTAGCCCCAGGGGTGAGGGCAGTATCAAATGCCCAGCTATTTTCCTTTCTCTTGTTCCTTCCCAAGTTGTTGGTTTGAGCTAAAGAGAAAAGGAGAGAGATTAGCCGTTTCACCTCTTCCTTTTACAATGCAGAGGTTAAAAACATTGCATCTATTCTGACCCAGCTCGGAGGGGAGGGAAGAGCTCCCTTTTCCAACTTCAACGTTTAGTTATTTTGCTGAGGAGCAGTGTGGATAATAACCTGACTTCAAGCCGATCCCCCCAATCAATTGGCTTCTGACCAACAGGCAGCTGCTAATGTAGTGTTTGGCAGCTGTTGAGTTGATTGATGCAGTCCAAACATATCCCTGATCGGGTCACTGTCTGATTGTGTGTGTCAAACAAGTTTGTCTGCCAAACTAGTTCACTGAAAAATTCATGGCATCTCTACGCTTACCCTTCTAACGTGCCAGAGGCCACTGACATCAAGCAACTCTCAAGTGCTTGGGGCTTCATTGACATTTTTATCATCCAGAAGGTCAGAAACTTTCTTACACACAGAGAATAAATGTGCAGCTTTCTTACAGTCAGAGAACAAGTCTAAATGAATACATATCTCTGCGACAGGTACAAAACCAAGATGCAGTAAACACACTACACAAGTATCTTTCCTACAAAACCAAGTGAATGAAAACATTAAGATGCAAGACGTAATGCAATGTAACCATTCCTAACTTTAAAAAACCCATAAAAGACCACAATCAAGCCCTGGAATACACTGAAAATTATGACTTTTGTATCTCATGATATTATCTTTTTTAGAGTGTCAACGAGTTGTTTGTGGTTTGAATGAAAAAGTATTTTTAGTAATATATATTTCTCTCTCTCTTTTTCTGTGGTGTGTTTTTGCAGTTTCCCCTCATGAATGAATCCATGCTTCCATAGCAAGAGAACAAAGAAAAACTAAAAACAAATGGCCCTGAAGTACCCGCCAGTTGGCAAGGAGACTGAGAAACAAACAAAATGACCTGGAAAGAAAAGTTACTAACACATTATGTCAGCCATCCATTTTCTCTGGAGCCTCCCATAGATTTTAATAAGGCTGTCCTGAGATGATTGTCAGTTTGAGAAAGCTGAAATCCACAACCTAAACATCCAAATTGACTATTTCCCATGGCTTTGCAAAACTAAGCTTAGCACAAGCTTCAGAACATTTCCATCCTGACTGTAAACACAATACTCAGATGCCAGTCCAATTAATTTTAGTTAAATTCCCTTTCAAATGAATAGGTGCATGCTCTAACAGGCCTGTGAAACTTTTATGAGCAAAGTTAGTACACCTATTTTAGTAAAAGAGGCAAAGTTGTACATGCAGATGTCTGTGTACTCATCTGCTTCCTCTCTGAAATGAATGTGGAAGTGCTTGAAGGAGAAGGAGCTCACTATATGAACTGGAACATCAGCAATGGTGGGAACAGGGCAATTATTTTGGGTGCGTTCCCAACAAGCTGCAATTGATAACCAATTGGGCATAAAAATAGTTTGGTTCTATGCTCGTGCATGCTCTCCATTCCTTTCATTTCCCCCCCACCTCTTCCTCTGGGAGCTCTTCCCAGCTTGATTGAGCTCCAATTCACTGTGATATACAAATCTGCAGGCGTTGGTGAATTGGAATGTGCTTGCTTTACACAACGAGATTAAATTGAGGTTTTGAATTTGGGTTTGTGTGAAGTCAGTGCAGCAAACTCCGGTTCACCATTTGACTACTATGGTGAATTGGAGCTTGATTAAGCAAGAAAGTTTTTAATTGAGCTCTGCATTCTTGAGGAGGAGGGGGGCATTGGGAGGAGAAAGGGCCTTTGCGAGGATAATGGCATACCATGTTTGTGCCTAGATGGAATTTAACTATAGTTATCTGGATATCTAAATGAAGATTCTGGATGCTATTTCACACTAATTTGCATTTCTAATCCAGAACAAGTGTTCACTGGGCAAGAGTTCACAGAATAAGAGTTTATCGATAAATCTTAGTGTCCAATTATTTTGCCACAAAAGTTCAGACACAAGCTCTTCCTAACCCAGATTTGATGCACGTTCTTTTACTGAACACATGAATCTGGCTTATGCTGAGTCAGACTGTCTACCAAGTCCAGTGGTGTCTACTCTGACTGGCAGAAGCTCTCCAGGGTCTCAGGGTCTTTCACATCTACTACTTAATCTTTTTAACTGGAGACTGCAGGAGTTGAACCGGGGATCTTCTGTGTGAAAAACAGATGCTGCACAACTGAGTCACAGCCTCTCTGTTGCTTTTGAGGAACATCAGAAAGTAAAAGGAGGACAAAGATCTGGTGCTATTACGAGAGCAATTTCAGATTCCAGTTAGGGTCATGGTTCAAGGCTATACTCAAAAAACCCATCCTTGGCTATTTTAAAAATCAAATTACCTCTCACTGCTGAAACCTGAAACAACACCCTATCTTCAAAGCAATCACTGTCTCTTTGTTAGATATCTTTGTAATCCTTAGCATTTCTGGGCTTATACTGATGGCTGAATTAGTAGGAGATGAGCAGGAAAAAAACCTTGATATAGTCAGGTATTTCTAAGCCATGCATTCTGATGCTGACTTCTGCAGTTAATAGTATCAGCAATTCTTCCATTTGCCAAATTAAAACGCTGAGTGTTCATTCTTTAGCCAAATAATTGCTGTAATGACCCCAGTATGTGGTTATATGCACACCCTGGTTAATTCCTCATCATGCCGTTATAAAACTTAACACTTTTGGCAGAATGTCTTTTATGATTACGTACGCCAGTCCTTTTTCACTATCTTTCACAATTGCTTAAGAGTTGAGAAATGTCATTTAAAACAATGAATGGTGCAAAAACAAATCAGAGATGTTTTCAATTATATTCTCTGGCAGCCTGATTTGAAATATTTACCAACTCAAGAGTCTTCTTTTATTTGGAAAACATACATTTTTTTAACCGCAAACAATAAATCAATAAAAATCTGTTGGAATTAAATATTTAATCACTGCTCAAGTTGGGCTGGGTTGAATGAGAAACACTGAACAATGTAAGTATATACAAAATAGACGTTTGTTCATAGTACAGAGATAATACCTGAATTTGGAAGAGTCCCTTCAAAAAGAAATCAGTACTCTTGATGAACACTGAAATCTGCCGTCATGAGTTGAATCTCAGCAGTTAGCAACATCAGAGAATCTCAGAACAAGGAAGGTTTAAATGGTATGAATGCCAGAATTAAGAAGCACTTCTGTGATTTGGATCTTGGTTGTCAGGTAACTTGGGGATGTAAAAAGAAGAGCTAAATATGGTCCAAACTGTTTTAGCACTTTTTCCACCAAAGTGTTCCAGGTTTCAACGTAGGTTGACAGATAGGTGTTAATACTGTCTGAAAATGCTGTGAAAGTTTTGTTTCATGAACAATTGATGTGAGATCACACCGATTTTTTGTTTCAGAAAAAGCTCAAGCAGATAAATCAGCAAATGAAGACTTATGGCATGAATATGCAAAAGAAGATCCTTCCCCTCCAATGCATAGACATCTCCAGGGAATCACAGTGGGGGCTCAGTTAAATTCATTTCCATCTCTCGCTTTCCATGATGCAAAAATTCTATGGTGGAGCAGAATGACTGGGTTTTCTAAGAGAGGGCTGGACAGGGTTTGCATGGATGGAAACAACTGTGTATGTTGTATCTGACACCAGAGTCTTCTGTCTGCAGGCTGCAAATGTTTACCATGTCTCTCTCTGTCTCTCTGTCTCTCTCTCTCTTAATGCATTTTCTGAGATGTGATAACAGTCTCTGGGGAATTCAGAAATAGTCACAGGAACAGAGTCTTATCCTGTGAAGCTAAATGAGTCAGGGAGCAGCTTGTACAGCAGACCCTACAATTATCACAGCCATTCAATTCCATGGACTTGACTCCTATGTTGTGAATCAACTTCTCGGTTTACATAAAAAAGATCCATGCCTATTTCTGTTTGCCAGGTTTGGAAGGCATGTATTCAAGGAAGATCCACTTAAGTTGGAGGAAGACTCCTTAGAGGAAGGCTCCTTGGGTTCATCCCAGCATCCATGATAAAGACATGAGGGATAAATTCATATTCAAATGGAGTGTCTATTCATAGTGAAATCCATAGCAAAATGATGGAATGCATATTGGGAAAAGATCTGTGGTGATGCTGAAAATGTTCTTTGAGAGTATGCATTTTGGCTTTCCTACAGCTGAAAGAACCACAAAATTTGCCAATGTTTGTATACTGACATCAACGAAAAGGAGGAACACATGACAGCAGTCTTTGCAGACGGACAGCATAAACAGAAGGACAAGCTTGGAAGAGCAGAACAGGCCTTCATGCAGCCCGAGAGATTACTTTGGTCTAGAGATTTGCGAAAAAGCATTCCCTTGGAGAAATTCATAGTACCAAATGCCGAATATATCAAAAAGTGATTATTGCTTTTTCCAGTGCTGGCTGCTCTGGGAAAAGCTACCAAAACTAGTTCTGGCTCAATTTCTAATTTCAACTCATTTTCTAATCTCATTTGCATTATTTATCAGGAAGTTTAGATTACTTTGTGATCAAACCAAGAAGACGGTTACAAATTCAGTCTCATAGCTGGAATGAGATGTCCTAGTTTTGTTGAGAGCAAGACTGAACCACCGTCAATGTAAAGATTGAGGATTATTTATTTATCTGTATTTAGTCCACCGTTCTCACTGAGACTCAAGGTGGATTACATAGTGAGGGCCAGTACAATTAATTTCCAAGATATTTCAATCCACATGTAATAGGGTATATACCTGCAAATTTGCAAAGATTTAATACCAGCAGAAATCCAATACAGAACTGGGTAAGTAATTCTAAGTAATTCTAAGATGGACATATTAAATAACACAGGATCTACCCTGTAGGATCATAATTACAGCAACAGTAGTAAAGTCTACAGGTTATTATACTTACAGCAATAGTGTTAGCAGTCAGACCCCTCCTCCCGCTGAGGTGCAGTTTATAGATATGAAAACTTAAACACCCTTCCTCATATAGCTTAAGTGCAAGGCACTCCCAGGTCTGGAATAAAACAAAATGGATTCCAGCAGGGCAACAGCCTGGAAAAATATTTTAAAAGGAAAATCCGAATGGCTGGCTGACTAAACACTCCCTCCTAAACACCCCAGGGAGATGCATAACTTAGGAAAATGAGGCTCCCAGGAGGCTCCCATTCACCTTGATTAAGAGCCACCTAATGCTATTCAGCAAACCTGGTAACTTTTTCTATCTGGTACTCAAAGGTTCATCAAGCACCATTTACCCATTAAGCCTCTCCCAACTCCATTGTTCACCTCTGGAGAAACCCATTAAGTTACTATTTTGAGGGTGAAGACGTCAGTTGCCCCAGGGAGCATTTTGCCCTATAATTGGACTCTCTAGCCCCCAGCAAGTGTGTGTGTGTGTCCTTGGATCTGTCCCAACCATTTGGGCCTCTTCGCCATGAAATGCTGATCATTTTGCTGCTGCCTCCGCGGACCTCTATCCTTGAGACTGGTAACTATTGCCTCCCTGAGACTGCTTTCTCCACTTTTACTCCCTGATTTTCTCTTAGTTAGTTATGTATGTGTGCTGTGTGTGGTTTTTCTATATGTTTGCCCCTTTATTTCTCTTTAAGAATAAAAAACCTTTTCCAATTGAACATCTGCCTGGCTTATTTCAAGAGTTCTCTTAGGGGAATAATCCCCATAAACATAGATGGAGAATCCTAGTTACTCCCTCTCACTTGTCTCCTTCAAGCGGATTCCCCCAATTAATTAGAAAACTGCCTATTTGGGTAACAATAGTAACAAAGTCTGCTGTCACTCCCTATTCCTTTACTGATGCATCTCTTTGAGACAGCTTCTTTATATTACAGCCCTCTTATCTGAGTAAAAAGTCTCTCTTAAAGAATTCAGTTTTGCATAGCTTACAGAAATTCTGAAGAGTAGGAGCTTTCCTGACCTCTTCAGGTAGGCTGTTCCTTAAAGTGGGGGCCACTACAGAGAATGCATGTGTACAGGCAGCTGTTGATTTTGCCCATGTGCAAGGTGGCAGTTGCAGAAGGTCCTGTTCAGATAAGTGAAGCTGCTGTGGCAGAACATAGGAAAAGAGGCAATTCTGTAGATATGCCAGACCAAGGCTGTAAAGAGCTTTGTATGTGATTGACAATACCTTGAACTGAGACCAGTAACTGATAGATAGCCAATGAAGTGAATGCATAATGGGAATAATATTCACGGTCCTCCTAACTCCTGATAATAACCAAGCCAGTTTCTGGCTTGTGCTGCAAAGACTGCCCATTTTAAGTAATTGCTAATTAGGTATTTTATTTCAAATAGATTCTTTATTTCAAATAACTTCAAGGCAATTTACCTTTGTCATCTCGGGTATGTCATCTTGTTCTAAAACTATCATTACCATCAATTGTTCCAGAGGTATCAGAAAGCACACAAGTAACTCCCTATTATTGAAGAGAGAAGCAATTTTTGTTTCAGTCATGAAAGGAGTTTGGTAACCTTCTAGATCTGACTGCCTGATTTAGTTCACTTCTTGATTGCAAGCATAATTAAGACTTCCTGTGCATGTCTGTTGTTTACTATAGAACATCACACAATGTGAGAAGCCTACTGATTCTTCAACTCTTCTGATTATGAGGAACTTTTGTTTAAAAAGAGAATTAAGAGGAAAATGTGGATTGAAATAAAAGATTTGAAAGTGCAGCTTCATACCTTGTATTTCACAGAGGAAAACAGAGATTTGGGTGTATATTTTTGTCTCAGGAATTTCAAAATGCGCAATCCTACTTCTAGGGTATGCCGGTCTATCACCCACCGTTAAGGAATCCCTGTTTAGGTCTTACAAAAACCCAGCATTCATAGATACAGAATTTGAAATCTGCTGATAGAAATATGGGTGTGTGGGGACATTTTTCTCTCTCCAATGATATGAACGTACAAAGAAAAATTACAGAACAAGCAGCTTCCTGTTCCATTCTGTACTCTTCACTGGATTTCAATCAGGCAAATGTTTACTATAATATGTGCAACCAGCTGCAATCAGCAGGCTGTTTTCAACCCACAAGGAAATTACTTCTTTCCCTCCCAAAGTGTAAATTGATGACAGATCAATTTTAGAACTTGGACATGACTTGCTAAGCACTATTACACATTCCTTGACATTTGGATTTCAAATGAAATTTGAATGGAAGAAGTAATAGATAAACACACACACACACACAAAGATTCATCATAAAGTATAGCCAACCCTACTGACAGATCAGTGCCATGGTTATGTATAACTCATTTACAGTGTAGTCTTAAGAACGCTTTACTCTCCCCATTACTGTTTAATATCTATATGTGCCCCCTTGCCCAGTTGGTGTGAAGTTTCAGAATTGGGTTCCATCAATATGCAGATGACACCCAGTTGTATCTGATGATGGACGGATGGTCCAACTCGGCCCCAGATGTCCTGGAATGTGCTTTTGCAGCTGTGACTGGCTGGTTGAAACAGAGTCGGCTGAAATTGAACCCGACAAAGACGGAGGTCCAGTATTTAAGGCTCGGAGTCGGGACTCTGGCTCCCGGCCCTTGATGGGGCACTGCTAGTGCCAGTTCCAAGGGTTAGGAGCCTGGAGGTGATCCTGGAGGCCTCCCTGAAAATGGAGGCACAGGTCACAGTGGTTGTCAGGTCCTCTTTTTTCTGTCTGCACCAGACCAGGCAACTTGTCCCATACCTGTCAACCCGTGACTTAACTACAGTGATCCAGGCAATGGTCATCTCTAGACTAGATTACTGCAACTTGCTCTATGTGGGGCTGCCCTTGAGCCTGACCCAGAGATTATAGCTGGTACAAAATACAGCGGCACGTGTTATTATGAGAGTGCCAAATGGGGCACATATAGCACCGATATTATGCGAGCTGCATTGGTTGCCTGTGGAGTACTGGATCAGATTCTAGGTTTTAGTACTGCCCGTGACCATCTCTCCCCATATATTCACTGGAGGACACTCTGATCAGGAGATAAACAGCTGTTGGTGGTCCCTGGCCCCAAGGAGGCCCGCTTAGCCTCAACCACAGCCAGGGCCTTTTCGATCCTGGCTCTCACCTGGTGGGACACTCTGTCTACTGAGACCAGGGCCTGGCAAGACCTACTATCTTTTCACCGGGCCTGTAAGACAGAGCTGTTCCGCCAGGCACATGGCTGAGGTCCGGGCCTCTGCTGGCCTGAAACAAGGGGTGTATGAAATCTAACCCTCCCTGCGGAGACTGCCACCATCTTGTTTTAGTTTGTAAGGCTGACTGTATAACTAGAAATGTTTTTATTTGAATGATAATTTTAAATGTTTTATGGAAATGGAATTTTATTGTATTTTAATGGGTTGTGATCCGCCCTGAACCCACTCATGGGGAGGGCAGAACAGAAATGTGAAAGGAAGGAAGCAAGCAAGCAAGCAAGCCAGTGGGATGGACCTGAATAGGATTCTCAGTAAATCTCCTTAAGATGGTGCTGTTATTATCTTTAGCATTGTTTTTAACACTATATTTAATGACGTAAGCCTGTCTGGTTAGATTTTTCTGTTTCTTCCTGACAAACAGCTCAATCCTAAGTTTTGAGGCAGCGTCGCTGCTCGTGCATTGACATAAATGGGGCGCTGCTCCATGGCACCCTATGGACTTTTGCAGGAGAGTCCTGCTGGTGCTCGAGCATGGCAAGGCGAGGTGCAGCTGCCGCCAGGAGCACCTGTCCGCCATTCCCCAGACAACCCTGCTCACACCAGCCAATGGCCACACCCCTCCCCTGACAGGCAGGCAAGGGGCAAGCAGCAGCACAGCCAAGGGGGAGGCTGCGATCCCCGCTGCCATCAATAGCCCCCGCCCTTGGAGAGCTGAACTGGCTGAACTGAGGGAAAGGGGCAGGGAAGCTGGACAGGGCACCATTTGACACTTGCTCCTTCTGGCACCAGAGCCCACCTCATTGATCCCAGCCCTGAGCCAGGAAAAATTTGTGGGGATGTGTGAGAAGACGTCCCAATGGGGAGTTGGGGGTGGCGGCAGCTACTGTCAATGTCAGGGGAGCGAGTGAACATACAGCAGTTTCTTGTTTTTCTTTTTTTTATATATAATTTTTTATTTTCAATATCTAACATACAACTACTACATACATACATACCCTACAGAACAGTAACTACAAAAGGGATTCGGTTTCGTTTTCTCCGCCATGTCGGACGCTCCTCTTCGCTGGCTCGAGAGGAAGCGGCCGAGCACCCTGTCCGGGCGGCTGATCTGCGAAGATTAGCCCCCAAAACTCCCAGTGAGGGAGGCTGGGTCCGGGACGCTGCGGGAAGAGCCCCCTGGAATCAATGCGGGGGGTTAATTGCCCGTTTGTCCCTACGGAGGCCGGCGGACGTGCGCGGCGCCTCGAGTGCTGCCGGGCCATGAGAAACGGCAAAGAGCAGAATTAGGCGAGAGCCTACAAGTAAGCGAATTCCTTCTGTTATTACAAGCGTACGTGAAGGAGAGGTGAGATCTGAAGCCAAGAGGGCTCACTCTTCCCCTTTGCTGAGTCTCAAAATTTGGTTGGCGCCCCCCCCCCCCAAATGGCAACAAAGAAACAAAGTCCTGACCTTGGCAAGTCAGTTTCGGCTGCCTTAAAGGGAGAATCGTTGGAGGAAATTGTACGGAGGGCGGTTGGTGAAGCTATAAAACCCTTTGTTGACAAGCTGAATGAAACAGATCAAAGGGTCGGCTTAATTGAGAGCGAAGTGAAAACCATCAAGGAAGCAGCGGGGGGGGCAGAGAAGTCTGCTCGGGAAAGTGCGTCACTCGTGAAGGCTACGAATAAAGAGCTTAAACTGGTGGAGAATCAGTTGATCGGGCTACAAGTGGAACGAACACAGACAATTTTGCGCCTCCAGAATGTGAAAGAGGAGGAAAACGAGGACTTACGGGGTCTTGTCTCGGAACTATTGGCGACACCCGCGAGGGCAACTAAAGAAGAAGTTAAAAGCGCCATTTTGGAAGCCCGTCGGGCTACTTCAAAGTATGCAATGAAGCGTCAGTTGCCGCGCGAGATCATCATAGATTTTTCATCTAAGAGGATCCGGGACACTATCCTATACAATTCATACAATGCGGATTTGGACTTCTTGGGCAACAAAATTAAGATATTGAAAGACGTCCCATTTCTAGTCCGGAAAAGACGTTTTAAGTATAAAAAGTTCGCAGCTCTTCTGAGAGAACGTGGAATAAAGTACAAATGGTTATTTCCGGAAGGAATCTGGTTCACCCATAAAGATCAAGCCTTTAAGATATTATCAGAAGATCAACTAAGGGATTTTGAGGACAGGAACCCAGAATTCCAGTGCACCAAGCAAGACGAAAAGGAGAAGTCTGAGGGGGAGGGGGAGGAAACGAGCAATGCGGCTGCAGTTGCGCAGAGAGAACTCCGTCCGGGACCCAGGAGGGGAAGAAAAATTTAACTTGAAATTAAATTGTAATTTGCATTTAGTAAGGTCAACCACTCCATCAATATAATATAAAACTTTAACTTTTGAATAATGGCAGTATGAAGGGAAAACAGAAATGTAGTGTTTAGTGTTTAGTGTTTGTAGGGTACCTTCCCCTTTTTTCCACCCCTCCCTCCCTCTCTCTTTTTTCTTTCCTCTTTCCTATCCCTTGTGTTATTGTAGTCTTTTGTAGTTACTGTTTTGTAGGGTATGTATGTATGTAGTAGTTGTATGTTAGATATTGAAAATAAAAAATTATATAAAAATAAAAAAAAGTAACTACAAAAGACTACAATAACACAAGGGATAGGAAAGAGGAGAGAAAAAAGAGAGAGGGAGGGAGGGGTGGAAAAAAGGGGAAGGTACCCTACAAACACTAAACACTAAACACTACATTTCTGTTTTCCCTTCATACTGCCATTATTCAAAAGTTAAAGCTTTATATTATATTGATGGAGTGGTTGACCTTACTAAATGCAAATTACAATTTAATTTCAAGTTAAATTTTTCTTCCCCTCCTGGGTCCCGGACGGAGTTCTCTCTGCGCAACTGTAGCCGCAGTGCTCGTTTCCTCCCCCTCCCCCTCAGACTTCTCCTTTTCGTCTTGCTTGGTGCACTGGAATTCTGGGTTCCTGTCCTCAAAATCCCTTAGTTGATCTTCTGATAATATCTTAAAGGCTTGATCTTTATGGGTGAACCAGATTCCTTCCGGAAATAACCATTTGTACTTTATTCCACGTTCTCTCAGAAGAGCTGCGAACTTTTTATACTTAAAACGTCTTTTCCGGACTAGAAATGGGACGTCTTTCAATATCTTAATTTTGTTGCCCAAGAAGTCCAAATCTGCATTGTATGAATTATATAGGATAGTGTCCCGGATCCTCTTAGATGAAAAATCGATGATGATCTCGCGCGGCAACTGACGCTTCATTGCATACTTTGAAGTAGCCCGACGGGCTTCCAAAATGGCGCTTTTAACTTCTTCTTTAGTTGCCCTCGCGGGTGTCGCCAATAGTTCCGAGACAAGACCCCGTAAGTCCTCGTTTTCCTCCTCTTTCACATTCTGGAGGCGCAAAATTGTCTGTGTTCGTTCCACTTGTAGCCCGATCAACTGATTCTCCACCAGTTTAAGCTCTTTATTCGTAGCCTTCATGAGTGACGCACTTTCCCGAGCAGACTTCTCTGCCCCCCCCGCTGCTTCCTTGATGGTTTTCACTTCGCTCTCCATTAAGCCCACCCTTTGATCTGTTTCATTCAGCTTGTCAACAAAGGGTTTTATAGCTTCACCAACCGCCCTCCGTACAATTTCCTCCAGCGATTCTCCCTTTAAGGCAGCCGAAACTGACTTGCCAAGGTCAGGACTTTGTTTTTTTGTTGCCATTTTGGGGGAGGGCCGCCAACCAAATTTTGAGACTCAGCAAAGGGGAAGAGTGAGCCTTCTTAGCTTCAGATCTCACCTCTCCTTCACGTACGCTTGTAATAACAGAAGGAATTCGCTTACTTGTAGGCTCTCGCCTAGTTCTGCTCTTTGCCGTTTCTCATGGCCCGGCAGCACTCGAGGCGCCGCGCACGTCCGCCGGCCTCCGTAGGGACAAACGGGCAATTAACCCCCCGCATTGATTCCAGGGGGCTCTTCCCACAGCGTCACGGACCCAGCCTCCCTCACTGGGAGTTTTGGGGGCTAATCTTCGCAGATCAGCCGCCCGGACAGGGTGCCCGGCCGCTTCCTCTCAAGCCAGCGAAGAGGAGCGTCCGACATGGCGGAGAAAACGAAAACGAATCAGCAGTTTCTTGTTTTTCAACACACATTTTCTGAAACTGGAAAAGGTGCAGAGGTTCTCTGGAAGTATTTTCTGCCAATGTGACTGAGCCACAGGCTGCCTTGGTAAACTGCTTCCTGGGCAGGACCTGACTGGCACTTGCAGAGGCTTATGGGGAGCTCAGACAGCCATGTCCCTTGGTCTCCCAGACAAGTGGCAATCTGCCTGCAAGGAAAACAGACATGTGTAGCAAGTGATCCAGGCCAGTGTGTGGCTGATGCCAAGCCCAATCTGCAACATTTGGGAAGGTGTCCTTTGGTTAAGAGCTGTGGTGGCAGCTCCACAGGTGCAGCTCACAACCACGTGATGCATGACTCTCTGGTGAGACAGTGCTCTGTCTTGGGATGATCTTATCCCATGAGGGAGAAAGTCAAGTGGCTGAGCACCCTTCAGCAACAGAGTGTTATGAACACCCAATCACCCCAACCACTGGTCACACTTCCTCCTGTACCAGGAGGGGCCCCAGCTGAGGGAGTCTGAACAGAGCTCCCACATGTGTAGTGCCCCCCCCGATTGGCTGTGTCAAATGTAGTTTTATGGGAAATTGCCTCTGGGGCAGGCAGGGGCTGCAGCCACCGCCTCCTCCCCTGCTGAGCCTTACCTGAAGAGGCTAGCAGTCAGGCAAGGGGGCAGCTGGCACAAATCAGAGAGCCGGGTTAGTCGCTGCCCATTTCCTTCTTACCTGTCAGTGCTCCCTCATTCCTTACTGAGCTGGAGTCAGATAACTTGCAAGGAGACTTGAGTGGTTATTGTTAGTCAGATATTCTGCCCTTTTTCCCTTGAGCGAGTGTAAAGTTCTCCCAGTTTCCCCCTAAGTCCCCCCCAGTGCACTCAGGGCTTGCCAGCACCATGAATACCCACTCTCCTGCCTCATGCACAAAGTCCCTGTGGCAGAAGGCTGATGGGCAGAGCCTTCGGCCATGTGCTCATCTACCTGAGGTCATGAGCAGAGCAGCCTAACGTTTTGTAGGGTGTGGGGGCTGGTGATTGTGTGTGGGAAGGGGCTCTCCCAACCCGGAAGCGCATGTCGATTGGCCCCCGTGGTATTTCCCATCCTATGCTCCTTCAGGCCATGAGGATGGGGCTGGGTGCCGGGACAGGGGCCCGAGTTTTCCCCATTCAATGGGCACCTATGGGCTACGCCTCCTTTTTTTGTGGTGTAACTTTACGCCACTGCAGAGGGTGTTCCTGGGCCTGGAGTGGCTTTGGAAGTGGACTAACTTGCGGCCCGCCCCCTGCCCCACCCCTCCTGCACTGGCGCTGCACTTGTGCTTCCACCCAGTCACCAAGTGTGCCCGCCGGCGGTATCCCATCTGCAGTAGTGCGCCTCGGGCGGGTGCCAGCGGAGAGGAGTTTACATCTATGTAAGAGCCAGTTCCTCCAGCATAAGTCTTAGTTCTCTCCCTGAACGCTTTCCACCCCCCACCCTTAGGATTGAGCTGCCCAAGTAATCTGCATTCATGTCACTTTCCTACCTGTGTAGATAACAAAAACGTTATAAATTCAGCAGGAAGAACTTGTTTTTATTTTTACATACTATCACAATCAGAAAGCATCCAATCACATTGATTTGTAAAAAGTTTGAGCAAAGAAATGAACAGTTTTTTAAAATGCAGCATATCCTATACACACACAATACATATTTCTCCTTTAAGATGCTAACAACTAAGCAAAGTTCCCAGTTGCAAACAGTGAAACAAAGTAGAGGTTTGCCTTGAGGCAAACTAAGTTTGAATGAACCTTCACTTTGCATTTTATGGATAGATTTGATCTTTATCTTATCTGTGTGGCCTTCAGACTCATTGGGTTGAATCCTATGAACCTTGAATGGAAGGAATGCATGATGGAATAATTTCTTCTGCCCTGCAGCCCTTCCACCAAAGCCTTTTGATGCCCCCAAAGCTGCTTTGGTTAGGAAATCCTCATGAACAGTGCATGTTATGGGAGGGCTGCAGACAGAATGGGAAAGAGGCAGAACCCACTGCCCACAAACAAGTTCTTCGCTTGTAGAAGAGCTTATGATTTCTGCCAATTTCCCTTCAAGTTGCAGCCCCTCCTACTGCATTTCACTGTGTTCTTAAGGTCCATTGCCCTCAGGAGCAGTATTTAGCAGGGAGGTAGGCAAGGGGCTGCAGAGGAAAGGGAAAAGGGGAGGAGATTTACTCCTCGAACTCCTTCTAATCATGGGTCATTGGATCTACCACGTTCTATTCTGCAACAAAAAAAACTTTTGATGTTTTTGGTCAACACTGTAGAAGGCAGAACTGTCAACAAACAGACGTAGTGTTAATTGGTGATATCTTGATTGTAAAGCTGCCAAAGTTTTTCTCAGTTTAAAAAGAGAATCCATTCCCTACTGCAGCAATTAATGAATTTAGACCCCCCCCCCAAAAAAATTGGTGCAAAAATGAAATTAGTAATGAGTTGTCTCTTTGGACGTATAACTTTGAGAAAGTATTTTTTCGAAGACAGAATATTTGCTGGAGTATGCAGTTTTACAGTTTTGCTGCTTGCTTTATTCTTCCTGATTATTAAATAAAGTCACTGTTCCCACAACAGCCAAGACTGTCTATGTTGCTTCTCTTTCTCATTTTATTAAATAAGGTTTGACAATAAAGGGATGGATGCAATTTAGCAGAAAGGAATGGAAATGTGCTTCAGAAAACATTGTCATAAAGAAGGTATAGTGAACACTATTTTTGTGGGCTTTGCACTTATATTTATTTATTCATTATATATCAGAAAATGTTTATGATGAATGTGGCTGTTATTTGCAGATTCAAATAGGTTTTCAGCTATTCTGTCCTCAGCTATTCTCTATTGTTTCCTATGGGAGAAAATCCAATGCTTTCTCCAGGACAAAGACAAGAATCCTATGCCCTTAGCTAAACACAAAAGAGCAATCTCACTGGCCAAAAACCTGTCAATGTAGAAAGAACCAACAAAAGCCAACAGGACCAATATCAAACCAGAGAATCCCAGCAGAACCAACCAAAGCCAGGGACACTGTTGCAAGCCCAACCAAACCAGTGTCACTCACAGAACCCAGGCAGAACCCAGGGCCATTTGTCTGGGAGCCGTCTCTCTCATTCCCTGCCCCTTATGCCCTGGGAAACCTGAAAAGGATTTTAAAAAAACTTACTGCAACTTTTGAACTGCTGGTACCACTGATTCCCAAATGTTTCCAAATTATTCTAGGTATAGTCAGGAATGGATTTATTAGTACATCTAAGGATTCAAGATTCTTAGATTAATTTGGAATTCCTGAATATACACACAAATACTAAGAAGATTTTTTAGGGGTATATATTCAGACCAGATATTCCAATCACACACCCAGAGATCTGGTAGAAGATGATGTGAAATACCTCTCCTGGACAACCCCTGCTGGTCAGACTAGACAATACTGAACTTGATAGACCAATAGAATAACTCTGTAGAAGGTAGCTTCATATGTTTATGTTGGGTAGAATTGTCTTTTATTATAGTGGCCATTTACAGATAAGACAATTGTTTAAGATGACAATCATCTAACAATAGAGCACTAACCCTTTCCCCAAAATATCCAAATGAACATTTCTCATTGTACAAAGCTGTCAGCATTTTGATGGGATGAAAACAGAACAGTTAATGAACAAATACAACCCAGTTTATGCAAACAAAAGGACTATTGTCTTATAATTCATGAGTCTAAGTCATCTTGATTGCCAGCTACTCAGCAATCAATGTTGGACATTTATTGTTTTCTCAGTGCAGGTGTATTTAAGCAGACTGACTTGTAATAGAGTTATCAAAGCTTTTTATTTGTAATCTTGACATTAGCCACAATTAATCTAGAGCTCTTATACGCCTAATTACTGTGCATATTATTTCTGTGTGAAATTCATTTCATAGTACTCTTGGCTTATAAATGGCTGAGGCATACGTGCACTAGGTATTCGTCAAAAATTAAGCACATTTAAAATTAAGCATTAAACACTAACATACATTTAGCAAACATAAAACCTTGAAATTGTATTTTTCCCTTCATTTGATTATCTTATTTTGAAGTAATGTTAGTAACACTCAAATATCCACCTTGTTCAGTTACATTTTATGCATTTGGATTTTTTAAAGCTCAAAAAAGCAATAATTTAACCACTAATAGTAAGTAGCAATTTAACCACTAATAGTAAGTAGCTATTGTTGATTTTATAAAAAAGCAGAACAGGCCTGATACAGGTGAAACACAGCAATGTATCATTAAAAGCTTTAAAGGCTGCTTTTTATTATTTATTAAGTCTAATGAATTCTACCCTATCAAAATATGTCATCTCCCATTAATTTATGCTAAATTTATTATTGCAAGTAGAATTCCTTATTTATCTTGTGTCTCATATATTGGTGATTTGCCCTCTAAAATAAGAACTACAAACTTAGCACCAGCTCTTTAAATATTCAGAAAAGTAGCAATTGGTGGAAATACTGGAAAGAAAGGCCAATCAGAGATAAATATTTTGCAGCTTCCAACTAACAGATAGAAATTGGAAGGGGAGCTTTGAATGCTAACTATTCCTTTAACTTTCACCTCATTCTAGCATTAAAAATACACAACGGATGGTAGCACCATCATGTAGGGGAGAGATGGAGAAGGAGCTCCCTGGGTTTTAGGATGCACAAGCAGGGGACCTGCAAGGACTTGCAGAGGCCATCTTGTCCTACACTATCCCTTCCCTGAAAATGTCCTTGTTTCTTCCTTTTTCTGGCTTCATTTCCCACCCATCAGCCAATCTAGTTTTATCTAACCTTCTTCCCTCCCCCTGGCATCCTCTTCCTGGGAAAACATAGCCCTAGTTTTGCATTGCCAGCTTTAGGGTTCCCAGTTCCCCTGGTCAGGGCATTGGATCCCCTGCTCCCATCCCTGCTCCCTGGCTGGTGGGTGGGGAGGGGAAAGGTGCATGGAATGGGAACTGGGGCTGTGGAGTCTTCATTGTCATGCTGGGAATGACGTCGTTCCCAGCATGACAATGAAGGGAAGTCCCCTATGGGGGTGGGGATTGCTTAAAATCGGCCAATTTCAGCCAATTTTAAGTAAAAATTCCTGGCACAACAATGAAGCAAGAAATATGTGGGGTCATGTTGGAAATGTAAAAAGCTGACAGTTCCTTTTATCACATGTGGTGGACTTGCCACAAAAGCAAAAGCTTCTGGAAAGAAATACATGCTGAGATGCAAAAGGTTTTAAAATTTGAGTTTGCCATGAATCCACAAGCAATGCTGTTGGGAATACTACCAGAAAATGTAGATAGAAAATTACACGCACTATTTAGATACTTATTGATGGCGGCAAGGGTGGTGTTTGCAACCAGATGGAAGAAGAATGCCCAACTAGAGAAATCTGGAAAGACAAGATGGCAGAATACGCAGTGATGGCAAAACTGACAAGCTATTTAAACAGAAGACCAATGAGAGAATTCGAAGAGAAATTGAGGAATTATTTTACTCACAAAGGAGAAAATGCATAAAATGTTTTAGTTTTAGAAATCTGAGTAAGATAATATACTGATATATTGTTCTAGACTGAATATAAGGTTAGGATCTGATAAGATGGAAATGCTTAAATGTCATTGGTGAGGTAGAATACAAGATATGGAAACTTTGGCATAATAATTAAAAGAAATAGAAATGATCTGTATAGAAGCATTAGACCATATTAAGATATAGCAGTAAGAATGTGCATGGAGTCCACTCATTTTGATCTTCAGTTGATCTAAAAGTCAGGGCTCATTTGGAGGCAGAACGCACCAGAACGGCATTCCGGAATATCTGAAAAGAGGTCACGTGGGTTTTGCCCCCTCTGAGGCAAGCTGAGTGGGGCTGGGCTCCAAAGGAATGTAAGCTGCTTGGACTCATTCTGCTCTGCTGCTTTACTTTCATTTGTGACTCGTGAGAGGAGGGGGGGGAGAGAGAAAATGAGTGTATCGGTACAAGCCGAGTGGGGCTGGGTTCCAAAGGAACATAAGCTGCTTGGATTCATTATGCTCAGCTGCTTTACTTTCATTTGTGACTCATGAGAGAGGGGCGGGGAGAGAGAGAAAATGAGTGAATGAGTGCAAGACGAGTGGGGCTGGGCTCCAAAGGAACGTAAGCTGCTTGGATTCATTCTGCTCTGCTGCTTTACTTTCATTTGTGACTTGTGGAGGGGGGGGAGAGAGAAAATGAGTGAATGGGTGCAAGCCGAGTGGGGCTGGGCTCCAAAGGAACGTAAGCTGCTTGGAATTCATGCTGCTTTATTTTCATTTGTGACTTGTGAGAGAGAGTGAGTGCATGGGTGCAAGCAGGGCTGGCTCTCCAGAGGAGGGTAAGCTGCTTTGAGTTCATTCTGCTTTGAGGAAATACCTGGAGATTTTTGCAGAAAGAGGCCTGAGGGGTGGATGTTGCCTTCTGACACACTTCCGGTGATGTCAGGGTGTGTGGCATATGCTAATGAGATATGCTAATAAGTTATGCTAATGAGTTCCTGCCATTCTTTTTCTAGGAAATGACCCCTGCTAAAAGTGAACACTCTGTAGAAAAAGAACGTGTTTAGTCAGTAAGGTACACCAAAGCTGGAATAGTAGTTGCAATCTTCATTTTAACATTGATGAACTCTGATGAAGGTATGGTGTGTGTACACTGTATTTTAACAACCCTTGTAGTGTAAAATCCTACTGTTCCTTGGACCCTGTTATCCCTCCCTCTTTTTTCTGTACCCCTCTTTGTTTTGAAAAACAAAACAAAACAAAAAACAATGAATGCTCCAGAATGTACATGCACTTCATGTGCATGCATGGCACGTTTCCCCTGTGTGTGCCCCCTCAGAACACCCTGTCTCCCAGTTTGGGCCCTGGGGGGACCTGGCAACCCTAGCTGGCCTCTAGATCCAGATGTGTGGTGCAGGCCATCAAGCCAGGCTCAGTTGTACCATGGTGAAACTACAGGTTTGGACTTACAGGTGCACCTTGGTTTCCCCTGTATTCCTCTTTTCACTCTATTTCCTTTTTCTTTCCTCCTGGAAGCCCCACACATCCTCACCATTCTTTGCTTCATTCTCTCCTTTCCACTAACCAACCAAACTTTTATCTGCCTCCCTTCTTTAGACATATTTATTATTTTTACTTCATTTATATCTTGTCTTTCTCCACAATGGAGACCCAAAGCAGTTCTCATCGTTCTCCTCACCTCCATTTTATCTGCACAACAGCCCTATGAGATAGAGTGAGTACTGAGAATGAGTTACTGGGCCAAGGTCCCCCATTCCTGACAAAGATGAGCTGTGGACCTTGGTTTCCCAGACCGTAGTCTGATACTGTACCACAATGGTTTTGATGCAGTGGAGAGGGGGCACAGAGGCAGATTACCAGGAAGATTGCTAGTAGTACAACAGAGTGGGCACAGTTAGCAAGTGCAGCCTTAGGAATATAGGTAGAAGAGCAGTGAGTGCTCCATAAGAAACCACAAAGACAGCATGACTTCCAAAGCAAAAGAAATGTTAGATGTTTTTGCAGATTTCTATAAAAAACTATATACTTCAGAGAACCCTGATAGGTTCTCAATAGCTTTCTGTCATCTATTAAGACCTTCATGAAATTATCTCAGGATCATAGAGATACTATGAAGCAACAGATCTTCAGGCAAGAAGTCATAGAAATTGTCAAAAAACTTAAACAAAACAAAGCCCCGGTAGAGATGGTTTCTCAGCCGAATTCTATAAAAAATGTATCAACAACCTGGCTGACCCTTTAACAAGCAGATGCAATTCAGTGCTGCTCTCAGGTGACATCCCTCAGATGTGGTATGAATCAAAAACAATTTTAATTCCCAAAAAAGGAAAGAATGATCTTACCCCAAATCATTTAGACCTATTTCTTTACTCAATCAAGATGCAAATTTTTTTACTGCCATACTGGCAATGAATTACATTCATTGTGATCAAACTGGATTCATGCCCCAAAGAAACATATCGGATAACATCAGGAAAACCATTAACATCATCAACTGTTGCAAATTTAAACAGGAGGAATCCCTAATTCATTGTTTAGACACAGAAAAAGCCTTTGATAGGTTGGAAACAAACTATTTAACTCAACTCTTCTAAGCAATGAATTTTGGTCCATTGTTCCACCAAACTATTCGAAAGTTGTATGTAAAACCTAAAGCTCAAATTTCAGCAAACAGACTTCTGTCAGCTGATTTCACCCAGAGGCACCCGCCAAGCCTTCCCTTTATCCCTCCCTACTCTTTGTTATCTCTATCGAGCCCTTAGCAGAAACAATTAGACACAACACAAATATTCAAGGTGTCCTAATAAACAATCAAGAATTCAAGCTCAGTTTGTTCATGGATGATATATCACTAATCCTAAAAAGTTCCTGGCAACTTTGGATAAAGCTATTCTTTCCTTCAGCCAAATTTCAGGATTTAAAATCAATTACTCAAAATCTGAACTCTACCTAATAGTGATTTCTTCACCACTTTCTAAATTCCCTACAAGTTCATTAAGAAATTTTGGACTTATCTTGGAGTCAAAATTCCACTCAGTCTGAAAGATCTGAAAGACTGCAATTATAGTGACCTTAATCTAGAAATCAAGACCTTTCTTAAGGATTACCAGGAACTCAATCTAAGATGGTACAAAAAATTAAACACACTCAAATTGTTTGTTCTACTTTAATATTTGTTTCTTTTTAGAATGCTTCCCCTTATTCTCCATGGAAAGGAAATTCAGAAATGGCAGACTAATTTAAACAAATTTATCTGGGGGAATAAAAAGCCAAGAGGGGAGGGCTAGCCATACCATTGTTGAGAAACTATTACATTGCTACCCACTTGGCTAATTTACTCACAATATACAACCACTTGACCACATTCAATGGGTTAACATTAAAAAATCATACTATAACCCCATGGCATATAATGATACAATATAGAACCACCCAGGTAAAAGATCTATCCCAGCTATCCAGAGCACATCTTGCAATGCAATATTCCTCTTATGGGACAAAAAGAGGAAGTGGTTAGCTCCAGAAATATCACCAATGTCCTCCTTTCTTGGGCAATGATGGTTCCCGCTGGCTACAGAGGCCCACTCCTACAAATTGTGGAGAGAGGCCCATAAGTCTAGATTAGCTGATGTAATCAAGCAGGGCCATATCTTAAACAAAGCCAAACTGGATAAGGATTCCAATACCATTTTTCCATGGTTCCAATACTTACAAATAAAACTCCTCTCAGAAATCAGAGCAGCTTTTAAAAGGAACTTAACACAATTTGAAATGCTTCTGCTGCAAGGAACCATAAAGTGCAAAGGACTCAGCTAAATTATATCAATTAGAGAACAATAGGAACAATCATATTCCCTTGAACTATCAGAACAAATGGAACAGGTCTTGCAGCTTCAAGATATCCAATGCCCAATGGGAAGAAATCTGGAAAACCAAAACTCCAACAAAGGGGGTTATTAATATTCCAAGGTGTTGACACCAGCCTTTACTTGTAAACCATCAAGAATCCAACCATCTCACTGCTCATGGTTCGACAACGAATGTAAGGAAATGAAAAAACTTACTCAAAGTAAACATCGAAGGTTGAAAGAATATTGTAACCTTCTATCGCTTCAAGAGTTTCTTCAAACAGAAAAGAAATATAAAGCCATGATCCATAGGAAAAAATGTGAGGCTATCTATAATGGATAGAATGCCTTAATTAATGCTTCAAGGAATAGTAATTCTAAACAATTTTGGACACTGCTTTCCTCTGTTCAACCCACAGTCAAGCTAGCTACTTTCTGTATTCCCCCTCCAGTATGGGAACGATATTTCTGGGCACTATATACATCTAACGATCCAATGAATACTACGCCAAAACAGCCTGAGAATTCAACATCCTGGTTACCAATAACAAAAGAGACAGTGGGAGAAATCATTAAGAGAATGAAGTCTGGAAGAGCCCCTGGGTTGGATTTAGTCCCACTAGAATTTTTCTCATCTAACCTTGATTGGTGGTGCGATATTCTAGCACCCATTTTCACTATCATTAACCAGACAGACCAAATTTCTAACACACGGCGAAGAGCAATAATTGCCCCTATCTATAAGAAAGGGAATAAATATGACCCGAGCAATTATCGGCCCATTAGTCTATTATCGATCTTGGGAAAAATATATGCCTCCATTCTGTTACACCATCAACTTGATTGGATTCTCCTTGAGAATATTATTGGACCTGAACAGATGGGTTTTATGAAAGGGTGATCGACAATTGACCACTGTATACGATTACACCACCTGGCTAAGAAATACACAGCTGCTGCAAAGGGACGCCTATATGTGGCTTCTATAGATCTACAGACAGCCTTTGATTTGATACCAAGAAAGTGCTTATGGGAAAAATTAGGGAAGACCTTGATGGACCAAAGACTTCTGTAGCTAATACAAAGGCTTTACGAACCCTCAGCTGATCAGGTCCGTTGTAGTTCAAAAGGGCATTTGACAAAGCTTTTTCCTCTGCAGAAAGGAGTGAGACAAGGGTGTTTGCTGGCCCCCATTCTGTTCAACCTCCATATTAATGATATGGCTTGCAAATTAAATGACAAACAGTTCCATCCCCCTGTACTGTCAAATACCGCTATCCCAGTATTACTGTATGCTGATGATACTGTGTTGTTATCTAGAACCCCAGTGCGTCTATGCCAACTTCTATCCTCCTTTGCAGAATATTGTGCCTTAGAGGGTTTGATTATAAATTACAACAAATCCAAAGCGATGCAGTTCTCTAGATCCTTACGCCAGAAGAATTATCTTTGGCGTGTAAATGGAATTTTGCTCAGATATGTCCTGGACAGCTCACATTAGAAATGTTCGAACCATAGTGCTTATAACCATGTGTCAGGTCCAGTATATATCTAAACTGTACTGACTCCATTTTCTAATGCTTCTAGTGTTTAAGTGCTTTCTCCCCAGGTGCACCAGTTCCCAGGCAGCATTCCCACCAGAGGAGATTGTTGTGTCTAACACCGTTCCACCAAGCATTGGCCTTGAAGGAGAGCAGCTTCCCAGGACTGGAAGATGTTGTTTTGAGAACTATGGGGGGAGGCTGTTCCAGATGGGTATTGTTACTCTGTATCCTATGCTTGCTCTTCATTGGTAACAATGATCATGTACCATCCTGAGTCTCCTATTCAGGACAGTGGACTATAATGGACCTTTTCTGCAATAAAGCTTCCTTTGCCAGACATTGGACTTATTCTTGCTTCTAAAGGGAATCTTGCAGAGAGTACCTTATTTAGCCACAGTCTGACATTTTGTTACCAATCATGTCTGCGTCGGGCCCAGCGGAATCCAAGGTTGTCCCGGACAGGGATCCTTTGTTTGATCCGTATGCGTCTCCCGACAATCAACCGGTGCAAACCCAAGACTCCCAGGAGCTGGGAGCAACCGGGAACGGAACCGGAGCCTCCACTTCTACCCTGCCTCTCATCGACTTCAGTACTCGAAACGAGACCGAAAGCAATCTCGGGGCAAGGCCGAAAGCAACCGCTCTCCCCTTGATCTCGGTGCCCACCCCGTCGGAGTGGGGAGCCAGACCCCGAGAAACCAGAGAGCGCCGGGCAGGTGGACTCCATCCACGAGTCTCGATGGACGGGCGCCGAAGCCTAGAAACCGTCCCGGAACTAGATAGCAGCCAACCATGGCGATATTGGAACAGGACGTTTGAGCAGATGGAGGGGGACACGTCTCGCCGAGGCGCCCTGAGTTGGGATTATTCCGAACTTGCCCCGTGGAAGGAGCCAACGGAAGTCCCTGAACCAAGTTGGGAGCAGATACGAGGTCGCACCTATGCGGTAGATACCAGCATCTCGGCCGTGACGGGTATGGCCAAGGGAATTCTAGCCGCGAGGTCGCGAATAGTTCAAGGGGACCCTCCTCCGTGGGGCCCTTTCTCCCCGGTGAGTACAGCGAATGAAGGTTCCCTGAGTGAACAACCAGGGCCAAGTCGTATACAACAATTAGAAGCTAAGCTGATGGATATGGAAGAAAGCTTGGCTCACGCCATTCATTTAATTTCCTCAATGGGGGCAGGGGAAAGACTGTCTCCTGAAGAGATGGCGATACAGATAGCTACCCTTCAAAGTGTCATCTCCTATCCGATGGAGGAAGTTCAGCAGCGGTCGTCGCCTACCGGCGGGGGGGGCACCTATCCTGGCGAATCGGGAGAACAACTCAAGGAACTTCCCCCTCAGCGGGAAACTCCACCGAGAAGGGACCACCCGGTTGTGCCATCCGGTGAGACTCCCATCGAACCTCCTATCACGGGAGGGGATGTGCCGCCAGACGAGACCCCCGTTGAGAGGCCTACGGAAGGGGAGGAAAAGCCAAGTGATACACCGGTGATACCCCCCCATACTTCCCCGAAAACGGTCCGGCCGGACCAAGCGGGAGCACCCGTGGCTCCATCAGGGGAGGGAGCCCCTGGTCAACCGCGCGAAACTGTTCCCGTCGGGCAACCTCCGGGAGATGGTCTACCAGCGCCAAAAGGCCAGCCGACGCTTCCCAGAACAACAACGCCCGGAGGGGCAAGCCCGCGCGGCCTTCCACCCATTCGGCCTTCGCCGCTGCGGCCCCTTCCGCTTCGACCACAACTAACCCCGCCGCTGCAGCCGATACGTTTGCCACTGGAACAACCCGTAAGACCGCCTCCGACCCAACCGATGGGACCTACACCACTGCGACCCCACCAACCCACCCCTCAGCGGCCGATTATTACTCCGCCACACCAACCTCAACCGCCAGCACCTCAACCGCTACGGCCAGCACCTCCGGCATTGCCACCAGCCCTGCCGAGAGCACCACCGCCAGCCCAGCCGAGGCCGGCACCCCCGGCTCAACCGGTGAGGCCACCGCCAGCACAACCGGGTCCCCTCATACCTCAAGTGCCATTGAGGCTTCCGGCGGACTTCTACCCAGCCCCGGCTCCGAGGCAAGACCTCCCAATGGGTTGGGTGAAACTGGACGCCACTTTTGACGGGGATCCCTCCAAACTGGGCTTTTTTCTAGTGCAAGTCGTGCAATTCTTCAACCGGTGGGGACACCTCTTCGGCAGCGAGGCCAGCCAAATTGAACACCTCGGCTCCCGCTTACAAGGGAAAGCAGCGGACTGGTACGTAGGACTATATAATATCGGGGCCCCAGAACTCGATACTCTCCAGGGGTTGGTGGATGCTATTAGAGCACAATATGAAGATCCCTTAGAGGAAACCAGGGCCCGAACAGAATTGCAGGCCATTAAGCAGGGCAGCATGGCAGCGAGAGACTATATCACGAAATTCCGACAATTGGCTGCCAAGTGCCCCAGGTGTGAGGAGTCCACAAAAATTATTCTGTTCAAACAAGGACTTAATCCGAGACTTTTGGACAGAGCCCTCATGCAAGACAATCCCCCTACGCTGTTAGGTTGGATTCAACTTGTTTGCGAAGTAGAAAATCGCATTTTAGAAGTCCGTTTGGTTGAGCAACAACAACAAACGGGACAAAGAAGACCATTGACCTTACAGAAGGGAGCTCGGGGAGCTGGCTACGCCACCCGTGGAGCGAGAGATGCTAGATGGCAACAAGGGCTGTGTTTGCAATGCGGACAGGCTGGTCACTTTGCAGCACAATGCCCCTACCGGCCTGTGCAAAGACCTCCGCTCCAATTACGGCGTCCAACCCTTGCTCCGTTCCCTACGCTCCAACGCCCGACTCCAGCTCCACGAGCAAACAGAGGCCGCGGCGCTTCCCAAAGGCCAGCCTCAGAAAGAGGGCTGGAAGCGGAAGAAGTTATGGAATACGATCCCGCTTCCCCATCTGCAGAAGTCAATCCAGAAAGTCCCCAGTCGGGAAACGAGATGGATCTGTCGTAACAGGGCCCAAACGACAGATCCGCCCCAAGCCCGTCCCTGCACGGAACCGGCCACCTGGGTCCATTTTATTCATGCCAGTGACTTTAATCAACCCAGAGAGAAAAATGCACATTCGGGTGCAAGCTCTTATTGACTCGGGTTGCTCAAGAGATATCATAGCCCCAGCTCTAGTCAATGGACTAGTCTTACCAACTCGGGAATTACAAAATCCAGTAATTTTTGAACAAATGGATGGTACCAACATGAATCCGGTCACAACTGAAACCATCCCGGTGATCACAGGCATGGGACAGCATTGGGAAAAGAGGTCCTTTGTCATCAGCTCTACTGCCAAGTACCCGTTAATTCTAGGCAGCAAATGGCTATGTGATCACAATCCCTACATAGACTGGGCTCAAGGATGTATTACCTTCAATCATGCCAACTGTAAACTTCACCGTTGGAATCAAAACTGGGGCGAAGACCCTACTCAGAAAGAAAAGGCCCTCCTTACCCAAGAAGAAGTCAACCAAATACCCGAACCTTACTGGCCTTTTCTAAACGCTTTCTCGGAGGAGGAAGCGGACACGCTGCCCCCGCATCGACGAACGGACTGTGCGGTGGAAATTTTACCAGGAGCCTCACTACCCAAAGGGAGGCTCTACCCCATGAGTCTCCATGAACGTGAAGAGCTCCGGAAATTCATCGACACCAACCTCCAACGAGGGTTCATCCGCCCAGCCTCTAGTTCCCACGCCGCTCCAGTTCTCTTCGTGAAAAAGAAGGATGGGGGACTTAGACTGTGCACGGATTTCCGAGGACTAAATGCAGTGTCCACCAACAACGCCTATCCTATACCGCTCATCCGAGACCTTCTCAACGTCGTGGCCCAAGGTGATTTCGGATCGCGGCGGACAGTTCGTTGCCAACTTCTGGCGGGAGCTTTTGAAAATGTTGAATATTGAACAAGGTATCAGTTCAAGCCACCACCCACAAACCGACGGACAATCTGAAAAAACTAACCAAATTTTAGAACAATTTCTTCGTTGCTACATTAATTTTCAACAAGATAATTGGGTGGACCTTCTTCCCCTAGCCGAATTCTCCTATAACAACAGTGTACACGCTTCAACGGGAGAGGCTCCATTCAAAATTGTGTACGGGACTCACTTCGATCCCTTCCCGTTAGACGCACCCCCTCTCCATTCCTCTAAACTGCCAGATGTATCTTCATGGTGGGGGGAGGCGGCGCAGCAATGGACTCTTATTAAGAAACACCTCGAAAAAGCCAAACTGGATTACAAAAAATACGCAGATCGCCATCGTGTGGCCGAATGGGAATTACAACCTGGAGATCATGTGTATATTTCCACAAAAAACCTAAAGCTAGCTCAAACCAGCCGCAAACTCGCTCTAAAATTCCTGGGACCTTTTCCTGTGCGCAAAATAATAAATAAAGTGACTGTTGCTGTAACTTTGCCTAAAAACCTGCGCCATGTGCATGATACGTTCCACGTCAGCCTTCTAAAGAGAGCTCCCACCGACAACAAATGGCACATAAGAGCTCCACCCATTCCAACTTTGATTGACGACCAAATACACTATGAGGTACAACAAATATTGGACTCTAAGCTCAAGCGAAACCAGCTTTTTTACCTCATTCGCTGGAAAGACTTTGATTCTGGTTACGATGAATGGGTGAATTCTGCACATGTTCATGCTCCTAGATTAACCAAAGCTTTTCATACTCGCTATCCATATAAGCCAGGGGGGGATCTATTTTAAGGGGGGCAGAATGTCAGGTCCAGTATATATCTAAACTGTACTGACTCCATTTTCTAATGCTTCTAGTGTTTAAGTGCTTTCTCCCCAGGTGCACCAGTTCCCAGGCAGCATTCCCACCAGAGGAGATTGTTGTGTCTAACACCGTTCCACCAAGCATTGGCCTTGAAGGAGAGCAGCTTCCCAGGACTGGAAGATGTTGTTTTGAGAACTATGGGGGGAGGCTGTTCCAGATGGGTATTGTTACTCTGTATCCTATGCTTGCTCTTCATTGGTAACAATGATCATGTACCATCCTGAGTCTCCTATTCAGGACAGTGGACTATAATGGACCTTTTCTGCAATAAAGCTTCCTTTGCCAGACATTGGACTTATTCTTGCTTCTAAAGGGAATCTTGCAGAGAGTACCTTATTTTGCCACAGTCTGACACCATGAAGGCAATAATCTGTTTTTTCTATTCGAAAGGTGGACAATACATCTCAGCTGCCATCGTTGTCTTTAACAGTAAAGTAGGCTAGCAATTTTTATATGGAACACCTGTGTGGGTCGAAGTCTGTGGAGAAGCGATTGACTCCCTCCTCCATCATTTTCTTCAGAAAATTACTGGTGCTCCTAACTGTGTAGCTGGAGTATCATTGAGGGCAGAATTAGGACTTAGGTCCTTCGAAGCACGGGTATGGGCGGCACCCTTTAGGTTTTGGATTAAAACCCTGTTCTCCACAGAATCAAATGGCTATTTGCATCTGCTACAAACCGATTCTTATCAAAGTCCTTGGAGTAAATTGATCAAAAACTGTGTCCAGGTCTTGGGTATTAACCCTCATAATCTGAAAGAACAAGGGCCTTCAGCAGCTCTTTCCTCGATCTTAGGTTGTCTGAGTAAACTGGATTACAGAAGTACTATGGTAAGAGCATGTAGAGAATGCTCACCAATATACTTGGGTTTAACATTGCCACAATCTCTTCCAGATTATTTTGATTTCTTGACAGTTCCACGTTATTGGCGATTATTTATGTTATCCAGATGGAATGCCATTCCATCAGGAGAGTTGCTGGGACGCTTAAATAGGGTTCCCTATTCTGAGCGACTCTGCCAATGTGGCTCTGGCCAAATAGACGCTCTTCAACACTGTCCATTTGAATGTAATATTCTAAACACGGCAAGAGGCAGATGGATTAAGCCCTGTATCCAGGACCCAGGAAGTATAGAGGACAATTTGAGGCTCCTTTTAGCAGGGGTGGATTTTAATACCTCTTTAGCAGTAGCTAAGTTCCTCTCTCAATCGGTTAAGGAAAAAACTTACTAAATTTTTAATACTATACAGATTATATATAATAAAAGACTTTTTCCTATTTTAATTCTAATTCTAGTGTGGCACTGCTCAGAGCCGAATAGGCTGTATGAGCAGTATCATTAAAGTAAATATTCCAAGGCTATTAATATTCGGATTCTTTCATTTAAAGTTATATCTAGATGGTACATGTCACTGCCTCAACTCCACCTGATCAAACAAAGGAATAGCCCCCTTTGTTGGAGGCAATGCGGCAGTGACAGCCATTTTCATTGCTGGTGGACTTCTGGGGGCAACTCTTTCTCCGCGTTTATAGAATCACAGGATACAAAGTCCCTACGAAAACAGAGGTAGTATTGCTAAGCCTATGTGAAGACACTACTATCCCAAGCATGAGAAAAGACCTAATCTTTTTCTCCTCACTGCTGCTAAACCAAACATTACTTCTTCATGGAACAAGACTTCTCTTCTCCCACTATCGGCTTGGTACAAAAAAAAATTCTAGGAGTATTTTGTCATGGAAAAAATTGTGGATCAACTCCATTCATTGGACAATCCGCAGTTTCAGTCCAATTTCATGTACATTTGGCTTCCATTTCTAAATTACATGGCTGCTTTAGGGCAATCACATTTTCCTGTTGCAGTAGTGTGTAACATCCTTGCAATTCTCTGAAAAAATAAAAGTGAGTAAGCTATTTCTCTGTCAAACTTATTTGTATAATTGCATCTATTCCTGTACTGTTGTATAACTTCTGCTACAGTGTTACAGTTTTGTTGCTGTTCGTTATAAAATTGTTAAAATGAAAATAAAGTATTAAAAAAAAGAAAAGCAGTGAGTGGACTACAGCTTGCAGTTCACCAAAAAAGCCCAGAGCCTCTCCTCTCTCTTCCCCCTAAGGATCACGACACACTCCCCATGTCCTTATTAAGAAATGGCTGACTGCCTTACAGAAGTGAAACCTGTACAAGAGTGACAGAGTAACAAATGAAACAAAATAAAACAAAAAAGAATCATGAGGGTTGATTGCTTGGTTAGAGAATGTTTAGATAGGTAATTTGTTTTGTTTTCATATTAATTACAAAAGACCCCATTTTCACAATTATTGTAATTAATAACAAAAGAAACACACATAAGTCTACAAGATATAGATTTCTAGTTACCCCATTCCAACAAATTAGTTCTGACTAAACAACCCTGGGCTATAGAAGAACATTTTTTTCAGTGGAAATACTGCAAAAATTTGAGATTGCATCAAGGACTCATAATGTGCCATTCCATCTAGTTGTGTCTAATTCTTAGTGCAGGAATTTTTTTGCCACAATTATTGTGTCTCATTATTAGTGCAAAAATTTCACATGGACCCAAGCTTTATAGAAACAGTTGGCCAAGCAGAAGAGAGAGATTTTCTACTAAAGATCTTTGACACAGGCCAAGTACCGTGAGCTTATATTCAAGAGAGCAGTTGAGAAGCTGGTTGTTTAATTCATTTATTCTTTTTCCTGGAACATGACACATGGTTTTGATCTGTGCAGAACTCCTGTAAAGAAGGATCTGAAGCATCTATTAAAGTCTGTCTTTATTCTTATTATTTTAAAATAGGGCCCATTAGAAGACATTATGCATTCAACTAGTGTTTAACAGTTTTTGCTATGGTCAACCACAGGTTATTATGAGTGATATGTACTGAAAATGGTATCCCTGTCTCAAGCACATAATAGGTCTCACTGGGTATTTCTCTATTACATCACTGACTGCTGCTGTAAGTTCCTAATATCTCATGGCATGGGCTAAGTCATCCTACATGTTATAGGAGAGAGAAGGATGTGTTATTTTTATCAACATCTTTGAAGGTGCACTATGAACAAGATTCAGTTCAGTGGCATTGGACCAGGTTTTCTAATTATTCAATAAACTTTCAGATCCTCCTTGACTCCATCTATGCATTGGCATGAGGCACTCTTGTTTCACTGTGAAACTGGCCTCTGTGTAGGCCTTTGCTATTTATTTTGCACACTGTCAATATTTTGTACATTGCCTCGACACGGAATCAAAAATGTATGTAAGATGAGGTATTTGATCTTAACATCATTATCGTTTACAAGAATGCATCCAGCATTAAAGATTTGGCTGTTTGCATATTCAGAAGTGTCTTGGCTTATCAACAAGTAGACTGATTTCTGCAAAGCTGGAAACTACTTTTGTTAGAAAAATATGGTGATATTATAAATCTCCACATATACCATAGACTCTGTGAACAATGTTGTATATATAAATAAAACAAGCATTTTTCTAGATTCTTTATGCATTATGTACAGTTCTGTTTCAATAGCCCATTTTATTTATATTTAGAAATTATATAAACCTGTTGAAGTATTAGGATAAAGCTGAAGAAGCATAAAAATGTTTAGAACTATAGAATTCCCAGTAAAGTTTGCCTTTTTAAAAAAATGCTTTATCTCAATTTGTGCAGAATATTAGCAACAATAGGAATAGGATTATAGAAACTGTTCTTATTTGTGAAATACAGTTCCTAACACTCTAGGTATTTCAAGCAAAGCAAGTAGACAGGCAGTGTAGTTGTGCATTTAATTGCTACTTTTTCTTCACCAAGCATGTCATCAAATTAAATTCAATTCCAATGACTAGAACTTTCGCAAATCTGATGGATCTTGGACATGAGCAGGGTCAGCATAAGAGGTAACCATGCCATGGAGCACAGGAAAATCCACTGTTATGTCTGAACAATAGGGATAAAAGAGTACTCCACTTGACTCTCTCCTACGTTTCTCCCAGCTGAAAATAAGAGGTTGCTGAGAAAGCTGTCGAGTCTTTGGAAGGGGTACCCAGTGGGAAGGAACATAGGAAACAAAGCTCTCAGTTTCCTTTTAGCCCTGCTGGTGGGGCTTGAAGGAACACAAAAGAGTCAGGATGCTCCTCCCTCCAGGTAGAGAGGTATGTGTGTGCATATGCATGAGCAGCAGGCACTGGAGGTTATTTTGCCAATGATTCACCAAAACCTCGAGTGGATCCTAGACATAAGTATCCAAGACTAATAATCTTGGTAGGTACCAAGGCAGGGATGAATTTAAACAGATAAATCAAGCAGCCTGTCCAATGTAATATTAGTATGTATATTTGCTGATAATTCATAGAACTAGTGGGGAGGGGCTGTGGCTCAGCAGACCATCCCAGGTTCAAACTCCAATTAAAAGGACCAAGCAGTAGGTGACATAAGGCCACCTGCCTGAGAACCTGGAAAGCTCTGTTATTCTGAGTAGACAATACTGATCTTGGTGGACCACTGGTCTGATTCAGTATAAGGTAGCTTCATATGTTCACAAGTACTGTGACATCTGACACAATTTAGTCCATGGCTATACTCCAGCCAAAATTAAGCATTTTTCAATCCCGTTGATTTCAACAATAGCAGAGGAGTAGTCAGGCATATGTTTAAGTGTCTCCTACTCAGGGCTCATTTCAAGGGGGAATGCACAGGAACACAGTTCCCCAAAGAGGTCACATGTCAGGTGGCCCTGCCCACCTGACTCTCGGCCATTTTGGGCCTGTTTCCTCCTGGATTAGGGCTGAAACGGCCCGGATCGGGCCTCTGATGGGTGGTGGATCACTCTCCTGTTCAGTAGCGGCCCAATCCTGATCATTTTGGGCCCCTTTTCGGCCATTTTCAGCCCCTTTTTGCCATTTTGGGTTCAATTTAGGCCCCAAATGGCCAGGATTGAGTCCAAAGCAGCCAGGATAGGTGATGTCAGGGGGCATGGCATATGCAAATCAGTTATACTAATGACACGTTTCCGGTGATGTCAAGGGGCATGACATAGGCTAATGAGTTATGCTAATGAGTTATGCTAATGAGTTCCTCCAGCTCTTTTTCTACGAAATGACCCCTGCTCCTACTGAAATCTAAATCAGCTTAATATTCTCTAGGTAGTGCTCTATATTTTTCTTTAAATGTAAAAGACCTCTCCACAGTTTTTTCTTGAAACAAGGAAAAGGTGTCATTTAATAAATATTACTCTCCCAGTAGTTCAGGGCATGGACTGTATTGTATTATGAATTCAAATATACAATATTCTCAACGTTTGCGTAGTATCAGACTGCTTGGATGGGTTTACAGGAATAGGGATCATCCAATGCATTCTGTGCAGGGTAGATTTGTATACAAACCCAAGATCCTCTTACAATGTTTAAAACTTGATCTGCTCAACCAATGTCTCAATTTACACAGCATGACATTTCAGAAAGGACCACAAACAAAATAAGCAGCTCCCCCCCCCAATAATCTTTGGCAGTACCATTTTTAGGGCTAGAAAATACTCCTCTGGAGAACAGAATCCATCTTTGAATTGGCCTGCAAAACTGGGCAAATTTGTACACTCTCGATTCTAACACATGCGTGTTAAATCAAGTAACCAGAAGCAATGCAGGCACCTCCCTGCTCTGGGGGACAATGTATCTTTTGTGCTTTCAGATTTAAGTAAATTACATGGTGCCAAAACATTCAGACTACTGGATGGAACTAGCCACTTCTCTATGTATTTCCAAAAAGAAAACATAACTAGGAATGTAAAGTATTTATCCAGAATAATGTATGGAAGTTGAAGTGTGTTTTTTACTTGAGTAAACACATTAGGGAACTCTAACTTGGTTGTATGTCAACCCATGGCAAAAAGGGATATTGGTGCCACCATTTATATATTACAAAAATACAATGTTTCCAACATAGCAAGTACACACAGAGTTTTTTTTGGTACACACATACATTCCAACAGAGGGAGCCAATATCCATGTATAAGTTAATATATATACAGCTGTGAAGGGGAGATCTTTATTGTGGAATGGGAAATTCCATGTACCATTTGCAACCATAAAGTAACTGCTGGAATAGGAGGATAGTATGTAGTGATTACACGTAATGTTGATGTACAACTTCTCTGTTTTCTTTCAACTTCAGGCACAATTAACTGCATGTAGCAGCACAGGAACTCTTTTTCTGTGCCACACACTATTTCTGTAAGTTCTTTTTGGAGGGATCACATGTGCAGGATAAATGGGTCTATCACATGTAAACCTTCTCTGTGCCCAAAAGAATATTACTGGAATGGTGCGAACCTTGACATTTTCCCCAACTCTGCAGTTCTGGTACCTAGAACAATCACACTGAAGTGGCTTTTATGCCAGTAGTATAACTTATGTAGTAATTTATGAATTGGACCTAAAGGTTAACTATGCCATACAATTTTGAGTTCTTTAAACAGGATGATGATTTCACTGGTAAAAGAAAGTCTGAATTATTGGAACTAGAGAAATATCAATAGTAAGTTTAAAAAAAACTATTTTGCAAGAATATTTCACAGTTTATTCATAGAGAATTCCCCCTCCCTTTATCTGATTGCTGGGATGAAAAATATGGCTGACCATTTCCCTGATTATTATAGCAACCATTTTTGCGCATTCTTAACAAAGTCTCTTGGGTCCTCACATTAGATTGTCCAACAGCACACTGCATTTCATCCATTCTTAATCTATTTTTGAACTCTTGTGACACAATAAATAGTTTACGTTCATTTCTGTCCTGTGCTTGATATCAGAATAATACTGTAAACCATCCTCTTGAGATAGTGAGGATTTAAATTAAATGGAATGATTTTTTAAAATTGTTTTGCCCTAAGTGCAACAACCTTTAAGAAAGCACTGGAACTATTCAAATGCAACATTTTCTAAGACACTGACAAGTAACTCATGTTTATGGATCAGAAGCCTAATGTAAAAATATCTTATGCAATAGCTGCTGACCATTTTTTTTGTGTTTAGCTTAGTCAAGACAACAAAAATCCATTTATAGAAACAATGATATCTCCCAGATCTTCATGCGGCACCTTGCAAAATTTTTTGTTACTCTAATATCCTTATTTCATATAATGGCTGTGTTCTGGAACTGGGAAAATTCCATACTTCTCACTTAGTAGCTCAGCCTCGGTCCTTCTCCCATGAAGAGAACACCTAGTAGCAAATGGATCCAGTGAACATCTCTTTCTCTCTCTCTCTCTCTCTCTCCCCCCCTTTCCTTCAGACTCTTTTGAAGTTGTCACCATCAGAAAGCTGAGTTTCTGTAGTTTACATATGATGCATCTCATCATCTGACAGAGCCTGCTCTTGCAATGGCCTCGAAGTCTTCCCCTTCTGGTCTCCTGTACAAACAGAAAACCATATGCTCTTTTTGTAAGCTAGGCAGACGTCTCTCCAGATTTTAACGCAACAAGTTATTTTCCATTAAACTGTTCACTGTTGGATTCATGGGGATATAGATAAACAGGGACCTCTGTAATAGATGTTGCTGTATAGGAGGTAGATCGTGTAGAGCAATGTTCTCGTCGTCTTTGACCCCATTGGGTTTTATACTGCATCCATTGCCTTTTCAGAGCTCCTTGGACCTGTAAGTGGAAGAAATTGGATTAAGACTAGTGGTAAGAGAGGTTTTTTGGCTACTCTGAACAAATTCAGACAAAAGCCCCATTAAGAAGTTACGGGGAATGCACATGCAATCCATGTAGTGTGCATACTTGAAACTTCTTTATTCATATGTTGAGTAATTCTCATGTTATGTTCAATGCATGTACAGCTCAAGGTGTGATTCCAACCCCACATTTTTCCAGGTTCTGGTCCCTGGTTTCATTTATGAAGTAAACACGTGATGGCCCTGTCTTGCAACAGATGTATGCATATACATGCAGGATGTATGTGCATCCACTGTAGAATACACAGGGCCAAAATGTCCAGTATATGCCTCTTCTCCTTCTTAAACAGATCTGGAATTGTGATGCCACTTTTATTGAGGGGAAAAACTATAATACTATAACAGGTTTAATACATTGTATCTACAGTATTCCATAAACACATACTGAATGTTTTTGCAGGATTAAATAAATATGCTTAGCTTTTCATAAACAGAGTTGATGGTGAAGATTCAGTTCTACAATATAATGGTGCAGTCAGTGTCTGACAAAAATCCATTTATTTTAATGCTCTGCCTCTATAGTACAATTAGACCCACCAAAATAATACTAGATGAATAATTTGTTCCAAAAGAAATTGATGCAGTAGAGTGACTGCACAGACTCTAAATAAACTACATTGTAAATTTTTGAGAGTGTTAGCTGGTTGTATATGTTACACAGAAAAATGTTATTCTAATTTAAGCAATTATAGTTCTGAAAAGAAGTTAGGCAAACGTTTAATAGTGTAGATTGCTGGATGTCTACGACAGCCACTATCTAACAGAATGTACATGCACAAATATTGCCTTGGGTTCCTGGATGGGAAAACTAAGTGAAATCATCCTGTTCTCTAAGTTAGCATGATAATGGTATTTTAAACTGATGGTCAATTAAATTTATTTATTTATTTATTATATTAGATTTTTAATCCACCCTCCCCGCCAGGCGGGCTCAAGGCAGAGCCCTGTCAACATTCCAGTTTTTCAATTCTTTGCTGCTGCTACCTGATCTTTTAAAGATTTTTTTGTGTGGATGCAACACTAACATTTTGTTAGTTAATTGTTCATACCCTAAATAATTATGTTTTGGACAATATATTTAGAATCTATGCTTTTACTATAAAATAGTGAAATGAAATATGAGTGGTGGTATAGACAGAATTGCAAATGGATTCTAAATGTCATCTGCTTTAAGTGTTTCATCTTTAGATTTTAAAACAAGAAGCATCACATTGGTTTTTTTACTTTTCAAATTCACAATCTCTTCATTTAGAAAGCTTGCTACTCACAGCGCCGGATCTAGGAATGCCCACGCCCGGGGCAACCCTTGGCTGGCCGCCTCGCATGCGTGCACAGCGCACACACGCTCCCCGCGCTGCGTGATGGGCAGACGAATGGCGTGGGCGGCCCTGCAGCCCCCCATGCTGCCTTTTGCCTGCCCTGCAGGACAGGGGGTGCGCGGCAAGCCAGCTGCCCCCTGTCCTGCGGGGCAGGCGAAAGGCAGCGCGGGGGGCTGCGGGGCTGCCCGCGCTGCTGCCTGCGCCCTCTGGCAGCTGGCAGCTGCTCCCGGCGCCCCCGCCCTGGTGGCGCGGGGGGCAGACTACCCCCCCTGCCCCCCTCGATCCGGCCCTGGCTACTCATACCAAGTTTCTACAACGTAGGCCATGATACAAAGTAAAAAAATCTAAATAAGATTGGGGTTTCACTGACTTTATATTTTGGAATTTCAAAATGTTTGTGCCTTCTAATAATAACATAATCGTAACATTTGATTTATATACTTAACACCCACTCAGAATGGTTTACAAAGTATGTCATTATTTCCCCCATAACAATAATCACCCTATGAGGTGGGTGGGGCTGAGAGAGCTCTGAGAGAGCTGTGACTGACCCAAGGTCACCCAGCTGGCTTCAAGCAGAGGAATGGGGAATCAAAGCCGGTTCTCCAGATTAAAGTCCTGCACTCTGAACCACTATACCAAACTGGCTCTCTGTGACACATTCATACATATATCATTGATAGTGAAGTTAGAGAAGTTCCATTTTCTTACCCATGCAGGCAATATGTGATAGCTACAAATCAGGAAGTATCCACTGGAACTGTGAGGACACTATGATGTTAAGTGGGTGATGCTTAACAGGTTCTACATATCCCTTTGCAAAAACAAGTCAAGAGATCTGTCTGGGTAGCAAGTTACTTGTTCTCTCTCTAACACTGCTTTCTAAGTTATGTAAATAGTTAAATAAAAGTTATGTTGTACTGCATCCTGGATCCAGAAATTTATTCATAAAGAATGTTACATGGTACCAGGAACTTCATCTCAGCTGTGACCTCACTGGGCAACTTTAGGCAAGCCACTCAAACTCATTGCCACTGCCACCAGGGAGCATGGGAATAGCACTAGTGCCTTTACAACATTGTTGTAGAGACTACAAGACAGAAGCACCTTGGACACCTACTGTATTCAGATAGCACTTTTGTGAAAAAGTCTGTGGAAATAAATGTTCGTGGGACTCTTTCTGTACACTTGCTAACAAACACAGAGGTATATAGATGCTTTATGGTATTACAATCCCCATAATTTCAAGGACTGAAGCTGAAAGAATGTGACTTGCCCATGACTAGCTAGACAACTGGGGATTTCTTACCTCACTGTAACATTATAAATTCCTTCTGAAGGATTGCATGAGGAAAACATCATAGAGAGATGAACAAAAATGACACCACCTTTTTCTGTTGATTAGGAAATCCAACATTTGGATCACTTTTTACTAAGTTGTTTGTGTTATAAGCCAAGCTCTTGTGGTACTGAAGGTTTGTGAAGCAAAGAGCCTGTGCAATGAGCTCCAAAAGCAGATGTGGAACATTGCATTGTCTTTGAAATCATTTATGTTGGATGGATTTCATTGAATTTTGCCTTAATGTGAATAGCCTAGTAATAAGCAATAAATCACTGAGCAACTGAGCTTCCATTACATTACAGCTAAGCCCTCTTCTGTGCCATAGAATATTTTTTTCCTCAAGAAATATCACTTTGATCTGTATGCACCTGGCAACAGATCAGTGGTCAGTTTGGAACAAACTGAGCTGAAGAGCAGACTGTGGCTTTAACCAATGGATTGCGCTGGATCTAAGGCATGGCTGGATCCCCTAGAGAAATTTTGGTGGAGGAAACCAGAATCCTCCCAGGTTCTCCAAAACATCTTGTGCGAGAGAATCCCCTGGGCTTGCATGAAAAGGTGTGCGTGAGTACGTGCATGCAGCTGGGGAACAAACTTGCATAAACTCTTGTCTGTTCATGTCAGAACTCACGCAAGTGTGGATGGGCATCTCTCTCCAACTGTACTCCTTGTTACTTCCCATGCCATTCCTGATGTTTCTGGACTGTGGCTTGGGGCAGTGAGTGTCAAGGGCCTTTAGCGGGAAGAAGGCAACAAAAACCCCTTTCTATTAATTTCACTCTTCAAAAATAAGCCATGCCATAATAAATTAAATGCCTGAGAATTTGACTCCGTGAAGCAGCAACTTCACCTAGTCATAAGACTGGGTTATCATGCCCCTTTCTTTCCTTCTTGGCTGATCTAGTACTGTTTGCTTTTCCCTCTTCCTAGTGCAGTAGTATGAGCAACTGGCATGTTGGTGGAAAACAGTAACTCCCTTCCAAGTTTACCCATTAAAAAAAGAAAATAGAAGGCGTCAAACTCCACTTGCCTTAGGGCAATTTTCTAGCACAATATTCTCTGAAAATATGACAGAAGCCAAATTACTGTATGCATTTCCCAGGCACAAATTCCACCAAAATGAATGCAACCAGAGCTGAAATAAATCAGGATTTCCAAATGCCACCCAGTGAGCAAAGCTGCGCTGTGAATTCTGTGGTTCCTGGATCCTGGCCCTGACCTCAGGATACTGAGGACACATGACAATTCCAGTGAAAAGGGGAGGTTATTATGAAAAACAGTGTCCAGCTTTTGAAGTATAAAACTATTACCAGATCAACAGCATTGTAATATTTGTATTTGCCTTATAAAAAATAGAACACCTACAGTAATCTGTTTGCTGAAAATGGGCAAATATATTGTTTGAAATTCTTTTTTTAATGAATCCATTTGATCCTTCAGATTTCTAAGTGGATAAGAGAGTTGTGTAGATGTAGGAAGTTCTGGGTTGCCTTGATAGCACCAGTTTGCTGTGGATAAGAGAATGCTATAGACATATTCTGCAATTGTCCAAGTTTTTTTATCTTTCCCATAAGTGCTGCCCTTTCAAATATTCCTGAAACTCAAAGAAGCTGAAAATCTTCATTCAACTATTAAGTTTATGTAGCTACAGACAAAATCTTTGTTTCAGGCTGTATTTCATTTCTTACAAGGCTGTGAGCCTGAGTAAGAGCTGTAGAGCATTTTACATGCTGAAAGGTGTTACAGGGATCATTAATTCTTACAAACACAAATTGGTGGCCTGTAAGAAATTATGGGGGAATAAACAATCAGGGGTTAGGAGAAGTTACCTACTCTTGCCATATTGACTGTCAGTCAGGGCTAAGTGAACTAGAAGCCATTGTTCTACACCCCCCCAACCTGAGCAATACAGTTCAGGGCAATTTTTACTTTTCTCAACTTACCCTGCATAGTAAAGTTAGAGGTGAACCTTAGGTTATTATAGAATACTACAAACTGTCAGGGGCTCAATTATGCAAATTCCCTCTCTTCTGTTTTCCTTTTTTCTCTTCAGCTAAACTTAACTGCCCTGAACATTCATTGCTCTTAGAGGCCAATGAGTATGCTCAGTCTATATTTTGTTGTTAATCCCACTGAATGGAATATTGCAAAAGGGGATTTTTGCCAAGGAGGATAATATTAGACTGTAGATTTAGAACCAGTGAAGTCTCAAGTCAGTTTTGGCTTGTTTGTAGATTATACTCTACTGCTTTTCACACATCAAAATTATATTTTTCATAAGCAAATTAAACTAGTGACCTGACAATCCTGGGTCGAATCCACATTACTCATTCTAAGTCGCATGTTCCCCGCATTCCCCACGCAATCCCGAGTGCCGGTCACATTACCTCATTAAACAGACGCATTTCTCCCAAATATGTGGTCACAGGTTTTCAACGGGAGTTTCACGGTGGCCGTGAACAGGCCAATGCGCAATTTACACGTGTTTTTTTTTAAAACCACCCCCCTTCCTGTCTCTCCGGCCGTTCCGAGAGTTCCTATTGGCTGATTCAACTTGCAAGTGCTCCGTAGTCTGCAAAAGACTGTTTTTGACTCCATAGCATTGGATTTATTGATTATGCTGTTTCTGAATCAAATCTGGTAGTTTGAAAAATCATTTTGGGGTGAATCCATCCTCAGAACGGACTCGCGAAACTTCCTTTTTAACTGGTTTTTATTTTTTTTATTTTATATTACTGTAATATCGAAATTATGAAATATCAAAATAATGACACTCCAAGGAAGTGAAACTTCAGTAAAATTCAGGCACTGAACTGTCCTGCATAGGAAATGCCCACAAAAGCTTCTCACATGCTTCCAAATTTCCAAAAAAGAAACGGGAGAGCACCATCAGTGCTGTCAGTGGGGGAAAGAGAGGCATCATTATCTTCAATGGTGTTTCTTTATAAGGCAAGATCGAAATAACGGAAAAGTGCGCTCAAAATTTTTTTAAAAAAATGGGCGGGAAAAAAAGGTCCCGCCCAAAAAAGCGGTTTTTGAGCGGCCATGTGACCGGAGGGACGCGCAAGAAAGACGGATTGGAAGCAGGAATGTGAACGAAGAGGAAAAAATCACGGATTGGAGGCAAACGGAAGATATGCGATAAACATGCGGGTAATGAGTGAATGTGGATTCGACCCTGATTCTGAGCAGTCAATGGGAACATATAGAACCACAATCGAAATCTATTAAGTCCCCAAATGCATTTCTATGCATATTTATTTTAAAAATATCTGTAGAAAATAATGAATTCATGTGTTGCTATGATCTGGAAATTATGGCTTTGGTTTTCTAAGAACACATAATGAAAAAATAGCATCTTAAACAGTATTGTGTACCTCCTAACTTACATTTTGATTGATTGGTAAAGGTTCGAAATTAAAGCAGATTTTTTTTCCTCCTAGGGATTTTCAATACGCAACTTTGTTATTAGACTGATAATGAGCAAATTTAGTTCTAGTTTTTTATTATCCTCTTAGCTTTTATGACTTGGACAAAAAAGTAAAAGAAAAAAAAAGAGGATTAATGCTGCCCTTTAGATCAGACAACAGTTTGTCACAATGCTCTGGCAACACGTCTGGGTAATTAATACAGAATGTGAAATGGAGACAAGGGTCTCTCTCTCCCTGCCCATCACTGGAATAAAAGTGCCCTCCAATGCAATAGCAGCCGTGGTCACTGATGGTATGCGAGAGTGAGCAATGATATTGTTAGTAGTCATAAATTTAGGTTACAATGATGTGCATTAAAGTGAAATTGTTTTCTATGCTTACCTCTCCATTGAAAAAACAGAAAATAGTTGCCACAAGTAAACCCTGAGGAAAAAAGAAAAGAGATTTAGATGTCTCCTATGATTTTCCTATGTTTTTTGCATTAACGGTACAAAGTTTCTCACTTCATAAATGTTCTCTCTCTCTCTCTCTCTCTCTCTCTCACACACACACACACACACACACAAGTGCTGCAGAGAAAAAATGTAACCTCCCCTCCATCCACGTCCATAAAATGGCAGGGTCTGTGATATTATACAGAGCTCAACAGTGCAGAAGGTGAAAACAGGGACCTAAGAGCAGGTCTCAGAGTCAGAGACTATGAGCCAAGCTAGAAGTGACGAATTACACTTGAATAGCAAGTGAACAGACTCACGTGTATTCCTCCCTGTTCGCTTGAGCTCCACTTGCACTCCACTTGATCACACAGTGATCTAGTTTGGCCCTCAGTTGCAACTTAGCACCTCAGCAATAAAGTCAAGCTAAAGGCCTTCCTGCATCTCCCTGAGGATGCCTGCAAGACCAGACCTTAAGACCAGGGCCAGAGAAATCTGCATTATGTCCTCTTAATAAAATATGTAACATCTAGCCTGATGTAGTGCTCTGGTGAACTCAAAAAAAATTGTACACTTTCTGTACATTTTTGGTTTGCCCTAATGAAAGGCAATGCATGGATTTTGTTCTTGTTTTAAGAATAAAGTGAGCCATTCAAAAGAGCAGTAACTGTAAATATTCTTATCTTTCTTGCAATGGCAGTCACAAGGACATGTATTCTGTGAATCTGCTCTTAATATTGCCAATTTTAAAGCTAGATTTTTGTCGATTTATTCTTTTATATAAGGACTGACTTGTTTATCCTATGTAGATAGCAGAAGGGCGTTGTTAGCAGGTGATAGCATATATCATACTGCAGGATAAGCTGGTAAATGGTATTGCTGATATTATCTGAAATAGTCTGAAATAGTGCTGGTAAATGTGGGCCATAAGATCGGTCTTCTCTTGACAGGTGCGATGGCCTGATTAATTCTTGCATTAACTGTAAGTGCACTAATAATTTGAATGACAAAATCAAGCAGCTTTTAGACAAAAAAAAACAATTGTATGTTCTCAGTTTATTTCTGTAGAGATATGTTACTGGATAAAAGTATCTTAAGAAATCAAAAATAAATTACAGTGCCTTTCTATTAATGTCATTTATAACCACACCTTTTGAAATCTTTGTACATTCAGTGAAGTTTAGGAAGATTAACTGGAGCAAAATCACTTCTTACCATCTACTAAGATTCACCAGTCTAGATGTGCAATTATATCGTCTTTAGATGATGGCCATTTTCACCTGCATTTAGAAGCCTATATTGTTCTCTCTACACATTAGCCGATTTTTGCTGTTATGTCAGTTCAGGAAGAGACAATCTTCAAACCAAGACAGAAACTGTTTTTTAAAAAAACTAATAATATTACTGGCTTCCAGATATGCCCTGTGGATTGTGTCTAAGTCCAAAATTCATTTCTAATGTCATATTCATAAATCAGCCTTTTATTTTTTTTTCTTTAATAAAAGTGTCCACTTGTTTAAGAAGTGTGAACATGTGAGATGCTGTCTTGGTGGTTCAAGGGGAAGTACTGTTGCCAGCTAAATGCTGGCAACCAGAGGCAGCCTGATGTGCAATCTCAAGGTATCACTTCTGGTTTACATTCACTCATCTCGGTGTATTGTTTTGTTTTGTTACCATAGAGCATTGTGACATCTGTAAGCCTGTACTGAAAAAGCGGTTTGGGGCTTAGGACCTAGGTCTGATTAATAGACTGCAGATACATAGATAGACTAGACTAGCTGACAGGACTAGCAGATAACTGAGGTGTACCTAGGTATGTATTAATTTGCATGTTCCACAAAGGCTCATGGGGCATGTGTTAAAAAATGGGGCTAGGAGAGGTGGTATAATGCAGGACTAGGCTAGCTGAAAACACCGGAAGGAGGAGAGGTGTGGTGACACTACTGCTCTTTGGAAAGCAAAGCTTGTTTCCAAGCTTTGGATCTAAGAAGGTCATAGAGTTGAAACTGCTAGCAAGGGAGAGTTGAACCCTTCTCTCTGGGAGAACAGCAGTAACTGGGAAGAGCTGAAGAAGCACAAAAGAGCAAAGAGCAGGAATTGCTGATACCTGAACTCTTCATTGACTATTTGAGACCAGCACCCTAGTACAGAGCTGCCCCACTTCGTCTTGCCAGAATGAAAAGAGAACTGCTCCTAGGGCAACTAGCAGGCTCCATGATTCATACAGCATCTTCGCAAAAAGAGTCCTGCTGTTGCAAGGCCTTCTGGATAGTTGGGACGCTATTCCAGGCATAGACTCTGGCCAAATCCACAGAACGGTCTGTGCACTCTACCAATTGTGAGTAGGACTCTGCTCTGGAATCACTGGTTAGTGACCCAGTATTGATAACTTTGGGAATGTTTTCATAGTTGTGTTCTGTTATATTTAAATAAATTGGATTTACATTTTGAATTTGTAAACGTATCTCTAGACATTGAACTTGGCCCTTGGGACTCACACACATCATTTTTAGGTACAAATTAGAAGTAATGTCATGACATTGCTTGTCATTATTTGACATCGCTCCCCACTTCTTGCTCCCACTGGACCTAAGAGGCCTGATGAGGCCTGGAGCCTGGAGGTCGGATCATCCTCGCTGCCCAAAGGAGGATGGCAACCCTAGTGGGGAGGGCAGAAAAAAACCAGAAATGGATAGCTCTGTTTCTCCAACCTCCCTGAAGCCTTTTGAGTATTTCTTGTCCAACACTCTTTAGCAGGCAGCTGCCACCATGCTTGTCACTTTAAGATCTTAGGCAGAATCTGACAAGCCCACTGCTGTCTCTTTCTGTCACCCCCCTCCCCCCACCCCACTCATGAAGCTAAATATGCGGCTTGGAGCAATTAAGAGCTGGCATACACATGGCCCAGTTCTTTTGCATTTGAGTAATCTGAGAATCACACTGCTTCTCTTAAGTAAAACAAACTTTATTTCGAAAACAGAGGAAGCAGGGAAGTTGCATATAACTACTAGAGTGGGAAAAGGGGAGCGGGGACGATTTCAGACACATGGGAGGATGAAAAACAGAGTTAAATTACACAATAAGCTAACATAACCTGGTTCCCTTCTGTACAGGACTTCATAGATTCCAACTAGGATTGCCAGGCTGAGCCTGGCAACCAGCAGGAGGGTTAGGGGCGTGGAGATGGGGCGTGTGTGTGCTGCGAGCCTGACAGTCACCGCTGGGTACAGTAGTTTCCAGTGATTCTTAGAACTACCTGCCATTGTTTCTGGCTTTTCCCCAGAAGTGCATACAAAACCATTGCCACCTGAAAAGGGAGAGGGAATGAGAGCCTACAAATGTCTGAAAGGGTGTCAGGGATGGAAGACGCTTTAATGGATGCCAAAGATGGGAGTATGGCCATGCTATGAACTCTTTCACAGCCTCTGCCGACAGCCTGAAAAAGTGCCAAAAGGGAGTGTTTTTCACAAGGGGCAAAAAATTCACAACAAGATTCCCATTTGGGTTCAGTACTAATTTATATGTACTCAGCCTGTATAGTGGGCAAGCTTGGTGGCTGTGGCAACCACATTGATAGTATGGACTTACAAGTGTGTCTTAAACACTTTTCTAATGGCTGAACAAAGGTCTTTTTATCTATGCCTCTCTACCACTAATAAAGATATTTTGATCATAGACAACTTCCATTCTTCTAAATCCTGTTCTCATTTGCAATTTTATCACCATATTGTTTTTTTTTTCAAGAGTATAATGGGAGAACATGGCTTGAAGACAATGAGTTTGCTCAGATGGCCTTGAAATTAAATTTTAGTTAACAGTTCTGTAGAAGAAGCTGTCTGAGGTGAGAATAAAAGTCTGGTGTGGAAAAGATAGACACAGTTGTTATTTCTACAAGAAAAAAGTAACAGCAACAAATTGGGTAATAAAAAGATAACGCCTGCACAATAAAGAGGGCTGCCGTTGTATGAATAGGGGAAGGTAGTGAAAATATTATTTATGTTCTGCTTTAATATAAGTTGAAATGGGATAGACCTTGGATGTGTAAACTGTGGACAGCTTGAACCTGACATTACTGTCCTTGCCATACAGAGTGTCCATTGCAACTCTTATTGAGGAAGTTGGTGAGGAAGAATAAAAATGTCAGGTGGCCCCAACGTGGAATGGCCTGTGCCCGATTCGCTGGGCTTATCTATGGACACAACACTTTCATGTCTCATAAATCCACTTCCACTGAGTCAAAACATTGATCTACCAAGGTCAGTATTATCAACTTTGATTGGCAGTGCATCTCCAGGTTTTCCAGGGCTTCCACATCACCCACTATGTGACCCTTTCAAATGGAAATGCTGGAGAATGAGCCTGGGACCTTCTGCATGCAAAACAAAGGCTCCTTCACTGAGCCACTGCCCAGAATAAATAAATATAATTCCTGACAGGTTATAATCTATTCTCATATTATGCTAGAGGTAAACTGCAGTTGCAGCTGCATCTGGCACCTGTTTCCTTGATGGAACTGCCTAGATATTTCAACAGAAGGATTCAAAGAAAGGAGTGCAATTCTAACATAACTATATGAGAACAGCTATGGTCTAAAACATAATCTTATGTGTTTAATAGCTCTTGGAATCTCTCTGCTTTGCAGCACACATGAGAGGCTGGTTTGTACACTGGTACTGTGGTCTCAGCAACCAGTTCCGTGTGGCTTTTCTCTTTATTGCTCCCGTTATATCTACAGGGATGGAGGAAATCATGTGACTTCTTTACACAACACTGCCACAATCCCTGGGGCTGTTATGTGAACCAGTTTCTCCACTTCTTAAGCAACATGGATTTGTACACAATTGTACTTTACACTTTCACATCTTGCAAGTACCACATTTTTGGCATATCAGCTGCCTATTCTAGGGGCTCAGAAGTTTGTCATCCCTCCCATTTCTATCAACTTTTTGATTCAAGATGGGAACTCATCTTTGCCTACTTGATTTCTCCTATTCAACTCTAAAACTGGTTTTAGATATATAACAAGAGAGAAAATATGACTCGCTTTCATTTTCTGTTTCTTCACTTCCTCTATAATGAAAAAATAGAGGCAAATGTCAACATGAGATACACAACTTTCTAGACAGAGGTGCAGCTCACAAAAGACTCTTGATTTGTTCCCTTCATGGCTCATGAAATCAGCTAAAGGATACATCATATGATGCCTATTTATAATAGGTAATTCCTCAAAAAAGGGTGTGGTACTCACAGTCTTTTTACAGAAACCATCTGTAATGCAAACTTGCAACATTAATGGCCATTTTCCAATCTCCTATTTCTTTTGGAGCTCTTGGAGATTTGGGTAATAGAAGCAGACCATAAAACAATGACAAAAGATGGGCCCTCTCAATTAGAAGCTTGGGAAAAATATTTTGGCTTACTATCCTGGGTACTCATTTTACTGACCTCGGAAGGATGAGTCAACCTTGAGCTGGCTACCTGAACCCAGCTTCTGCCAGGATCGAACTTATGTTGTGAGCACAGCTTGGGCTGCAGTACTGCAGCTTACTTCTCTGCACCACGGGGCTCCTTCCTTGCCTTCACTAGCTATGGTGTTATAGAGCTGTTTGACACATTCAGATTAATCTATGGATCTGCTCATTTGGCGGAGGTGGGGGGGGGAGAGCTAAAAATGCTGTCCAATGCAATTCTTTTTAAACTGGTTCTCCCTCAGAGTACTCTATCTGGAACGTGATGTATGTGATGGATTGATCCACATGGATATCTTCCCTTATGTATTCTTAAGAACACCAGAAGAGCCTGGTGTCTTTTTTTCCACACAGTAGCCAACCAACTGCCCTAAAAGGCAACCTTCTTTGCCTAATGGATCATGACTGAAAGAAGAAAAAAGGAGGAGACACAATACAATGCTGAAAAACGTGCAATAATGTTTGCACAAATAACCATCTTAGAGAGATCCACTTGGCATTAAAAAATGTGGGAAGCTAACTATGTTGTAAGGCAAACAAAGTAAAGCAAAGCTAAGAATTTGAATTGTAAAGAAAGGGGTGGATCTCCAGTTCTGAAACCTCTTTTAGAATATTGTTGCATTGGAAAATGAATGCCTGCTTAATTTTTGCCTCCCATTTTTGAACTGCTCAGCTGATCATATGGACACCCATTTGTTATGTCAAAATGATCTTATAACAGCAAAGCATTTATGAAGCCGAGAAACCAGGAAGACAGGATCATCAGTGCTTTGACTGCAAGTGTGTGGTTTGACTGATGTGTTAAGGACAATCTTGTCAAGAGACCAGGACAGTTAAGAGCTGAACTGGCTGCTATTGTTCAAGTTCACTTTCCATCTGAGAAACCCGGCAGGGGATGCTTTATTGTGTTATTTTCCAGCTGAGAATGCTACTCTGTGGAGAAAATGCTATTATACTGTTTCAAATGGAAACATGCAGCCTCTCATTCAGCCTCTTCCCTCTTCCTTTAACTGTGGAGTACACTGAGATAGTAAGTATTTTGACACAGAAGCATAGAATTTCTATTCAATATGCTCAAAACGGATTAACACAGACTGACGTAAACCATCTAAGTGGAAAAAAAGTGTCCCTAGACTAGCTGCATCTTCATATAGGTGTAAAATGGGATATACCGATAGGTAAGGCAGCATAGTACTACAACATATGCTGATCTAAATAATTTATTTATTACTAAGTCATGAGAAAATCACAGGAAAAGTAGGTAACAGAGAAGGAGATATCATTTCTTTTTTTTTGGAGTCTTCCTGTCCAGAAGGTCCATGTACTTGGAGAATGATGAAACCATGGGGAGGCTGATGCTATGTCTCGAGATCTTTGATGGCATAGCAGTAGGCCTCCTTCCCTCTCCCTCAATGGGTGAATAAGCCTACCAAGTGAGGAATTTTAGGGAGGTCAGTGCTATGCCATGAAAGAATGTACCACTGGCCTCCACATAGCTGCTTAGCAGCCCCCTAGTTGGGTAGATAGGAAGCCAACTATGCTTACTGCATTTTGTTCAAGATGTCCCCATCCCCTGCAAACTCAGGGATAGCACATGTGTTGGTGGAGAGATTCTCCAGGGCATGCAGGAAATGTGTACTGGGCAGATCCTGGAGTTTTGTGAAAGACTCTGCTTATATTTGGGTCCAAGTGGTTTCTACTACTGGTAAAAGACCCTCTCCCCAATCCTCCCATTTCTTGCCCTCTAGTTCTGCACCATTACCTTTTGGGATTAGAAATATATATTGTTTGTATCTTGTCTTTTCTCCTCGGAGAGCAGAGTGGCACTTTACAGTACAATTTTAAACCAAGTTACACTTTTTAAGCCCAGTGGTTCAGAAGGACGTAACTCTTTAGGACTGCATTGCTGGTGTCACAACAATCTTAAAATAGTAGATTAAGCAGATAGATTATGATTTGCCAAAAAGTAGGTTTGGACAAAGACTTTTCTTCTTCTAGCTGGCTTTCATTGCACATGATCTTTTCTAGGGGAAGCATTCAAGCATGCCTTTCTCCTCAAACAGTCTAAAGTGGGACAATCCAGTGTGAGATTCCTGATTATAGAGACCCAGCCATGAAAGAATGATCCTATCTGTTTACTCAGAAATAAATCCCACTGATTTAAATAAAGTTGATTCCCAAGTTAGTGTGCATACAAAATTGCAACTCAAGTGTTGGCAAGCTTCCAGAGGTATTTTAAGGCTGGATCACTTATCTAGAAAATTCCTGCCTACAAATCAATTAAGTTAGTGTAAAGCTGACTTACGCTCATTGACTTCAGTGGCACTAATCCATTAGCTGAACTCAGCTGCATTTCCTGGGAAAAAATGCCTTTGCCAGATGAAACCTACCAGCAAATGCATCATCCAAAACTCTTAGTCAATATTTAAACTCCTACCTGGTAATGCATTAATATGTGCATGACGTAATCATAGACTTCTCCAGCCAGTCTGTTTTCCGGTCTCCAAGGAATAATGACAAACTGAATTCCTAACAAGGGCACAAGGATTAAAGTGGCTCGGACGGCTTTCATGTACATGTTGGACTCAGCCCGATGAGTGTCTCTTAGCTTCGTGACAAGAACTCGGACAATGTTTAGCAAAAAGAAAAAATTGACCTGCAAGAACAAAATCTTTATTATTATAAAGGCTTCTCATCATATTTTTTTAAATTACTAGTAAGAAATCAAGCTTCTAACACCCCTAAATACCAGCATATACTGTCAGTTTTCAATACAAAATGGCTTAAAAATAAGATCTGTTGAAATTCCACTGAATAAAAATATATATGGCACATACAATCATTACATGATATTCATGCCATTCAGTGTGGACTTTGGGAATGTGTAAAATTTTGCAGAGGGAGCAATTGAATCATATTCACCTCCTCTGCTGCATCAGCTGGAGCTAGCTTTTTCCCCACTGTAGCGTTTGTATTTTGTTGTTGTATTTTATTTATATTCCGCTTTCCTTCCAATTGCAACTCAAAGGAGCTTACAACGTTATCCCTCTATTTTCTCTAAACAACAACAATCCTGTGATGTAGAATAGGCTGAAAGAGAGCAGCTGGTCCAAGGTCACCCATCAAACTCCATGGCAGATGGGGCACTTGAACCCGTGTCTCCTAGATTCTAGTCCAACACTCTAACCACTCTACCACCACAGCTTTCTGAGACCTGCATCAGAAAGCTGCTCTGTTTATAGAATGGATGGGGAAGGAAGCAAGCAAAGATGCCACATTATAAAGATCAGTACTTAAGGCCACTTTGTCTCCACCTCACCCATGCCACCCTCTTCTGTCCCTACCACCACCTCTCCTGGGGAACTGACGCAACTAATAATTCTATTTACTTCCTTCTGCCCCCAGATCTCTTAAAAGAAAAAAGCGCAGCAAGCCATGAATACCCTTATTGGAGTTACTGAACTATTCCAAGATTGGTGTTCCCCAAATCACCACTTTTACTTCATTAGTTCTGTAAGCCTACTCACTCAGTTGGTTTGAGCCCCACTTAATGTTTCTGGAGGCAACTCTTGACACTATGCTATACAGAAAACAACAGGACTCCTTTGGTATTCAAATACTATTGTCTTTCCTATTGAGTTGACAGCCGGCATATTTGCTGAATGGTAGCAGTTTAAAGAGCAAGCCAGACGGTGAAACCATTAATTATGATATTTTTTTTAAAACAAAGTAATTTGAGTTCCTTTTAGAAATGTGTTTTTCTTTCTTAGAGTGACTGAAGTCTACATTTCAATGCTAGGAAAAAAACTTTACATATTGCCAGCCAGCCTTGGCCTTCGTAATCATAGAGAAAAAAATTAGACTGCTGAAATAAATCTTGGAGCCATTTGCAGTTCAAGAGATGGCAAGGAGCTTGCAAGGAATTCCCATCCAGATGATAAAATTTATTATGATATTAAGCACAGCAGCTTGCTTTTACAAACCATTACACTGAAAATGAACATGTGTAGTTTTCGTTCCATGTAAACAGGATGAGTCATTTAAACCTGAACAGAACACAACAAAATAATATTCTAAGCAGATTGGTCCCCCTCACCCAGAGGTTTTGCACCTCTCTCTGGCAACTGAAATCTAAATTAATTTCCCGAAGATGGATTAAGGCTACCCTTTTGCCATTTCCATTTTACTCATCACCAATATATTTGTTCTTATACCCAGAGGATGCATCTAGGTTGGCAACCAAAGGCCAGACTCAAGTCATTGCATTTGGAAAGTTCTGTGATACTGAACCATATCTTGATTTTATAGGTATGTTTGTAAAACTCTAGTAAGGATACAAAATGGCTTGAAAAGAAAGATGTAGGCTGCTGCAAAAAAGGAGCTTGCTAAATCTGCCAGTTACAATCCCATTGTAAAACGTTCCTATCAAATACGAGTGAGCATAAAATGAATTCAGGATTCAAGGGCAGCAGCTCAGCAGTTTTGATGTTGCTTCCCAGCAGTATCTGGTGATAGAGATTACTCCTAGAATAGCATCACCAAAGCATGCTATTATGCAATTGTGGTACTGCTTATATACAGGTTATGACATAAGCAGCAACAGGGGAAAACAGGGACATGCTTTTAATACCCCTATTCTCACGTCTACTTTACATTGCATGTGGCTGAAGGGTAAGTAATGTGGGGTTCTGAATGGACATTTGTGTGGTTTAAAATGCAGACCTCTAAAGCAGGCAGATGGATGGGTGACAGAAGTGTGCTGTGATTGGATGGTAGCTGCACCCTGAGGGCAGAATGAATTGTAGTTTAGTCAGTGTGGATCAGAGGGAAGAGGGCAGTCAGTTGATATCTGTGCGTTATTCTGTGAGTGAAGTGCTGTAACCTGAGAGAAGTCTGTATGCTTTTTTCTTTGTCAAAAAAATAAGCCTAAATGGCAACTGGGATAAAATAAGTCTTTGTGACTGATTATTTTTTATAAACATTTGAAGATCTGTACCTATTTTGAAATAAGCTTCCCAGTTGCCTGCTGGTGGCGGGCAATCTCCCAGGGGTTCGCCCAGTTGCCTGCCGATCACTGGCAATTGGCAGGAGGTGGCAGGCCCCCCAGAGGTCGCCCGCCACCAGCAGGCAACCTAGGAAACCATGCACTGGGTATGCTCCTGGTGGGACGAGATGACATCACTTCCTGAAGTGACATCATCGCACTGGCTGCGGGTGTCCTCCTGCACTTCACTGGGGCCAATTTTGGCCCCAAACAGGCAAGAAGTAGCTCTGTGCAAAGCATGGGAGCACACCCATGGACAACATGATGACACCATTTTCTGGAAGTGACATCATCACGCAAGCGCCAGGAGTGCGCACACAGAGACCTGGCACCTCTATTTTGAAACTATCATGCTTATGAACTATTCTGAAGCCAATACGCTTATGAATTACTCTGTAACCATTATGTATATGTACTTATAAATAAACTTTATTTCTGATTAATTAAAATATTTATTTCATCTAGAATAAAGCATCCCCTATTATCTCATAGCCACACACAGACAGTTTTGTCATTCTACCATCTATAACTAAGACTTCCTATGCAATAAGTCAAACAGAGAACTAAAGCAAGAGTGGAAGTGAAAATCTAAGGAATACTGAGAGGCATCAAGGCAATATAATTTAGGCCTCAAAAAGGGGGCAAAATGCCAAACTCTTCTTTGTCTAATACACACTGTATTGATTAAGGCACAGTTTACTTCCTTAACCACGAGCACTTTCATTTGTGTAAGGGTTCATTGAGAACCATTGGTCTTTGGCAAATGGAATTACAAATGGCAGAGGAAGCAAGTTGTGCTGCAGTTGGAGTGAAGCGTGTCCAGAATGTGTTTACAGGATCCAAACTGTAATCTATAACAGTTCGTCCAACACTGTTTGTCGGGCATGAACAATGGCAGGTTGTAGTCTGCATGGACCCTTAACATTCATAGCAATCTATTTCCATGCATGCACATTAGAGGAGGAAAAAAAGACCATCCATCATAACCCCATTCAAAAATTAACTTCTAGTTGAACCCTGAAACATGATCACCCAGCAAACTTATACAAAATTTTTTAGTAAGGAATTCTTAAATGGAGAAAATGGGGATAAAAGAGACAGGGACAGATTCCACAAAACCAGGATTATCCATAGCATAGATGGATAGCATAGGCTTACCAGTCCTCTGGAGGGAGCAGGGGATCCCCCGTCACCAGCCTCTGCACCCTGCTGCCTCTCATCTGCTGGCAGGGGGAAGAAAGGTGAGGGAACATGGTGGTGGGGGCGAAGCATGCTCCCACGTGCTCTAGAGCGTCCCCGTGCACTCCCGCATCATGTCAAGAATGACATCATTCCTGCGTGGCATGGAAGTAATTCAGAGCAGAGTCACCTGGGCTTAGAGCAGAGTCACCTGGGCTCAGGAGCACATGGTCTGCAGCTGCTAGAGGAGGTAAGGGCTTTTTGCCTTTCTTGGCTGTGGTGGGTTAAGCTGAGAAGCTAAGGGTGGTCCTCTCTAGCTTTGGGGCTTTTTGTGTGTAGTTTTGTGTTGATTTGAGTGTAGTTTTGAGGCTGAGTGTGTTTGGGCTTGATTGTGTTTGAGGGTGAGTGTGTTTGTAAGGCTGCTGGGGGTTGCTGGAGTACAAGCCACACCCCCCCTTTGTGCTCACCTCCTGTGCTTAGCAGGAAGTGACCTTTTGCATTGAAAAGGCAACTGCTGGGCAGGGGCAGGGCAGAGCAGAGTCACCTGGGCTCAGGAGCACATGGTCTGCAGCTGCTAGAGGAGGTAAGGGCTTTTTGCCTTTCTTGGCTGTGGTGGGTTAAGCTGAGAAGCTAAGGGTGGTCCTCTCTAGCTTTGGGGCTTTTTGTGTGTAGTTTTGTGTTGATTTGAGTGTAGTTTTGAGGCTGAGTGTGTTTGGGCTTGATTGTGTTTGAGGGTGAGTGTGTTTGTAAGGCTGCTGGGGGTTGCTGGAGTACAAGCCACACCCCCCCTTTGTGCTCACCTCCTGTGCTTAGCAGGAAGTGACCTTTTGCATTGAAAAGGCAACTGCTGGGCAGGGGCGCGAGCCTTTGGCGCGAGCCGAAGGGCGAGAGCTAAAGGGCTCTTGGCCTGTGGCTCTTAGCCGGGGGATCATAGCCGTTTTCTTTCCTCTTAGTGTGTTATTCCTAAAACAGAATAATGAAGTCAGAATGCCAGCAGGGGGTTGGGGGCTTTCCAGTGTATTGCACTGAGTGTCACATGTATGACTATCTGCCTTCTGGTCAGAAGTCCTGGATGTGTGCTCGCTGCAAGGAGCTCCTGGTTCTCAGGGAACGAGTACGTACCCTTGAGGCCAAGGTGGCTGACCTGGAGAAGCGGAGACAGTTAGATAGGCACGAGGACAAGATTCTCAGGGACAGGACAGATGTGTCCCACTCTAAAAATGGCAGCGTTCTTGTTGTCAAGGAGAATGAGGATCTTGTGGAATCAGGGCACCGTATTGAGGATAAGGGGAACATGCCCTCAGAAGGGACCTCTTCTTCAGTTGGTGAGCAGGTTTCCTTTCGCATCAAGGAACCATCCCTGGGTGGGGCGGGAGGGAGGCTCTTGGTAGTTGGTGATTCGATCCTTAGACAAGTAGATAGCTGGGTGGCACAACCGCGTTCTGACCGTATGGTGACTTGCCTGCCTGGTGCGAAGGTAGCGGACATTACGCGTGTTATAGATAGGCTGGTAGATAGTGCTGGGGAAGAGTCAGCGGTCGTGGTCCATGTTGGAACCAACGATGTTGGGAAATGCAGTCGTGAGGTCTTGGAACAAAAATTTAGGCTGTTAGGCAGGAGACTCAAGGCCAGGACCTCCCAGGTAGCCTTCTCAGAAGTGCTACCTGTTCCACGCGCAGGGCCAGAGAGACAAACGCAGATCAGGAGTCTCAATGCGTGGATGAGACGATGGTGTAGGGAGGAAGGGTTCAAGTTTGTTAGGCACTGGGATTCTTTTTGGGACAAGCGGGAGCTGTACAAGAGAGACGGTCTCCACTTGTCCCGAGAAGGAACCCGGCTGCTGGCACTTAAAATCAAAAAGGTGGCAGAGCAGTTTTTAAACTAAATGCTAGGGGAAAGCCGACAAGAGATAAAGTGTCTCTGGTTCAGGATGGTTCATCTCAGAGAGATGAAGGGCTAGGTATAACACTTCTACAGGGAGATAGATTAGAGTTGTCAACTGAGATGGAGACAAACAGTGCAGATGACCTAACTACGTCTCGAGGCAAAGTGTGCCGGGGAAGTTACAGGTGTTTATATACAAATGCTAGAAGTGTCCGAGGTAAAATTGGGGAGCTGGAATGTTTAGTGTTGGGCGAATCCATAGACATTGTGGGCATATCAGAAACTTGGTGGGATGAGGAAAATCAGTGGGACACGGTGATTCCTGGATATAAATTATATCGGAAGGATAGGGAGGGAAGGGTTGGTGGTGGGGTGGCTCTATATGTCAGAGAAGGTATACATTCCAGTAAGATTGAGAAGGTAACTGAATTAGATTCGCTTCTGGAAATGCTATGGGTTGAAATTACGGGCCCAAATGGAAACTTAACTGTGGGAGTTTGTTATCGCCCTCCAGATCAGAAAATAGAGGAGGATTATAAAATGATGACAGGATTAAAGATGGCTGCTAAACAAAAAAACTGTGTTGTAATGGGTGATTTTAACTACCCACACATTGACTGGGCCAATGGGTGTTCGAATCGGGGGAGAGAAAGTGAGTTTCTAGACTGTCTCAATGACTGTGCTATGGAACAGATGGTTACAGAACCTACTAGGGGAGAGGTGATCCTGGATTTGGTCCTCAGTAATGCTGAAGACCTGGTGAGAGATGTAAATGTGATTGCACCACTTGGGAACAGTGACCATAATGTTATTGAGTACAACATATGTATAAATAGGAAATTGCCAAATAAGACCAACACAGCCATGTTTAACTTCAAAAGGGGTAACTTTTCTGAGATGAGGGCGTACGTGAAGAAGAAACTGAAAGGGAAAGTAAAAAAGGTCAAAACACTTGGGGAATCTTGGAGACTATTTAAAACTACAATCCTGGAAGCTCAAATTAAATATATACCGCTGGTTAGGAAAGGTACAAATAGGTTTAGGAAAAGGCCAGCATGGTTAACAAGCAATGTAATAGAAGCTGTAAAAGGTAAAAAGGATTCTTTTAGGCAGTGGAAAACTAGTCGGAGTGAGGTTGATAAAAAGGAGCATAAGCTGTGGCAAAAAAAGTGCAAGTCTGTGATCAGACAGGCAAAAAGGGAATATGAGGAGCATATTGCAAAGAACATAAAGAAAAACAATAAACAATTCTTTAAATATATTAGAAGTAGGAAACCAGCTAGGGAGGCCGTGGGGCCCTTGGATGACCAAGGCGTAAAAGGATTACTAAAGGGTGATAGGGAAATGGCCGAGAAGCTGAATGCGTTCTTTGCTTCTGTCTTCACTGTGGAAGATAAGAAGTGCATGCCCACTCCGGAAGCACTGACTTTGGGAGGGGTTTTGAAAGACCTGAGTCACATTGAGGTGACGAGAGAGGAGGTTATGCGACTGCTAGATAATTTAAAAACTGATAAATCACCGGGCCCAGATGGCATACATCCAAGAGTTCTGAAAGAACTCAAGTGTGAACTTGTAGATCTCCTCACAAAAATATGTAATCTGTCATTAAACTCTGCATCTGTTCCTGAGGACTGGAAGGTAGCTAATGTTGTCCCCATCTTTAAAAAAGGTTCCAGGGGAGATCCGGGAAATTACAGGCCAGTCAGCCTGACGTCAATACCGGGTAAGTTGGTGGAAACTATTATCAAAAATAAAATTAGTGGGCACATTGATGACCAAAAGCTGATGAGGAAAACTCAGCATGGGTTCTGTAAGGGAAGATCTTGTCTCACCAATCTGTTAGAGTTCTTTGAGGGAGTGAACAAACAAGTGGACAAGGGAGACCCGATAGATATTGTTTATCTTGACTTCCAGAAAGCTTTTGACAAAGTTCCTCATCAAAGGCTCCTAAGTAAGCTCAGTAGCTATGGGATAAAGGGCCAAGTCCTCTTGTGGATCGAAAACTGGCTAATTAATAGGAAACAGAGAGTGAGCATAAACGGGCACTTCTCACAGTGGAGGGTGGTGAGCAGTGGGGTGCCACAGGGGTCGGTATTGGGTCCAATGCTTTTTAACTTGTTTATTAATGATTTGGAATTGGGATTAAGCAGTGAAGTGGCTAAATTTGCAGATGACACGAAATTGTTCAGGGTGGTGAAAGCCAGAGAGGATTGTGAGGCACTCCAAAGGGATCTGTCGAGGCTAGAAGAGTGGGCATCCATGTGGCAAATGAGGTTCAATGTAGCCAAGTGCAAAGTAATGCACATTGGAACCAAAAATCCAGAATATAAATACAAGTTGATGGGGTCTGAACTGGTGGAGACTGACCAAGAGAGAGATCTTGGAGTCATGATAGATAACTCACTAAAAACGTCAGCACAGTGTGCGACTGCCATAAAAAAAGCTAATGCTATGCTAGGGGTTATTAGGAAAGGGATTGAAAACAAATCAGCCGGTATCATAATGCCTCTGTATAAATCGATGGTGAGGCCTCATTTGGAGTACTGTGTACAGTTCTGGTCGCCACACCTTAAAAAAGATATCATAGCACTGGAAAAAGTACAGAGAAGGGCAACTAAAATGATTAAAGGGTTGGAACACTTTCCCTATGAGGAAAGATTGAGGCGCTTGGGGCTCTTTAGCCTGGAGAAAAGACGACTGAGGGGAGACATGATAGAGGTTTACAAGATAATGCACGGGTTAGAGAAGGTCGAGAAAGATGTGTTTTTCTCCCTTTCTCACAATACAAGAACTCGTGGGCACTCTATGAAATTATTGAGCAGTCGGGTTAGAACAGATAGAAGAAAATACTACTTTACACAAAGGGTGATAAACACATGGAATTCGTTGCCACAGGAGGTGGTGGCAGCTACAAGCATTGCCAGCTTCAAGAGGGGACTGGACAAATATATGGAGCAGAGGTCCATCAGTGGCTATTAGCCACAGGAGATAGATGGTATTCTCTTTGTGGGGAGGTGGTGCTCTGTTGTCTTGGTGCTGGAAGGAAGGCAGTGGGAGGGCTTCTGGTGTCCTGGCCTCACTGACAGTCCTTTAGATGGCACTGGATTTCTAGCCACTGTGTGTGACAGAATGTTGGACTGGATGGGCCACTGGCCTGATCCAACATGGCTTTGCTTATGTTCTTATGTTCTTATGTTCTTAATTGAGTGAAAATTGGCCACCAGTTTAGTGTTTAGGGCTGATTTTCACTCAATTGGCTCCCAGCGTGACCCGTTATTTCCATATTGCCCCAAGAACGATGACATTCCTGGCGCAACATGGGATGTACTGGAGCATAAGCATGCTTCATGTGTGAGGTACATACCCCCCCATGCAGCCCCCCACCACGGTCTCTCCCATCCCTCGGGTTTGATCCCCAGGGACCTGGCAACCCTAATGCAGCAGTTGGTACTTCACATCAAGGTCACTCACTTGCTAACGTAGTATGGAGATTAGGAAGCAAGTTTGTGGTCCTAATACATTTATTTGGCAGCAAATTCTATCAAGACGATAGGGCTTGCTTTCTAACTGTGGAGAGTTAGTAAAAGAAATAGGCACCAAGTTACTAATAAAGTAATTCGAATACATGAAACTGCCTTACGCTGAGAGCTGGTGTAGCGTAACGGATAGAGTATCAGACTAGGATCTTGGGACACCTCGGTTCGAATCCTCAGTTCTATTCATGGAAGCTTGCTGGGTGACCTTGGGACACTCAGTCTGGCCTACCTCACAGAGTCGTTCTTGTGGGAAAATGGTGGAAGGGAGAATGATGTTCTAAGCTGCTTTGAGTTCCCAATGCAGAAGAAAAGTGGAATATAAATAAAAAATGCATGTAAATGCAATGCATAAGTCAAAGAACTGGTCCAACTAGCTTAGTCTGCTCTAACTGGAAATGGCTCTTCAGGCTCTCAAGAGAGAAGGGTCTCTTCTATTCCTGATATAAGAGATCCTTTAACTACAGTTGCCAGGAGTTGGACCTGGGACTTTCTGCTTATAAAACATGTGTCCTCCCACTGACCTATGGACCCTCCCTAAAATTTGAGGTATCTCCGTTTTAATGGAGCAGCTGCAAAATTGTTGCACAATTTCCTTTCAAGGTAAATTCAGAACCACCCTAACCATTTTCACTGAGAAGGCAGTGCAGTGGGACTGACTTCTTCAGATGCTTATAACTGGAGCCTTGGGGTCTGATTCCTGTGAGTGTCGAGGCCCCAGTATGTACATAAAGCTCCCCCACCTGTAAGGGTTTCACCATTGATTTTGATGTAAACTGCTTCAAAGTGCAGTGTGGGTCCTCCATTGACATGAAAAGAGAACCTTACATGTTCCGGTTATTCATCTGCACATTGGCAGTGGACACAAGGAACACTGGTTCAGTCTGAAAGTGTTGTGGCATTAGAGAGAATGGCTGGTTGATTATGATGTGAGGGCGCATATGATAAAGTAGGCTATTGCCGTAAGAAGCTCTGGCAGCCATCAATCAGTTCATTTAAATCTGTTCATGACAGTAGCTTGTCAGAACTAAACAACCTGTTCTGTTCCATGGGACATGGTGGCAGCTTATAAGAATGATGCTTTTTTGTATTGTATTCATATAATATCACATAATTGATATAATTTTCACTGAATTAGAAGGTGTTTCATTTTAGTGAAACAATTACTGGCATTGTAGGAAGCATGAAAAATCTCCTTCCTACCATCTGTGCCTTTCAGCCATCTGGAATCACCAGGGGCCCTACTAACTATACATATCCCCAAATAATGCATCAGCTGCCAAAATATACCTCATGGGGCTTATTATTATTAAACCTTTATTAGAAGATAAAGAATTATCAAGATATAATAATAAAAGAAATGGAAAGCAAATTGTATGAGGCCTGAGGAAAGAATGAGGGAGCAGTACATGATCAACCTAAGCGACAGGGGGGACCTGATGACACATGGCAACTGCCTACAGATATATAACAAGTTGTCGAGGGAGGAAAGAAAACATCTGTTTTTCCTATCCTCCGGATATTGTTCTTACAGACAATTCTGTTTCTAAGTATAGGATTTGTGTGGGATTGTATACATATCAGCAGCATGTATTTGGCCTTTTGGTATTTTTAGCAGTGTGGTTTACATCAGAATGTGTCTTGCCAGCACTGCTGGTTGTAAAGCCATTTTTTCAGTACTGTGATTGAGCAGTACATACACTATGTTCAGACAGAAGTTGTGACTTTTGTCACTGAAAGGATCCAAGAAGAGGTAGGCCCCAAAGCAAGCTGAATAAGGTCAGTGTCTCGGTATTGATTGCACCAGTCTAAGGTTTGTCCATCTTCCAAATAGTTGTAAATAAAGAGCTTCCGACTCTCAGATTATAATCTGTTATTCTTACAACGTAACAGTATATATGTTAAATCTGTGTAGCTATCGGTGGATATTTTTCTTTTCATTTTTGAGCTTTTAAATATCTTATGCTTTTAACTGTAATCACCAGATCCAGAAACCCGAAAGTTGAAATGATTCTATAAATTGGAAACTGTTAAATACCGCCCATTGTAATCAACTTGATTACAAGGTAATCAACCTGATTACATGGTAATCAACCTGATTACATGGTAATCAACCAGTTATTGTTATCAGCTAGCCCACTGTAATCAACCTCTTATTTGACTAACTCCATTCTGTGATATCCCATGAAACCAAGACAAGCTTTGTGGCCAGGGACAATGTTATGTTTCTACAACTGGCCAGTGACAGTATCCAAAGAAAAACAAAAACACAAAGTCAGGAGAACGCACATGCGATCATCTCAGGGGCCTGGTATTCTTAACATTCAATACACGTTCAGGCCAAAAGACACATTAGAAGTTCCAAACATGGAAATCTAAGATCACATAAAGTTTGGCCCTTAAGGTTTAGATTCTCTTTTTTTACCTGGGGTATCAAAATCCCATGCTTCAAAAGAAACCACAGTATGTAGAAAATACACCAAATGGATTCCATGCTATCCTATCTGTTTGTGTAAGAGAGAGAGAGCCTGGGTTCTGAGGGATAGCCAGAGGCTGCAGATTTCTTAGCCATGCCAGCAAAATCACACATGGGGAAGCACACAAACCGTTACTATATGAAAATGGGCAGCTCCACGAAAGAGTGCACCTGTGAGGTGACTCAAAACAAAGATGATTTTTTTTTAACTAGGAGAAGAACAATTATATGTTTCCTAAGAGCAAGCTCCACTGAATGTAATGAGACTTACTTCTGAGTAAACACACTTAGGATTGCAAGATTCAGAACTATTAACACAAAAGCAACTAATGTTCTTACCAATAAAGCTGCCATCACTGGCCCATGAACGACATACAGCAACTGAGTGTCAACACTCATCCAGCAGCTGGAAGAAAAAAATATATAAAAAGAGTAAAACTGATTGTTTTTGTAATTGCTAAATTAAAAATGTATTTTGAAGGACGTGCTACTTACTTATCATTGAAGTATTTTGCTCTTGCCACAGCGTGAATTGATGCTGGTACTAAAGGAAACCCTAGAAGGATTAATTACATACATCAGGTTTCATATTATTTGAGAAGGCTTTCATGTTAGTCAGAAAATGACCTTTTAAATAATACAAAAATATTCCACATAATCTACGAAAAAATGACACCCAAGCAATTGAAAGTGCAGAAGTTTTTTAGTGCATAGGCTGTTGTGGTGATAATATTTCTCGAAAAGGAGAAACAAAAGTGGGCTCTCTTTCCATAACGTGGTCAGAGACAGACTATGCAGCCCTAAGCATGTTTACTTAGATGTAAGTCTCATTGCGCTCAATGAATAAGTGTGCATAGGATTGCTGTCTGCAAAGGCTATTGGGAGTACGGTATCTCATGGTAGCTACCACATACAAGGGCTATAAACTGATTGGTACAATTAAAAGGTGGCGTGCTAGGCTATCAGCGGCCAGAAACCTACTTTGCAGGTGATTGGAGCAGAATGCAAACATTAGGCCATCTTATGGTACCTTCCAGAAAACATGTATGTGCATTTTACACCGATTACCTGTGGGATGAGATATCAATTCATCACTGTTTATTTCTGTTTTGATATCTTCAATTCTTTGGAAAATTAGTTAGTTAGATTTTGACTAAATAAATATATGCTGAATTCTGTGATTCTTTTCAATTAATTGAGAATGTTGAAAGAGCTTTATACTTTGCCACTAATTCTTGCTTTTAGTTCTTATTACAATTGTGCTACTACAGTTATACCTCCAAGGCTCTTGAAATAAACTTGTCCTTGATGCTGCGGCTTTCTCAATAACGACATCACTGTTTCATTGACATTGAAGTTCTGCTTTTTGTCCCATACCTACTGGCTAATCATCAACTCACCTGCAGGTGTGGTGGGAGCTTTTCATTCATTCTTGACACAATGAAAGATTTACGACTATTCTCAAAGGAGTTCCTGTATATAATGATAATCCTATAATGATAATCCTTGTGGATTATGTTACAGAAATGATTCAAAGCACTCTGCAACCACAGAACCATATAAGCTTGGCAAACTTCAAAAAACAGCTTTGTCAAATTTTATTGCTTCTTCCCATGACTTTATTCCATGGGGATCTCCACTCTGAGATAACTAGAAAATGTCACCCTAGGGCAGGGCCGGATCTAGGGTTGCCAGCGCCCAGGGCAACCCAAGTGTGCCCCCCCCCATCATGCAAGGCCGCCACAGAGCTGGCGGCAGCAGCACGGGCAACTGAGCGGAGGGCTGGGAGGCCGCCCGCGCCATTCGCCTGCCCTGCTGAAGGGACGGCCGGCATGCTGCATGCTCCCTGTCCTGTGCAAGTGGCAAGCCAGCCACCCCATTCATGGGGCAGGCGAATGGCATGGGCAGCCTCCCAGCCCTCTGTGCAGCCACCTGCGCTGCCAACGCCAGCTCCTGCATGCTCCCGATGGCTGGCAGCTGCACCTGGTGCCCCCTCTTTGGTGGCGCCAGGGGCAGAATACCCCTTGCCCCCCGTCGATCCGGCCCTGCCCTAGGGTGAAAAAAAATGGTCATACAAATCCACATGGTACAAGAAGCTATAGAGGAAGGATATAATAGCACAGTGCACACTCAGTACTGAGTGTTGTATCCAGTGGAAATTTCCTCTGATGAAAGAGTGGGTTGATTTCCACAGATTCCCCTTTCCATGGCACTACTCTGACCCCACACTGCTATTCCTGGGAGGGTCTCTGACCTCCAGGGTGCATTTTGGGCTGCAGTGGGATGGCAGGGGTGAGGAAATCCTTGCTCTGCTGATTGAAACCCCTTCTCTCAGTAGAGATTCTATGTAGGATGCATCCCTCTATCTCTTACTGCTCATGTCTTCCCTCAAGCTGATGTTTAGGCCAGGAGTGGCCAAACTAAGTGGACATTCAAGCCACTATGCTAAGCCACAAATTGTGTTCACAAGTTTATTGACTTATGGTGCCATGAAAGGAAAGGCAACTGAGTGCCATAGGAGGCAAGTCACATTTTACTTGTCAAAGAATCTGCTGTGTCCTGTGATACACAATTTGACCTACCCTAGTTCAGGAGCACTTCAAGTACATAATGTATTTACCCAGTGAAAACTGAATCAACCCACGACTCAAGAACTGAAGATTTGAATAGTCTCTGAACAGGAGATGGGTGATGAAAGCAGAACAATAATAATTTTACTCTGGGAAGGATATGTTTTCACAAAATGTGAAATTGCCACAGAATAACAAGTGTTTGATTTGATCTTGTCTATAGACCCTTTCACACAATGTTGTAGAGTGACTTTAAGTTGTGTGTGTGTGAGAAGTAGTATCATGGTTACAGGCTCCACCAATCGCACACACTCATTTGAAGATGTGGTCTTTAGGTATTTCTCTGCACAGCTGGAATCCTGAAAAAGCAAGTTTCTCATCAATGGCCCCATGTACACGCAGTGGATGCACACAGGATCTTTAAAAACTCGTAGGTGAACACAGGTAAGTGGACAGTTCAACTGACCATAGCAAGATTTCTTCTCCTACCTATATAGAATTTTTGGCCTGAAGCATGAAAAGGGCTGAAGCCCTTCTCTTCAGATACAGGTTGGAGAATGATAAAGGGAAAATGGCTTTAACTCAGTTTGCAAAAAACTCATGATTAGAACATCTTTTCACAATTTTGTTTTCAGTAGACCACTTTAAACACTAAAACTAGCATTTGTTTTTTAATTGCAAACACAAGAATTGAGTAATTTAATTTTGGATGAAGATTTTCCAAACAGTGTTGAAATAAAATATCAATATTCTGATATGTTAATGTTTTTGACACGTCTTTTGGTGTTGAGGCTGTTGGAACAACATTAAAAAATCTTATAGAAACAATCTGCATTCAGGTAGCATGAATAAAAACAAGACCGTGCTTCTCTTCTGGCACTTTTCTTTCTATGAATTCTAATTTCAGCCTTAGATAACATGGGTGACTCTTGCTTGCCTGCTACACATGAGTGATTTTACATTTACTGATCTAAAATTGCAATGTGCAAATCTGCCAGTATGACAAAAAAAGGCAAGGGTTTGTTTAGAGCAGAAGAACGGTAGGGTACAGCTTTCCATTTTTAACAGTTCTGCTTAATAAAATTCAGATATTTCATTCAGTTCATCTCTCTATTAGCATTCCTATGGATACTGATTCATGTTAAATTCATGGGACTGGCACTTATTTTAACTGTATGCTTTAAACAAGATTAGGCCAGTTACAAGCTCTAGATTTATTGTTAAGTATATTGTGCCCAATCTAAAAATGAATAAAATGTCTCTCTTTGCCTAAACACTGCAATCCAGCTCATTTACAGAGGGTCGAATTAGATGAGAGGTTTGTGTTTTCTTTGTAAATAGCATCCATACAATTTGGATGGAGACCATAGTACAGAGAGGTTTTAAAAAAAAATCTTTTTCTTCTGTGCCATTTTCACAACCTGAAATGGCCTATGTGGAGCTGTTCTTTGCCCCAGTTGGGGCAAACACATAGGCACGCTGTGTGGTGCTTGTGTGTTTGCTCCAGTGAGGCAACCAGCAGTTCCATTCAGTTGTCACTGGCAGTGACAAGCTATCTCTGTTCGTCTCTTGCCTTAAAAATCCCAGCACGGGTGCCCATAAATTGGCTGTGACTTGATGGCAGTTTACACACACATGGTTGTGTGGAAACGCAGGAAAACTCAGCAGTGCATGCACACCAAGGTAGGATATATGTCATTCCTTAAGCTTTGCTAAGAATATTACACCTTCACATTGGTTCCCTTGTTGGTCTCCCTGGTGAAATCTGAATTGTAACATTGGCATGAACAATATGGACCTAAAGGTATAATTGGGCAGCTTTACTTCTTCCACTAACCACCTCCCTCCCAAGTCCTTCTTGGGAAATTCTGCGAAATTTGGGGCAGTGCCCATGTAGTGGAATTTTGGGAAGGAAAGGAATTCAGCAGGGATGTGATGCCACAGAGCCTAGCCTCTACCGTTTCCTTCAGGGGAACTGAAGATTGGTCTAAGTCCAAAAGAACATACACCAACAACAATCACTGCTGCCCCGTGCGCAGGCAGAAAGGGATAAGGAGGACTTGGCAGGGAGGAGGCTTCAATCTCAGCAGTCCCTCCTGCTGCTCCGCCCTCCCCTGCTCACCCAGACCATCTGTGATTGGGTGGCCTGACACAGTGTGGGAATAGACTGGGGCACCCTACCCCCATGTGCCACGTCTTAAGGATTGACAAGAGCACCTCGCCTGTGGCCCTGCTTGCTGTGGTGGCAAGATACCCCTCAGCTGGGGAAGGCAGGAAAAGGAAACCTCCCCCCCCCCGGTCTCATCTCATCTCAGCCCTGCACCACAATTTGCCTTCAGTAAGTCGGGAGCCTTGTTGGTAGTCCAGAGATCAGATATAATTCCTAGAGAACTCCAGGCCTTACTTGGAGGTTGGCAGACTTAAATAGGACAACATTGGTCTACCTTACAGGACTGCTGTCATGACTACTACTGACTGATGCATGCGAACTGCTGTGAACATTTAGGAAACAGACTTTAGAAACACTAAGAATTATGTTCCAAGGGCTAGAAGGAGAGCTAATAACTCAGAAAATGGACCTCCCTGGGCTTTTCAGTGGGTGTTCCAAGTTCCTGTGAACTGGGAGGATAGTTTGTAACAGCAAGGGAAGAAACAAGTTATTCATAATTTATATAGAATGGGAAAAAACACCACATACCCCAGCCCAAGAGGTAATACCAATGCAAACGCTGCTCTTCAGCAAATACTGCCACTACAATGAGCGTATGAAGATAAATGCCTTCACAAAGCATCCAGAAATAGTTGCAGCCCAGCATGTATTGGTGAAAAAACTGGAGTACTTTGCAGCTTACCTGTCAGACAGATGGAAAAAAATTAAAATATATACAGACAAGAACTGGGCAGACATCATTTTGCATACCTTAGGTAAGTAAGCAAGCAAAAATACTATTGCTAAGATACAAAGGATTTTACCTCCCTAGTATTCGTTGGATGTTTTCCACATCTCCCAGTGACTGTGAGCCACTAATAAATCAGACATATTGAGTGAATGTTCCTCTTAAATCATAAGGCTTCAGTTTCAAAGAGCCAAAATTCCAAAAGCTGCTATCAGAAAATCACACTTCAGAACACTTTTTCCAGACAGATGTTCAAGAACTAACAAATAACTAGACCTCAGTCTCAGCTAAATCATGGAAAAGAATTAGCTGAATCCTCCAGGTCAAGATAGCCTGCTTCCTAATCATTCCTCGTGTTTGCATTAACTAGTGTTATGTTTCTAGACTGAATTTCTAAAGAGACAAGTTTCTTTTGAAAAAAAAAACTTACTTGTTACTCAGGCTGAACTCTCATTAAACAAGCAGTCTAGATAAATGAGTAACTTGTATTAGTCATTCCCAGGGGTGCATTGGTTAGATGGTCAAACTAGGGCTGACAGACTAACACATCAGACCTGAGTTTAAACCCCATTCCACCAAACCGCACATGAAACCACTTCTGAACCACCACTGTATAAAGCAGAATTTCCCCAGGCTCCTAAGCTCATAGACACATTGTTCTGCAGTCATGGCAGGATTTTGTTTAACTGAAGCATCTCTCTCTAAAAGCTGCCAATCACCATCTTCTATGAACTCACCACTGCAAAGGCAAACTTTCTTCTGTTTGATTGGCAGTCAGGGATAGTTGTAAGACTGAAGTTCAGGTCTAAGAAGCAACTTCGTCATCCACAGACATGCATTTTGTGTGCATCTAAAATTAGGTTTTCTTAATCTATGGCTACAATGATTGTAGATGAGGGTGGCAGTCAAATAATGGAAACACTGTATTGCAGAGACAGGCTATGTTGGTATCAGCTGTTAAATGGTCATGTGGCTTTGAAAACAGTATTGGATTCAAATTACATATTATACAGGATACCCTTAATTGTACTTGCTGTGAGAGGCCTCAAATTTAGATCAGTGCTGTGTTGGTTGACCTTTTTAAACATATTGTTTCCGCAACATAAATCCTCTTGGTTGCTATTATACCTATCTAGTACTTTTTTATGCTAACCTTCTTCCAGGGAGCTCATACACAGGTCTGCTTTGACCATTTTATCCTCATAACAACCCTGGGGGGGGGTAGGTGAAGCTGACAGAGTGCTCCCCATTGACCTTCATGGCAGAGGCAGAATTTGAACCTGGGTCTCACAAATCAAAATCTCACACTATCAACCAGTATATTTCAGGTTGAATTGTGGGGTTCCCCCCTTTCTTTGTTTGCAGCATTTAGTATCAGCCAAAATTAGAAGAAACGTTTTTGTTGATGCTACCATCAATAGGAAAAATGGTGGTGGGTAGAGAGAATAGAGAGAAACAACTATAACGAGTAAGAAGAAAGCCAGACTGGTGATTAGAGCCAAATGCAACGTGGAAAACACAGTAAGAGGGAGTTCTGTAGAAGTAGCGCAACTTGTATGTGATAGTATGTATGATAAAGGCACAGAAAAAAAACAGTGATGGGTTTCACATTGTTGGTTTCCTGTTTGGGTCCAGGAGGGAAATTTCCTTTAGGTTTAGTAACATGTGAACTACTTCCTGGTCTTATCTCACTTTGTGATGAGCATGTTTGTTGTCCACTTGAAAGATCTTAAGGGGTTTTGCAAACACTCAAGAAGAATGTGAGGGAAACACAAATGGATTAAGTACAAAATATGCTCTTTCTCGCCTTACCTTTGCTAAATGTGAGGGGGCAAGAGATGATAAGGAACATTGTTAGCCATCCCCGGCAGGAAACAATAGCCTCGACTGTGTATAATGTACCCTCCCTGCCACCTACTTCCTCCCCTTGTCAGTGTTTTATTGCTTTCTAAAGGCAGGAAACTGGCAGACAGGGCTGTTGGGTGACTCTAAAATGGGTGAAACTTTTTGAACAGTGGGATTCACATTACAAGCCTCTCTACCATCAGACTTCATCAGCATCCCTTCCTAAGCATGATTAGGGATTCTTCACCCTGCCCTGTAACCCTGCATTGCGTCGCTTGGTTCTTTGGTTAAAACCATTTTGAATTTCTCTACAAGTCTGTGCAGTGTCCATATATTTGGGTTCCATGGTTTAATCTGTGAAGGGCTGGTTCATGACTTTCTGGGGCAAATTCAATGATAGCCTTTCCTGCCCTGCTGGAATTACTATACAAACATTTTAAGCTTCTGGGATGCCTTGCGTCTATTAAGCTTTCCATTAATTAATTCTATTAAGCTTCCCATTGAGCAATACTTCCCCTACTTCATCTATATTTCTATAGTCCCTATCACACACAGCAATCACTGTCTGTAGCTTACTGATTTGAATTCTGCAGCCGTCTTCTGAGTTAATTTTCACTCATCCACTTCAATTTATGGCTTTTTGAGAGGCTTGCTCTCCTGATGGGCAATAGGTTCGGAAAAGCTACTACACAAGGCATGAAGGATCAGCCTGGTTAGCGCTTGAAGTCATATATCATCAATTGAAAAATACATTAGAAAATGCTAGAATGAAGCATTCAGGCTTAGTGATATATTAAACTGAATTGCGTTAAACAAATATTATTCAGAACGGAGTAAACATCAAACTTCACTTATGAAGATTTATAGAATTTTCATTATACAGAAGTGGTTTAAAGATAATTGCATTCTAATCTTAAATGCAGTAGATTTCCTTGTCTGTTTTAGGTATCCCAAGTGTAAGTTCACAAAACAACCTGTACACTAGTAACCATTACATGACCAGAAGCCTCCTGGTAACTGCTCTCCAGACCAATAACTTCAGCCATCAATAGACAGAGCCTCCCTCTCAATGCTACCATCTGCTACTCTCATGGTTCGGGGGGTCACACAGCACCATCCTATGCAGTCTAAGGTCATTACTACAATCAATGGGCTAGAACATTTAGCTCGGTATAGGACTTTGCTGCAAGTCATGTATCTTCTCCTAATAGCAAAGAAAAACAAGAAAGTCACATCGGATGGAAGTCACAGCAACTTATTTGTTAAGAAACAAAACATTTTTGGAGGACAAATTAGTTAGCAATAGACAGCGGTTGGTGTGAGTGCTGGAAGAGCTGGGAAGAGTTTTTCCACAGATATCTGCAGCTTTTGGTCCACATAGCTACTGCTGGAATAATCCAGTGAACCTCTTTTGATGGCCCTCAAGGAGCTTAATGTGATAAAAATGTAAAGGCAGAACCAGCATAGGTTATGGAGATTATTATAACATCATATTGTATATGTTGCAAAATGAAATGCAACAGTGCTGTATTGGTATTGAACCTCTGATAAATGTGTCTGAAAGCCATATTTGAAAAATAGCAGCCTAATCACAAATTTTGTGCAGCTTCACAGGCCTGACTACATAGGACAAAATGCAGCCAAAAATAAGCATTTCAAAGTCACTGGCAGATTTACACATAAGCAAGTCTTTAATTGAAATCCATGGGACTTAAAAATGTTAAACTTTGATTGTTTGCACACTAGGTGCAAATGAAAACTAAGCACCTTCTCCTCCCAAGCGAATAAGAAGTGATAATTAAGAATTAAGTTTAAGAATGGAAATCACCACCACCAAAGATAAAGAGACAATTAATTAGATAGACATAAATGGAGGTAAAAGGGGAGCAAAAAGGGAGAAGTAGGATTTATTTCCAAGAAAACATGGTGGGATTTTTCCCCTCTTATGAGTATGATCATTGCTTGATTTTTATGGGGAACCAGGTCTTTATTTGGACCTTTTGGAGACTTTTTGGAGGGTCTCTGCCATCTCCAGAGGGAGGGAGTGGTAGAAATCATTGCAACCTTATATATGAGAACAGGAACCATTTTTTTAAAACAAAAAAAGCACTGTGGGGAATACAGAGCTATATTATTGCTGTGCAGAACCACAGTATTAATTCTGCTTGAGGATCACTGCAGAAAATAAGTAAACAACGCAAGTGTCCTGGTGTCAAAGCAACCTTCAGAGTTACTGCTTAAGAAACTCACAGTGCAAACCAAAACAGATCTAAAGAAGGGAGCTCTGACTCTTGAATGCTTATACTCTGAAAATCTTTTTGGTCCCTAAGGTGCCACTAGATTCAAGTCCTAAACAGAGTTATACCTTTCTAAGTCCAATGGATTACTCCAAATAAACTGGGTGCCAAATTCACTGGCAGTTACAATTACAAACCAGACTATGCATGATCATAATAGATCCTTCTCTTTCAATAAGGCCTTATCCTTGTTGGGCATCCAGTGGGGACTCAGGAATCTAGATTTTTTTTTTTTTACTAAATACATGATTTCATGCCTTTAAAAGAATTTCCTGCAGCTTATATGTGGCAGATTTTGAAAAAGAATTACATTTTTAGAAATAATTTCAAGTGGGTAGCAGTGTTGGTCTGTAGTAAAAGATCAAGATTTGGGTCCAGTAGAAACTTAAACCAATTAGATTTCCAGGGTATGAGCTTTTGAGAGTCAGACCGTCCTTTGATAGATACCATTCCATCACTTTACTATGGACTTGATCTTTAAGGTGCTACTGGACCAAATCTTGCATTTTTAGGAATTTAGTTACTACATTTACAATGTAATCCTAAGAAGAGTTACTCCAGTCTAAGGAAATCAACGTGCTTGGCCGGGAGTAACTCTTCTTTAGGATTGCACTGTTAGTTTGTACATAGATTTAAAGCCAGTGCCAGCTACTATTATTTATCAGGCATGTGTGAATGTGTGTGCCATCAAGTCACAATCAACTTATGACAGTCTCAGCAAGAGGATGTCAAGGCACATGAGAAGTAGAGGTGGTTTGCTAGTGCCTTCCTCTGCAGAATCTTCCTTGGTGGTTGACCACCTATGTACTGACCCTGCTTGGCTTCTGAGATCTGACAAGGTTGGGCTATATCATACTGCCCTTCCATTATTTGTAATATAATCAGGTTAATCCCTGTTGGCTGCTGAGCTACAAACAAGCAGTTAGGATGGTCACAGTGACTGTGGTGTAAATGCCAGTTTGTAACAGGAAGTGCTGCTGTGAGGAGAATCAAGACCTCATGCTAGGGGTGTGACAGACTGGTGGTGCCTTTATTAGGGCTGACAGGTCCCCGTACCCTCTTGATGAGAGGGGGAGTGACCCAGCATTCACCCTTAGGGACTCCTTGTGCACTCCTGGTATCTAGGTGATGATGTCACTGGGCAGGCTGCAGGAGTGCTCGCACTTTGCGCTGGGCCAATTCTTAAATCATTGGCCTATTTAGAGCCCAAATTGGCCCAGTGCAAATCATGGGAGCATTCCCACAGCCTGCACAATGACATCACTCCAGGGAGTGATGTCACACTGTGCCAGGAGTGCTCCTCAGGAGGCCCATTCCTGCCCTTTCCTTCCTACTGGCCAGGTGAGTGGTGGCGGGGTAAGAAAGGTGGGATCGGCAATCGTAGCCTTTATACACTATCCATCCTCGCTGGACAAGAGATAGCGATATTTTGGAAAGTTAATTGTTTGGAGACAGGTCTTTGTAGAAGACTCCAGAGGATCAAAGCAGGGGAACAGCAGCAACCAGAAAACATTTTGGTCATCATACAGTCATATCAGCACAACCCAAGTACACAGGTCCAACACATAGTTCTCTATAAACAGTATATAAAAATGGACTCATTTACTATAATTCCATTTTGCTGTGATGCAACTCCTTTCATAGGCAAGCAATGCCTATGTTTAGATTTCTATTTCTCAGGTTAGAGTTCTATTCCTAAGTGTACTTTTCTGATGTATGTTCAAGTACACAGCACTCACATATACATATCCTTAGTGACACTTCAATTAATAACTTTGTGCATTATCCACAATTCTGGTCACATCATCTCAAAACATCAATGGTGCTTGTAGTTGATATACAGCTGAAAATGTCTCCCACTGTCTGTTAGTACTGCAAATGACCTACAGTTTATTACATTTATTGTTTGAATTCAGACTGAAGAAGACACTAGGACATTTTCCTCAGACAATATATTTCTGTCTCAAACAGGATTGCATTGAATTTGGATTATTAAACTGGCTCTGGATATTAGATCATTGTTCTCTGACAGCACGCTTAAATTCCAAGTGTCCATAACTTGGAATAAATAAGAAACAGACCTTTTCCAAAATACCACTTGACTAAGCAGTGTAACTTTAAATCATTTTCTGTCAGAACATATTATAGCTGTTGATATGTCACTACCTATTTTCAGATTAGGAGCATTTCACAAAATCCAGTTGTACTTAAAAAAATGACAATTGAAGTCTCATCCAGAGACCGATGATTAAATTTGCTTTTTATCTATTTAAATACTTTTTCCCAAGGTATTTCATTTATTAGGGCAGTGGTAATATTATCAGGAATGCACAAGCAGAGGAAGATCACAAACAGTAGAAAACAGGGTCTATGCATTTGATATTCGATTTCTGACAATGCATAAAACTTGGTGACCAAAGGGCTGCTATAGATGCTGCATTATGAAAAATGCAGGGCTTTTTTTCTGGGAAAAGTGGTGGCTGAACTCAGTGGGTTGCCCTCAGAGAAAATGGTCACATGGCTGGTGGCCCCGCCCCCTGATCTCCAGACAGAGGGGCGTTTAGATTGCCCTCCACGTCGCTCGGTGGCGTGGAGGGCAATCTAAACTCCCCTCTGTCTGGAGATCAGGGGGCAGGGCCACCAGCCATGTGACCATTTTCAAGAGGTTCCGGAACTCCATTCCCCCGCGTTCCCCCTGGAAAAAACCCTGGAAAAATGATATATAAGTCAGTTGGGATGGCTTCAAAAACTAGTTTTATTGTAACAGGCACAATGGCAAAACAAAATCTCAAGAGGAAAACAGGGACTTAAACCTGACCAATGCTGAGGAGGTACAACAGGGTCACATTTGATTGCGAAAGTGGAAGGCTTTTTTTATTAAATGAGGTTATTACTCTGAAGTTGAAAAGGAGAATCAAGAGGGTTGAAGCTTTCCAAGAGGCTTAGAGAGTTCTTGAAGAACTCAAATATCAAATTGCACTTATCCTAAAATAAACTACAATAATATTGTTGAGAAAGTCCACCAGGGCCAGCAGTTATGGCACAAGAGGACAGGCCACCTCATGAATTAGAGAACAAGAAGCAGAGTTTAGTAATCCTAAACTCTGCTTCTTGTTCTCTAATTCATGAGGTGGCCTTTCATTCATAACAGAATGAAATAAGTAGTGGGGAAATGATTTAAGACAAGTGGAGGATCTGCAAATACTTGCAGAAGTCATGTAATTTCCCCCTTCCCCAACTATTTCCTCTTTCCGTTCCCTAAAACCCCCAATAGCCCCTCTCCCTTGCCAGCTTCTTCTCAATCCCCCTCCATCTAGGGGGCACACTCTGGTGGCGGGCAAACGCCCAGGGATTTGCCCCCTCACCCACCAATCCACCAGCAATCGGCGGGAGGTGGCAAGCCCCCTGGAGATTGCCCACCACTAGTAGGAACCGCAAGAATGCTTCTGGGAGTGACGTTGTCTTGCTGGCCATGAGAGTGCTCCTATGCTTCATTTGGGGCTAAATTTGGCCTCAAATGGGCTGAATTGGCCCTGCGCAGAGTGTGGGAGAGCTCACACAGCTGGTGCAATGACATCATTCCTGGAAATGACATCATCACACATGCACCTGCAGGCTACCAGGATCTACCAAGAACTCTTCAGAACCAGTCCAGGACAACCCTGGGCCTAGTGGCCATGAACAGCCTTTTGTCAAGTATTCTTATATCTTTTCTTTCAATCCAAGTAACCTGCCCTACAGTTACAGTTAATATAAAGAACCTTCAAGTGTAATAAAACTGGGTGTTTTGTTGTTTGCTGCACTATTCAATACTATCTTTATTGGCTCTGTCTTCAGTTTGCTCTCCTTCCCTTCTGCTAGCAGCCACTGCATGGGAAAAGTATGGCTTAGTAGTGTGCTGCCAGCTACGTGGTAAGGAACCCCTAAGGACTTGTAGGCAGCACTTCATTTTCTCTGGATATCCTGCTTCTGGATATCCTGGGATATCGGGTTGGTCATTGTGGGAAACCATGTGCTGGACCAGGTGGACACATGGTCTGGTCCAAACAGGCTCTTAAATTACTTTCTTTTGAATATTTATTTTTGAAATAGATTTCAAACGTATTTAGATTATTCTGTCTTTGGGTCACCACTGTGGAGAAAAGCATAGTATAAATGAAGTAAATAAACAGAACTGTTCCCATCACTCACATGGTGAAGACAGATGTATTTTGGTTTTTTCCTCATCCCCTTTCCAAGTATTTATTGGATAAATTTAGGGAGTGTATTTGAGTATACGTCTTACTTCAGTAGGCAGATAATGATCATATTCTTATTATGGTCTTACTCCAGGGAGCTCAGGATTACATGATGGGATGTAATGGCACTTTTGTTCTAGTAACAAGCCTATTACAGGAGACCAAAATTTAACTCACTGATCACTATACTATAGATGAAAACCAAGTGGGATGGGACAGTAAATGGTAGATAACCTTAGTTTCTTGTATATTCCTAAATAAATAAATAATAGACTGGAAATTTTTCTTTCAGTAGAAAGTATGGTGATATTCATAATACCAAAGCTGAACCCCCTATTACTCTTTAATGGAAAAGGCAAGTACAGAGGTGACATTCCTAGCATATATTGGGAGGAAAGAAAAAGATTTTCCTATAATAGGACATTAACTTTCTCAACAGAAAAAAGCCCACAAAGGAAAGAAAAAAACCTTCAACATTCAGTCAAGTTTTCTGCTTCTAGACAGATGCTGTCACAATAGGAAAATTTTCCTAAGTGGTTGTTTGGTATTCACAGGATAACAGATTAAATCTGAGTCACTGAAAACTTCATTCATGTGGGATGTGGGAGGTTTTGCTTTGAAAGCACCAATGGAGTAGATTCTTTAGAATGGAATGGATTGCATTCAGCATTGTATTTACTTTGGGGTCAAATGTTTCATTTATTTAATATCAAAGAATCAAATGACAGCCAACTGGTTTTCTCCTGCATATTGTAAGACAATAATTTCTAGTCTCAGGGCTTTCAGGAAAGTCAGCACCTGACAGCTACAAGAAAAAGGTTGCAGGCAAATAGGGAAATATCTCACAGAGAAACTAGAGTATTTGGGGGAGAAGCTAATACCAGAGACATTAAAATCAGATATTAGAGAAACTGAAGACCCATTCACGAAGAAACATATTTTGAGAGAGGTAGATAAAAAGCTGGTGAAATTTGGTTATCTATAATTTTGGAATTGCGAGTAAAACTTTAGATCAATACAGAATACCTCATCAAGATGCCAGTGATGAGATAAAATCTTAAGGAACAGGAGAGAAGATGAAATGCTTTCTGACTGAGCAAACAAAAATATAACGAATGTCCCCAAATATAGTATTGTTGGAAGAAAATATGCTATTCATTTTCAACATCTAATTTTATAAAGAGAGTGATGTACAAGCTTAAAGAGGTTTTTAAAATGAACAAAATACAAGTAAACCCAAACCTGTAATTATTAAAACTGATGAAAATGGAAATACACTTTAATATTATTCTTGTTCACGTCATAATATAATGAGTGCACAATAAAAATAGAATCATATACAAGGAACAACTTAAACAATATAAATACAATACAATCAAAGAGATAATATCTGGTGAAATGTGCATCAACAGTTCTGGGTAAGTAGATCATCTTTAATGTCGGAAATGTCCATGGTTATACATTTCAGAGATATAACTGATTTTGTCTGTAGTGGCCAAACAAGAAGGCTACTACAAGTAGCCAAACAAGTTTGTGGTCCCTTAAAGTGTTATACACAAGCTGGGGACCTGCAAAACTCACGGGGATGAAAATCCTATGCCTCCACACCAACCCCCATCTTTTTTCCAGCCCCCACCTTTCCTCTCTTTAGGTTCCCCCTCCATGTTTTCATCTTTCTCTCCCCTCCCTCTGCAGACTTTTCTCTGTCCTTTCCGCATCTTCTTCTCTTTCTCAAGCTTTTCTCCACCCCACCCCTCCGCATTTTCCCATTTTCTGTGAGTCTAACAGCTAGTCTACACAAGGAGGATAATACTGCAAAGCACTCATGGTCTCATGTACAGGCATGGTTCCAAGCAGCACAGTAGACCGAGATATATTAAATCCCTAGCAATCTTCATTCACAGATATTCTGGCCAACCTCCAGGTGGAGCCTGGAATTCTCCCAGAATTACAAGTGATCTCCAAACTAGGAGATCAGTTCTCCTGGATGAAATGGAAGCTTTGAAAGACCAAATTATGGCATATCACCATTGAGCTTCCTCCCTTCCCCTAACTTTTCTGTCCAAAGGGTTGCCAGGTCCCCCTGGCAACCAGCAGGAAACTTATCCACTGCTGGGGGTACCCGGAAGGGACACCAGGGTGTCACTTGGGAAGTTCTGGTATTTCTCAAAAACAATTTGGTTTATCATAGATGTGCTTCCCCACTTCCCCTTTCCCAAACGGAGGGAATTGGTGAGAGTCTGCTCACCATAAGCAGACATCTGGTAAGGCTAGCTATCCCTAAACACTACTCCCAAATCTTCAGGAATTTCTCAAGCTGGAGTTGGCAACACTACATGCAGAGTATCTGTCATTTTGGTGGGCATTTTACTAGCTATCGATAAAAATATTGTAAATTATAAAGATGCAAGAATTACTACATTTGGACAAAAGAAGACGTAGAATGTAATGAGGCACCTTTTGTTAGTGGTTTTTATAAAGCAAGTTTTATCAGAAAGTTTGCAATAATGTATAACATTAGTCATTCAATTATAACTAACATTTAGCAACACATTAGTCCCCTTTGATTTTCTATGTAATAATAAAATGCATGAGTGAATCAGTGATTTGCTTTAATATGATTTTTACTTTAACGTGATTAATATAGTGCAACATGATCAGTATAGTGTGGTATTCATGTTAACACTACTGGGTATGTGACATTACAAAGATCGCAAAGATCTTTCGTCTGTATATTATAGGCCATGTTACTTAGAGAACGAACTTTGCAATCCTGAAAGGGGGGGGGGCAAAAGCGCCCAGGAAGGAAACAAGGAGTGACGATGGTGTAACCTGGGATTATGTGGTTGTAACTAGAGATGGGCACGATCTGCATTATGATCTTAAAAAACCCACGATAATGGTGATCGCGCGATCGTGAATCGGTGGATCGTGCTTGTCGACGGCAAACGATCCAGTGGTCGGGAGGGGCCCAGATCGGGGCTGGATCGGTGGCGATTGTGCTCGGATCGGGAAGCCAGACACTCAGGCACCAGCAATCTATTCCCCTGGCAACGGAGCCAGGGGAAGGCCTGAGCTACTCTGTCCTCCTTCTGTTGCCCAGGAAACCCCGATGGAAGCCCAGCTTTCCTTGATCAGCAGGGCTTCCTTCCAACCACGGAGCAGCAAAGCAGTCACAAGTTGGGAGAAGACACCCAGGGGAGGGAGGGGGAAGGGGGTGTTCTGTAGCCATGGGCACTCCAATCTCATTCCTGCAAACCCTGATAGGCAGCTCTGACGGCCAAACACAGATGGCCAAACACAAACACAGATGCCGCCGGCATCACCCACTGTTCCTGTATCGCTGGGAACAGCGGGGCACCCCTCCGCTTTTGCCTCCACGATCCATGATCCACGGCTTGGGAACGGGAGATGATTGGTGTGGATTGTTAAATTGGGATCGTCGCCAGCGCCGATCCATGATCAGCTGGATCGTTATTTTTTTTTGGATCGTGCCCACCTCTAGTTGTAACCCCCACACGATGGGGGGTGTCATAACCCCCATAACAGTGCAGCAGCCCAGCACTGCTCCACCCAGGTTTTTCACTGGTGCCCGGCCACAGCGGCTTTCCTCTGTAGGTCATGTTACTTAGAGAACGAACAGTGCAATCCTGAAAGGGGGGGGCAAAAGCCCCCAGGAAGGAGACAAGGAGTAACGACGGTGTAACCTGGGCTTACGTGGTTGCAACCCCCACATGATGGGGGGGCATCGTAACCCCCCATAACAGTGCAGCAGCCCAGCACTGCTCCACCCAGGTTTTGCACTGGTGCCTGGCCACAGCGGCTGGGTGCAGGTGTAACTAGGGCGTAAATCCTTGTGCTGGTGTACTGAGGGAGGGCCAAAGAGAGGGGAATGAGTTAGTCCACTCCCTAAGCCATTTCAGGCATGAGAACATGGAAAGTTATGCCACAAAAAATGATGTGTAGCCCATGGACACCCATTGTAGGGCAGGCACCTCTGTGGGGTGCAGTGAGCCCAATCACGGGGATCTTTCTGCCTTGTGCTCCTGCTCTCTGCAGGATGGGGGAGTTGCATTGACAACTGGCTACAGCAAATGCAGCGCAGCCCATGGAGTGGTTATGCCTCTTCTTGCCACTCACAGTGCTGTCAACTGCAACTGCCCTGCAATTAGTGGATTCTGCCAGCGTTGCTGGGGCAACTGTGGAGCGTTCTCTCCTGGCCGCACCTGGTAACGCCTGGCTGGGCTTGCCATGACAGCACTGCACACTTGTGAAAGTCCTTTGAGAGAGGGCAAGTGGTACCGGAAATCTCTGGGCAGCCACACGATGGTGGGAAGCCAAAGCTTAGGTTTGCACTGTTAATACATTAATGATAGCCATTTTGTTATGCATGGTTATTATTTGGGTTGCATTTTAAAGCTGTAAGTTATTTGGTAAATTGGTCACATTGAGATATCCTTCTGCCTTTCCACCATCTGAGTCTAGTCCAGCATCCTGTACCACACAGAGACCAGTAAGTTGGCCTGAAGTACCTATTCCAGTATTACTTATATTATTTTGGCTACAGATAGAAGCCAAGTAGAACTGCATCACTAGCAATAAACAGTGTGACCCTAAGCAGTGATCCTTCTAAGCACATTGACTTCACTGGATGCAGAAGTGTGTAACTCTGCTTAGGATGTCACTCTGACTGCACTAATAAAAATTTTGCTTTTGCTGTGAATTCAACTAGATAGGCTTCTGCAATGCACTCTTTTTGAGCCTTCCTCTATTTACAGTAAGGGGATAATAACACTGGCCTACCTTACAGGGTCATAGTAAAAAGTTATTAAAAGTGAAGATTATTGGTAAAAAGTACAGAATGGAAAATGAAAGTTATATATCAATATTAAGTATTATCATTAGGGTCTGAATCTATTTAATTGTCATTCTACTGCACGCAATACATATCATTTTCTTGAAATTCATCTTTGCAAAAGACCAATCTTTATGCTTCTTGGTAAGTACCCCCACCCAGGGGGGGAGGGGAAAATGCACTAGAAGAATAATTTGAATAAAGTCCATCCATCAGAAAATACTAGTGGCGGGAGGAATTAAGAAGGATAAAATTTGAGAGATTAATAACAGTTAATTGGAAGACAGAGCTGTCTCAGTCTCAGTCAATGAATATGGAAAAAATCTGCAGTCTGTCCTTGTATTCTTAACAGAGCTGAACTTTGACACACTGGCCACATATAGTAACTTAGTTTAGTAAGGAGCTGAGAATTCCTTAAACCCAGGGCTTTTTTTCAGCTGGAACGCGATGGAATGGAGTTCTGGAACCTCTTGAAAATGGTGACATAGCTGGTGGCCCCGCCCCCTGATCTCCAGACAGAGGGGAGTTTAGATTAATCTAAATTCCCCTCTGTCTGGAGATCAGGGGGCGGGACCACCATGTGACCATTTTCTCCAAGGGCAACCCACTGAGTTCCACCACCTCTTTTCCCAGAAAAAAGCCCTGTTTAAACCTATTTCAGAATCCAAATTCTCATCTCCCAAACCAACATATTCTTTATGACATAAGTTTTCTCTAGATTTCATCAGCATTTCCAAACTTGGCTCATGTTTGTCATGGGGTTTAAGCCCTTTTGGAATACTTTTAAACTCGACACTGCAAAACATAGAGGTCAGTGGTGTGATTCAGAATCTATTCAGAAAAGAGACAAAGAGTTTAGAAAACAAATGATATGAAAAAGGCTAAAGCAACTGGAGATATTTAGTCTAAGAAAACAAAAACCGAGGGGTGGCAGATGCTAACCATTGTCAAGTACATATAAAGGACTCAAGAAAGTACTGAGTGTTCAGCCTGATGGCAGGACAACTGCTTACAAAAATAGGATGGTAGAATTTGGTTAAATGTGATATAAAAAATCTTAACTCAGAGCAGTAAGAGCACTCAATGAGATTTGTTCTGTGGAGCGAATATGGAATAACACATGCCTAGGTTGAGTATCACCAGCTGCATAAAAAGGAGGTGAGGATATTGTTAGCAGGAAGCCTCAAGGGTTTATTTTCCTGGCTGAACCTAAATTCTCAGCCTGATTCACTTTACTGCAGACTGAAATGTATCAAAACAGCTCATTGAAACAGTGGGAGAGTAAGAAGGGATTGCTCAGCATATCTGAAATAGTGCTGAAACTAGGAAACTGCACAATTGGATTCCTTTCCTTATTTGAAGAAGCTGAAATATAGAGTAGATTGTTCTCTGAGTCATTTATCAGTGAACGGGTTGGTTCACACTTCCAGCTGATGGTGTAATCAGATGTTTAAATGCTATGGGCCAAGGAGCCTGGCAGCAAGTCTGCTGACCAGGAAGAGAACATGGCAGGAGTACAGAGAATGGTGGCCTAGATGGTGGAGACAGAGGAAGGGCCAAATGGGGACCTGCCAATCCAGCAGAGGAACAAAAACCCCAGTTACAGCCCATGGACCAGGTGTGGCCTGAAACCAATGCAGCAGGATAAGGATGGTTGGCTATTGCTGCCACAGTTGGAGGTGATGGCATTCCCATGAGCTTATGTTGGGCATTGGAATGCTGGAGTGGGGGTGGGCCCCAGGGGTGGGTCCAAATTCTTGGGAGGGTTTTAAAAGAGGTGGTCTGGAGGAGCCTGGAGTGTGTGGAGTGAGGCTGGATCAGGTCAGCACGGCCCTATCTGAGGAAGGAGTTAGGAAATTCCCTGGGGAGGAAGGACAGTGCAGAACACTTTTATGTACCTTGTGAAGGACTGATTAAGATTGCTTGCTTGGAAGCTGCCTGGAGTAAAACCTGTGGGAAGGAGATGAACAGAGCAACACCCTGTCCCAACCTTGCTGTGCTCCTTGCTCCTCCAGGTAGCCCAAGATTTGTCTGCTCAGCTTACAAATGCTTTCCCCCATTTCAAAAATCAAAATTTCAAAAATCTCCATGTGCCATAGAAAATTAGTATATTAGTGGGAGGATTAGGTTAGGAATTTTCTGACTTGCTAGCTTTTCATGAAGTTTGAAAAGGAAGCATTTAAATGTGCAGTTTCCTCCCCTGCTATCTGAAATGGCAGAATCCATCAAGCGTAGGCAGAAAATCTTTGATTCCCTCTATGACATGCTCCCACTGCCTGCACACCTGCTAAGTTCATCTCTGATACAATTGAAAAAGGGTAAAGAAGACCCTAATGGAGGCAGCAATGCTCTGCCCATACTTCAAAATAATTAACTTGAATTGCAAATTTTAAAGGTAGGTATGCTACAAAAGGCTCAGATGGTCTGGAGGGGAAACAGCCAGGACTTCAATTGACAGCTTGATGTCACTTCAAATTGTAAGTGCCTAGGATGTTATTGCTGACAAAGTAGCTGGAATTACCGTGCAGGATAGTGAGGAAGCAACTAACAGTGCAATCCTAAGCAGAGTTGCTCTAGTCTAAGCCCATTGATTTAGACTGGAGAAACTCTTCTTAGGATTGCATTGAAAGCCTGTTATTAGCAGGAGACTGTTGTGGAACCCAGAGCAGACAAATATCAGTCAGTGGTGCTGACAAAAGAAAAGGTGCAATCCTAACATGGGACACGGAGTTGGAACCAGCTAGCTTTTTGCTCCATCTCACTCAGTTCCCCTTTTTATTACAGGTTCCATCACACATGGCATTTGCACATGTAGGTACCATGCGGCTTTTTAATTGTCAAAGGGGACCACCGTACTTCATTTTCACATGTGGAAAAGCTAGTCAGATCCAACCCCATTCTTTATAATGTGTAGTTCTGCCCGGAATAAGCACCTACCATCTCATCTTTTCATAGCATTTTTGTAGCAAAAAAAAATGTGTTGTCTTAGCTTTTGAAATCCAAAGTTCCAACACAACAGATTCTCATTGTAATAAAGTCAAGGGACAGCACAGTACTTACTGGATCTTTTTTTACCAGACCTGGTTCAGACACAACAGCAATGAGGTAGGCGAGTGTAAACACAGAGTTCAGAACGTAAGAAAAAAACAAATTCTTATGCAGTGTTATCCTTTGACAGCTGAGGCTTCTGAAAGAGAAGCACCACAAATTGTAAATTAGTGTTTTGATTCTGATGTCACTTTGCAACAAGCACATGCTGGCAACTGTCTTTGAAGAATGCAAGCTGGCAACAGGCAGCTGGAGAACACATGGCTGGCACTGAGGCCCTGGGAGCTAACAGAGGTTTTTTTACACCTGTTTAAAGCCACATGTTTTCCTGATCACATTGTAAAGACCTCACAGCCTGCATTCTGAACCTTGGGCCCAGAGGACCAAAAAAATACCCTAAAGTAAAAGTGAGGATGTACATGAATGCAAATGATGAATTGCGGAATTACTACTCTGTAAGGTCGTGTCCTTTAGAGCATTTAGATGGAAATGATAGAATGTGGTAGGAATGGGTAATCAGCAGAGTGAAGAACCTTGGCCTGGAACGTCCCTGTGTGTCAGGATATTTGGATTCGTATTATGCATGGTTTTGATTCCTCTTTGGATGACACAAGAAGAGACAATTTCCTGTTTAAATATTGCCAAAATAATCAAGAAAATGGCCTATTTTTCATGATTTCCACACTTTGGAGCCAATTTTTTACTAGAACGAATCAAAAATTGTTGTAGCATTATGCAATTGTCTTGGTGCTGCACACTCTCAGGTTTAAGAGCATGGTTTCTCCTTAACTATGATTGCCCTGATTCAGTATCTGGTGTGTGGAGAACCAATGATGACAAGCCTGCTATCGCATATAAGGCCACATATTAGGCCAAGATAACTACAATGCCAGTACACGTGGTGAAGTATGTAACCTAGAGTAGAAGGATGTGAAAACATAAAATGTTCTTTTTTCAACTGTCCCCTTTAATACATACAGTTTATAAGTGATTAAATAAATGAAGTAAATAAATAAACACAATGCCCAGTATAAAAGTCTCCTTTCCACAAGGAGATTCTGTTTCTCCATGAATGCATAAAGTACAGTGTGAACACGAAGCATAAAGATATAAAGGCTAGTAAATTTAACTTTGCATTTTCGAACTAATGGTACTTCCCCTCTCTGTTAGGAGAGGCTGCATTATGGCAGATCTGGCCATGTGGACTCATGGGTAGACTATTGAATGCACTGTACATGGATCTGCCCTTGAAGACTACTCAGGTGTTCAAGCTTTTTTAATACTGGGAGCTGGGCAGAGTATTCATATTGCAAACATTCTGCAGTCACTCCAGTCAGTTACTGGGTTCAGTTCAAGATAACGGTTTTCACGTACAAAGCACTTCACGACTTTGGACCTACATATATTCAGGACTGCCTCTCATATGCTATGCTGCGACAGCTCTGCTGATCGGAGAAAGCCTTCTGAAGATGCTAACTTGCAAATGAGTAAAAGCTGTCTGTACCTGTGCATTCTTGGTTGTGGTTTCCACCTTGGATAATGGCCTGCCTGAGATGGTCAGGAGAGCTACTACACTTCTATCATTATGCAGATTGTGTAAGCAGAATCGCTCAGGAGGGCATTTTCATTAAGGCATGAAAACTGTTGTAGAACAGAACAGTTCAGGAGAGTACTTTAAGGGAAAAGAGTTATAGTCTATTCTGTTGTATATTTTATGTATTATCTTGCTCTTACACCATTGTGTCTAACATTTATTTATTTATTTGCTGCAAAACTAGTCTCACAAACCTTTCATAATTCAAAACAGCATTTGGATAGGATTATTTTAGGCAATTTTGCACAGGATCTTAGCTAATAAATATATTTATTTATATTTCAATTTATATACCGCCCATCCCCAGGGGCTCTGGGTGGTGAACAGTTTAAAATCAATAAAAACAAGAAAACAATACTAAAATCAATATACAAAACAATAATGAAATAAATTAACCAAGTGCAATGGTGGGGAGACCCCCCCCCGAAGGTGGGAGGCCGACATGGCACCGTCCCCTTCAACCACCGAACGCCTGGCGGAACAGCTCTGTCTTACAGGCCCGGCGGAACGATCATATGTCCCGCTGGGCCTGGGTTTCCATGGACAGAGCGTTCCACAAGGCTGGGGCCAGGACTGAAAAGGCCCTGGCCCTGGTTGAAGCGAGGCGGGCTTCCTTAGGGCTGGGGACCACCAGTAAACATTTATCTGCTGATCGAAGCAGTCTCCGGGGAACGTACAGGGAGAGGCAGTCCTGAAGATATGCCGGTCCCAACCCGCTCAGGGCTTTAAAGGTAAGAACCAATACCTTGAACCTGATTCGGAATTCAACCGGAAGCCAGTGCAGCTGGCGCAGGACAGGTGTAATATGTGACTGGTAAGATATACCAGTCAGGACCCGTGCTGCCGCATTCTGGACCAGTTGTAGTTTCTGGATCAGGCCCAGGGGTAGCCCAGCATAGAGTGAGTTACAGTAATCTAGCCTGGAGGTGACCGTTGCATGGATCACTGTAGCCAGGTACTGGGGCGTCAGGTAGGGGGCAAATTGCCTGATCTGACAAAGATGGAAAAATGCAGACTTGGCAACTGCCGTGACCTAGGCCTCCATCGATAGGGAGGCATCCAGGAGCACGCCCATATTATTGTATGGTAGGGGCTGATACAAAGACAACCAGTCCACATAACAGTGGATATCTTAATTGAGTCAGTGAAGAATGCAGAAACTTGAAGAAAATACTTACTTGAAGTAGAAGAAAATCCCCAAGGAAATCAACAGGGAAGTTATAGACAGTGCATGTCCTACTATAGCCATATAATATAGTATCATTATCATCTGAAATTTAAAAAAAATATTAAATGCAAGACATCCAGAAGTTCTTCAGAGATATATTAGGCAAATGTAACCTTGCCTGAGCTACCAAAGAAGATCTTTGTGCAGAACACATGGATTTCTGCTCTGGGATCTCCATGAAGGGCCCCTCATCCATTCATTACTGCATAGATTTCCTGAGGGTGGGTTGGATCCACTCAGCTTTTTCCTTCAGTCTCATCCAATTCCTTTTTTATATTACAGCCCCAATCTCATATAGCTTGTGTCCATGAACATTCCATGATCCTCAGCATAACCTTCTTTGGTGGTCAAAGGGGACCGCTCCTTCCTTTTTCAACAGCAGAAACATTGGTTGACTCCAACCTGATATTTCCATGTAGGTTACATTTTTGTCACCATGTTAGTATAGTCTACAACGACTGTGTGCAGCACACCACCGTGTTAGGTGTCATGGGCTTATTTGCCTACCATATCCCATTAGTCAGTAGTCTAGAATTCTATTGTTTTGGAAGCATATTTTGCAAACTTTCTGTTATACAAATCTTTTTGTTAGTACTGCTGGCCTCACTTTCTCAGCCATGCACATGCCAATAAAAGCCCATGATGAGACCATACTAACCATCTTCTAAGAATCTGAAATAAAGGGATAGGGAACCCTGGTCTCATAGTCACAGAGAGTTCACTGCTTTCATAATCTTCACTAAATCATTCCTACATTGATATTGTTAGGAACATAAGAGAAAAAAGAGAATATGGGAGCCAAACTGAGCAACAGGAGAGCAATTCAGATGGTTCAAAGCCAGTCCTGCCCTAATATGCTACCAGTAGTTGCTTCCCAGCTTACGGTGGTCTGCTTGGTATCTACTGGGACATGTTCCTTCTCTATAACGGTCCCCACTTTATGGAAGAGGATGTGAGGGGAGAGCTATAGTTAAACTTAAGAGGTGCAGTAAGGCCTTTTTGTGAGAACTTTTAATAGGTTTAAGCAGCAGGCATTTTCTTGGGAAGAGAGGATTAATTTTTTTTTAGTATCCTTTTATTCTTGGAATGGTAAGCTGCCTTGAGCCACAAAGGATAAGTGGGTTATAGATACAGGGGCAGTGAGTGATTCTGAGGCCCTGGACAGAAGTCTAGGATAAGACCTAGAGTCACTGCCATCCTCCCTGGTTCCCCCTGCCAGGGCCAAAAAAGCAGCGGTCCTTGCCTCATGTGTGGCAGGTGGGATCTATGGCTGGAAGCTAGTTGCCAGAGCCCTGGATGCAGCAGGCACAAGTTAGTTGGCTTCCTGAGCCCTGGACACAGTGGACATGAGCGGCTTTTGTTGTGAGCAGGATAGCACAAGTCTGGGTAGCAGTGGTAAGAACCTATTCTTTTTCTTCTCCCACCCCTCTGTGGTCATGGAAGCTTGCACCCCCAGCATGGGTCCAGGGCAGCTGCACCTGTTGCCCACTGGCTAAGATCACCCATCTAGATATTTAAATAAAGGGCTTTTTCTCCTGGTGGTACATGCCAGTACACAGTAGCAGCACCTCTTTTGGCTGGCAGGCTTGGGCTCCCGAGGGGCTGAGCTTCATGAGTACTTGCACGTTTTTGTTTTATTTTTAAGAAAAAGAGTACTGTTGAAATAAGTAAGACCTGGATAGCCCAATCTTATGAGATCTTGGAAGCTAACCAGGGTCAGCCTTGGTTAGTAATGGGAGACCACCACAGAAGTCCAGGATCACTATGCAGAGGCAGGCAATGGCAAACCACCTCAATTAGTCTCTTGCCTTGTAATCCCCAGCAGGAGTCACCATAAGTTGGCTATAACTGGATGGCACTTTCCAAATAACAAAACATTAACTGGGTAGATGTACTATTTTTTTAAAGAACTAGAGGTGGCAGGAAAGGAGAGCAGAACCTGCCCAGTTCCATCCACTAACCTCTCTGTACTTTTTTACCTCGCATGCTACGCTCCTAACCAAACCTGCTTCAAGAGCTTTCTGGGCAGAAAAAATCTGGGTGAGGATGGGACACATTGTCTAGAGGTAAACCGTGGCTGTGGTGAGGGCTCATTTCTTTTCACTACATGCTGTTGTGTAACCACCATCCTACTTTAGATATTGGAATGTTCCTGTCCTTAAAAGAAGGATTCTATGACCATTATATTTCATGTGGCACTGAACGTTTCTTAACATAAATCTAGCTCAATTAACATCTTGTAAATTTCTAATTACTCAGTTTGTTCTTTATGTACCTATATGGGAATTAAAAGAAAACATTTGAAACGCTAAAAGGAAATAAACCATTTTTTTAATTTAATTAATTAAAGGAAGACAGAAGATACTCAATCTTCAAGAGATAACAACAACAACAACAACATTCGAGTTATATACCGCCCTTCAGGACAACTTGATGCCCACTCAGAGCGGTTTACAAAGTATGCCATTATTATCCCCACAACAAAACACCCTGTGAGGTGGGTGGGGCTGAGGGAGCTCTGGAAGAGCTGTGATGGACCCAAGGTCACCCAGCTGGCTTCAAGTGGAGGAGTGGGGAATCAAACCCGGCTCTCCAGATTAGAGTCCAGCACTCTTAACCACTACACCAAACTGGATCTGGATGTATATGAAGTTTCCTCCCTCTGAAGAGGGGGAATTGTTTTCACATGCCTGGAATCTGTGCAAATAACCCTCATGCTCTGCTGCAAATTATTTCTGTTTTATTCTCATCTGTATTTTAGGTAAATAATGTTCATATGACTTCCCATGAATGACATACTTAATAGGAGTCAGGTGTCCACTGGCTATTCCAGCCAATGAAACCTGTACAGATGTTCAGTTGATTGCCTTTGAGATTATCATTTATTTTTGCAGGAGAAAGTCAACGGTTTTCTGGGAATATTAAAAGGCACATGAAGACATAAAGCTGCCTTATATTGAATCAGACCATTGGTCCATCTAGGTCAGTATTGCCTACTCTGACTGGCAGTGGATTGGCAGGAAGTCGCAGACCAATGTTTTTCACATCACCTATTATCTTATCCTTTTAAGTTGAGGTGCAGATTGAACCTGTGACCTTCCAGATGCAAAGCAGATACTCTACCATCAAGCCACATGAATAGTGGTGCAGCAAAAACTGAAAATCATAATCATGGATTACTAATTTAATTTGCTCCCCACAGATACTATTTTACTAACAACAACAACATTCGATTTATATACTGCCCTTCAGGACAACTTAACACTCACTCAGAGCGGTTTATAAAGTGTGTTATTATTATCCTCATGACAATCACCCTGTGAGGTGGGTGGGGCTGAGAGAGCTCTGAGAGAGCTGTGACTGACCCAAGATGACCCAGCTGACTTCAAGTGGAGGACTGGGAAATCAAACCCAGCTCTCCAGATTAGAGTCCTGCTGCTCTAGTCTTAACCACTACACCAAACTGAGTTGTATACCTGTGCCCCCAAATTACTAGGCCATTTACAATTCAAACTGAGATGTGTTTGGAGCTTATGTGCTAGGTTAGTGTCTGTGCCAATAACAACAACAACAACCACTGCCACTCTTCTAGACAGATTAGTGCCCCACCCAGAGCAGTGAACAAGTTAGTGTTATTATTATCCCCATAATACAACTGGCAGTAGAGTGCTGATTCACAGTTTATTTATTATAGTAGATAGCAGATACTGGGGATGCTGTAGGCACATTCTCAGGAGCTGATTATTTAGCTTCGCTATGTCAATGAAACTCTCCTGATTGCTAAAATGACTTGAACTTTTTGTGAATGTAATTGTAAAGCTGCTGGAGCTGCTGTAACTTCCACCTTCTCTTCTGTGAGGAGATCCATGTTGGTGAGTACAGAGCACGGAACAGGCCATTTTAGTGACACACAATGCAAGGAAAGAAGCATCACATGGTTGGTTAGGCAACATGCTGCATTCTCCCATCTCCAGAATATCCAAGGGGCAAGACAAGATTGCACACATACCCCCCCCCCCAAAAAAAGAAAAAGAAAACCCCCCACCATGGAAGCCAATTTAGTACTCTTGATAAATATTATCTTTTTAAAAAAGCAATCACAGACACCACATAACTGGCAACCCAACTACTATACTATTTGAACCACAGCAACCTGACTCTGTTTGTGTTTAGTGCCTGTGCCATTTTCAAGCTTTTAAAAATTCTCTTTCTTCACTGCTAAGAGTTAACTGCCGGTGGCTCAGGCTCCCTGCTATGCAGCTTCAGCAAGAACGCCCTCTTTAAATAAAATCATCAGCTGGCAAATGCCAGCAGGCCTACTTGCTCACCCGCAGAATCACCCTGACTTTTTTGTGATCTGCCTCCCCTTTTCTGTAAAGAAATTCACTTCTAGTCTGTATATGTACATACCCTGATTACTTTTTTTTAAAAAAGAAAGAATGACTGCCGGCCCTCTCACAGCAAAGCTACTTCCAGCCACATCCTTTAATGGGCAACAAAGCCCATAGCTCTGATTTGGTACAAATCTACTGCTAAGTGACATTTGGAGCAAAGAGGCCACAAAGATCATATGTACCGCTCGATCGATGATGAAATATGCAGCTGTAATAACAAATAAATAAAATGTGTAAGTAAGAAATGGAGTCCTTTAAAAGCATTTCTACACACTCAGCAGCTGCATGCTGGAACAGGGCTGTGTTGGGAGTTCCCATGCTTCCTTTTCGGCCTAGAGACAGCCTCTATTAAGATCTGTTTCCCCTCACCCATGATGTGGTGTTGGTCAATGGAGGAAGATAGCTGCCCTCAGCTCCACTTATCTGCTTCATGAGACATTCTCATTTCTGTCTCTTGTGTACCTTGTAATAACTACAACAATGTTATCAGCACATGACAGGCACTGTTTTTTCTAAGCAAAGGGATTTGTATCTTTGGCATGCATTCTTACTGAATAAACTCATTTCATTTTTAAAACACAGCCATACATTGTTTAGAACCTGCGAGTTTTGATACAGGTGCTCCTCCTGAGGCAGATTTGCATGTGGTCTGAAACACTGGGTTGGAGGGAATGCCAGTAGCTGCCACCTCCCTGATAACAATACATTGAAAAGGTGTAGATTCTGTGCAGCGGCCTGAGTCATCACATCTTTTAATAGCCTACCTTACGCTTTTCATTTGTGAAAGAATTGCACCGTGTGTAATCAGACCAAGTCCGGTTGTTTTCAGGATGCCGGAACCAATTTCCATTCTCATCACAGGACTTTGAGGCTGTTTCTGTGAATTTAAAAAGGCAGTGGGCATAATTCATTTAGAAGTCTATATCTATAGACTTAGTTTTTAACCATCTCATTAATTACAGATAATATTTCACTCTCATGCATTACATCAGTGAAAACAGGCTATAAAATATTACAGCACTCATCTTTCCTTAGCTAGAATAAAATAACAAAATGTTACATTATGAGTTGGAGCCAGATGTATGTTTCCATGGGCGCAAGGACTTCTGGCTGCAGAGCATGATTTTCCTGTGTCCCCTTCAAGAGGCAGCATGAAATACCCTTGAATTTTGGGGGGGCATTCTGGACTGCCCTGCAAGGAGGGAAAACCACTTGCACCCACATAAGTCCTTGTGCTTGTGGAAATGTTAATCTGTATCTAAGACATAAGACTACATCCTTGTGTTTTCTGAGCCTCTGGGATTGGAAGGATGTAAGCAATGAAGATATTGGAATGGATTGGTTGAGGCTATCCAATGGCCCCTGGTCATGTAACCTGTTAGCAGAGTAGCCGAGTAGACAGAGAAACTTGGGGTGTAGGATCTTGCATTGCTGGGTATGTGTGGAAGAGAGAAACAAACTTACAATCAGAGCCTTGGGGTCAAGCTAGACATGTAGGCTTTTAAACTCAAGTTCCCTGCAGCCACAAAGCTGCTTTGGGGAAATAAAGGAGAGCCAAAATGCCCTTGGAATGGCTCCTCCCTCTCCTCTCATACCATTTCTTCGTGTCAAAATAGCAGGGAAGGGAGGTCCCCCCCCCGTTTTTTCTGTTCCACAGAGTATTCTGTGTGTGTCTGGGAACCCAGGCCCAACTCTTTAAAAACCTGCACCTCTAGATGGACCCATAGTTAAACTTTAGAAAAGAAGTGAGAGTTCTTTGTTGTGTGAATTCTATACATGACAGGAAAGGTGAGAGACAGATCTCTATCTAGCCTTCTGGTCTAAGGATACCAATGGATGGCAAGACGGGCGGTCTTGCATCCATGATATAAGATGGAAGGATGGAACATGTGACCAAGAGAGGAGGATCAGGTGCCACGAAGAGGAAGTCGTGAGAATAGCATTCCATACATCAAAGGATAGTGGCAGGGTAGTAAAAAGCAAAGTGTAAACAGATCCCCGAGTCCCTGACCTCTCTTTTTCCTTGGCTTGTCCTCCTCCGAAATCTGAGCATGGGGCAGTGTTAATCGTCCTTATATAACCAAGGAGAGAGCCTATGGCTATTTCCATGTGGCCAAAACCTCCAGAAGATCGTGCGAAACTCACAGAACAACATGTCTTCCTAGCGCGATTTTCTGGCACGATTCCATTTAATAGCACGATTTCTGACATCATCACGCCATTAAAGGGGATTGTGCCAGGAAATCACACTAGGAAGTCACTTCATTCCGTGAGGTTCATGTGACCTTGCAGGTGAATGAGAAAACAGCCTATGTTGTCCTGCTCCTTCCTTGTGCAAGCCAACTGTCAGTTGAAGCAGAGCCTTGCTAGCAGGATGGGAAGAAAGTGGCTCCTTGCAGCTGCCTGGTCAGACTGGCCTTTCCATTGCTGTCAAGTTCTTACTGAGAGTGGAACTACAAGTGACAAAAGGCACAGGTTGGACACCTGTCAGCTTCCCTCAAGTTTTGATGGGAAATGTAGGCAGCTTGGCGGAATGTTGGACAAGTGACAGTTGAAAAGTCCATTGGACAGCAGACAGAGAGCCAAGCTGCAAGACTAGGATGCCTACATTTCCCATCAAAACTTGAGGGAAGCTGACAAGTGTCCAACCTGTGCCTTTTGTCACCTGTAGTTCCACTCTGAGAAAGGAGGCGAACCCCAATCTGATTCTATGAATTGTCGCATTGGTGCAGCTGCTCATATGACTGGGCTTCAAGCAGTATCCATTCCTACCTATTTACCAATTAATTCTTTATGAATCTAGCTGGCTACCGCCTCTGATTGCAGCTCAAGGCATGCCACATGTTTTTGCGACTGAACTTGGGAACTGATAGAGGGTGGGGGACACAAAAACAATGGAGATAATGCTAAGCAGGGTCTGCTCAAGTCCAAACTAGACAAAATACAGTTTACCAGAAACTGCTTTGGGGTTTCCCTGACCCAACTCTGATCCTTTCACAGACCAGCAGTACCTTCTGGGCATGGTGATCTCAAATGTGCCAGGATCTGATTAAGATTGGGACTGTGGCACAGGGGATGCAGGGGCTCCAGCCACCCCCTTGACATTTTCCAGACCCAAAATGGCCCCAGGGGATGTTATTTGCTCTGTTGGAAGACTGCATGTGTACTGGTGGGCTACACGTACGGCCCCCAATGCGGCAAATAACAACTTTCCAGAGTTGTTTTGTACCAGGATAACAGTGCAACTCATGGGCATGGCACAATGTTTGGACCTCATAAATAAATCTCATTTCATTCAGTGGGACTTAGGAAAGTGTTGAGGCCAAATTTGGAATACAGCCAATTTCTCCTCATAATATAGGTAGATAGAATCTACTTGAAGTTATAATGAAATGTTTCTGCACAACAGAATTAGGAATTTAAATCAGTATCTTAACAGTAATATGAAGATATTTTCAGGTGGGCAGCCATTTGGTCTGCAGCAGAACAGCAGGATTTGAGTCCAGTGGCACCTTAGAGAACAACAAGATTTTCAGGGTGTAAGCTTTTGAGAGTCAAAGCTCCTTTCTTCATACTGAAGAACTCAAATCCTGCTGTTAATAAGTGCTGCATAAAAATCCCTAAAACTGACAGACTTTAAAATAAAAATAATAATACGTAAATGGAAATTTGCATACAGAATACTACATTATTCCAACTTGACTCTTCAGTATGATCACTGAAACAACCCTAGCGCAGGCATTTATCAGCAGTCTAGCATTAACATGTTATGTAAGGATAAAAGGGCATGGCTCAGAGGATTGGCTGACTGGTGTTCTTGGAAAGCATGAATGTGCATTTTTGTGCATAACATAACTATCTTTTTAAGAGAAAACATACATTTTAAGATAGATCAAGGTGGGTAGCTGTGTTAGTCTTGTCTGCAGCAGTAGAAAAGAGCAAGAGACCAGTAGCACCTATAAGACTAACAAGATTTGTGGTAAAAGTGAGCTGTGACTCATGAAAGCTCATACACTATCACAAATTTTGTTAGTCTTACAGGTGCTACTGGACTCATACATTTTAAGGCAATTTTAAGATGATCACCATATTCCAGGAAAGAGGCATGAAGAGGACTACATTTCCCAGGAATCTCCAAGAGACTGGAAGGTAGAGGTGGGGAGAGAGATCCCCTCCATCCAACCACTGACTGGCCAGCCAACCAATGCCACATCAGCTTGGAGCTACCCAGCAGCAGATGCAGCAGTCAAGAGTGCCAGCTCTGGCTTGGAAAATTTTTGGAGATCTGGGGACAGTACTTGTGGAGGAACTTCCATTCCCCCCTAAATTCTCTGGAGGAGTCTGTTCTTCCAAGCTGCTATTTTCTTCAGGAGAACTGATCTCCAAGATGTAGAGAAGCTTGAAATTCCAGGAGAACTCCACCCCCTGCTTGGAAGTTGGCAACTCTAGTAGCAAAAGAAACAGCCACTGTGCATGCCACAATAAATGCTACTGTGGGGTAAAGGAGATGGGAGGGAAATAAATTAATAACTGAACAAATATCGTCTATTAATTTTTCATTATTTTCCTTCATGTTGCCCGAACAGAAAAAATAAGCTGGCCTTTTCCAGTGCATGCTTTCAGTACTGTTCATGCTTTCATTCATTAAGAATGCTACAACTTTAATCTACCTGGCTGTTATGGCCTCTAATTCACACCTGCTCTGTGCTTGGGACACACTGCAATGGATATAACAAACTTTGTTTTATTTATTCATTTATTTATGAAATCTTTTTACGTTATTTATGAACACCAGGTAACATCTCCAGTTTCTGCATATTTGATTTGAGAAGAGCGACTTTTAAGATTTTTATTTCATTGACATCTCAGGACTCAAGACAGGTAAATACAGAACTGGCTCTCTGCTTTGGAGAAGAGATGTTTTGGGAAATAAATAAATGGGTACCACACTGGGATCCATCACTGCTCTTAGCCTGCTCTTAGCCTTTCCATAGTTTTACTCATCTTATAGATCTCATACATTTCAATGTGAATTACTCACATGTTGTGTTACAGGCTCACACATGAGCAGTAATATCAACCAATATATTATTATTATTATTATTATTATTATTATTATTAAACATTCCAAATGCATGTATCTTTAGATAATTTATATTGCGTCTTAAGTCAAGGTACACTTTTCCTATGTCCACTGAACTTCAAAGGGTGTAACTCTCTTTAGGATTGTACTTTTAGTCCTTTTATTTTGTAAGCCACCTCAGGCAGGTTCCTAGACAGGTGTAATAATTTTTTTCTAAATAAATAATAAATTAATCAATATGTTTTTAGTGTTAATTTTTAAGTGTTTTGTTTCTTTCCGCCCACCTTAAGAAAAAAAAGCAAGTGAACATGCTAACAGGCCAGCAGTTGACAGTACGTGTTTTCTTTTTATGATCAGGAACACACTTTATATAGAAATGCTTGGATAAGCACACTGCAAGCAGTTCAAAAGGAAACTATTATGGAATAAGAATAACTAAATTTCAGAACAATCACTCCGGGGATCCGATGTTCAAATGTAGTACGTGCACAGGCAATACAAGAAAGAAAAGAACACATTATCTTAACTGCCCATCAATTTAACTTGCAGATAACCTTAGACTGCTTTCTTACCATCTTCTCCATTGCATCGGCTGCCAGATATCATCTCAAGCTGGAAAGCATCAGAGCCCTTAAACAGAGATTAAAGTCGACTGTGCTATAGAACACAATGTACCGAAAAAATTTACCTAATGTCCTTCCATTGATATCCAACGGATCATATTATTAACAGCAACAGTAGTTGGAGAGGTATACAGCTGTGATTCAGGGCTGGAGGATCATTGTTGTAGTAATCATGAAATCCAAACAGTAAGTCTCTTTCCCCAAGGCTCTATTCAGCAAGCCTGACTCATTGGCAATAAGCAAGAATCATCAATCAGAGGCCATTTTCTTTGACAATCCTCTGCTCTGTAGGGCTTTAATAAGTAGCCGTAAGATAGCTTTCAGAGGTTTAATTACCAGCAAGATAGCAGATTTGTCCCAGCAAGGGGACAAAGTGATTGTTTCATTCCACTACCCTCCTGGAAAACTAAGTCATGGTTTTAAGCCCAGACTAGGCAACAAAAGATGTGCACGGTGTGCCAAACTAGACCTGATAGAAATCATAGATCCCCTTGGTCCTTTAAAGGCAAAATTTGGCATCACTGACTTTTAAAAAGGCTAATAATGGTGGGAGGTGGGGGTGGGTGGGGGAGAAGGCTGCAAGTCAGGTAAAGGACCACACGGCCATAATTTTTCATATAATATATTTAAAAATGTATAAAGTTCACCTCTCTCCTCACCATATCAGGTTTCAAAGTGAGTAACAATGAAATAAAACACACACACAATTTAAAAGCAAGAATCCAGTAGCACCTATAAGACTAACAAAATTTGTGGTAGAGTATGAGCTCTCGTGAGCTCATGAAAGCTCATACCCTACCGCAATTTTGCTCGTCTTATAGGTGCTACTGGACTCTTGCTGTTTTCTACTGCTACAGACAGACTAACACAGCTAGCCATCTTGATCTAACACAATTTAAAACTATATAATAATAATCATTAAAACATAAAGTAACATTAAAAACAAAGACCCTGTGCTCATATTCCCTTTTTCCAGAAGTCTGCTCCAAAATCTCTATGGAATATGTCTGTTTTACAGTCTTGCTGGAAGGGTAGAAGCTCTCCTGACTTCTGAGGGCCTATTCTACAGGCATGGAGCAGCCACTAAAACATCCACTTTGTGGAGGTGATGTCCAGTAGGAAAATGGTGTGAGAGGAAAGGGTGAAATGCCTCTGCTCATGTAGTTCCCAATTGAATTTCCAACGTCAAAGTGGGGCCCAGAGTTTTCAGAATTACTGATCTCCAGACTACAGAGATCAGTTTCTCTGGAAGAAAGGGCAGCATGGCATACATCTCCTGTGAGCTCCTCCCTCTCTTCAAAACGTCACTCTCCTCAGGCACTGCCCCCAAATCTCCAGGAACTTACACAGAGCTGGCAATACTAGTTCCAGAGTTTCCCTTTCAATCTCATCTTCAATGCCTGCAGTGAATTAAAATCAGTAAAAAAGATGGAACTATACAAGAAGGGATCTTCTAAGACAGTGGTATTTAACTAGGGTTTCCAGGACTCTATGCCCTCTCAGTGGGAGTGGGGAACCCAAGACTTACCTGAGGAAATCTCTTTGAGCATGTGCTTTGCATGCACACATTCCTGGAGCGATGCAATGATGCCAGTTCCAGGAAGTGACATCATCAGGCCGGGCATGAGTTTCCTCCCATGCTTTGCTGGGGCCAATTTTGGCCCCAAACGTGTCAGCATTAGCTCTGCACAAAGCATCAGGAAGTGACATCATCATGTCCTGCTGGGAGTGCACCCAGTGCACACTTCTTCAGTTTGCCTGCTAGTGGCGGGTGATCTCCGGAGGGTTTGCCACCTCCCATTGATCACCAGTGATCAGCAGGCAACCGGGCAACCCACCCCCCGGGAGACTGCCTGCCTCCAGCAATCTTTATCTTCAACCCAAAGATCCTGATCCGCAGTTAGTTTGTAGATAAGGTTGCCAGGCCGCAGGCTGGAATCTGGAGCATTTAGGGGTGGGTAGGAACAAATACATCAGATTCCAACATATGACATAACTTCTAGCAAAAACCAGACATGACATCATATTGGGGTTGGGGAGACACACTGTAGGGTTCTCAAAAACTCTATGGTTAAACCAGAGTTTTTGGCAAATCCTAGTGTGCCCCAATGTAAGTTCCCTTTTTTTGCTGGAAGTGATGTTGTCTGCTGGTACAATGATGGCATGCACCATTCCCCCATTTGCTGCTATTTCTCTCCTACGGGCAAGAAATGGCAGGGATTGCCAGGTGGTCTCCTACCAACCCATCAACCACAATGTAGAGCCCCATTAACCTGGGATGCAAGCTCCTATGTAGCCTCCCTTTTGTTGCTTGTTGGAGGAAGGTGCGGCTAGTGTACATGCATAAAGAACAAGGGTACCACATCACCTGCCTCTTTTACATGCAGAGGAGCTAGAAGAGCAGCAAGGCAGGCTACTAAGTGGTGCAAAAGATTCCTTTTTAGCGCAGGAAAACTCAGAGGCTCTAGCTCTGCAAGGTACATAATTGTGACATATGCTTGTTGCTCAATAGGCCCCTTCTGCCTTCTCCATTAGAGCTCCCACTTTGTAGAAAAGACTCCCTGAGGAGGTGAGATTGTGTGCTGAAAGGCCATTTCATTTGCCAGGGAATTTAATTATACAAGGCAGATATCTTTGGGGGAAAGGGGTCATTAGAGGTTTTAGTGTGTCATATTTAAATATGATGTTTTAAATTACGATTTGTAAGCCACTTTGAGTCATAAAGAAAGACAGGATATAAATATTTAACTAAATAATCAATTGTAACTGTGCCATATAAATAAATTCCCTAATCTCTTCACTGAGACTATGTAACTTTAGTATGTTTTGATTAAAGGTTGCTAACTATGGGTTGGGATATCATCTGGATATTGGGGGAGTGGATCCTGGGGAGGGTGGGGTTGGGGACGAGAGGCACCTCAGTAGCGTGTAATACCAGAGAGTCCACACTTCAAAGCAGCCATTTCCTCCAGCGGAACTGTCTAGAGATCAATTGTAATTCTGGAAGATAATTCTGACCCCACCTGGGGGACAGCAACCCCATTTGGGCTCCTACAAGGTTAATATGCTACACGCACCAAAATATAAGCTACAGGTGGTAAACTAACGGAAGCTATGGGATTTTGTTTTTTGGTAAAACTTGCTGTCTTTCAAAGGTCAACAACATGGTATCCAAAGTAAGAGATGTTTAGAGATCTTGGGGCATTTGGCATTTCAGCAGAGTCAAACATTGGTTGTTGTGGGTTTTCCGAGCTGTATAGCCGTGGTCGTGGCGTTGTAGTTCCTGACATTTCACCAGCAGCTGTGACTGGCATCTTCAGAGGTGTAGCACCAAAAGACAGAGATCTCTCAGTGTCACAGTCAAACATTATTTTTTATCAGTTATGATTATTTGAATTTTATTTTATAAATTCAACCTTTATTTTTTAAGAATATTGATATTAATGTATATATACACATACCAATATTTGTCTTCATAAGAAAATGACAATTTAAAACATGAAAGCATACAGAGAGTAGCTGCCTGAGATTTGCAAAGCTCCTTCTCCCTGGAAACTCCCCTAAGCTTAAACATCTTTTTAAAGCACTCTAAGACCTTTCGATATGAACTGGCATTTAGGAGCCAGAGCTGAGTAGGAAAACGATTTAATTTCTGTCTGACATCGTAGCCACCCTCAATTCATCTAATAACCTCGCCAACATTTTTTCAAAGTTCAACAATACTTTCATTAATTGCCAAATGCAGACGTTTGGCAATTACTACATAATACTAGTTCTCCGAAACAGATTGGAATGCAGTATTATTTTTAACCTGCTAACTAATCTTTATCTTAAATTTTAATGGAAATTTTATATCTGTAAGTTGTGTTCTCAAGCTCTAACTATGAATGTAGAGAGCCATACTACAGGGATTCAAAATCCATGATCAGGGTCTTCCCATGTTTTAAGAAAAAAAAGGGAATATATTGGGCCCATGGTACATAATAGGGGAGGTAACCTTTTCCCTTGCTCTGTGTTCTCAACACGAATTGCCTTGCTCAGGAACTGCTATTTGTCTTGCAGAGTAAAACACAAGATACCTCTTGGTACCTGTAGGTTTACCTCTATGGGACAAATATCAGTTCTGGAAGGAGGATTGAGATGAGGAAACTGGCTGTACATGCCAGAGCCTCATCCGCATCAAAACCCTCATCCGCATTAAAAATGTGAGATCTTCAGTGATCAATGTAATAGTTAATTATATTTAAGATGCGGCACAGAAGACTTATGACAGGTTTCGGGAAATGAGCATGCTATAATGTTTTCCAAATTATAGATGGAAAGGATATACTTGTCTGTAATTGTATTCATCAGTTAAATATTTGAAAAGATGAAGAATATAGGGAAGAGAGTATTTCAAGCATCAGATAATGTCTATAATATACAAAGCTGCCTCCTAAGCCTTCATAGTATGAATGTCATTATAATAATTAAAAAATGCCAGAAAAGCATCTAAGTCAGTAGAGCCATATTTATAACAAAATAATACCGTGTATACTTTTAGGAATATAAATAATATTTAAAATGCAACTATTTTTAGCGGTCAGACTTTCCCTCACGATATTAAGAAGGCTTATGAATATGGCTACGCCATAAGCCCCTTCTCTGCATGTGTTTCAAACACAAAATCTGCCCAAGCAGGCAGAAATATGGAAGCCAGATATTGGCCAGGAGACGGAATGTTGCTAGGTTGAGAGACGTCAGGTAAGGCCAGTGTTCAGCCCCCATGCCCTGGAGATGTGCAAAGATCCTAAGACAATAGAGTCTTCCTGGAGTTCCTGAACTAATCACCACAACACTCCCTATTGACCTTCCCTCATCCACTCTCCTATTCTCAGGCGACTCAGGGCTCTGGTAGCCTTACCCCTTCATATATCATGGGCCGTAAATCAGCTCTGATAATTTCAGTTCCACCTAGGAAGACTATATCAAACATCACCAGTTCGTTGTCTCACCCCGGAGACAGCTTTCCAGTCCTTTGTCACACCCCGGGGACAACCATTAAGTCATTGTTTTGGGGCAGAAGATGCAATTTTGCCCCAGGGTATGTCCCACAGTATAATTGGACTACCCAGCTGTCATAGTTGTGTGCATGCCTTCAGATCCAGCATCCACCCTTGGTCCTCTGTCTGAGCTCTTCTGCATTGACATGCTGGTCACTCAACACTCTCTCTCTCCCAGACATCCTCTTTTGGATGGTAACTATCACCCAATCCCTCAAACTCTTATTCCGTTTTCACTACTGCTTTCTAGTTAGCTCTGAGTGTGTGTTGTGTGTATTTCTGTGTGCTGTTGATCTTTATTATTTTTCAATAAAACCTTCCTTTGAACCATCTGTCTGTTCACTGAAATAGCTCTCTATCTGGGACAATCCTCAAATACATAGGTGGAGATCCCAAGGTTACCCACCTCTCACTGCCTTTCCTTGCATGCTAATTCCCCCAACTTGCAAGGAGAACTCTTCATTAGGTAACACGGCTGAGTTTGATGGCATTGAATGGAACATGTGCAAAATGGAAGCAGTTGCACTCCTTTGAGGTTGCAGTCCACAAAAAGGGTAAGGAAGAAACTGCCTGAAGAATAAGGAAACATCAGATGGATCTTCCTCCTTCTGTTTCAATATATAGTTCTTATGTGGTGAGGAGTTTGGCATGCAGAGCACTCCAGGGATACGTCCAAGTGGGAAATTTTCACTCCTGGCTACCTCCACGATCTGCTCCTCAAGAACAAATATGGACCCAAGAAGTAACAGCAATAGGTAGAAGGTATCCTGATAGACAAGGCTGATCTCCTTCCCTGGCAACTGTGTGTTGACTGCCACTGTACTAAGAAGCCTGGCAGTTAAGAGTCTTCCATTCCTTCATCCTCATCCAGCCAGATTTTGGAGACATGTACCAGTTAGTGTACTCAACAAGGGTTAAGTACTGAATGGCAGTTTCCCCATACATAGATCTGATATTCAGTAGTAGAACACTGAGACTTGGTAGCTTTCTAGCAAAGTATAGCTAAAAAGGAGGCAAAGCCCTAAAAGACAAGACAGAGGCAAAGCCAAGACCTTCAGAATAACAGCAAACCACGTCTGTAATGTATAGTTCAAGAAGATAACATAAGATCTTGGAATAAGGACAGGTTACACAGCAGTAAAATTGCCAAGATGTATTTACAAAAGCTAGATACACTATCCACTGGTAGTATGAGCAATGCAAAATAACAGATGGTACAGACAATGATCATCCCACAACTGAGCATATATAAATAATAAATCATAAGAGAAGAATGAAAAGATCCTGGATGTATACTTATTTCAATATTCTCACAATATTTATTCCAAATTGCATACAGACCCTATTGAAACATTCTTAAGTTAAAAGACTCTGTGTCCTCATGGTATTCATGAAGGTAGAGATAATGACAGCAAAAGTCATAGTAGTGCTGGATAGGAAAGGACTGTATCTTCATAATCTGAAATATCAGTATAATGACATTACAAAAGAATCTAATTTATTGTAAGGATAACCAGCTATAAAGTCATTCAAGTCCTTTATCTTGAAAGCATAGAAGTAAACAGCAATAACTAAGATGAAAACGTCAATACAGGTTGATTTTACCCACTGTGAATGTATTCTGGCACACAAGAACAAGAAAATAAAACTACATTGCATCAGTTTAACCCTTTGGTCTCATTTTGGCAGCCCGAAATGAGCATCAGCCCCAGGGCTCATTTCGAGGGGGAACGCGCAGGAACGCAGTTCCGTCAGTTCCCCAAAGAGGGCACATGTCAGGTGGCCCCGCCCACCTGACTCTCAGCCATTTTGGGCCCGTTTTGTCCTGGATTGGGGCTGAAATGGCCTGAATTAGGCCTCTGATGGGTGATGGATCACTCTTTTGTTCAGCAGTGGTCCAATCCTGACCATTTTGGGTCCCTTTTTGGCCATTTTCAGCCCCTTTTTTGCCGTTTTGGGCCCAATTTTGGCCCTGAATGGCCAGGATTGGGTCCAAAGCAGCCAGGATAGGTGATGTCAGGGGGTGTGGCATATGCAAATCATTTATGCTAATTACACATTTCTGGTGATGTCAAGGGGCATGGCATATGCTAATGAATTATGCTAATGAGTTCCGCCCGCACTTTTTCTACGAAATGATCCCTGATCAGCCCTAAAAAACAATCTTGCATTGTAAAACTCTACACAAATAGTTATATACCACAAAACCCACTATATCCTATAATCATCTAAGATACTCAGGATATAAAGTTTGTATCAAATCTGAATCGAGGAAAAGATTGATTGTAACAATTTTTTTCTGTGACTACCAGTAAAGGGGAATGTAGTATAAAGAAAAGCTCCATGACAAGGCTGTATGTAAGAATTAATAAGATACTGCTGCTTGCCTCGGTTTCAATAGAACAGGTCAGTCTCTATACAAAAGAATAAAGAGACATAAATCTGTCATTAAAAATTGCAATACTCAAAACCATTGGGAGAGCATTTTAATCTTCCAGGACTTTCCACTGCTGACCTAAAAGTGGCTGTTCTCAAACAAAGAAGCTTCAAGAGCAGATTACAAGGTGAGACTGCTATACTTGAATTCATTTATAAGTTCAGAACAATGGACCCCGCCCCGGGGTGGGGGCTGAATAGAGACATAGGATTCTTATCTCATTACAGATGCTCATTTCTGCTCTAATTAAGCTGTGTTGTACCTTTACATCTTGATGCCCTTCTTGGTTTCACCCCTTCCACCCCCTGACTGATATAAGGGCTCAGGAATCTCCACTCCTCCTTGTATCTGAAGAAGAGAACTTTGACTCTTCAAAGCTTATACCCTGGAAAATAGATCCAGAGGAGTTAGCCGTGTTAGTCTGTAGTAGCAAAATCAAAAAGAGTCCAGTAGCACCTTTAAGACTAACCAACTTTATTGTAACATAAGCTTTCGAGAATCACAGTTCTCTTCATCAGATGCATGGAGGGCAAGAAGAAACTGGTCAGAAAACCTTATTGGTCTCTAAGGTGCCACTGGACTCAAATCCTGATGTTCTACAGCAGACCAACATGGCTACCTACCTGAAATTAACTTCAACAGAGAATAAGTTTCAAGAGACTGACTTAAAGGAACATGTTCTAATTGTAGTCAATGTAAATGATGACACATAACTTACAGCCAGTTAACCTACAAAAATAAAGATGGGTCCAACTTATTATTAAGGCCCCAAGGGGACACTGTTATAAGGGTGTGAATCTCAAGAGACTCTGTTCTATGGCTATAGGTTTGAACTGAAATGATCATAGTGTTTCTAAAGCCAGAAATATAAGATCTGATGTGCTGTGGACACATCTTTTGTACTGTTCAGTTAAAAGAGGCTCTCATGGGTCTTTGCTTTGCCTCTGTTGTCTTTCCTGACATAATAATCAGAGCTCCCTGCACTGGGAAGTGGTCTGGAAGAGATACCAGTCTTTACTCCATTCTCCTGTTCTTTCACATTTCAGTTCCTCTGTATATCTCCCTCTACCCTTCTATGACTGCGCTGATTTTCTATGCAACAATGCTTCTGAATCTACTAATAGATTTTCCTTCCAAGCCTTCTCTACATTTTTAGTTACAAAAACCAGGAAAACATCAATCTGAGAATCTGTATGGTTTAATTTAGCAAGAACAAATCAGAGTTGAAGACAATTACAACCACATCAGTGCCTAACACATTTCTTTAATTCAGATAATACAGCTCAGTACACATTTTTATAGCCACCATCAAATGCCAGCCACATCTATTCACAGGAACTGGCTTGCAGCCATCACAAGGTTTCCCAATTCTCCATTTTTAAAATTAAATCTCTCAGTGATGATCAGTCACCTGTGAAGTCCATTTCTAGCTTCATGCTGACATGCCCAGCAACTGTGATATGTGCCAGTGGAACCTGATAAACTGACCTGCAGAGAAGGTACTCCAGTTCAAATGAAAGTTAATGAGCAGGTCAGAGAGGTAAGGGAGCAGTTCAAGTGGAGAAGATTCAGAGAAGCAGGGAAATTGGTGGGCTTGGAGGGAAATGTGATGACTATAGATAATTTTAGGAATCAATAAGAATAGAAGGGTAAAAGGAATCCTTGATTCCTGTATTCAGAGTCAAGAATATGAGAAAACAGAAAGTGAAGAAAAATCTTGGGAAGATCTTCTTCAAGAAGTGGTACGCAAGATGAGATGTAGGTATTCACAGATAAAATGCCATATAATGTCACCCTGTAAGAAGAATGACAAACTCTTTTTATAGTGGATTTTAAGGTTGGTTTTGGGTTCCAACTGGCTGTGAAAAATGGGAGTCAACACAGGTTTATTTATTTCTTTTACTTGTAGTCTACCTCTCTCACTGAGACGCAAAGCAGATTACATAGCATGAGCTAGTACAGTCAGTTTCAAGGACAATAAACAATGTAATAGGGTATATAAATGCAAAATTTGCAAAGATTTAAAACTAGTAGAAATATAACTGAGAGTTGAAGAAATGTTGAAACAGAGTATAAGCAATTCTTATACTGACATATTAAACAACATAGAACTACCCAGCAGAATCACACTTAAAGCAACAAATAGTACATAGTAACACATAGTTTATATTTACTAGCCCCTTTCTATTTACTGATGAAGTTCCTTGATACCACTTCCTTACAACACAGCCCTTTTGAATAAGCAATTCTAAGACTAACATATTAAACAACACAGAGCTACCGTATAGGAGCATACTTGAAGCAACAGATAGTATTTAGTAGCACACAGCAGTAAAGTCTACAGTTCGTCTCTTCTTGTGACTACTTTCTTACAGTGCAGCCCTCCTATCTGAGTAAAAAGTCTTCTTGAATGATTCAGTTTTGCATTGTTCTCAGAAAGCCAGGAGAGTGGGAGCTTTCCTAACCTCTTCAGGTAGGTCGTTCTATAAGGTGGGAGCCACCATAAAGAATGCACATGTACAGGCAGCTGTTGATTTTGCCCATATGTAAAGTGGCAGCTGCAGAAGGCCCTGTTCAGACGAGCGAAGCTGCTGTGGAGGGAGACAGGGAGAGAGGCAGTCCCATAGATATGCCAGATAGGGTTGCCAGGCCCCCTCGATCTCCCAGTGGGAGATTGAAACCTGGCTCTTACCTGCAGCGGGGGCGCGCGCTCCTGCAAGTGTGATAACATCACTGCTGGGAAGTGACATCACCACGCAGCCTGTTTGGGCACGGATCGGGCCTGTTGTGGGCCCCTGTGGGGCCCTCCGCAGGGGCCCACAACGGGCTCGATCCGTGCCCATTTCAGCGTGTCCGTTTCAGCGTGGATTGGGTCCGTTTTAGGCCCCTGTGGAGCACGGGAGCTTTCCTCCGCTCCGCAGGGGCCCACAATGGGCCCAATCCATGCCAAAACGGGCCCGATCCGCACCAAAATGGGCCCGGATCAGGCCCGTTTTGGCACGGATTGGGCCCGTTGTGGGCCCCTGTGGAGCGCAGGAACGCTCCCACACTCCACAGGGGCCCTGATCCAGGCCAAAATAGGCCTGATCCTGGCGGTTGCTGTGCGTGGGGGCATGCAGCACTGCAGGGGGGGCGCGCATGGAAGATGCGCGCCCCCCCACTGACCAGGTAGGGAGGGGCGGGGGTGGCAGGGAGGGGGCGGGGGATCCCCTGCCCCCACCGGGGGTCTGGCAGCCCTAATGCCAGACCAAGGGTGTGAAGAGCTTTGTATGTGATAGCCAATACCTTGAATTGAGCCTGGTAACTGCCAGTGGAGAAAGTTTTTCCCTAAGGTCTCTATGAACACACAGTGATTTCTATAAATCCATTTTTGGGGACCTCCAGGGTCTGAGAAACTCTGAGGCTGCCAGTATCTGCTACAGTCTTTATGCATAGATTAGGCCCACTGCACCTCCCCATAACAGGGAAAATGATGGAAACAGCCCGAGGGGTGTGATCTGTGCTGGCATAATGACAGAAACCCTGATCTGTAATTAATCTGGGACACCCTGAGCAGGGCGATTTACCCATTTCTGTTCACTGGGGAATTGACATGACTTTTGAAAAAAAAGTTTGAATTATATATTAATTAAAGATTTGATGCTAAAGATTTGACTGACTACTTCTAATTAATATGTGGAACTCTCATTTCCTTGATTCGGTTTCAGTAGCACCTTACGGTCTTTAAGGTGCTACTGGACCGAAATCTTGCTCTTCTACTACAGACGAACAGGGCTACCACCTGAAACTACCTCATTTCCTCGGGCTCCTGGCAGCTCTCTTTTCCAGATCTGAGCCATTTAACTCCACGAATGAAGTTCTCCCTCAGCCTAAATGACATGCCACTTCTCTAAGGGCAGCTACACTGATGATCACCATTCCTCCCAATGGCAAAGAGTCCAGTAGCACCTTTGAGACTAACCAACTTTACTGTAGTATAAGCTTTCGAGAACCACAATTCTTTTCGTCAGATGCATCCCAATGTAATCGTTCGTATGTTAACAAATGACTATGGTAAAAGTACACTTCATATTCATGGCTTTGACGTGGCCATTTCTCTAAAACATCTCTACATTCCAATCTTGCACTCCATTTCTGCATCCCATGGGACAAGGAAAGATGACAGAACCACTGGTCTTTATTTTGTAGTTACCAAAAATGCTCACCGCAGCTTTCAAAAGGGATGAAGGGAGGGAAAGCATGGACTGACAGCAGCACTTCTTCTTCTTTCAACCATGAAGATAGTTTAGGTGGGTAGCCCTGTTGGCAGTAGAACAGCAGGATTTGAGTCCAGTGGCACCACTGAGGACAAGCTTTCAAGAGTCAGAGCTCCCTTCTTTGGTCTGAAGAAGGGAGCTCTGACTCTTGAAAGCTTACACTCTGAAAATCTTGTCGGTCTCTTTAGATGCCACTGGACTGAAACCCTGCTGTCCTACACATTTGTGTTTCCAACACATTTGTATATGTTTTCAAGCTGTTTCATACACTGTGGATATTCTACATGACAGCTTTTTGGTGTGGAAAACTGTGTAAACCACTTCTGCACATCATATGGAAAGAATACATCTATTTCACATGTGTAAAACACTCATGATTGTTCATGTTGGCATGTACATGGTGTTTGATGCTGTGATTCATGATTGATCTCCACAGCATGTATATGCAGAAAAGCAAATAAGTTAGAGAGGGGGGTTGTGGCCAGGAATATGGCTGCAGACTGAGTGTTTGTCTCTTTTTGTGCATGTATGCAGCTTGAAAATCATAGGGCCAGCATGAAAAGCTGTCATGGGTGGGGGGCGGGGGGGAACTGCACTAGATTTAAAAGTCTATCCCCTCCGATTTGGTTTTTGTATTGTTCTTCCCCCCCCTTTTTTGTGAACTTCTTGGGTTCCCATTTGAGGTGAAAAGTGGGATATAATTAAAGAAACAAATCACGCATGGAACTGCTGTTTCCTTCATGATAATTATATCTGGGAAATAAATTTGTAATGATTGAAGTAGTCCTCAGCAACAGAAGGATGCTTGAAATACTATTTTCCCACTCAGCAATCAGATGCAACAGTCTGTACCTTTTAGAGGCCTGTAGAAAAGTTAATTTCAGTGTGTTTAGTTTCAATCTGACCTGTCGCCAAAATTCTCTGCTCTATGCAGCCATCAGAGTTCCTTTGCATCAGGTTATACATTAGTTTGGTGTAGTGGTTAAGAGCGGCAGGTCTCTAATCTGGAGAACCAGGTTTGATTCCCCACTCCTCCACCTGAAGCCAGCTGGGTGGCCTTGGGTCAGTTACAGTTTCTTGGAGCTCTTTCAGTGCAATCCACCTCACAGGGTGATTGTCGTGAGGATAACAATAACATACTTTGTAAATTACTCTGAGCAGGCATTAAGTTGTCCTGAAGGGCGGTATATAAATTGAATGTTGTTGTTGTTAGTCCTACCCGCCCTGGGGCTGTAGAGCTAATCTTTCAGGATCTGTGCATGTTTGTTGATAACATTCACTAGATGGGAGATTCCAGAGACACTGTGGTTTCAACTGTTCAGAAGCTGTACTAGAACAACATAAACATACTTGTGTACTGCTGAACTGCATGAGGGAAGATCAGGCTGACTACTTTGTTTACTGATTTGTTTATTTATTTTACACCCACACACAAATTTCAATCATCTTTTTGAAGGCTGCAATCCATCAGTCTGTTTGGCTACATGCCCTTCAATGAATAATGCACAAAGCAATAATGGGCACAAGGCCTCTGTGGCTTAATAAAGTGTTATCATTTTTTTGCTACTGTTCTTCCAGGAACTTTGTAAAACTGTCTCAAAGCATGAAATACAGGAGGAAGACCCTGGGAATAACAATGTTCATTTTACAGGGTGGAACCAGCTTTAGCAGCTGCTACATCTAAAAATGGAATGATTATAAAAGAAGGCAGACATTAAAAACAAATACCTGCCATTTTCATTACTCTGGCTTCAGGGAGCACAAGGATAAAGTCAAGGGACAGCAGGCTATTAAGCAAAGGATGCCTCTGGGTCCTCTAGTTGGCACAGAGGCAATTCAGATATGCTATATAAGTAAGATTGATTTAAGCCCCTTGCAAAGTTATAGCAAAACTGTGGTTTTTAACAGTGAAATCCTAACTAAGCAGAGTTGCTCCCGTCTAAGCCCATTGATTTCAATATGTAATTGATTTCTGCCTTTGTTTCCAAGCTCTAAATACATCCGCTGAGTGTAAAAAAAGGACTACTGTACCAGTTGGATCAAAGTCTGGAAAATAATCAGGACAATTTTGTTCAGCTTCTTCTCCAGCAGGCGTGTCATCCCAACAGAGCCATCCATCCCATGTACGGTTACAGAACAGACCTAGACAATTCAGAAAGAGTAAGGCTCAATTGATTTGGGGGGGAAGGGATGTGCTCCTTGTACCCTGTTCTCTTGTTCTTTTATATTTAAAAATGACCCCCTCTGCTTTTCTTGCTTAATGAAACACTCTCATTCACAGAAGTTATTGGCACTTCTATTATTTTAAAATTGGAAGGTACATTAAATAACAGACAGAAACTAGATCCAGAGGAGTTAGCCGTGTTAGTCTGTAGTAGCAAAATAGAAAAGAGTCCAGTAGCACCTTTAAGACTAACCAACTTTACTGTAGCATAAGCTTTCGATAACCACAGTTCTCTTCGTCAGATGCATGCATCTGACAAAGAGAACTGTGGTTCTCGAAAGCTTATGCTACAGTAAAATTGGTTAGACAGAAACTAAAAACTGGATGTGACTCAAGGTTTGACTAAATTTTCAGAGATGTCATAATCCTATCCTTGAGACCGAGAAGTATCACTGGTGGTTTATGGAAGGCTGGTCACATCACTGCACAGAATCCATGTAGTCTGCATGGAGTCAAGGAATTGGTAGTAAATGCCTACCAAGGGATCAATGGAAGTGATGGGTTTGTATATCTGTAGCTTAGTGTTGGAGATAAGCCTAGCTCAGCTACAGTCTGGGTTGAAGCACTCTGCATGAGTACTACTACTCTTGAGGGTTGGATAGAGGGTTGGTTGACCAGACACCAGGGTTTGTACGTCTTCAATCTAGGCTTGATCTTCTGGATGTACAAAGCTTCATACACCCTGAACTTCATACCCGGAGCTCCATTTGTGGCCTGTGGGGGTGTGAGGATGTTGCATATGGTGGATGCCTTTGTTTCTGGGGCCCTGTGGCTCCCATAGCCCCCCCCCCCCGGCCTATGCTGGCAGCCTGCAATTAAAAAAAAAATCCCATCCAGCCAATCAGCAGCAGGCTGGCTGGGCTTGTGCTGAGGAGGGCTTTTCAACCAGCAGACTTGGAAGACACAGTCTTCACTCAGGTCCGCCAGTTAGGTATATCCTTGGGACCTTTGGCATTTGGCTCTTGACTGGCTTCCCGCCCATCCCTCCCTCTCTGCATTGCTGGCAGTTAGGGGTTCTGTTCAACTGTGGATTCAATTTGTAATGTTACTCCTTGACGGCTTTCAGTTCTGTAACTTGCATTGGGATTTTGGGGTCTGCTCATTGTTTTCTTTTTTATCTCATCTTAAGGTAGGGCACTTTTGCCATTGGGCATGGATCCTTTTGGCGGAAACATGGCCTGCAAGCCCGGTTTCCCCATAATTAGGGATCCCCTTAAGAGAACTTGGAGGTGATGCACTGCAGAGACATGTCCAGCTCAGGGGCTATTGGGTCATGCTCAGTCTCAGGTGTAAGAGGATCCATGCAGAGGTGTGTGCTCATCTGGAATCTCACTTACTGTCATCCTGTGCCTCCCCTCCCAACAGGCAGGCTGAAGGGGAAGGGGATCATTAGCTGACAGGCGGGTTAGCCGATGCTTGGATCCACCCCCATGCTATGAAAAAGCTACATAAGCTGTAAACCAATAAAGTCATGGCCTTTTAAATTCCAACAAGTGGCCTTGTGTTTTCTGTTACCTTGCCCTCACCTCCTCACTCCTCTGACACTGGCCCCTCAAACAGCTGCTCTACAGAAGCCCCAATAGTACAAAGATTGTAAGCATTTCTAAGCATGTTTGAGATCAAAGTCTAAAGATCTCACCATCCTTTGTACAGTCATCTGGGAGGAAACAATCATTGGTTCTGATGGCCAGGCTTGAAGCAAGCTGGAGTTTATTCTTTCATACAGAAGAACATATTTTGTGCAGTGAGAAAAAAATTGTGTAGTAGGACCTGATTTTTTGTGTAGTCAGACATGTGGGCATAGGTGCTTGAAAAAATAGATGAGAAAAAATAAGATAAAATGAAATAGAAAATGAAGGTGAATAGTGTCTTTTACTATCCTTTTTTCCTTCCATAAGTTCCATTTTGTTTGTTTGTGGGCTGGGGTTAGGAAGGATGCTGTACTGCTGTACTGCATACTGAGATAACAGAGAAGAAATCTAGAATAAACCCTGAAACGAGTTTTCAAGGCTCTTATTCTGCACAAAATAGTTGGCAAATATTTCTTACAGAAGCATAGTAATCAGATTTACAGACACAAAAAGATTTTAAAAGATGACAATAACTATGGAAACTTGGTGCTGGCTGTTGACAAGTGAGAAGATTGCTTGGATAAAATTGGAAACTGTCAAACAATCCGTTCCTCCTCTTCTTCTTTTAAACTTGTGATCTAGGTGGGATGTATATATTTGCCCTCCCGTTATAAACACAGATATGCTAAAATACTTGGTCGGACTATTAACAAATCATGGCAGCACTTCTGTGTGGGATCAAATTACACCCTCCCCCAGTGAAATCGTTTTTCTTTCTGACAATACTGTTTTCTTCCAGGATTTGGCTGTATTTTTATATGCTGGAAGAATCACTTCATGCAAACAATTAAACAGATAAGCAGGAGATTCATACTATTTCTGAAAGTCAGCAGTAGGGGGTACATAGGTTTTTTGTTTTTAATTCTAACGTGCTTTGTCATTCAGTGAAATGAAAAACATTTGAGTTTTTCCAATGCAATGTAAAATGTTTTTTCCCTAGGGGAAATCAATGGTACCCTCCCATTATTTTTGCTTTATGATGAAAGGTAAACTAATGTTGTTTTTATGTAATGATACTTGGGGGGGGCACATATTTGAAATCCACTTATTTATAATCCCAAGTTATTGGCTGCTACAATAAAACAATCACAATCACACTTATTTTTCTGTCTCTTTCCCCCCAGAGAAATCCACCTGTCAGGCTTGACAGGTGGCTGAGCAAGGACTTACCTATGTAGCCTTGTATACTTCAGCATCTTGTTAACTAGGGCTTCATCTGCTATACCTGTGCTGTTACCACAGCACAGAAGTGTCAAGCTGTGCTGTGGATCACTGATGTGCTAACTATGCATGCACAGTAGCTGAGAGCCCAGTGTAAAATGAGAAGTCAGGTATGAGCAACTCCATAGATTTGATTTCCCCCCCTGCTTGCTCACGTCATATTTCAATCAAGCCTCAGTTCAACAGTCCTCTTTATAACCTGCCATGGAGTATTTCACATTTGACAAGGATTATTTCTTTATTTTGAAAATGTATGTGCCATCTCGCAGAGACCTGCTCAAAGCAGCTCACAAAGGAATAACAAACACAATAAAATCATAAGAACAACAACATAAAAAATCAGAAAAAAAACAAAATAAGACACAAAAACAAGCCGGGGTATAAAAAACATTCACTAGCCTAAAACAATATTCATAAAGAGTTCTCAGGTAGCAACTAGTAAGAGGAACCCACACAGTTAAAAAACTGAGTAAGAATAAATGTTTTGGCCTGATGCCTAAAGGACAGTGAGGTGGCTGTTAGATGAGCCTTAAATGGGAGGACATTCCAAAGGTCCTTAAATGGGAGGACATTCCAAAGGTCCATTCCACTAAAATGCCGCCTCTGCTCCTTATCCACTTCACACTTGCAGTTGGGAGCACAATGGACAGGGCTTGGGAAGAGGCAGAGCTGGATTTATGCACAATCTTGGTAGGCTACATTTTAGGGGCCTCAAAATTTTAAAAAAATCACTAAAATTACTATTTTTTTACTAATTCTAAAGGGCCTCTTAAACTTGATATGGTTTAGGGCTTCAGCATGCCTTAATCTGATTATGGGAAAAGGATCTTAACTAGCTGGGCAATACAGGAGGAGGTGGTCCATGAAGAATCCTGGCCCCAAGAAGAGTTGCCAGGCAGCAGGCAGCAGCTCCTGGGAAGAATTTGAGGTATGCAGCCTAGTTACACCATAGAGTTTTTGTAAAAGCTAGAGTGTCCACCATGCAATTTAATACAATGATCTCACTATAGCAGAAGGCTTGGCATCCCTAGCACCATACTTGGTGGGTTATCATGTATTTTATACAACAAGAAGAACTTTGAAATGGCAAGTTCCAAAGAGATTGCCACGGTAGTCTGTTACAGAGGAAACAGACAGAAGTTGGGTGACACCTTAAAGACTATCACTTTTTAACTGCAGCATAAACTTTTCTGGATTAGAGTACCTGATGAAACGGCTATAGTTCCTGAAAATTTATGCTGGAATAAAAACAGTTACTCTTTAAATTTCCATAAGGCTCTTGTTGGTTTTCAAACTAGGCCTCCTTTGTGACAAGGCGACCATTTCAGGTTTTGACAGGGATTTCAGCACAGTGATGGAAACAGAAGATTTATAGGAGGATTGAAAGCTGTACTGTGGGATATGTTTGACATTAGATTGCCAAAAAGCAGTATTTTTTAAAGAGCTCTTGTGGTTCCTCCTTTATCCCTCATAATAACTTTTTATATAGGAGTTTCTGAAAAATAATCACATGTAGTTTGAAATATGGGGGAGTACAGTTACTCCCTACACCCAGCCTTGTGAGAATATCGTCCTCAGTCTAAATACAAAGTATGGAAATAAATCCCACAGATTTCTGGGAACAGGAGGATTCACAGAATGGTTGGATGATCTTCTTTTGATGTATTCAAGATTAAGTTGGAAAAAAAGCAACACATTTGTTATGCTTATATTTGTTATGCTTATATTTATACTCCTCTGAACAATGGGAGTTCCTGATGTTTAATACCATGTTGTCTTAAACATGCTGCTTGTCCTCCTACTTACACCGGACAATGAGTCACAGATAATGAGAACTGGCAGTCTACCTTCTTTCTAGATATCTGTTTCTATTTCTCTGATAGTGCCCGTCAATCATTAGGCAGTTTTGGGTGGGGAAAGAGGAAAGTCACTTGGATGAACCATGTCTGTTTCTTCTACCCCTCCACATACCATACAAGCAGATCTTGTTCTTGTGGCCATGTGTGTCTGTAACAGGAACTTTATGTGCAAACAGGGAACACTGTCCCAGCAGCACTATTTGTTCACTAAGTCCCTTTCCAGAAGTTTTATCTATTTAAAATACTTGTCTCCCGTAATATACCGTTAAAATAATAAAAACAACACTAAACCAGTAGCATAAAATATATTAGAGCAAGAATCAGAAGCCATTCATAGCAACTAATCGGTGGACTAAAGCCACATAAGCCAACCAACTACAGCACCCTGACAATGTGGTGTAGTAGTTAGAGTGTTGGACTCGTATCTGTGCAACTCAGATTCAAATCCCTGCTCTGCCATGGAAACTTGCTGGGTGATACTGGGCCAGTCACATACTCTCACACTAACTTACCTTACAGGGCTGTTGTGAGGATAATGACATAAGCCATTTTAGGTTCCCAGTGGGAAGAAAGGCGGGATATAAATGAAGTAAAGAAATAAATAATTAATAAATCCAGCAATGAACCCTAAAATAAATCTATTCTGCAGGTAGAGATTTAAGAAATCCTTCAAGAGCAGTAGGCAGAGGAGGAAGGCACAATTTAACCAAAGCTCGAGAAAAGCTTCAGGAGTATTTATTAGCAGACAAATCCACAATCTAGTTTTGAAGACGTTTGCCTCGCCAAACAAGCAATCCTAAACAGGTACACCTTCCTAAACTCATTGAAATCACTGTAACTCTACTCAGGATTGCACTGCAAATGAAGCCAACTAATGCTCACAAAACTGCCGTAAGGGAAACCATTGCAAAACTTCAGAGTGGAACTTTCCTTGTGATTTCTACCCTAACACTAATTTTGATTTCTTCCTGTAACATTGATTAGTCTCAAAGTTATTTCTTTTGTTCTCCTTTTACCTTTTTTTGCATAAGGCGGCTCTCTGTTCATCCTCTCATAGCATCTGAACTGGGAATCCACTATCTTCTGGCGGATTGCTGCATTTTCAGTTGCTATAGGTTCTAGTGTGGTATCATTAGCACTTGAAGACAGACTTGGAGCCATTCTCTGTGCAAAGAGGAAAATCTGTTAATGTCTGTGAAGAAAATCAGGAGAACAGAATCAAAAGCACAAGACTCACAGATGCCCATCATTCTTACTTCAAAGACCTTTTTTATCTGCACATATGCTTAATGTTGCCATGGAAATGTAACTGGGGTTTTTCTGTGTGTTGCCAGTAAAATGTACAGATCTTTCCCTTCATGACAGCAGGCAAAATACAAGATTAACTAAGACACTGCAAAGAGCGACTAGCTTTGATTAACTACATCTCTTGCACTTCCCTACGGTAATGATCCCTATGGGGCTATGGCTTCAATATCCATTCATTTCAGCAGGACCTGCGTGGGAACTCTGGACTATTCCCTTTTGAAAAGAGGGAAGCTGATCAGGAGTAACTCTGCATGTATTTTACACTGCAGCCAAAACCTCACACTGTGAGCACATCTGTTCTCTCCCCCCGCCCTTTCTTGTTCAGTTGCTTTTTGGAAGAAAAAAGAAAATAAAGCATCCCACTGTGAGCATACTAGTCAATGGGAAAAAAGGGACTTGCTAGATCACTTACTAGATCACATATTTTATGGTCCTCTTTAGGTATTCCCTTAGCAACAATGACTGCGCTAGCTAAACTGTCACTTTCCATATGGGGGGAGGCCTACAGAGCCAGAATGGAACTCCACATGACAGCGTACATAAGTGTGTCACGCGGCAGGATTTCAACTCGGGAGACTTTGTGACATTGGCAACCTATTGTGGTAATTGAATTTTTGTTTCTGTTCTTGTAATATAGCTGTACAGCATGTGTTGTAAGTGCTATTGCTCAGAGCACCGTGTGACTCAATTGAAGAGCAGAGGAAGCAAGCACTAAAGGTTCGACATCTCATTGACCCTTGCCTCTCCAGTGCACCTGCTGTAGGCCTAGCCACCCTGATTTCTTGTTATGCTGTGAATACACAGGAGGACCACTCAGAAGAGCCACTGGGAACAGAGCCAAGGTTTAGAAGAGGCGACGGGGTCTTTGTGGACCAGTCAACAGCCACAGCGGATCTGATGTAGTCCACCAACTGAGGACTTCATTAAGAAGGCTTTCAAGCAGCAGAATAATTTGAGGGCAAGGCCTCCTGAGTTTCCACACAAAGGAAGCCACTAAAGCTCCCACACTTTTGGTTTTCTCCCCTTTTTGCGTGTGTGTGCTAAAAAGTGCTAGAATGCTAGAATGGAAGCCAGGGATACGCTCTTTTGAAACTCAAATTCCATAAAACCAGCAAGTGGGCAGCATAGTTTGAGATGATGTTGTTATCTTATTTACTAATGTTTTTCCTTCATTTATACCTGGCCTTTCTCCCCAGTGAAGACCTAAAGAAGTTTACACCATTCTTTATTTTATCCTCACAACAATCCTATGGGGTAGGTTAGGCTGTGAGTTTGTGACTGGCCAAAGGTCACCCAGCAAGCTTCCATGGTAGAGTGGGGATTTGAACCTGAGTCTCCTCAGAATCTGCTCAAGCAGATTCAGACACTATAAGGAAACTCTTCAGGCTCTTTGTCTTTTAGGCACGACTCCAAGGGAAGGCCTGAGTACTTGGAAGTGCTCTTATCTGTGATGTTGTGTGAGCAATGCTTTCTCCATTGCAGTGAGCAGGGCACAGGGCTGCTAACTCTGGCTTGGGAAATTCCTGGTGATTGGGAGTGGTAAAGCAGAGTTTGGGGAGGGTAGGTAGCTCAGTGGGGATAGTGTTGCCAGCCCCCCCCCCATCATAGAGTCTGTTACCTGTGCCTGTCTCCTGCCTCCAGTATTATGAACTCTGATTGCCTGTGCCTGTCTCCTGCCTTCTGAATTATGGACTCTGTTACCTGGGCCTGCTCTTTGCCTCCCTGGATTATGGGCTCTCTCTCTTGCCCTGAGACCTGTGGCATGCCTCATGCTGGGCATGAACTGTACCTTGGGCCCAGATCACGGCAGCTAGCAATGACATGCAAGCAGGAAGGAGTCTGTATGTGAAATGGATTAGGCGCCCCCTGGCCCACTTCCACCGGGAAGCCACCGCAGAACAGTCCTGGGTCCGCCTCAATACCCAGAGCAGCATGCCAGCGAGCCCACAGACAGCAAACCAGAGAGCAGCCATGTTCCCAGGCAACAGGCAGTTACTACAGATGGTTCTCCCTGAGTCCACCATTTCACTGCAAGGCTCCTGTCACGTCCAAAGCTATGCCTCGCCTTGATATGCAGATCGCTTGCAACAGCCCAGGGATGGGAGTGACATGCCGACTGTACAGGGCGGACAATGGACATTTATCAATACGCCCATCAAACTTTGACATTCCGAGCCGATCGCATCAAAAACAATCTAGCTTCCTGTCAAATTCAATTAACCCGCCCTGTACTCCTTCCCTTCCTTGTGTCCTGTCCCAGGGGTGTCGCTATCACAGAATTAGACTCTAAAGTGGCCCAATACTGGCCCATCATATCTTTTGTTAAAAACATCCTGGGAACCAGTCCAGGGCAGGATGAAGGGCCCCCACCTCAGGATACATTTCAGCTATTTAAGCAGGCTCTGCCTGACGCTCGGTGCTTGGCGCTGTGCCCAGTGCCCGGCGCCGGGCTCAGCCAGGTGCAGCGCGCTATCCCCGACCCAGATGGACCCTCTGCATGTACAGGGCGGGCACTGTACATCACTCCCCCCCCCACCTCACTGCTGGAATCTCTGCTTCTCGCCGTGATCGGGTAATGTATTGCTTCTCTCTGCCATCAATCTCAAGTGGGAACCTGCTAAAGCAAATCTCTCTGTAACTCTTTCCAACCTTTATTTCTGAGTTCTTGTATGTCTGCTGTGTCAGGTCCAGTGTATACCTAAACTGTACTGACTCCATTTTCTAATGCTTCTAGTGTTTGAGTGTTTTCTTCCTAGGTGCACCAGTTCCCAGGCACCATTCCCACCGGAGGAGACTGTTTTGTCTAACGCCGTTCCACCAAGCATTGGCCTTGAGGGAGAGCAGCTTCCCAGGACTGAGAGATATTGTTTTGAGAACTGTGGGGGGAGGCTGATCCAGATGGGTATTGTTACTCTGTACCTTATGCTTACCCTTCATTGGTAACAATGATCATGTACCATCCTGAGTCTCCTATTCAGGACAGTGGACTATAATGGACCTTTTCTGCAATAAAGTTTCCTTTTCCAGACACTGGACTTGTGTTTGCCTCTAAAGGGAACCCGGTAGAGAGTGCCTTATTTAGCCACAGTCTGACATTTTGTTACCAATCATGTCTGAGTCGGGCCCAGCGGAATCCAAGGTTGTCCCGGACAGGGATCCTTTGTTTGAGCCGTATGTGTCTCCCGACAATCAACCTGTGCAACCCGTGCAAGCCCAAGACTCCCAGGAGCTGGGAGCAGCCGGGAATGGAACCGGAGTCTCCACTTCCACCCCGCCTCTCATCGACCTCAGTACTCGGGACGAGACCGAAGCCGACCTCGGGGCAAGGCCGAAAGCGACCGCTCTCCCCTTGATTTCGGTACCTACCCCGTCGGAGTGGGGTGCCCGACCCCGAGAAACCAGAGAGCGTCGGGTAGGTGGGCTCCATCCTCGAGTTTCTATGGAAAGGCGCCGAAGCCTAGGAACCGTCCTGGAGCTAGATAGCAGCCAATCATGGAGCTATTGGAACAGGACGTTCGAGCAGATGGAGGGGGACACGTCTCGCCGCGGCGCCCTGAGTTGGGATTACTCCGAACTTGCTCCGTGGAAAGAGCCAACGGAGGTCCCTGAACAAAGTTGGGAGCAGATACAAGGTCGTACCTATGCGGTGGATACCAGAATCTCGGCCGTGACGGGTATGGCCAAGGGAATTCTAGCCGCGAGATCGAGAGTCGTCCAAGGGGACCCTCCGCCTTGGGGCCCCTTGTCCCCGGTGAGTGCAACGAATGAAGCTTCCCTAAGCGAACAACCGGGGGCGAGTCGAATGCAACAGTTAGAAGCTAAACTGATGGATATGGAAGAAAGTTTGACTCATGCCATCCATTTAATTTCGGCAATGGGAGCAGGGGAAAGATTATCCCCTGAAGAGATGGCGATACAGATAGCTACCCTTCAAAGTGTCATCTCCTATCCGGTGGAGGATGCCCAGCAGCGGCCGTCATCTACCGGCGAAGGGGGCACCTATCCGGGCGAATCGGGAGAGCAACCCGAGGAACTTCCCGCGCAGCAGGAAATTCCACCGAGAAGGGATGACCCGGTTGAGCCACCCGGAGAAACCCCCACCGAACAACCTAACCAGGAAGGGGATGCGCCGCCAGATGAGACTCCCGTTGAGAAGCCTACGGAAGGCGAAGAAAGGCCAAGTGATGCACCGGTGATACCCCCTCTTACTTCTCCTATAGAGGTCCGGCCGGACCAAGAGGGAGCCCCTCGTCAACCGCCAGACACTGTCCCCGTCGGGCAACCTACGGGAGAAGGTCCAATAGCGCCCAGAGGACAGCCGCTGCTTCCCAGATTAACAACGCCCGGAGGGGCAAGCCCGCGCGGCCTTCCACCTGTTCAACCCTCGCCGCTGCGGCCCCTCTTACCTCGACCGCAGCTCATACCGGTGCAGCAGCCCCAGGACCAGCCCGTCTTACCACCTCCGAACCAACCGGGACGGCCAGCGCCACTACGACCCCTCCGACCACCTCCGCAGCGGCCGATCCCCAATCAACCACACCAACCTCCTCCACCTCGACAGCCACCGCCAACGCCTCCCGTGTTACCCGCCAGACCGAGAATACCGCCGCCTGCTCGCCCGCCATTGCAGCCACCGGCCCAACCAAGACCAACCCCGACAGCGCAACCACGGCAACCTCCGCCCGCACCACCAGCTCAACCCCAGCCGGCACCGCCGGCTCAACCGCCGCCAGTACAGCCGGCACCGTTGCCCCGTCCGAGACCCCAGTTACCTCCTCCTGTGCCTCAGGGGCAACTAGAAATGCCGATGGACTTTTACCCAGCGCCTGCTCCGAGACGAGAACTCCCGATGGGCTGGGTAAAGCTGGAAGCCACCTTCGATGGGGATCCCTCCAAACTGGGATTTTTCTTAGTACAGGTGGTAGTTTTTCAACCGTTGGGGACACCTGTTCGGCAGTGAGGCCAGTCAAATCGAACATCTTGGATCTCGTCTACAGGGCAAGGCAGCAGACTGGTATGTAGGACTATACAATGTCGGGGCCCCAGAACTCGATACTCTTCAGGGGTTAGTGGATGCTATCCGTGCCCAATATGAAGACCCCTTAGAGGAAACCAGGGCCCGAACAGAATTGCAAGCCCTCAAACAAGGCAGCATGTCAGCAAGAGACTATGTTACAAAATTCCGACAATTAGCCGCCAAGTGTCCTAGGTGTGAGGAGTCCACCAAAATTATTCTGTTCAAACAAGGCCTTAACCCGAGACTTTTGGACAGAGCCCTCATGCAAGACAATCCTCCCACGCTGTTAGGGTGGATCCAACTTGTTTGCGAAGTGGAGAACCGCATTTTGGAAGTCCGTTTGGTTGAACAACAACAACAAACGGGACAAAGAAGACCGTTGACCTTACAGAGGGCAACACGGGGAGCTAGCTACGCCACCCGTGGAGCGAGAGATGCTAGATGGCAACAAGGGCTGTGCTTGCATTGCGGACAGGCAGGTCACTTTGCAGCACAATGCCCTTACCGGCCTGTGCAAAGACCTCCGCTCCAACTACGGCGTCCAACCCCGGCTTCGTTCCCTACGCTCCAACGCCCGACTCCAGCACCCCGGACGAATAGAGGCCGCGGCACTTCCCAAAGGCCAGCCACAGAGAGAGGGCTGGAAGTGGAAGAAGTCATGGAATACGATCCCGCTTCCCCAACCGCAGAAGTCAATCCAGAAAGTCCCCAGTCGGGAAACGAAATGGATCTGTCGTAAGAGGACCCAAACGACAGATCCCCACTAAGCCCGTCCCTGCACGGAACCGGCCGCCTGGGTCCATCTTATTCATGCCAGTGACTCTAATCAACCCAGAGAGAAAGATGCACATTCGGGTACAAGCTCTTATTGACTCGGGCTGCTCAAGAGACATTATTGCCCCTGCGTTAGTCAATGGACTAGTCCTACCAACTCGGGATTTACAAAATCCAGTGATCTTTGAACAAATGGATGGTACCAACATGAATCCTGTAACAACGGAAACCATCCCAGTGATTACAGGCTTGGGGCAACATTGGGAGAAGAGGTCCTTTGTCATCAGCTCTACTGCCAAGTACCCGTTAATTCTAGGCAGTAAATGGCTATGTGATCACAATCCCTATATAGACTGGGCACAAGGATGTATTACCTTCAGTCATACCAACTGTAAAAATCACCGTTGGAATCAGAACTGGGGCGAAGATCCAACTCATAAAGAAAAGGCCCTTCTCACCCAAGAAGAAGTCAGCCAAATACCCGAACCGTACTGGCCTTTTCTAAATGCTTTCTCTGAAGAGGAAGCGGATACTCTACCCCCGCACCAACGAACGGACTGTGCGGTAGAAATTCTACCCGGAGCCTCACTGCCCAAAGGACGGCTCTATCCCATGAGTCTCCATGAACGTGAAGAGCTTCGGAAATTCATTGACACCAACCTCCGACGAGGGTTCATACGCCCAGCCACTAGCCCCCACGCCGCTCCGGTCCTCTTCGTGAAAAAGAAGGATGGGGGACTCCGACTGTGCACGGATTTCCGAGGATTTAATGCAGTGTCCACAAACAACGCCTATCCTATCCCGCTCATCCGAGACCTTCTCAACGTCGTGGCCCAAGGTAAGATCTTTACGAAATTAGATCTAAAAGATGCTTACTTTCACGTTCGTATCAAGGCAGGGGATGAGTGGAAAACCGCTTTTAATACGCCCCTCGGACAATATGAATACTTGGTTATGCCTTTTGGTTTGACGGGAGCCCCCTCTGTATTCATGTCCATGATAAACGAAGTTCTACACGAATTTCTGTACAAAGGGGTGGTGGTGTACCTTGATGATGTGTTAATTTATTCGGACAACGAGGAGGAACATATTCAAACAGTACAAAAAGTCTTAGCCACCCTGATGAAGAATAATCTGCCCATCAAGTTGTCCAAATGTGAATTCCATAAAACCGAACTCACTTACCTCGGGTATTGCATCTCCCAAGAAGGTCTGAAAATGGATCCAGCCAAAATACAGGCGATCCAAGACTGGCAGACACCCACCACCCGTAAAGAACTACAATCCTTCCTGGGTTTTGCCAACTTCTATGGAGACTTCATAGCAAATTTCGCCCAAATCACGCTCCCCTTAACAGACTTGCTCAAAACCAAAGATAAAGGGGACCAAGCTAAAAAACCTTCTTCCAAACTGCTATGGACCCCCGATTGCCAAACGGCCTTCGAATGTCTAAAAAAGCAATTTGTAACGGAACCCGTCCTCTCCCACCCCAACGACCAAGCCCCTTTCATAGTACAGGTTGACGCCAGCGATACAGCGATAGGGGGAGTTCTGCTACAGAAGGGGGAGGATGGGAGACTGCGGCCTTGTGCTTTCTTGTCTAGAAAATTTTCGGAGGCGGAAAGGAATTGGAATGTGTGGGAGAAGGAGGCCTTTGCAGTAAAAGCAGCCCTCACTAACTGGAGACATTGGCTGGAGGGGGCGCGATACCCTTTCGAGGTCTGGACGGACCATAAAAATCTGGAGGCCCTCCGAAGCCCGCGCAGACTGAATGCTAAGCAATTGCGATGGGCGGAATTCTTTTCCAAATTCAACTTCACTCTAAATTATCTCCCGGGCAAAACTAACTTTTTAGCGGACGCCCTATCGCGCATGCCCCAACACAAGAGCAAAAGGGAGGAGACTGTCGACACTGTCTTCTCGCCTACGCAACTTGGGGGCGTGGTGACCACTCGCAGTCGGGCCAAGCAGCCCCTCCCGGCCAACCAAGGGTGGAAATCGAAACTCAAAACTGAAGTGGAAAAGGAGGGGGATACAGCTCCACGAAACAAACTGACCCAATCCCCACACGGGGATTGGCTAGCTGGGAGCAAATTTTATGTCCCAAACAGCCTCAGGCTGGAGGTCTTGCAGCGCTGTCATGATGCTCCCACTGCTGGACATTATGGGTATTTAAAAACTTTGCACCTGATCCAAAGACAATTCTGGTGGCCGGGCATGCGCAAAGACATTTCCCAATACGTTAGTTCCTGCCCTATTTGCCTCAGCGCCAAAACCAGGAAAGGGAAGCCTCCGGGTCTCCTGCAACCATTGGAAACACCAAACAGACCCTGGGAAATAATATCCATGGACTTTATCACTGATCTACCTATCTCTAAAGGACATAATTGTATTTTAGTTGTGGTAGATCTGTTCTCCAAGCAAACTCATTTTGTCCCCTGTACTGCTATACCCTCTGCTCGAAAACTAGCGGATTTGTTTCTGAAACACATCGTAAAATTACATTCTTTTCCGTCCAAGGTGATTTCGGATCGCGGCGGACAGTTCGTTGCCAACTTCTGGCGGGAGCTTTTGAAAATGTTGAATATTGAGCAAGGCATCAGTTCAAGCCACCACCCACAAACCGACGGGCAATCCGAAAAAACAAACCAAATATTAGAACAATTCCTTCGTTGCTACATCAATTTTCAACAAGATAATTGGGTGGACCTCCTCCCCTTGGCCGAGTTCTCATATAACAACAGTGTACACGCTTCTACGGGGGAGGCCCCCTTCAAAATTGTCTACGGAGCCCACTTCAATCCCTTCCCGTTGGACGCGCCCCCTCTCCATTCCTCCAAATTGCCAGATGTATCTTCATGGTGGGGGGAGGCGACACAGCAATGGACTCTTATTAAGAAGCACCTCGAAAAAGCCAAACTGGATTACAAAAAATACGCAGACCGCCATCGTGTGGCCGAGTGGGAATTACAACCCGGAGATCATGTGTATATTTCCACAAAGAATCTGAAACTAGCTCAGACAAGCCGCAAACTCGCTCTGAAATTCCTAGGACCTTTTCCTGTGCGCAAGATAATAAATAGACTGTTGCTGTAACTTTACCCAAGAACCTGCGCCATGTGCATGATACGTTCCATGTCAGTCTTCTAAAGAGAGCTCCAACCGACAACAAATGGCACGTCAAAGCTCCACCCATTCCAACTTTGATTGACGACCAAATACACTATGAGGTACAACAGATCTTGGACTCTAAACTCAAACGAAATCAGCTTTTTTACCTCATTAGATGGAAGGACTTTGATTCTGGTTACGATGAATGGGTGAACTCTGCACATGTTCATGCTCCTAGATTAACCAAAGCTTTTCATGCTCGCTACCCATATAAACCAGGGGGGGATTTGTTTTAAGGGGGGCAGAATGTCAGGTCCAGTGTATACCTAAACTGTACTGACTCCATTTTCTAATGCTTCTAGTGTTTGAGTGTTTTCTTCCTAGGTGCACCAGTTCCCAGGCACCATTCCCACCGGAGGAGACTGTTTTGTCTAACGCCGTTCCACCAAGCATTGGCCTTGAGGGAGAGCAGCTTCCCAGGACTGAGAGATATTGTTTTGAGAACTGTGGGGGGAGGCTGATCCAGATGGGTATTGTTACTCTGTACCTTATGCTTACCCTTCATTGGTAACAATGATCATGTACCATCCTGAGTCTCCTATTCAGGACAGTGGACTATAATGGACCTTTTCTGCAATAAAGTTTCCTTTTCCAGACACTGGACTTGTGTTTGCCTCTAAAGGGAACCCGGTAGAGAGTGCCTTATTTAGCCACAGTCTGACATGTAAGTCTGTATGTAAGTGCTATGTCAGGCATATGCAACACTTTAGTAAACATTATTTATTTGAATATTAGCCTCCTCTTTCTTGTCTGAGAAATCTAAAAGACTGACTCTGGTATACATTGGTTAAAGATCCGTGCTAACTCAAGCCAAACTGCTTGCTAATTCCCCTATAAAAATAGCAGTTCTGGTAACAATAGGGTTGCTAACTCCAGGTTGGGAAGTTCCTGTAGAGTTGGGGGTGGAGCCTGGGGGAGGGTGGGGTTTGAAAAAGGGAGGGGCATAATGCCATGGAGTCCAAAGTAGCCATTTCCTCCACATGATTTCTGTCATGTGGAAAGCAGTTGTAATTCCAGGAGCTCTTCAGGCGCCCCCATTATAGGGTGACCAAATCTCCAGGTGGGGAATGGAGATATCCTGGAATTATAATGGAACTCCACATAACAGAGATCAGTTCCCCTGGAGGAAATGGCTGCTTTGAAGGGTGGACTCCATGGCATTATATCTTGCTTGAAGGGTGGACTCCATGGCATTATATCTTGCTGCTGAGGTCTTTCCCTTCCCCAAACCCTGCCCTCCCCAGGCTCTCCAAATCACCAAGAATTTCCCAACCCAAGAGTTGGCAGCCCCAAAGCACAGTCATTCACTGCTGACTGTTTTGTAGCAAATGCCCTGAGGAAATAGATCCACATATGCAAGGCAACATGGAGCTTCTTTTTCTCTTCTGCAAAAATGTATGTGCTTCCCCAGTGGCAACAGATCAAGGCTGTAGGGCAAATGTTCACACTATGAAATATCTGGTCATTTTAATGGTTACTGTTCTGCTTTGGGCCCTTATTGTTATTTCTATTTACCTTGAGAACATGAGCAGGCAAGATTGTTGCCAGTATGAAAAAGTTTCCCTTTTGCTACCTTGGTGGTGGGAGACTGCCTCAAGTTATAGCTGACTCCTGCTGGGGTTTTCAAGGCAAGAGAGTAACAAAGCTGGTTTGCCTTTGTATGCATCTGCATAGCAACCCTACTCTACTTGTGAGGTCTCCCATCCAATTACTAACCAAGGCCAACCCTTCTTAGCTTCCCAGCAAGATCTGGTTTGTGTAGGCTATCCAGGTCAGGGCTTTAGCCTTGGCTAAATCATGAAGGCTCCTGGAAGTAAGATTATCTCTCCCTTTTATAAGTCATTCAACTTGCTTCTGCGGCTTAAAAAAAAAAATTGATGATTTTCACAGTTGTACAAAGAAGAAACATGAACATCATCAGATTTAAATACTGTCCTCTCCCCCCGCACACTGCAATCCCTTCTGACTTGCCTATTTCTTTATGTATTCAGTTTGACAATACTCTTCTACCACCTGAATAATTCCAAAGGATTAAAAGATAATACACAATCATATTCATTTATTTCCAGTTAAAGTCCTACATCTTAGTCCTCTGTGGAATATATCTATATATATTTAAAGCCTAGTGAAACATATGCAGGTAAATGCACTCCAGCCTCCATCCATTCTGATAATTTGTTTTAATAGAATCAGTTGTGTGATACATGACATTCTTAATTCTGGCTTTTTCATTATTCTTAATTGACAGTTTGCGACTGTCAAATGACAGATGGAGGGGAGGGAATTATCCCTGTACTTGCTTTGGCTTTGGTAAGAAAGAGCTCACTCAAAATACGTGTCTTAACATCTTCTATATTTTCCACACTGTTATCAAATGACGTATCATCTCTCCCCCGTCCCCCAAATATTCAGAGGCATTAGTGGAAGTCAGACTGAATGTGAAGTTCCTTAACTACACCATGAAAAAACAGAGTCTCTCTACACAAGACATCTTACATGGGGATGCTCAAGTGACTTACTTTCTGTGCGGTCTTATATTCAAGCATACTCTTATCTCCCTAGCAGTGCATGTGTAGCCACAATAGGAGAACAAATGTAAGATCTTTCATTTGAGTGTCCTTGTGTAAGATGATTCGGAGAAGAAAGTTAAATGCAGACGACTGCATTCCAAGCTCTAGAAATGAATGGTATAGTTTGCTCAGTAAATTTTCTATATTATGCACATCAATAAAAAAGGTGTTGCAGTATGAAAAAAGTAATAAATATCGCAAAATTACGTGAAAAGTTGCAATTAGCAACAGCATTTTGGCTATAATATATTTTTTAAAAAATACGTATCTACTAAGATCAGGTTATTGTCCAGGACCCAGACAGCTGCTTGAGGAGCACTGAAGAGCAAAGGTATAGGATTTCTGACACTGAAAAAATTACTTTCAACAAATTCCACCCATGGCATATTGCAAGCTGCTTTCCCTCATGAGTTGGAGGAGTAGGAGGTGCTATTTGAGAACTACAAACCCAAAGGTATGGGCCTACTTGTACCGTTCTTTGGAGCTCAGCTAACCTTCACTTTCACAATATATTATCACTTCTTGAAACTACAATGAGCCAAGGAAGTATTTTTAATGGAAGGACCAGATTGTTTTTACCAGATATAGGAAAGCAGAATATCATACATAAAGGAAAAAATACTTTTATTAAATAGAAATGAGTAATTCACAGTTTCGTAATCAAGTTATCATTTGCTGAAAGGGGCCAGTAATAATCCTTCGGAAAAGAACTGATTAACTGATGTCCTATGTGGCAGTTTAGCAGCCATACATATGATGTCACTCCTAAAAGTACAAGTAAATGACATCATACATACGACCACCAAGCTATCACGCATTAGGTGACTGTTATGAAAGGTACATTAACACAGAATAAAATATAGAAGTCTTTAATTGATGACCTTCTTAATACCTAAAAGGTATTGATATAGTCTAAATAGAAGCCATTTTTCACATAATTTTGACTTGGCGTTAGACGAGTTCAATTAATCCAGAACTAAACAGCAACCAAAGAACAGAAGAATTTACAGTTTCTAAAGCCAAGACTCAAGATAACAAACACCAATAGCTAAATTCACAATATGGTGAATATGGAAAACTGTCCACAAGCTTACCCATTCCAGATATGACTACACGGTGTGACATAGCTCTATCATCAATCATTGTCAGTTACACTTGGAAAAATATCTGCCATGTAATTCATAAGTAAAATTAAGCAGTTTTCAAAAGCTGTACAGTCCCGACTCCCAACACACATGAAAAAGTCATCTAAGAGAAATTTGTTGAGAAATTTCTAGCCTACAAGAATTTAGCCTACAAGATTCTAGCCTACAAGAATCATGGTATTTTAAAATGGACAAAGCTATCAAACTAGTAACTGATATCTATAAACGCAACACTATTATAAGTGCTGCACAGTAAATTGAATCCTCCAAAATTCATATAATTCTGATTTTTTAAAAATACCATTGTTCTATTTTAAATAGGATCAATGAGTTTTGGCAACAGGAAAAAAATCAAAATATGGTTTATAGTATTTCACCACAACAAAACAGCACACATGCAGCTGTAAAAACTCTTACTTTCCACATGATGGAAAATATTAAATCATCCAACCATTATTCAGCCTTCACTGTATTCAAATGTCATAAAGTTGATGCTTGGTTAACCTAGCCATTGTCGAGAGCTTATAATAATAATAATAATAATAATAATAATAATAATAATAATAATAATAATAATAATAATAATAATTTATGACATAACACCTACAGAATTGCAAAGATGGCATCACTTGGAACAGCGTACATATTGCACCGATACCTAGCTGATACTTAGGTCTCTGGCGGAAACTTGTATCAGCACAGCAAGGCCAATCAATGATAACATGATCTTTATTTATTATTGATTGTGTTGCATGTCATTTGAATAATAATAATAATAATAGATTTATATATTGCCCTTCAGGACAAATTAACATCAATTCAGAGTGGTTTACAAAGTATATTTTTATTATCCCCATAACTATCACCCTGTGAGGTGGGTGGGGCTGACAGAGCTCTGGGAGAACTGTGACTGACTCAAGGTCACCCACCCAACTGGCTTCAAGTGGAGGAGTGGGGAATCAAAGCTGGTTCTCCAGATTAGAGTCCTGCTGCTCTTAACTATTACACTAAACTAGCTCTCTGCACCACTAGTCTACCAAACTTATCAATAGAGTCCACAATAACCAAAGTTCAAAGCAAAGCCAAGAAATCAAAAGTGGTTAAGTGGTTGGACTGTAAATCAGCACTCTGCTGGTTCAAATACTGCTACTTATAATAGTGTTGCATTTATAGTAGGTGGTCTTGGGTAAGCTAGTCTTCTCAGCTTCAGCTCCCCAACTGTATTGTAGGGTTAAGAATAATGCTGAGTTTGTTCACACGGTTGTGTGTAAAAAAGCACATCATTAATCAATTGTACATGAATACAGATCTCGAACTTTCTGTTAGGTCTTATGGTGTACACAGACTTTGGGCTGCCACTTGTTTGTTTTACTTACAATTAGTAGAATAATTAGTAAGAAGTCATTGCTTTTTTTGTCCATTATAGATCCTTTCTGGAGCAATATTTCTTTTCTGGACCTACTGGGAGTTGAAGAAAAACACCATTAGATCTAATTTATCCATTGGCAATCAAGAGAATATCCTGATTTATAGTTGTAGTCATAAACACTCTTATGTGTATGTAACTACAAAAGAGTGAATGTGCGAATGTTCTATGATACCACAAAAGATTTACCTGTGCAACACCTAAAATACGAATAACATAAAAAGACAGAGGTGCTACTGAATATGCTGCTGAATCAAAGGCTGTGCCCTGCATGTTTGAATGGAGATGAATTTTTGTGTCTTGCTTCTCATGTTGGAACTTGCATGACTATGGAGGTAAACAGCTAAGCAAGCTGCACAAATATCAAGTGTTTCCTTATGTTTTGCCCAAATTTGCTTTTTATAGCTGAGACTGAGCTTTGTCATGGATGGATTTAAGACCATACAGTCCATGAATTAGTCCACAAATCATGGAAACTCCTATAAGAGCAAGATGTACAATCCCTAAACAAGTATAACCAAAAACAGAGATGCTGAGCTAAAACTTAAGCAAAGTCCCTGTGTATACTCTCTCTAAACACTCACCCACCCATGTAACTAGTAGAGTCTTGTCCAACTCTGGTAATAGTACTGATACTTGCTGACTGTCACATAGGGTTAGGGAAGGCTTACAGAGAAGATAAAAGGAAATTGACAAACTTTGAGGTCACTTTTGGTTTTAAATTTTGAAAGGATAGTTCCTGATAGGAACTCAGAGATAGTATTTGGGTCTCTTTAGCTGGAACAGGAAATAATCCTCTCTGCAAATGCCCCAGTACCAAGTTGCATATTCTGCTTTTCCAGTAGCTTAAAATAAAAAGGCAAATAAAGAATATCTGAAGTATTTTGACACTTAGAAACTTTTCTTATATTTCTGTTGGTGCTTCATGTGCTATGCAACCCTAAACAAAGTTACACCCTTTGACTTCGAAGGATTTAGAAAGTCGTGATGCGATGCCCCCCTATGGGTCAGTAATGACTTGGTGCTTGCACAGGGGACTACCTTCCCCTTTACCTAACTGTTAGGAATATACTGCAAGTATTTCTTCTTTTTTGTGATGGTTGATAGCTTTCTTTGCTTTGGGCTGAACATTTCCAGGAATTCAGAGTCCATTTTTGCAAGTTTCATCTGAATATCACATGGTTTATCAGAATTATAAAACTCAGTAAAACTCTGCCACTGTTATTGATAGGTTCACAACACTAGGATTGCCAACTCCAGGTTGGGAAATTCCTAGAGATTTTGGGGTAGAGCCTGGGAAGGATGGAGTTTGAGGCATAGAAGGAGCTCAACAGGAATGTGATGCCATAGAATCCACCTGCTGAAGCTGCCAATTCCTCCAGGGTAATTGATGCATTTAGTCTGGTAATCTGGAGATTAGTTGCAATTTGGGGAGAACTCCCCCCCCCCCCAATTGGCAACCCTAACAACAACTGTAGCAGATGACTGATATACTTTCATCTCAAATGCTTTCCTTTTAAGAAGGTCTAGTGGTTAATTGCCCTGACCTGGATGGCCCAGGCTAGCCCGCTCTCATCAGATCATGGGTGCAAAGCAGGAAGTCCAGGGTAGGCAGCAATGGCAAACCAACTCTGTCTGTCTCTTGACTTCAAAACCCTACAGGGCTGCCCGTGGTTCTTATCTTGTAAACCATCTCAGCTCTCTAAGGACACAATCTTATCATCAAATGTACCCTCCTCAAGCCACAAATGAAAAACCAGGACATAAGAAGGGCCAAGAAGGTAACTTTAGTAAACTTGGTAAAGTTACCAAGAAGGTAACTTTATTTATCAAGGTACATTTATGATACATGAATTTGATACACAAATCTCAGGGATACATTCTATGAGACCCTTATGCCCGATGGCCATCAACCAACTTTGTCACTTTTAAAGTGTAGAGAATCTAAGATTCTATCTTCAGGGCAGGGTGAAAATTATAGACCAATGCTGGTTGTCAGAAACTACTACAAGTCAGAAGGGGCTGTCTAAAATTCCAAATGCCCCCCATTTGCTTCCAAAAAAGTCTCCAAGATTTCTAGATAGCCCCCAGGAAGTGGAGAAGCATATACCCCATGTAAAGATCACCATTCTAACAGCTCAAACACACGGTGAGGTTGGCTTGCCCTCTTTACAAGACAGGATGTTGCACACATTTGAACACGATGCCTCCAATACAGGAATCCAATTTTTTCTCCTTCCAGACCAAAAGATTTAATACAGACTAAAAAAAAAAAAAAAGACTGACCTACGTATTTACATCTTGAATTTGCAACAGTGAAGGCAGTGGCCAGGACAGCTGACTTGCAACAGCTGAGCCACCTGGGAGACTGCTATCCCTCAAAAACAAAAATCACCTGAGATGCCTGCTTCAGTTTTGCCTCATGGCAGAGTTAACCCTGTACCTACCAGCTGGACTCAAGCTTAACATTGTCAACCTTATAGTGCCTTCCTAAGCAAAGCTGACGTCAGTTTCAGCTCCGCTGAGGGTTTCACTGTTAGTCACTTGCATTCAGACTGAAAGGCTTCTACGCCCTCAGAGCACAACAGCCTCTGTGATTTCAACAGGGCTAAATCAAGTTTAAATCAAGTAATTCATTTTATCCAGTTGATAAATAAGATGGCCAGGTACAGTGTTATTTTCTAGCTTACATTCTACATTATATGCTATTTAAGATTGCTGGGGCAATTAAACAGGCTAGCAATCTATTTTTATGTCTCCTACAGGGTGTTCCACATACCTAATTTTTATAAGTTATTATTTATTTATTAACTCCCTAATGATGCTGTTAATATACAATAACAGTTCAATATCTGTGAAACTCTTTTTATATCCAGTTTTAGGACGCAGACCAGCCACTCAAGTTAAAGACTTCTAAGTCCTATTGATTTCAATGGGGCAAGTATATAGCATGCTCTAACAGAAATCAGAGAGGCAAATCGCAGAGAGGCAAATCACTGGGAGTTGGCCCGCCACCAGTGAGCATCTGGCAAGCCTAGTCCTATCCACATTTACTTACAAATAATTGTATCAGTGGTTACTTTAAAATCAATGTGCTTGGGACCAGGTTGTCACAGACCACATCCCATAATAGGATACACAGAGTTTCAAGTGGCTTGCTTGAAAAGTTGAACCCAGATTCAAACTGAAACAGATAATCCCTAATCAAGAAGAAATAATCTTTCATTGTTTATTTTAAAATAATTATATTAATTTAGAGTATTTCCAGATATATAACTTAGAGCACATTTCCAAAATAAGATCTTTGGCTTCAGTTTTTTCATAAACATCTTAATTAAATGACTATTTTTAATCCTACGACACCATGAATTTTATGCTTTCATAATTCAGAATCTAATGGAGTGGTTTCTCTTTGGAGTGGTAAAAAACATGCAATGGTGTGTGCAATGATTTTGTCTTAATTGAAAGTGGGAATTGCTGCTGTCACATTCAATCAAAGTTCTTAGAATAAACACATTTTCGTTCTTAGTGGCTGGCACGGCATAGGAGCTAACAACTAAGTTTATGATAGGTTGCTCTGAACGGATTTCTTTCATCTCTACTAAATGATGGGGGAGTAACCTGAAATTTTTACTTAGGATCAAAAGATTCCTTTAATTCCGCTCAGTTCCCCAGAGGCAGAATTAGAAGCATAATCTGAAAATTATCTAGAAACACAGCATACTAAAATTATACCTATTCTTGATTTACTTTCCCCCTGTGTTAGTTAAACTCCATGCTTGGTTCCTATGCATTTCTCTCTGGCCACTAGGGCTGCCAGGTTTCCTGGTGGCAGTGGTGGATGTCCTATTCCAGGTCTCTGACCCCCATTGGCATTCACCTGGCCTCCCAAGAGTGACATCATTGCACGGGACCCAGGAATGCTCCTGTGCTGTGCACTGGGTCGAATTGGCCCCAAACGCTACGTGCACGTGCACTGAGTGAAAAAAAGGTGAGTGCCAGGTCCCCCTACCTCCCGCCAGGAGGGTAAGAGGACCTAGCAAACGACTGCAGAAGCTTTCCTCTACTGTTGAGCTTCTACTACTAGTACCTTCTACTTCTAGTAGTATCTTCTACTACTAGTACCTCTGGTACACAAGATTAGTGTTTTTGCGCAAGCCTTTACACACACAGTAGTCCTAGTGGCAGAGAAAGTGAGTGCTGTAGAGGAGAAAAATCTCCACAACGGGTTTAGAGAAGCCCAAGGAGAACAGTGTTGTAGAATTTAGACTTATTTAGAAGTTTGATGCCTGATTGTGCTGAAATTAAAGCACAAAAGTTATGTGTGTGTTTAACTGGGAAAACAATGGATGTTGTATACTTCTATTCAGGGAGGGGCAATGGCTCAATAGTTCAGTCCTTGCCATCTCCAGTAAAGGACCTCAAGATCGTTTTTGGCTTGCGGGAGAGTACGAAGTAATGCACTAAACAAATCAGGTCTCTAGCTGGTTTGAAGCAGTTTCACAGGTCCATATACGTGGCCGCGCAAAATCGCGCAAAACTCCCGGAATGATGGTGTCTTCCTGGTGTGATTTCCCGTCATGATTCCGGTTTGTGGTGCGAATCATCATTCCAGGAGTTTTGTGCGCTTTTGCGCGGCTGATAAGATGTGTGAAAACGGACATCGTTTGTTCCAATGGTATAAGGATTTACTTTGATTTAATGCTCCTATTGTTGCTCTGGGGAATTTAAGGAGAGGCACCATGGCTCAGTGGCAGGGCATCTGCTTTACGTGTAGCAGGTTCCAGGTTCAATCTCCAGCACCTCCAGCCAGATAAAAGGTAGCAGGTGATGGGGAAGTCCTTCTCCTGCATTTGGCATTTAAAAATGCTGAGGCCTGGGACCATGATGGGACCACCAATCGTGTTTCCCCTCCCCACATCTTTCAAGTGCTGAAACAGTTGTGAAGGGGGGGCTGTTTCTGCACTTGAAAATGCATGGGGGGGGCAAGATCACCTGGTCTTGCGGTACCATGGGCCTAATCAGAATCAAGCCTTCACAGCACTTTTCGATGGAATCTACAGGTCAGACCTGTGGACACTGTAACATCTAGTCCAGCCCCAAATTGGCAATCTATACCTATTTCCCTTCCTTCTGTAGCACCGCCTCCCCTCCTCCGAGTCCTCTATTCCTCAGGACAGGAGCATCAATTTGTGGAAATGAGTGGTCTGCAGTGGGTGTGGGGAGATGGGAAAGTTCCATTTGGCTGGTGGAAAACTTCCATACAACAAAATAAAGCCCCGCAATGAATTGTTTAGTATGATACCATTTTTCTATGGTTTGTAAAATGCTTGATGCTAACATCGGAGTTCATGAATGATGAAAAGCGCAGGAAATCTTGAAAGCAAGTTATTCATTTTACCCCAAAGGCTTACATTTAAAGCTAGGATAAACCATACCAGCTAGGATAAACCATACCATTGCTGTTCCTCAAATGCAAATGCTGTAATGGCGTTGCTTCTGCTGTTGTTGATCTTTAAGAAAATGCCAATGGTGTTACAAGGATTATGTTCAACAAGTAAGCAGCACAGTTCCTACCCAGTGGATTTATGACAGGGCAGCTTGCATGGCAAAACTATTTCATACACATCACACAGTTTCAGCTGCCTCTGCAGTCATTTTTGCCCAGAGCAGGCCCATCCATAGGGTGCCCACCAGTGGCAGCCAAAGTCCCAGCAGTTTTCCCCCTGCCTGCTGATCACTGGCAGTCAGGGGGAAGAGGTAGGCCATGTGGTGATTGCCCACAACTAGCAGGCAGCCCAGGCAAAGGGCACACACACACTCCCAGCCCTGTGCGTGATGATGTCAGTTCTGGAAGTGACATCATCACGCACTGGTGAGGATGATCCAGATAACTACCATCCCCCCCCCCAGCCAGTTACCCTGAAGACCTGGCAACCCTACCCACAGTGGCTGACTAGCTGCCTTTAGGAAGCCCACAGGTAGGGAGACTGCAATAGCATCCTCCTGCTGCATACCGCCCACATACTGCCTCAGGTACTGAGCATGGGCACTACATGATCAGCAGCAGCAGCTGCCTTCCACCACTTGCAGCCCACCTTATTCCTGGCCCTTTGAGGGAAGGGAGGAAGAAAAAGCAGGCAACTACTGCTTTCATGTCAATTGGCTAGCCATAGCGGTGGGGGCTCCCCTAGCTCCACATGTGCCTGGGGGGCAGCTGGGGGGCACCAATGAACTGGAATGAACTGCCTAAGGCACAAAAACTCCTTGGGCCAGCCAGCCCTGTTTGTGCCAGACATTCTGTTAACTTTATTACATTCAACATTGACTCAAGGATGTGGTACTGACAACCCTTTTAAAGATATATTTTTGGAAAATCTTCTCCTTTAGCCTCTTCTTTAATTCTCTTTATAGCTTGTGCTACAAAGCAGTACACATTTCACAATACTCACATATCTTTTCATCAAGAATTAAAGAATTCTTAACTGCATATTAGGCAGTACACAATTTGAGGACTGGATCCTCAAAACATGAAAGACTGTTTCAATGTATCTAAGGGAAATTCGGATGTGTGTTTCTTTAAAAACAGCTTCCGTAGAAAGGACTGTTTTCTCTTTAATTCTTGAGTTCTGCTCCTCAGAGTGCCATAATATTTAACAGAAGATTGCTAGCAGAAATATCCAAGAGTAAACGAGAATGATTTATGATCTTGATGGAGCTCATCCCTAGACCCCACCCTGATCTACATTCCAGTATCCAGTTCTAGAATTGAAATGATGGGAAAGATTCGACTTGGATCTATGGTGGTTGTTGTGGGTTTTCCGGGACTTAGATCTGTTCTTCTTTAGCACATAGGACCAATGTAAATGCATTTATCTTTCACTTCAGAGATTCTAAGTCATAGCACTAAAATAAAAAGAGGCTCTGAATCTAAACCCTGGCTCAAATTCAAGGTCTGGTGAATTACTAAAGACACCCTTGACAAAAACAAAACAAAACAACAACAACGAGGGAGCAATTTGCTGTCATTTATCACATCAAGAGTTTTACTGAAGCACTGAGAAATGTACTGCAGCATAATTGATCAATCTTATTTACTTCTTGTTTCTTCCTGTAGTTTTGATTTCTCATGTTCTTTCGCTTATTTTGGCTTCCCTCTTCAGTGTATAACAGTCATTTTTAGAGATGAGCATGAACTGGAAAAAAAATGAACCGTGCGGTTCATGGTTCGTCGCATTTCATGAACCATGAACTTTCACGAACCTGCCCCGGTTCGCAAACCAGTTCATTTGGTTCGTGAAAACGTCACATCCAGGTCAGCAAACAGTCACTTCTGGGCCAGCAGAAGGCCACTTCCTGGTCAGCAGAAGGTCTGCAGGAAGTCCATCCCCTGTTGCCTAGGAAACTGATTGATTGGTGTCAGGCTGTCTGCAGCGACAAACCAAAAAATGAACCAAACGAACCAGCCTAAAGTTTGTGGCGGTTCTTCAGAAATGGGTTCTGATGAACCGCTGGTTCACAAACCATGAACCGGCCTGGTTCGTCAGGAACTTTGGTTCATATTTCGGTTCGTGCCCTTCTCTAGTCATTATCACCTGATGAATATTGAAACAGTTAATATAGGATGTATTCTGTCCTAAACTGTACATTTTATCTTTGGCATACAAATGTTAAATCGTGGAATTATTAACTGAAGGTATCACCTCTCCTGGGGATAAAAAAGTTTTTTTTAAAAAAATTGCATATGCTAAATCAAATACAGCAATTTACCATTGGTTCAAAATAATGAGTCAGTAAGTTAACATAACATTTAATCAACATTCTATCCCAACCATAAAGGGTTTAAGCTGTGCATGGTAGCAATTCTCCAAGCAGAGGGAGATGAGTAGGGGCAGAAATGTGGAGAAACACCTGGCTTTCAATATGGATTCCGGACTAGCCATACGGAGAACTTTGCTGCACCCATGTTCACCAGGTGAACATTCAATTATTTATTGCCTTGGTGTTCCCTGGCAAAAGTCATCTCAAGCACAGAATCAAACTGAGCAGCAATGCACCTCTGCAGCTTGCAAGCTGGTAATTGCTCAGTTAGGAACAAAATAATCTAATTTTTGCCCTAGGGTCATAGTTGCTCAAGTCACTAAACTAACTAACTTATGTGAGGCATGGAATCACTTGCTATATATGGCCAAATCATCCTTCTCAATGAAGGACTGGAACTGGTGCACCAAACAAAGTTGGCTAAATGTGCTACATTCCCAAATTAGACCTTGGCCTCCATTGTCAGGCAGGGCTAGAAAGCCAGCCTGCCTGCTACACATGGAGGTTTCTTACTATTGCGGGGGTGGGGGGAATAGCTGCTTTGCTGTTTCTCTGCTGTTTCTTTGCTGCTGTCTCATTATTACTGCTTTGCTGAGCTGTCTTATCAGTACAGGTATGGAGCTACCAGACACCTGAAAACCAGCCGGCTGACCTTAAAGTCCCAGCTCTGTATCTCTCCATGTTTTTTCCCACTTAGAAGCTGTGCTCCACTTAGGAGCCAACTCTAACTGACTTTCATTTGAAATAGGGGGAGGAGAATGAGAGGTATTTCTATTCTGGGAGGGCTTCACTCTGGCATTCCAGGCAATTGCTTTGTACAGGTGGAAATCTCATAATAAAGACCTTTAACTCATGCAGCTATGTCTGATGAAATGGAGAGTCTGAAAGAGTCCTCTAGCCAAGCCTAACATCCATATGCAAGCAGGGGCCCAACAGCATCCTCAACTGTGAACACACTTATAAGCATGATAGGAACTCAAGGGCATGGCCAGTACTCTATCCCTCCTGAATAAAACCTCTTGGACATGGACTGTGTGAACTTTAATTTTTATTCAAATGTGCAGACCGTGTACATTGAGGAAAGTTCCCTATCATGATCCCTTTGCAAAATTTCCTCTCTCTCTACTTTCTTGGCTCTCAGTCAGTTTCCTGGTTCCCTCCTCAATTCATCCATTCCAGACTCCTCTTGACTACTTCTTTTTAGGTTCTTTTCACCCTCTGAACCCACTCCTGTGAGTTGAATTCTCCTCCTTCTCACCAATGCCATGCCCCACACAGCCCCACAGAAATTCTGGCTCTTCCAGTAGCGTCTGCGATAGTCTGCCAACTCCCCCCATCATATGGCACTGGTTCTTAGCTACACTTAGCCCATTGGTATCTCTGGGGTTTGCTGCTCATTGGCTAGGGTTTGCTGACTCTTGTCAGTCTCTGCCCTGGGCACATTGTCTGTCCGACTGGCACCCTCACCCACCTGAGTATCCGGGCTACACTGTTCTTTTTTGGGGGAGGGGAGAATGCAATCACATCCAATTATGCTAACTTCTAATTCCTAAATGGCTACATTACCAATCAACAGCCAATTTTCAAACTAAATGTAAACCAATGGGACCAACAAGCAGATACTACTCCTACCTAAGATGAATCTGACCAATATTACCAGCTCTATTTTGAGAGGTTTTGTTGTTTTTAAAAGATGAGTATGAAAAACAGAGTACTGATAAATAAATTCAAGGAAGACCTAACCTCCTTATCTATAATAATAGTACCAAAGAGACAATTTTATGGTGCACCTTTTTGTATTCCTCCATGACGATCTGCACCAGCCAAACTTACTTGTTCTACTCTCTGTTGCATCTGTCCACTGTAGAAAGTCAAAGGTGGTAACTACTATTTTGCTAAGTAAGGGATATTTTATTCCATCAATCTCTTTCCCACATTTTGAACACATTATATTTCTGACAAAGCGCAGTGCAGCTTCTAGCATCTATATTTAAGCCTAATCCCTTTGCAGAAATCTGTCTGCATAGAATGGAAACTGTGAGTTAATGTGGCATTTGAACCAACTAAGTCCTCAAGTGATAAATTACTCGTCTGTATTTGTGTGTTTATAGCATGTAACCAAATATATATATTGATGTGGCAGTTATTATTCCCAGTGCTGTTATTTATACCATATTTGGCAAGCCTCTGGCTTAGTTTCAGTAGAGGATTTCCATGGACGGAAAAGATTTTTGCTTTTCTGCAATGCAGACCTACGACTTCCCTCATTCTGTTCCTGGGTGTTCCCTGTCCCTCATGAGTATCCATTTGGGGCATTTTGGTCTACAGGAGGTAGATTTAGATGAGGAAGTCACACTCCAAAATGAAAATTCTTTTTGTCCATGGAAATTAGTACCAGTAGATTAAAGCCTTTTTCTTTATGTATTTTCAAAACCATCATTTCAAGGTAGCAGGAATAAGACCATGTTGGTGCTTTTAAGTGTCTTCAGAGATACGATGCTTCACAAACTACCATTCAGAAACAAGAAATGTGGGACTTAGAGCAGATCTACAAGTGACAAAAGGCACAGGTTGGACACTTGTCAGCTTCCCTCAAGTTTTGATGGGAAATGTAGGCAGCTTGGCGGAATGTTGGACAAGTGACAGTTGAAAAGTCCATTGGACAGCAGTCAGAGAGCCAAGCTGCAAGACTAGGATGCCTACATTTCCCATCAAAACTTGAGGGAAGCTGACAAGTGTCCAACCTGTGCCTTTTGTCACTTGTAGTCCCGCTCTTAGGCTCACATCCTAATAATACTTACTTGGAAGTAGATTCCATTGAAATCAACAGGAGTTATTTTTGAGTAAACATGGTTATGATTCAGGAGTAACCACAACGTTGCCGATTTCATAGGTGTCTAAAAATGTTGCATGCAGATGAAACAAATCACAGCTGTGAGTGAAATTAACTACCAACATGGCATGTAACTGCAAGGACAGCATGAAACATGTTTATTTTTAAGGCCTTTCTTTTTAACGGCCCGTTTTGAGTCAGAATATTATTTCTTCCAACTCACAAAAAAACAAAGATATAGAACAACAGGGTTCAATAAATTAAAATCACATAAAGGAGAGAGGCCAGACAGAAAAGGGTCTGAAACAAAATGAAATAATAAGTATTTCTGTCTTCATTCAGATTTCTTGGGGATATCACGTTGCTGTTTATATAACCTCTTTAGAGAAATATGAAACCCATTCATAATATTGACAGAGAAATGAACTCTTAAGTCAGGCCTAAGGACAAACAAACACACATATGCACCCTTTCTCCATAGTCTGCTATACAGTAAAGTGTGCATAATGAATAAATGTAGGTGGGACCAGGATTATACATGCAAATACCATCTCAGACTGACAAGTGTTTATTACAACTTATGCACAGAGCCTATGAGTGCACAGTTGTATGCATGTGAGTTTTTACCATATAAGCAGGAATCCTGAAAAGGCAGAGATCCAAGTCATATGAACAAAGCTGTGCATGCATCAAATTTATGCATAAATTGCAATGAATGCACATATGTTGGGATGTATCTTGTTGTTGTGATCCTGCTTGACTCATTCATTGTAAGCTCTTAGAACATCTAAAAAGACCACAGTTATTTCAAAGAAATTAAGGGGAGCATAATTTCTTTTCAGATCCTTCCTCTATTAACTATTTTAGGTGAAACCTTGATCTGTACTCAGTATCTCAGGATTCCTTGACATTTTTGCATGACTCTAAAAAGGCCTTTTAGCTCTCATATTTGTAGGCATTTTTGAGATTGTGGTTAATGTGTGGTAGAAGAGACATTTTCAGTTCAAATGTGTTCTAGCTAGCGGTGGTTTTACATTGACATTACAAATTACAGGAAAGGCTACACATTATAATGGGCTATTTCAGCCCATTTGGATTTGTTGATAGGCTCTGCATTGCTGGACAACACAGTATTTCAAAGATGCTGCGTGACCTGCTGTGAATTAGTGACACAATATGTGAAAAGTAACCTTTAAGCAGTAAGAAAGGCACCTTATAAGTGCTGGACCATGAAGAAGAAAAAAACACCCCACATCCAAGCTCATGGTAACCATTCCTAAACCCTGAAAGCTAGAATTATAAATTTTTACTTTCCTGCTGTATTATAATGAATATTGCTTATTGCAAGAAATGCTCTCGATTAGCAAACTAAGGACTAGAATGCAGGCATCAGTCATAGCAAAATGTATATGGCCAGCGCAAAAAACCACCATGAGCCTTTTCATTCTCTTCCTTGACTGGCACTGGCTTATACATCTGATCCAGTTCTTGTATTTTTCCTACCAGCATCAGTTTGTGATGGGAGACCCAAGGACAAACCTAGTTGTTATATCCTTATGCTTCCAGTCATTAGAGGAGAGCAACCTCATTAGCAGAATTCAACCATTAAACCCAGGCCCTAATTCTACAAATGTGGCTATACCATCAACTTCTTATGATACTACTGGAGTCCCAGTGATGTAGAGATTAAACATAGGACGGGTGCATGTTGTAAGAGAGTTACATAGCTACAACTTGCAAGTATCCACTGATCTGAGAGGTCTAAGGTAGAGGAGGAGCAGGAAATCCTCAATGATGGCTGGTAAATTTAATGACTAAGAGTGAAAGGAGCCTATCTCTAATCTAACTAGCAGGACAAGTGAGGAAAAGGTTCTCAGTTTAAGACCAATTTCCATTAAACGGATTGTACCATTCAACTTCTAATAACTATCAAGAAACAATCAACCTGAAAAGGATATCAGATATCGGACTGATTCTGTTCCAATATGATTTTTTGCCTGTTTTCTACTGTGAGAATATTGTACTGTGCTTCTAAAACAAAGCAACTTAAGCAAAGCAACAATCTACAAGATCCAAGCTATGGATCAAGAATAGGGAAAGCAAAATGAACATTTATCTAGGTCCAGCTTGATTTGAGGCCAAACACACTCCTTAAGTAGAAATTAAAAAGTCAGAATTGGCTTATAATATTGCAAACTGCTGCAAAAGCTGCCAGAAAGCAACTGCTGAAAATGAAGTGAAATGGATACTGTTAATCTCAATATATAATAGATACAGCCGGTGACTTTAGCTCATATTTTCTCTCCTATATCAACTGTTGTTTATGATTCTAGATGGTGCAGCACTGGGCTTTTTGCAGTCTATTTTTTTTTGTTAATTTCCCACCTGTATTTCTGTCCAAAAAATGTATAATCTACAATATGTTGACAAAATTGAATTTGTTTCTGTTGTAAAAGTAGAAGGCCTTGAGCCTGTAAACCTTTTGCATGTTGCCTGGATTCTCTCTTTGCCAAGAGGAGGGATTATTGGTTAAGTTAATGATTTTCTACTGTTATTACCCTGCAGAACGTCTACCCTTGTGGTATAAAGGATGTCTTCCTTCCTTTAGCTTCACAAGTAGGTTCATTCACGGGGCTGCTGGCATGCAAGACTGCAGGAAGCTGCAAATGTACTAATTATGAAAAACCTCATCAAAACACATCATGAAGCTCTGTAAATCCCAAGGGCAGACGCCTGATGATTATGTCATTTCAAATCTAGAAGTGGATTATATTTACATAAATGCTCCCATCATTGCTTCCTTGAAATTTGATTCCAAGAGTCAATCTCCTGCACTGTTATCTGGATGCTTTCCAGGGTTCGGTGTTTAGAGATTAAAAAAAAATTCTCGCTGCTGAGAAGGTGATCTGTAGAAGCTTTGTGAACTGCAGATTATGATAGCAGACTAATAGCACAGCAGATACGATCCCCCAACTTCAGAGCACAGTGGGAAATAGGCAGCTGCTTGCTGATCCGGTTGCCAATTCAAAATGCTTGTCATTTTGGTATCTGATGAAGGAGGGGAGGTGGGGAAAGCCACATATTATTTTTTACATTGCTTTTCAACATTTGTCACCAGCAGCACTCAGTTATGAATGAAAATGTTAGTAAAGGAAAGAAACAGTTTCTTATGGAACACATTCAGTCAGATAATATTACCTTCCCATAGATCACTCTTCAGCGTTTCTGATGGACACAAATATGGTTGGCTTTGGGAGTTCAACACTTCAGACATGCTTAGGTATTAAGGCAGAAGTTAATGAAGTATAGCAAAACAGTGGGTTTGGCTCCAACCAGCTTTCCTGTTAAGTACAAAAAGGAAGGAGTATTTGTTTTGATCACCAAAAAACCCTCCATGTGCTGGTGATCATGAGACCTGCATGGACAAAAAAGCCATGTGGAACAAAGTCTGTAGTAAGGAAGGGAATTTGCTGAAATTGACTGAAAAAGATGTCTGGATCCAATCCATCATCTTTACTGATAAGGGAGGAAATCATACTTTTGAACATGGAGTGGAAAATGGCAGTTCTTTGCACAGAAGTAGCTATACTTCTGTGCAAAGCCAGTTTGATGTAGTGGTTGAGAGTGCGGGACTCTAATCTGGAGGAACTCAATCCTGCTTGAGTTTGTCATGTCTGTCTTTACTAAAAGGAAGGTGGTATTGCTATAGTGGAAGTAGGGTTGCTCCAGGTTGGGAAATTCCTGGAGATCTGGGGGGGTGAGACCTGGAGAAACCTGGAGACAGTGGGGTTTGGGGAGGGAAAAGATCTTGGCATGGCATAATTCCATAGAGTCCACCCCCCAAAGTAGCCATTTTCTCCAGGTGAACTGATCTCTGTGGCCTGGAGATCAGTTGTAATTCCGGGAGATCTCCAGCCACTACCTGGAGGCTGAAGAAGAAGGTTCAAAAGAGAGAGTCGCGTGTTAGAGAAGAATGACCAAAAAAAACGCAACCAACTAACTACAACCAACAATCTCAAAAGTAAATAAGAAGTAAATTTATAAAGTAAATGTATGAAAATCAAGGAAGAAGGAGAATCCGATAAGGGATGGTCAATTGCTAGCTAACCCGTTGCGGTTACAATTTGATTGATTTTGTTAATTTCACCATTTGAAATGTACTATTTGATGTTCCTACTTGAAGGCTATACTTTTTGCACATATTGATGTACAAAAATTGATGAACGTACTGGTTGATGACTTTATCTGGATACCTGTTGCTTATATTTATGTATAGAATTCCACTTTTTTGATGTATTTATCGGGCCGTTCACAGCCCCTCTCTTACTCTAATGTAGTCTCCTTTCCCCCTTCTGTTTTTTTTGGGGTGATATAGGTTTACTCCGGGACTTCCATTAAGAGTGTTATTATCTTTATTTCCTTGATTTTCATACATTTACTTTATAAATTTACTTATTTACTTTTGAGATTGTTGGTTGTAGTTAGTTGGTTGCGTTTTTTTTGGTCACTACCTGGAGGCTGGCAACCCTAAGTGGAAGTGGCAGAGTATCACCTCTAATCCCTTTGCTCAAGAATAGAAAATCAGTTTAGGTGTCTGACAGAATCCTTTAATTTTGTTCATATTAGTACAGCTATTTACTTGCTTCATTTACAGTCTGCCTTTCTTGCTGAGACCCAAGGTGGATCAAGGTCAGCCCTAAAACAAATGCATAAATCTTAATTTGAAATGCTATTTATCTAACTCCACAATAGCCACACAATAAATAACTATTGAACTGTAGGCCTGGTTCTTACAATATTGCCGCTAGGTTTCTGCATTATTTCGCTGACAAATTATTGTGATTAAAGATTATTTAGAAAAAAAGCAAACCGAGCCAGAATGTTTTCTACTTCTCATTTGGAAAACAAATATGGATTGGGCGTTAAGTAAGCTAAAATCAAATGACATATGAAAGATTCATTTGATTAAAATTCAGTAACAAAAATCCCCTTCTCCCCAAGAACAACAGTAAGGAAAAGAGTTAGGGGCTACTGTTAAATTAGTAGTCTGTAGACTAATCAGGGCTTTTTTTCAGCAGGAACGCGGGGGAACGGAGTTCCGGAACCTCTTGAAAATGGTCACATGGCCGGTGGCCCCGCCCCCTGATCTCCAGACAGAGGGGAGTTTAGATTGACCTCCGCGCCGCTGAGCTGAGCGGCACGGAGAGCGCGGAGAGCGGCGCTGAGAGCGGCGCTGAGAGCAATCTCAACTACCCTCTGTCTGGAGATCAGGGGGCGGGGCCACCGGCCATGTGACCATTTTCTCTGAGGGCAACCCACTGAGTTCCACCACCTCTTTTCCCAGAAAAAAAGCCCTGAGACTAATCATATTTCTTTCATCTGTTTATTATTTGCGTGTCTGAAAAATCTACAGGCAAGCTGGGCAAGGCTGAAAAATTCAAACATCCCCACCTTTTGATGGCCATCTAAAGTCTAAACATTCCTCAACAGGTCTAGGTTGTTCCAAATGAAGTATTATGCATGTAATATACTTTCTTATACTGCAATTTAGATTGATTTCTAATATTCAGATTTTTTACTACTATGTAGGGTTGCCAGTCCCCTGGTGTGAGTGGGAGATTCTCCGCTCTCAGCCTTTGTCCCCTACCGTCTGGCCAGCAGGGGAGAAAAGGTGTGGGGAATGGGCCCAGGAGCTCTGGAGCATGCTACCCACATGCTCTAGAGACTTCACTGTCATACCGGGAATGACATCATTCCTGGCGCGACAACGAAGGGGAGGGCCCCATGCAGGAATATTTTCCTTAATATCAGCCAATTTTAAGGAAAATACTCCCATGGGGGGGGGCTTTCTTTAGTTGTCCTGTAGGGAATTATGTCATTCCCAGTGCAGCAACCAAGGCCCGGTTGTGCGCAGGGGTGCTTTACATGCGTGCACAATAAATATCCCCCAAGCACACCCCTCCAAGACTCCTCTGTACCTCAGGTTGGACCCCAGAGGACCTGACAACCCTACTATTACGACATATCTATGAAGTGAAATGGATTTGTAATACACAGTTGGGCACAAGAATCCAGTTTAAATTCTACACTGTGCTCGAAACAAGTGTTCCCAGCACCAGTTTTAACAGAGATCTAAATCCCATTGATATTGTGCCCACTTACATGCTAATATTCATGAAAATAATTTCTTTATGGCTGTTGTAACTATCCTGTGTAAGCTTTCTGTACAGAAAGAAAAAGAAAGAAAGAAAGAAAGAAAGAAAGAAAGAAAGGACGAAAGGACGAAAGAAAGGAAGGAAGAAAGAAAGGAAGAAAGAAAGGAAGAAAGAAAAGGGTAGGATATACCTAAGGGAATTAGAAATCAATTCAAATTAAATAAAATGCTACAATTTGAGCAGCCTGTCAATGTATAATTAAAATAAAATGCAAATTAGCACCAAAATGGAGATTAACATTTCACTGAAGAAAGAATTAGTACTCTTAAGGGAATAGTGGTTGACTGTATGATTTGAAAGAAAGCTGAACGATATAAAAGAAGTACTGGATTCAATCTCTTTTGCTTAATTGAGTTTGAGTACAATCCAGCCAAAGAGAAATGTTTTTATGTTCAATTTATTTTAGTAGGATAATTAAATATTTTCAAATATTCTAAAATTATGGCTTGGATCCTACAGTACCATTCTGTCCAATGGCATGGCTTTTCCATTTGTAGGAGAGAGAGGGAGATTTTTACCAGTTCCTAGGGGACTACCTACCACCTAGGGCAAACTCTACTCCCTGTTCCTTTGGATACACTGACCTGTAGGAGCACAATTTCAAGGGACACAATAGACTGTAGTGAGAGGGGGGCATGTAGGGCCTTCTAGCATTACTTCATTTGCACTACTTAAGTTCCAAGAGGCAACCAGGAGTTTCACGAGTGGGATATTTCCATTCTTCCATTAAAAATTGCTCAGCTTTTCAACTCTACTTAACCCACACTGTTTGATGCCATGGCATGATCTCCTTTGATGTAACAAACTGAAGTGTCATAGGAACTCTGCCATTGGTTATGCTACTCTGTTGTCATAGAAAGTCTAGTGAGCATGACAACTGGCTGTTGTCACGAGTAATATACTTTGCAGTAAGAACACTTATGGTGAATATTCCCAAGGCTTCCACTTGTCTGGTTCATATAGATATTTTTCAATTAATTAAAGCTGAGGATATAGATAGGACACTTGTCCATAAAACCTCTATGAATCATTCAGTACAGAAAGGCACAAAGCATGCAGTGTTAAGAGGCTATAGTCAGACCTCTCCTGAATAAACTACCATTAGACAGCAGAAATCTAAATAATTCCAGGCCTGTATCCAATCTCCAGTTTGGGGGTGATGATAATAGAAACAGTGGTGGCCAATGAACTACAGCCCTCCTAGTCTGAAGCAAAGTGTCTAGATCATTTTCAGTCTGGATACAAACATGGTTATAGCACAGCAGCTGCTGCAGCTACCCTAACTATGGTGATCAACTAACTGAAGGAGCGTGTCCCTGTGGGTTCTTCTGGACTTCTCAGTGGCTTTCCACTCAGTAGGTATCAACCACTGTATCCTTCTTGTCTGCACCAGAAGGTGATACTCAAGGACTTCTGTTCACCCCATCGGCCACTGGCTTCTGGGGGACCACAAGGTTCAAGCTTGAGGGCTGAACCAAGGGTTCAATCTTGATCCTAATGCTTTTCAACATCTGTATGAAACTGCTGAGGGAAATCATCTGTAGCACAGTGTCCTCAACATGGAAATAACACACTGCTGTCTCTCTCCTTTCCACCAAAATACAAGGAGGCAGAGTGTGAAATGAATATTTAGAAATCATGAAGGACTGGATAAAGGTTATTAATACATTGAAGCTTAATTCAGACAAGACAGAGTGTGATGGGTGGGGACTGATCCAAATACAAACCTAATCCCTGAAAGATTAGGTTCAGGTATACGATTTGGGGTTACTTCCAGACTCAAAATTGTCTTTAAGCAGTTGAGTGCCACAAGCTGCCCAGGGTGCCTTTTACCAACTAAGGCTCGTAGCAGAGGTTCACAAACTCTCACATGGTGCTGAATTACAGCACCTAAAGGTCTTGAAGTGAGTTTAAAGGCTGACCTTTTCTGGAGGGCCTTGGAGTTAGATTCATAAGAAATGGTATGAAGGGGGCATGGCACTATTGGGGAATGGGTTTTTATTTATTGCTGCTGTAGTTTAATTGAATTTGTATTGTATTGTATAGATTTTTATTGGCTTTTACTGTCTTCTGTTTGGGGACTTGGGGAGTTTTTGGTTGAAATCCAACTTGTGGACTTTTTGGTTAAAAGGTGGTCTGTAAATTTAAAAAAACTAAATAAAATCTATTAAATTAAACTGTGCTGGTATTGTCATTATGCTATGGGCAATTCTGTGCTGAGGTTTCTATTTGTATAAATCAGATGAGTGACTTTTCAGCTTTGAATGGAAGACAAATGACAGTCGCTACCTCAGGATTAGGTGCCTTGGCAACATATTACCAGCAATCAAAGTATTAAGAGTTTAGATATGATAGCAGAACCCATTATTAGTTTCGTTTATTATATCAGATGCAGAATCAGGCTGATGGTTCCAGTTATTTAAATATTGTGGTCCTAAGGCTGCAGTCAAAGCATCGTTTTGCTAGAAGTTAATTTCCTGTGAAATAAGTGGGCCTTGCTTCAGAGCAAAGAACAAAGACATTAGGACCACAGTACTGCAATCCTATAGAGATTTATGATGTCAATGGGATTACTTAAGAGAAATGTACTTAAAATGTACCATATTGGTATATATAGTAAAATAATTTTCTGAAGCGCTAATTAATTCAGGTCAAAACTCTAAATAATTGACCTGTATATTATTTTCCAAATCTGATTTAACAGATGCATTTATGTTATCATCATTATGGAGTTGTTTATTGGTAACAAACATGTGCAACTAATGATAGAAAAGACAGTTCATTTGTGTACTTCACACAATAAAAATCTAATTCGAGTGCACTGGGACTACTGCAGAATGTGGTTTCCTTTCAAGACATAAATCAGTCTACAATTTACATTGTAGCTGTAATATTGATTTCACCTCAAGCTATGAAACACTAATTCAGATTCCATAACATTAAATCAGAAGACATTAGCTTCCAGAATATAAATGCTCAGTGAAAAAAAGCAAGAGTCCAGCAGCACCTATAAGCCTAACAAAATTAGTGGTAGGGTACTGAAGAAGTGAGCTGAAGAAGCAAGCTGTGGCTCATGAAAGCTCATAATCTACTACTAATTTTGTTCGTCGTATAGGCAGGGATCATTTTGAGGGGGAACGTGTAGGAACACAGTTCCGGTAGTTCTCCAAAGAGGTCACATATCAGGTGCCTCCACTAGGGTTGCCAGGCCCCCTCAATCTCCCAGCGGGGGATCGGGGCCTGGCTCTTACCTCTGTTCTGAGGGGGGTGCGCGTGCGCAAAGTGCATGCATGCGTTCCTGCAAAGCGCAATGTCACTTCCAGGAAGTGATGTCATCACGCTGCTGTCATCACACTAGTCACACACTGCGCAGGGGCTCGCGTTGGGGGCTGCTGTGGAGTGCAGGAATGCTCCTGCACTCCACAGTGGCCCAAAATGCGCCCGCGGATCGGGCCCGTTTTGAGCACTGCGGAGCGCAGGAGCACTCCTGCGCTCCACAGCGCCTCAAAACAGCCCTGTTTTGGTCTGAATTGGGCCCATTTTGAGCTGCTGTGGAGCGCTCCTCTGTGCCGCAGTGTCCCAAAACGGGCCCGATCTGGGCCAAAACGGGTCCGATCCACGGCCGTTTTGGCGCGGATTGGGCCCATTTTGGGATGCTGCAGCACGCAGGAGCACTCCTGCATTCCACAGCGGCTCAAAATGGGCCCAATCCAGGCCAAAATGGGGCCGATTCACGGGAGCATGCAGCTCCGCAGGGGAGTGCGCACAGAGGGTGCGCGCCCCCCGCTGGCCAGGTAAGTGGGGGCAGGGTGTGGGGGGGCAAGGGATCCCCCACCCCCACTGGGGGGGTCTGGCACCCCTAGGCCCTGCCCACCCCTAGGCACTGCCACCCTAGGCCCCGCCACCCTTAGGCCCTGCCATTTTGGGCCCATTTTGGCCTGGATTGGGCCTAAAACAGCCAGGATTGGTCCCAAAACGGCCAGGATCGGGCCTTTTACGGGTGGTGGATCACTCTCTCACTCAGCAGTGGCCCAATTCTGACAATTTTGGGCCACTTTTCATCCTTGTTCAGTCCCTTTTTGCCATTTTGGGCCCAATTTTAGCCCTGAATGACCAGGATTGGGTTCAAAACTGCCAGGATAAGTGAGGTCAGGAGGTGTGGCATATGCAAATCAGTTATGCCAATGACACACTTCCGGTCTTGGCAAGGGGTGTGGCATATGCTAATGAGTTATGCTAATGAGTTCCTGCAGCTCTTTTTCTATGAAATGACCCCTGCTTATAGGTGTTACTGGATTCTTGCTCTTTATCACTGCTACAAACAGACTAACACAGCTACCTATCTTGATAAATGCTCAGGTTAGTCCATATGAGAGAGTAGATTTTTTAATCCTTGACTGTTTCTTCAGCCAACAAGTCTGTATTATGCCAATGGATTTTAACTATACTTTTTATATGCCTGCTGCTTTTCCAAAATGAATCATTTAACTGCAGTTATAAAGAAAAAATCCAAAAGCCAAACTAGGTGTGATGCTGAATGGATCTGTCCAGTTTTGCAGCAGTTAAACAGCAGCTTGGTGGGGCATGGCATGAATAGATAATTAGGTTTAACTCTTCCCCAACTGTATGCAGTTTTGGCCAAATCCCAGGCTGCTGGTGGTCCTGGAAGGGGAAAAGACAAGTGAAGAGAGGTCCTTCTTCCCCCCCTTCCTCCCCATTGGCTAATAAAGAAGTATGATTGGTTTCAACTGGAGAAACTGCATACATGGAAGAGATCCAACGTGGTGTAGTGGTTAGGGTGTCACACAAGGATCCGAGATTCGCAGGTTAGAATCCCCACTCCACCATGGAAGCTTGCTGGGTGACCTTGGTCTAGTCACACACTCTCAGCCTAACTTGCTTCACATGGTTGTCCTGAGGAGAAAATGGAGGAAAATGATGTCAGCTGCTTTGGGTTCCAATCTGGGAGAAAGGTGGGGTATAAATGAAGCAAATAGTAAAGAAGTTATACCCCTTCTGTCTTTATATCAGTGATGTATTCCAAATCATGGCGGCTTCAGTGTCATGTTTAGTTTGTTCTTAAGTTAACCCATTATTTGACAAAAATAGTACAAGCACCAATGTTTTAAATGCTGCTGAAGGATTAGAAATTAAGTTTTATCTGGTGATTGAAACTGCATGCATACAAGTTACAAAAGTAAGTGGCCTATTCAACAGGGCCAGTGTACATGTAATCCTTGTGCGATAGATTAAAGTATGCAAAGTATACTGTACATGCGGTCCTGGTGCAGCATCCTTGAATCCTGCTTTGACAACTCTGCATATGGCTTTCATGTATAGGGATGTTTGTAAGATCACCAATCTTCTTTTGAGGTAGGTGCCATTATGCATGGGACCTGTTCTGATGCTAAAAACAAGCTTATTTGCTGTAGTCAGATACCTAGCTGCACTAAAGGGTTCAGAATGTCCCTTTTGGTGTGATGGCTGCCTTAAGAAAGTTCAGAGCAGCTTCAGAAAATGGGAAGAGTTTGTTCAACTTCCTGTTTCTCATGCACGTAAAGCTAGCAGAGGTGGACCTGGAATACCTCTTCCAGTACAATACTGGGGAAATTTCCCCATTAATGGAATTTCTGGAGTGGTGGTGGCAGTATTATCCGGTTTGCAATGAATAAGCGCATACTGGATGAAGTTTCCCTCACAAAACTTGCCTCTTAACTTAAGCACTGAGTCCAGTGGTGGAAGGCAAAAGAGAGCAAGCTATGTGCCACAGGAAGCAAGATCCATAACAGGATGGGTCTTGGATTCATGCCTTCACTCTGCTATGCACATGGTATATGCTACCAACACATAAGATGGGAGATTTGAGACAACTGTATTTCCCAGAGGTGTACAATTAGTTTTTCCAAAATGTACTTTAAATAGTAAACTTTTAGCCAGTACATAATGCAAGTCTATAATGAGTAATATTCATTAGAAGATTTTTTAAATAATGCCAAATTATGAAAAATACCCAAATAACATCGCATAGGTGTTTTGCAGAGCAAGGGGGACATACATATTGGGGGGGGGGGGAGAGACTTTGAAAAAACGTATTTTTAAATCTTTAATTTTTAAGATCTGTGGTCAAACTGTTTTCCAGACTGGTAAACATAAACTTTTCATAATTAAAAATACCTGTTTTCTTCACAATAAGCTGCACACTGCTCCCTCTCCCATTCTAGGGCTTCAAAAATTGGCAGTCAGCCTGTTGTATCTTTTGTGAATATTATGGTTTTTAGGTGCTATTTCTACAGCTGAAAGAGGGATAGATAAGCAGAAGAAAGAGCTGACATCACTATGTAAATAACACTTCCTTATGGATGGATGCATGAGCTTTCAGGTGTCACAGGCATTCCATGTCTAATGAAATAAAGAGTTTAATCTAGTCTCCAAAGTTAACATTTTTAGGATGCAACATTTCCAAGTATATGAACTTTCCAGTGCCTACAATTCCCCGAATTAAACAACAGTCCAGAAGCATCTTAAAGACTAACAAAATTTATCCCCGTACACACTTTTATAAGTCAGAAGAGGAAAAAAGGTAATGTGGAGAAGGTACAAGGAGAGACTACTGTAGTAACACAAGAACTACAGTGAAGTCCTAAGCAGAGTTACTCTGGTAACTCATTGAAATCAATGGGCAGAGACTGGAGTAACTCTGCTTAGGATTTCACTGCCAGTGTAGTAAAAGAGAGAGAGAGAGAGAGAGAGAGAGAGAGAGAGAGAGAGAGAGAGAGAGAGAGAGAGAGAGAAACTAAACCATTCAGGATGTGTGAGAACTACTCCCAACTAGACATGGGCACAAACCAAAAAAAACAAAAACAAACCATGAGATTCGTGGTTAGTGGATTTTAACGAACCAAAAACCACGAACTGGCACAGAACTGGGGCCAGTTACAACCCAGTTCGTTGTTCGTGGGATTTAAATACCCCTTTCCAGCCACTTAGCAGCAGAGAAAAGAGCATTTAACAGTTTAAAGGGCCCTTTCCTGCCTTGCAAGCAGCAGGTCCCTTTAAACTATCAGCTGACAGGCGGCGGGGGGGGGATCCCCCTGGCTGACCACCAGCTGATAGTTTAAAGGGATCTGCCCATGGCAGGGCCCTTTGAACTGCCCAAAGCCCAGCCCCCCAGCCCCACTCCCCCACCTCCCCAGCCCCAACCCCTGCCCCAACCACAGCCCCAGCCCCACACTTACCTCCCCCTGTGGTGCAGTGTCGTGCCTCTCCTCCCACGAGGGGTGGCAAGGCCATTTTCGGCCTCCGCCCCTGCGCAGGCCTGCAGAGGGCTGGAGGAGGCAGAAAACGGCCTTGCTGCCCCTCAAATGGCCACACCGCACCATTTTCGGCCTCCTCCAACCCTCTGCGGGCCTGCACAGGGGCGGAGGAGGCTAAAAATGGCGTGGCACAGTCATTTGAGGGGTGGCAAGGCTGTTTTTGGCCTGCAGAGGGCCCACAGAGGGCCAGAGGGGGCCAAAATGGCCTTGCCACCCCTTGCAGGAGGAGGGGGAGGACCCCACAGGCTGCAGGAGTCCTCAAGGTAAGTGTGGGGGGCTGGGGCTGGGGGGGTAGGGGGCTGGGGTTTGGGCAGTTTAAAGGGACCTGCCCTTGCAAATCCCTTAAAGGGGCAGTTGAAATGGCCATTTCCCTGGGAAATGGCCATTTAAACTGCTCCTGTAAATACGACCCAACAAACCAGTATAAAGTCTGTGGCAGTTCCGTGAAAAGGAGCTTCAATGACCCCTGGTTCACAAACCCCTAACCAGCCTGTTTTGTGGGGGGGTTTGGGTCGTATTTAGATTCATGTCCATCTCTACTCCCAACTGTTGATACTTAGGCTGAGTAGAATTACTATAAAATCAAACTAGGGAAAAGACAGTGGGAGAGACACATAAATGAAGTAAATAAAAATTTAAGTAGGTTCAATAGGGAAATGCAGAAACCATGTAAAAATGTACAGATGAATTAACATCTGTGAGTGAGATGAGGAAAACATGGACCTTATGCAATCCTATGTTAAACCTCTTGATAAATTGTAATTCAGCACTTTCACACTGCAGTCTCCTTTTGAAGTATGACTCGAATTATTCCATGTTCAGTATTCTCAGCACAATAATGTACCTTTTGTTTATATTTTGTACTTTTGGTAGAACAGAGAGGATGAAATCTTTACTCAGATCAGTGAAGGGTTTTTTTAATAACGCAAAATGCAACCCATCGCATCTGGTAAGATTGCAGCTCTGGAAGGCAGTTCTATACATCACAGGTTGGACTTACGCAGATCATAAAAGGGGTAAAAGCAGGCTACTTCAAGTGAAGAAGAAGTCTTGTGTAAGCTGAAAAATACCTTAGGCAAAAGCCCCCTCCTCCAGCACCCCAGCCTGGCAAGAACAAAATATGCACCAAGAACATGGAATGTTGAGAGAAGATGGGGGTGGGGCGCAGAGTAGAGGAGAAGAGATTCGTTTATTCTTCAGTAGATGGTTACCTATCTTCCACAATCAATTTTGCCACAAAGAGCCTTTATTTTATCACAAATGAATGCACAGTTCATTTGACCCTTTTTCTTCAGACTTTGAATCTTCCTTGGCTTCCCTACAATGGCACAGCCACATTAATCTCCACTGCATATGGATAGGAGATGAAAAATTAGCCCTTGCTCATAGCAATTATCAACTGTGACCACGGAAACCAGTGGGCTTTGCAAATATTCTCTATCTGAAAATAACCTTATGTATCACCTTGAGAATTGCTAGTGAAATTTCAGAAGCTATCCCGGACACAAGAGGAGGAACCAATGCGAGGAAAAACCTACATGAGGGCTTAAAAGTAGGGATGCCAGTCTCCTGCCAGGGGCGGGGGATCCCTCACTCCCACCCTCCATCCCCACTTACTTGGCTGGTGGGGGGGAACACGTCTCCTGGGGAGTGCTTCCGGGCGGTGCAGCACACTCCTGGGTGGTGTGGCATGCTCCTGAGTGTCACAGTGGCCTGATTCGGCCATGTGATGACATCACTTCCTGGAACTGATGTCATTGCGCCATCCAGGAGCATTTGTGCGTGAGGGAAGACAGAAGGTAGGTGCCAGGCCTCCGCCCTCCCACCTGGGAGGTTAGGAGATTTGGCAACCCTATTTAAAAGCTATTCCATGTACTTGAAGGGACAGTATATTGTAGTCTTGAAGAGGAAAATGAATGGGGGTATCATGCAGGGAGGATGAGTGAAACCACACATATAAGAGGCCTGAACATCTACGGCATTGGTAAGTCAAACTTTAAGCAGAAGTAATTTGAAAGCATGTTAAGTTATGCCTTATGTGAGACAAACTCAACAAATCAGAAAAACTGTGTGAAAAGTATATCAAATCAGTTAAACACTCAAAGGATAAAATTAGAAGTGTATGATTGACAGTTCTGTACCCACAGGTTTCTGTGTTTGTATTTTGGTAGAGGCTATTTTTTAAAACATGTATTTGCCTGTGGATGGTAACCACTCCAGTTTAATCCTTGGTGTCTGCAAGGCTGTGCTGAGACTATGGTTGCCAACTCTTGTTGAGACATTCCTGGAGATTTGAGGGTGAAGGTTGGGGAGGACTGGATTTAGGGATGGGAGGGATCTCAGCAGGGTATAATGCCATGGAGTCCACCCTCCAAAGCAGCTATTTTCTCCAGGGGAACTGATCTCGATCATCTGGAGATCAGTTGTAGTTCCAGAAGCTCTCCATTCCCCACTTAGAGGTTCATAGCCTTAGTTGAAACCCCAGAGGGCCAGACATGCCAGTACTGATGATCTGACTCAGTATCAATATGTCATGCATTGAAACTGCCCTCAGAAGTCTGGGAACAAAAAGTAAAAGTGGAAGACACTCAACTATAGATTAAAATGTTATGACTTTTCAAACAGATAAAAGTTGTTTGATATATGTAGTATCAAAGAGGACTTTGCTATTAAGAAGTATCCAGAATACTTTAAGCCTTTTGTGGTTATTATACCTCAAGGCTATTAATCTTACCAAGTATCTTGTGTCTTCTCCAATGCTTCTCTTGTCCCTTTCTCCAAAGAGTACATGGGTTTTTTTATTTCGAAAATTACTTCCAGTTCCAGTAAAGTTATGGTATTCAGAAAATTTCTGACTGAACAAAGCAATTCTGACTCCCTAGCAAAAATCTATTTGAGAAAAGCAATTTATATACTTCTCAGAGAAATTGTACTTATGATTGCTATGTTAAAAATAAAATAGTTTTCCTACAGCAGGTCCTTTTTACAACTTGGATTTTCATTTATTGTGATATACAGTCTAGAATGTATGGTTTTTTGTTTTTTTTTTTCAAAAAAGCAACTTGGTAAAAGCTTCTTAACAATGTGGTACCATGCAGGAGAATGTGTAAATAAAAAAGAGCAAGTTGCTTAATAGCTACCTAACCAATGCAATGAGGATTTCATCCAATTTACTGAAAGTTTACCTTTCTAACAAATCTCCATTTTATCCCAGAATTCAATACTTCAAGTGTGTTATTTACAAAACAGTAGTTTCTTAAGTATGTTAATATCTTAATTATCTGCAGTGATAAATAATTTACCCCAGGGACATTCTTAACATTTCCTTGTAAAATTATTATTCTTTGTTTTAAAAGGGGAATTGTAAGCATTCCAGCACTCCAAAGGAGCCTCTGTCTTACTGGTAGGATCTTTGTGTATACATAATGTGTACGTACCCTGGAGAGCACTTAGATCAGCAGATAAACATTTACTGGTGATCCCTGGCCCCAGGGAGGCTCAACTAGACTCGATCAGGGCCAGGACCTTTTCAGTCCTGGACCCAATCTGGTGGAACGCTCTGTCTGTTGATACTTGGACCCGCCAAGATCTTTTATCCTTTCGGCGGGCCTGCAAGATGGAGATGTTCTGCCAGGCAAATGGTTGAAAGTCCAAAGTACAGACATAAATATAACAACGTCCCTTCGAGGTAGTCTCATAGAGCTATCAAAGTCTTTCTATTAGCGTGTATTCTTGCTTGAAGAGCTCTAGACTCCCTCTAATTGATATGCAGTGGGTTCAAAATGCAAATCAAATGAAGCAAGGAACCCCAAAAACGCCAAGGGGTTAGCCGAAAGAATACAGGTAAGTGTCACGTTGTAGCTGAAAGTGAACTGCCTGCTAATGTTTTGTTCTTTTGTCTCCAAATCCAGGTGGAAGTCAAGATGGAAAAAGAAAGGGAAAAACCCCACCAAGGGTACCCCGGCCCCTACAAGCTGCCGGCTCATTCTTTGAGCTTGTTTCACGAAATATGCACTTCATCAGGGGCCACTCCTGTACCACCAAAACAGTCACAGAATTCCATAATGCATTCAAAATTGTTCATGTGCGTACATTCAATGCACTGTGGAGATGGAGATGTTCAGGCTGGTTGAGGCTGGCCTGGTATTCCTCTGATAAGCCTCCCTACCAGTCTCCTGTTAAAGGGGAGGGGTTGCATAGGTATCTCACACACATCCCTCCTGAGAAGATCCGACTAGGACAGCTGAACACCCCTCTTCTGCATGGTGTTTGGCAGGGACCAACAGAATGAGCTGCAGTTTTGGGGGTACTGTAGTTTGATGTGGTTTTATTTGTTTTATTGCTGTAAATATATTTATATTTACTGTTTTATCCTTGTTGTGACCTGCCCTGAGCCCACCTGCAGGGAGGGAGGGCTAAAAGTCAAATAAATAAATATAAATAACAACTGGTGTGGGTTCAGAAACCCAAGCCACACAGATGTAAACATCTGCTTTCCATGTTTGTAAGCTACCGTGGGTGTATGAGAGCCAACTGACATGCATTTGCAGGTATAAATCTACTGCAATACATGTGAATGCAATTTTGTGTGTGCATCCATCTGGTTCACCATGATCTCCAGTGTCCATACAAAGGTATAGAAATGGATACTCCTTCTTATCTATTTCTCACAGAAAAATGAATATACATCCAAGTATACCAAGAAGCACCGCTACATCCAGTTCTGTCACGCCTAAGAGGATTCACTTATTATCCACGCACAATGCTGTATTGTAAGCAACTGTCTCAGGGTCAAGAGGTACTTTTTTAAAAATGCTAAATAAATTTGAAAACTTTATAGCAAATTAGTTAAAGTTTGGAAGCACAGAGGTAAATGGAGCAAGTACCAATTCATTTTATTTTACCGACTGGGGTGGATCCTGCCAACCACCAAGGAGCCTTTCTCCAACTAAAGTGGTTTTTCCTCCAACAGAGGAAGTTGGAGGACTGCTTCTTAGGCTGGAGGAAGGTTTCCAGTTTTGCTCAGTGGAGTGGTAGGACAGGAATAGACTCCACCCACTATAATTCCTAAATTGATATATTAAGAATCAGATCCCCCAACTTTGCAACAATACTCTAAGCAGCTTATCAAAATGGTGGCACTATTGGAGGTAGGGAGTGTCTTGTATCCTTCCCCGAGCTCCTTGGAGAAATGGCAGGACAAAAATGTGATATTGACGCAAAATCCATTAAGTCATGGCTACCCTCTCTCACTGTTGCCAAACATAGCGGCCTATGTAACCCTTACGGCTGTAGGTCTTGCTTAGATTTGATGTTCTTCTAAAAATGTAGCCCAGTGCTTAGATGTCTATCAAGGTATTTTAAGCTGCTGAGGCCCACACTGCAAAACGGCTGTCCATTATTTAAGAGAACAAAGAAGCCATCAATGTGTGTGGCTAAAAGTGCTAAAACTTCACACCCCCTTGCATGTGAAAAGTATTCTCTGTACCAAAGGGCACTAAACACAGCATCAGATGCACTCAGTTCACTGATCCATCAAGTAAATTGATAGAAGGCAGTCAAAACTGTATAGAACTCAGAGACAGAATCAAATGAGGACTGTTGAATTTTTTGTCTTTCACTACACTTTCTTGTGCCTTTTTAGCTAAGACAGTGTAAAGTTAAGTTTGGTGGGTCCATTACTTGTGAATTCCTGCTTTCAAGGTTCCAAAGCCGGCCACTAATAGTTATAGGCTCCTTAGAGAACTACTAGATGATTTGATTTAATTAAACTTATAGCCCGCTCTCTCTGTGAACAGGCTCAGAGCAGGTAACAACATCAGTTCATTCATACAAAAAACAACAACAATCCTACTATATAAAAGGCTAAGCGTATTTAAGACAACTCACTTCCTACCCTGATGTACCACCAGAGGGCACTGTTGTGGAGGGAAGCCCAGATAAGGCAGCCGGACCTCCAGAGAGCACGCTATGGCAGGAAGCCCAGGCTGGGATCAGGTGCAGAGCAGGCAGCAATGCCTGCCCCCTGCCTTCACCCAGCTGGGATCAGGAACAGAGCAGATGCAATGCTTGCCTCCCTTCACCCAGCTGGGATCAGGAGCAGAGCAGGGGGCAATGCCTGCCTGCTTTTCACCCAGCTGGGATCAAAAGGGAAACATGTGGAAATGCCTGCTTCCCATATTCTCCCAGCTGAGATCAGGAGGGGAGCAGGTGGCAATGTCCGCCCCCTGCCTTCACCCAGCTGGGATCAGAAGTGGAGCAGGTGGCAATGCCTGACCCCCCCCCCACTGTCACCCAGCTGGGATGAGGAGCAAAGAAGGTGGCAATGTCTGCCTTCTGTCTTCACCCAGATGGGATCAGGACAGGAGTGGAGCAGGTGGCAATGCACACCTGCCCTTCACCCAGCTGGGATCAGGAGGGGAGAAGGTAGCAATGCCTGCCTCCCTTATTCACCCAGCTGGGATCAGGAGTGGTGCAGGTGGCAATCTCAGCCCCCCTTCACCCAGCTGGGATCAGGAGCAGAGCAGGAGGCAATGCCTGCCCGCTGCCCTCACTCGGCTGGAATCAGGTGCAAATCAGAAGGCAATGCTTGCCCACCCTTTACTCAGCTGGGATCAGGCGTGGAGCAGGGGGAAATACCCGCCCTCCATTTTCACCCAGCTGAGATCAGTAGTGGAGTAGGTGGCAATGTTCACCCCCCACCATCACCCAGGTGGGATCAGGAGCGGAGTAGGTGGAAATGCCCATCCCCTCTTATTTATTTATTTTATTTATGTCATTTATAGTCCGCCTTTCTCACTGAGACTCAAGGCGGATTACACAGTATGAGGTTAATACAGTCAGTATCAAGTACATTTCAATACAATACTATAAGGTAAACAGATACAAGTTTAAAAGACATAGCATTAGCAAGGATCCAAGACAGAGTAGAAAAAATACTGGAGAAAAACATAATAAATTCTAGGACTAACATTAGACAACATGGAGCGCTGTTTGTACACAGGAGTACATATTTAAAGCAGCAGATAATATATAAGGCAAAAACAGTGATGAAGTCTATGATCCCCAATTCGTTAGTGAAGCATCGGAGACCCCATCCCTACAACACAGCCATCCGATTTGAGTAAAAAGTCTTTTTGAATAGTTCGGTTTTGCATCATTTATGGAAAGCCAGGAGAGTGGGGGCTCTTCTGACGTCCTCAGGCAGGCCATTCCACAGGATAGGGCCCACCACGGAGAAAGCCCTTGTACGGACTGCTGCTGACTTCACCTGTGTGCAGCCTGGCACCTGCAGGAGACCCTGTTCAGATGAGTGAAGCTGCCATGGAGGAACATAGGGAGGGAGGTGGGCTTGTAGGTATGCTGGACCAAAGCCATGAAGAACTGTGTACGTAATAACTAATACTGAGAACTGAGCACAGTAAATGATGGGTAGCCAGTGGAACAACCGTAGGATGGGAGTGATGTTCTTGCTCCTGCTCGCTCCTGATAACAGTCGAGCTGCAGCATTTTGCACTAATTGGAGCCTCCTAGTTAACTTAGATGGGAGGCCAATGTATAGAGCATTACAATAGTCAAGCCTTGATGTTACCATAGCATGGATCCAAGTGGCCAGGTCAGCAGTGTCAAGGTAAGAAGCCATCTTTCAGGCTAGAGTGAGGATGTAGTAAGCACTTTTTGCTGCTGCCTTAGCTTGTTTTTCTAGTAATAACTCTGGATCCAGTATAACCCCTAGGCTCTTAACTGAGTCTGCATCAAAAGTGGGGAGTACAATGTCCTTCAAGATCTCTGCCTTCCCAACAAGCATCACTTCAGTCTTGTCTGGGTTCAATTTCAATTTGTTGTTTTTCAACCATTTCACCACGGCTGTCAGGCAGCGATCTAAGATTTCCACTGCATCCTGTGGGGACCTGGATAGCGAGATACAGTGTTGGGTGTCATCTGCATATTGATGACATCCAACTCCATAGCTGCGAATGAATTCTCCTAAAGGTTTTATGTAGAGGTTGAATAACATGGGAGATAAGATTGCGCCCTGCAGAACCCCGCAAGATAGTTCCCATTTTGGAGACAGTTGATCTCCAATGGCCACCCTTTGAGACCTCTCCATAAGAAATGATTTAAACAAGTCCAGGGTACATCCTTTGATGCCCAATTCTGTTTCTAAACACTTCAACAGGATGACATGGTCTATTGTATCAAAGGATGCAGACAGATCCAATAGAAGCCGAAAGGAGGTATGGCCTTTGTCTATATTCAGGCGGAGATCATCCGCTAATGCTACTAGTGCTGTCTCTGTCCCATGCCCTGGTCTGAAGCCTGATTGGAAAGTGTCCAGAGCGCTAGAGTTATCCAAGAAGGTCTGGAGTTGGTCAGCTACTGCTCTCTCAATCACTTTGCCCAGAAAGGGCAGATTAGAGACTGGGCAATAATTGGCCACATCATTTTTGTCTAGGGTGACAGATAACCGCCTGTTTGAGCTGTCGGGGAAAGCTGCCCTGAGTGAGCGATTGATTTACAATAGACCTTAGTGACTCACTTATGTGGTCCTTACTTGATGTTAACAGCCAGGATGGGCAAGGATCGAGTGCACAAGTAGTGGTTTTCATAGACATCAAGATCTTGTTAAGATCTGTCATAGTGATTGGTTCAAAGCAGTCCAAACGTAAGCCGGATGGTGTATTTGTCATTTCTTCTATCTCGCTTGCATTGCAGCTAGCATCTCGATCAGAGCGTATTCATGCTATTTTATCAGCAAAAAACTTAGCAAAGGCCTTGCAGTTAATTGTCTGATTTTGGTACAGTAAAGGTTCAGATTTAGGGGTCAGGAAGAGTCTGGATATCTTAAACAACTGGGATAGTCGTGAACTAGCGGATGCAACAGTTGTTGAAAAATAACGTTTCTTTGCCGCTTTCATTTCCGCTTCATAGGTCCTCCAGTGGGTTCTGTAGTATATTTTATCTGCTTCTGTGTGAGTTTTTCTCCAGCGCCTTTCTAAATGTCTTCCAACCTTCTTTAATTCAGCCAGCTCCATGATGAACCATGGGCCTGGTGTCTGTCCTAAAGGCCAGAGCAGCCGATAATGAGCAATTTAATTTAATTTATTATATTTATATTCCGCCCTCCCCGCTTTCACAGGCTCAGGGCGCATAACAAATACAAACATCATTAAAAACATTTAAAAACATTAAAACATTAAAAAACAATGGTGTCAATAGCTTCAAGGAGCTTTGTGTTCCACATTCCTACAGCAGCCACCACAGGGCATGTGTCTGGGATTTTAAACCCCCCCAAGGCATTCTGGAATCTAGAAGGGTCCATGAGCCTTAGTGGGCGGATCATTTTAACTGGACCCCCAATTTTGTGGGGAGTTGGGGCTATATTAACTTTTGCCTTCAGCAGATGATGGTCTGACCATGGTTCACGCCGAACCTCCAATGTTGAAACAAGGGTTTGCCTTAAAGGCTCAGTGCAAAATATTAAGTCTAAGGTGTGGCCTCTTTTATGAGTAGGGCCTGTCACAATTTGTGAGAGGCCCAGGGTTGCCAGGGAAGCTATACATTCCTGAGCCAGGCCTGACTTTGAACACTCAGCATGGATGTTGAAGTCCCCCAAAACAATAAGTCTAGGTGTCTCCAGCACCATGTCTGCTTGCAGCTCTGCCAACTCAGAAAGGGTGCTTATGGGGGAGCTGGGTGGTCTATACACAAGAATGATACCTAATCTATCTTTAATTCCCAGAGACAGGAACATGCAGTTAATACCAGCTATAGCTTGTACTGAAGATCTATGGAAGTTGAAGGAGTCACGAAGAATAATAGCAACACCTCCTCCTCAGCTAATATAGCGAGGTTGGTGTAGAACCACATATCCAGGGGGAGTTAGTTGGGACAGACACACCTTGTCATTTTCCTGCAGCCATGTCTCTGTTAGGCAAGCCACATTAATTTTCTCTTCCTGCAACATCCCCGCAATGCAGGCTGCCTTATTCCTAACAGATCTGGTATTGCATAGGATTAGTGTAGCGGGGTGGGGGTGGGGGTGGAAGTGGCCCCATTGTCAGCAAGTGGAATACTAGAGAGGTTGGATAAGCAGCGAGCATTAGTGCTCAATGTTGGGTGCCTTTCATGAGTCCTGCTCCTGTATCTACCAGCTCCCAACTGCACTGGAATAGTAAATTTGCCTGACATTTTCTACCAAGCAAATGAGTAGTATGTAAGAAGCTCAGGATTGTACCCTACAACCACATATTAGAATATCAAATATACTGCTGGTCTCAACTCAGACAATAATTTAGGGCTACAATCTTCATATATTTACACAAGCAGTGTTGATCGGTTGTTGCAATAATCTCAGAAGCAATTTCTTCTTATCCTCTCTTGTCCTCCAACTCATTTAGCTGATGGCTGCTCCCAGGCTGTGCTCCCCGGGCTAAGAGCTACAGGCCAAGAGCCCTTGTGCTCTCACCCTTTGGCTCGTGCCAAGAGGCTCGCACCTCTCTGCCAGGTGGCCCCTTGAAATAGCTCTTCTAGCATGCAGTACCTGTGTGAAGAGATGAGAAAGCAGGGTGGAGCTAGGCCTGTAGCCAAATGGCCTACAGCTGCAGATCAAATGACTGTCCTGCAGGCAGCCAACCAGTCCTCAGAGAGGTCTCCTTGTGAACAAAGTATCCCTGTGTCCCTTCAGCAACGTTTCCTCACACCCAGCTCAGATCAGGAGCAATGCAGGTAGCATTGCTTGCTCCCTCCTTCACCCGGCTAAGATCAGGAGCAGAGCAGATGGCAATGCCTGCCCCCACCTTCACCCAGCTGGGATCAGGAGCAGAGCAGGTGGCAATGCCTGCTCCCCTTTACCTGGCCAGAATCAGCCACGGAGCAGAAGAAATGCCCACCCCCTTCACCCGGCCAAGATCAGGTGAGGATCAAATGACAATGCCCACCCCCTTCACCTGGCCTGAATCAGGAGAGGAGCATGAGGCAATGCCCATCCTCCTTCACCCAGCCTGGTTCTGGCGCAGAGCTGGAGCTAATGCCCATCCCTTCTTCACTCAGCTGGGCTCAGGAGCAGAAGAGGTGGCCAAGCCTGCCCCCCCTTCCTCTGGCTGGGATCAATGGCAGAGGAGGAGGGAATGCCCACCTGCTCGCCCTCCCCTTTCTAGAGCCCCTTGTATTTTTCCCCACAATGGGCTTTGTAGCTAGTATAAAATAAAATCCATCGTCGTACAATAAAACCACTACTAGATGCCATTCAGGGTGAAAACAAGGAGCAGAAAAAGGTATTTTCCAAACAAGCAGCAGCATAAAACCAAGCAGCTTCAATGTTTTCTTACTAATTTGGGATTCCTGTTCTCAGTGGGTTCTGGAATAAGGGAGCCTGTTTAATCCCATGCCTGTATAAAGGAACAGATACTAAGGATCTGGGACAGCTCAGCTTACCTGTATAAAAGGTTTATTATGAGGGGGGAAAGCAAAGAAGAGCCACAGTGAATATAGCAAAAAATGTTACCTGCAAGGCTTTCTCTACTGTACACAGATCTTCAGAGGAAATTAAAATGTAAAGAGAGAAACAATCTCCGTTAGCATGGGGCAGGGGAGGGGCTTCCTAACATCCTCAGCCCCCCCTTTTTTTGTGCAGTGTATCATCTTGGTAATCCAGCAATAATACTAGATCAAGAACCACCCCTACGCTCTTAACAAAGTAAGCAGGAAAAAACTGAGCCCGTCGGAAGTGGGGAGCCCCATGTCCTTCAGGGTTCGGGCTTCCCAATCAACATTACCTCCCATCTTGCCAGGATTCAGTTTCAATTTGCTTACCCTGAGCTATTCAACTACAACAGTCAGCAGCAGCAGCACCAGGTGATTTATTGATTTATTTTACTTCATTTATATGCTGCCTTTCTCCTCCTCCTACATTCTTCTCCTTTCCTCCATTTTGTCCTCCCAACAACCTTGTGAACTAGTTTATCTAAGAGTGTGTGACCGGCCCAAGGTCACCCAACAAGCTTCCAAAGCAGAGAGGAGATTTGTACCTGGGCTTCCCAGATGCTAGTCAGACTCTAACTACGGGCCAAGCTACACATGACGAATGACACTTGAACGGCAAGTGTATTTCTCCCTGTTCACTTGCCCTCCACTCAATCCACTTGCCATTCAAGTGTCATTCGTCATGTGTAGCTTGGCCCTACGACAGCACACCTTGGATAAAGAAATGTAGAGATGGATGTAATCAGCCTGTTGATGGTACCGTATTCCAAAACCATGAATGGCTTTCCCCAAAGGCTTCACGGAGAGATTGAATAGCAATGGGGGAGACTGAATCTTGTGGAGCCCAAGAAGGCAGGTCTCACACTGTTGAAAACTTGTCCGCTACAGCTACCCTTTGAGTTCTGCCTATAGGAACGACTGAAACCAATAGAAAGCACACTGCTCAATCCACAATTCTACCTCCTCTCTTTATATGTCTTTTTTAAAGCTGTGCAGGTCCATAAGCAGGCCTCCCACTCTAGTTCAGGAACCGTTACATGACATTGGTTCCATCTGACCACATCTTGTAAAGGCAACCTCCTCCTCTCCCGCAAGCAGGATGCTTTGATTTTTTTCCTTCTTCTTGAAAATGCACATTTTTGCTGAAACTGGCAATGACATGGGACATAGATGCTGACTTGTCAGTTTTGCCCTTGATCCAAAACTGTTTGTCTAGAATTTCTTTAAGGAACTTTCCCTCCATTCTGAAACATCTTTCTGTTCCAGATTTCCCTCCCTCCAATCTCAATACACCTTTTGAAAGGTACGAACCAAATGGGAAACAATTGTAGCACTTTCTCTACAAGCCTGAGCGAAATATGTGTTTTTCTGTCTCCAGAAAGAGGATCATGACTTAATGTGTAGCTCGATTTTAATGAGGTTGTCGCATGGCTAATGCTTGGCTTAATAGCTGAAACCAAATTCTAGATGTTTACTGACACATCTAGTAAAACATGAATTACAGTATCTTTGTAACGGTGAGGCAAATATATCAGACTATGAAACAGAAATATATGAAAAATGAACATCATGCCTTTCACTCAACTTTACTATCCTAATTTGCAGTTACAAGCATTTTTCCCTACAAAAGAGATAATTAGTTACCTACAAGTGGAAGACCCACAGGGACTTGTGGGGGCATGTCGTTTCCCCCTTCTCCACCATGTCCTCTTTCTTTTCCCTGGTCCCTCTGTAGTTTCTCTCCCTTTTCCTGCTTCCTTCTCTCCTTCCCACCTACATTTGCCTGTCCCCATCTTCACCTTTGTGAAGACATTTGTCTGTCCCTCTGTCTTCTCCTTTCCTTCCCCCCACCCCCGGCAGCATCTTCCCTATGGCCCACTTGCATGGTGCTGGCTGAGCAGAGCCCCATTGCGTGGTGGAGAACCTGCCAGGACTTCACTTATCTTTTATCTGCTCCATCTTCACCTATATTTATTAGTTTACTTTATTTATATACTGTACTCTCTGCTATTTGTGACTTGTAATGGCCTATGGCTAAATACAATAAATTTACTTACTACTTGTTTATATATTGTCTCTCTCCACAATGGGAACCAAAGCAGCTTACATCGTCCTCCTTGCCTCCATATTATCCTCACAATAACCCTGAGAGGTAGGTTAGGTTGAGACTGTGTGACTGGATCACAGCAGAGTGGTGATTTGAACCTGGACCTCCCAGATCCTTCTCTGAAATTCTAACCACTATACTACACTGGCTTTTGGGAGTGCTGTTGTTGCGAAGTAGCAAGCAGCGAGGCCTAGGTGAGTCATGGAAGTCATGTGAAATCAAGTTGTCTGGTGGTTGCTTCTGGGCCTGCCCCAATGAGTCCTCCCTCAAAAGTTAAAACAGTCCTGGAAAGGGCCCTGCCCCTCCCCCTGCCTTTTATTGACAAACTAAGCCTGGAATTCTGGCTAAAGTGTTATGGTTGCCTAGCAACAGCCTCTGAGGGCATCTGGTTAAAACTACGGGAGTTCCTTCTATCATTTTGGATTTTATTTTAACCACCAATGTATTTTTTTTTTTTTAGATTTCAGATTTTTCTGCAAACCTGGAGCATTTTTCAGGTGTGTAGGAAGATCTGTCTTGTTCGTTCATAGCTCCAGTCTCCAGCTTTAAGTATCTTCAGATCTGGGCCACTTGGCTCTTAGTATATAAGATATGAAACTCAATCTCACATCAAAGCTGATCCACTTGGGCCTGTTTGTATTTAGAAGCTGGCTAATATTCAGCCAACCTGCAATTTTAAAAATATGCCAAGGTAATTATAAGAATTACAAGTCTATGCCATTTTTTTTCAGCTGATGCACAGTTTCCAAGGAGGTTTTATCTTCTCTAAATAACACTGCGACACAACAATCCCTGTTGACTTCACCAGGAAACAATACTAGAAAACCATCATTTTATTTGCTAATTTTACACTGGGCACTTTAGTTCCTCTGACTTATTTTAATTCACTAGCAGTAGAAATGCTTTGCATTCTTTCACCTTTAAGACTTGCAGCTGTTAAGTGCCATGTGTGCATTTTGTGGACATTTTCCAATTTCCCCCAGTATACAGACACTCTTGAGTGATACAAATATATATCTTTTGTTGCCAATGTTTTCCCAAAAAGTTTCTTTGGTAGTTACAACTGTGAGATAAAGCAAAAGGGGAGGAGCTATATTGTTTACAACAGGAGTAAATCTCCCTTTCAGGAATAAAACCAAATAGTCAGATTTAGTTGTGTGGGAAACCAGACATTTGTTTTTTCCAGATGTTTCCATGCTTCAAATAGAAATTTCCACACTCTATGACACATCTGTATTGGTCCCAAATACAAACCGGAAAGGAAGAATGGTTGGTTCAAGTGATATAATTATCTACTCTTGCCTAAACCCTGAAAACACCATGGCAACTACATTCCTAAAATGCTCGAGCAGTCTACAACAGCTGGAAGCATGGCTGCTATTAGCCAATTGTCCTGTACTCTGCAGGCTGGCCAAGTCTGGACTCCTCTGGAGTAGGGCCACCACCTTGGCTGGCTAGACACGGGAGCACAGATTGGAACATGGAGCAAAGGGCTTGCATCTAGTGGACTGGTTGATCCAGCAAGACAGCCTTCTTAAGCCTCAGTCTAAACAGGCAGCATGTTGATCAGGTTCAGTTGCATCTGCTGGCAGGTGTTGAAGCTCTTGAGGCTGCACTGTCAATATCCTGCAAGGAAATATCACTCTCATCACTCTGCTCTGGATCTACAGGGAAGAAGTGTGCGAGAATCTGGCACTTTGCCTCCTTGTGCCACCTCAGCCTGGGCCTTCTGCCACTGCCATTCCTGTGGAGTGAGAGAGGGTCCTGGGGGGCTATGGGCCTAGGTTTGTGTCCTGCCTGGCAGAGATCTACTGGTTATTTCAGAGGTCAGTGGCAAGGGCTAACTTGCCGCTTCTGGCATGGTCAGCAGGTGCCTCTGTAGCGTCCGGCTCTCCCTGACCCTGCTGCTCCTCCTGGTTCCCTGGCCTTGGCTCCTCAGGCTCTTCCTCTGAGTAATCCAAATTAGAGTCACTGGACTGGTCAGAAGGGGTCATCATGACACCAATTATTGCAACATATCTAGCAGAGGTGAAGCCTAAATCCACCCAAATGCATTTTTTCACATTCATCTATTATGACCTTCATGTCACCAGATGCTCAACTCTCTAACCTTTTGTAACCTCCCCTTGTCATCTCTGCTACTGTCAACATTTCTGTTTTAAAGTAGAGAAATGTTCCTTAAGTTCCTACCATGGACCTTATTGGTGCAATACATCATAAATGAAAAGAAATTGATTTACAGCATTGGGATGTTTTTCTCTCTCACGCCATAATTCTGCTTGGCATGCTTTTTTCATGTTCCACCAGCTTGGGACACTGAAAAATAAAACTTAAGGAACTATTGGATAAACAGAGGAAACTGTTTTACATGCCATTTAGAAAGAGGAATTGCATTTATTTGATTTTTCAGCCTTCCTGCTGTGGTAATACAACTCCAGCCCATTTGTTCTCTATTAGAAACCATGTAATTTAGTTCTGGTTTTTACCATGTGTCAAATAATTCATGAACCCAGTTATGATCAGCGATTATTATAACTATGCGAGCAATAGGATTTGCTATATGAATCTCCCCGAGAAGTTTCACAGCAGAGCACGATATCGAACTCCGCTCTCCAATGGTTTATGGTATGGGACTGATGCCAATTGCTCCTTCAAATTACCTTGTGATCAATCCCTGCACCGAAAGCAATTATTTTAATTTTCCACAGTTTAATGTATCAACAAAGACTAAATGGCTGCCCAGAAGTACTTTGCACTCTGCTTATAATGGAAGATCTCAATTGGAGAGAAGTCAAGCTAACATTTTGTGAATAGAAGTAGTAGGAACAGGTGCACATTTGTTCTTTTCTTCTCTCGTAAACCTGCACTCAAAGGTTTACAGTTCAATTTAAACCACTTGTGGGAATATACTATATTAAAGAATACTAGGTAGCCCTCAAAATTAAGAACGTTTTGTAAAAGGTCACAATTTGTACGTTGAAAGCTTACTTAAAACAACATGTCTTGTTACAGCCAACGTACAAGCGAACAGACACACTGTGAGAAGAGTGTGCAACTGACCTGCACCCATGTAATGTCACAAATAATGACTCCATATTGGAACTGCGGTGCACTGATGTACTGCAGCAGGCTTTGAAAATTGGGGAAATATCTAAACTTGGCTGATAGGCAGAATGAACTGTAAATTAAAGGAGAAGAACTTACAGAGAACCGTCAATGTTGGATTGGCTACCAATCTGAGAATCCTAAACTCCAGCAAAGATTCTACATGTCATTTTTCTCCTACTGTAAGCACGATTCCAAAGGACAAAGTAAGTGTGATCTGTACATTAATTGCAGCTTTGCTTAAAAATAGATTTTAGAAGACATGCCTAATTCTTTCTATGCATTCATTTGTATGCATGTTTGGGGCAGAAGCAACAGTTTATTTATCAAAACATAACAAGGGAAGGCAATGGCAAACCACCTCATAAAAAGTCTGCCAAGAAAACGTCATGGTGCGACATCCCTCAGTGGCTCAGTGATGACTCGGTGCTTGCACAGGGGACTGACTACCTTTACCTTTTTTTTTAACTAGTCACATGATGTTCATACTTAAGAACCCATTTCAGAGACCAAAAGAAGTAGCCCTTTGTGTGAAATACTCCTACATATCAGAGATTGATTCAGTCAACAGAGGTGGGTGGGCAATCTCAACTGAATGTTCTGCAGAACAGTTTGCTATTAACACCGCTAACCTTAGTACAGTTACACCACTGAAGTCAGTGGCCTTAGAATGGTGCAGCTCTGCTTAGGTGACACTGTAAGTGGCTCATTGCTTCATAGTGAGTCCACAGCTGAGTTGAGAATTGAACCTAAATTTCCTACTCTGATTAGGATGGCGGTTTGGTATCATGCATTTTCTGAATTTTTCATTGGGCATTTTCCAGCACGTGTCTTACTGCTACCATTGACGTCAAGGAGCTTTATAGAAGTTTAGCAGCACTGGTGTTTAGCATATAAGGCATTCAAGCAGAAGTTGAGTTTTCTTGTCAAGGATATATCAGAAAAAAGAACTGGGGACAAAAGGCTATGTGTTATTCAACCGATCTTTCTTAAAATATAGAGCTCTAATTAGACACAGAAGGATCTCAGATAGTGTCAGCTGTTCCCATAGTACAATATTGCTATCAGAGCATTTTTCAATCCTGATTCTAAAAAATGAACATCCTTTCAGCTATTTGTGCCATGTGTTAATATTGTTAATGTTGTTAACGCATGATAAAGAGAGGAAGAGAGACATTTAAAAAACAGTTACTGATTCTAATCAGTGTACTCACATTGTAATCACACTGTAGATTACAGAAGCATTGTGTCAAAATTCTAACATATCTAGCAGAAACCCTGATCAGGTTAATAATATCTTTTGAAAATTGTATTGCTATGAGAGAAAGCAAATATTCAGAATAGTAATTTGTTGGTCATAGCAACCCATTAATTTTCAAGTGTGCCCTAATGATCAAATTGTTTTCATCACATGCATCAATTTTTACCTAGCATTTGATCCAAGAGAAAGCAATACCCTGAAATAGTTCCAGATATACTATTGTACACAGAAGCTGAACATGATAGACAGAGGGATATAAACTGAAGACGAATTGGCTGTGTTTTAGGTCGTGCTGTTTCAGCAGATGCTTACTAGCCTTTTTTCAGTTGTTGGAGAAAGGGAGGGAAATCTTAATGTGTTTGGGAAAGGTCAGTTGGGGCACAAAACAAGTCCGAGCTCATTTTTTTCCCAACTAGAAGCCTACTGAAGGTTCTATTGAAAGCCTGACATGAGTAATTCTAGCCAATAAATAATATGTTTAAAACTGCTAGGAGGTTGTAAAATAGTAACACCGTGTTCACCATTTCATCATGTGTACTAATGACTACAAGTTGGCTTTATAAATAGTGACTAGAGATGGGCACAAACAGAAAAAAACCCAAACATGATGTTCGTTGTTCATTGCCATCCACGAACAGGGACTCACAAACAACCACGAACATGGCCCTGTTCATGAACATGTTCGTGGTTGGCTGTTTGTGGGGGCCAGCAGGCTCTCCTCCAGCCACCATCCAAGTCAAGATCCCTACTGCACCACTCCCAGAAACCTGACCCGAGCAGGAAAGGTATCAATAATAAATAATAGCTTGGCCCCAGATCCTGGAAGCAACCCTGGAACTTGAAGGGGTAGATCCCTATCCCACCACGCACAAAGAAAATTCAAGCTCGAATGCACTCTATCAAAATGCCAACAGGAACTGTCTCTCTCCCTCACCACTGTCTGCAAAGTCAGAGCTGGGAGCTCCCCTCTCCCCTGCTCTTTGCTCCCTTGTTGTAACAAATTTGGAGCTCCACACTTGAAAGGAAGACCTGCCTATCAAGCTAAATTGGACTTAGATTGGGGTTTCCAGGGCAACAGCAGTAGTTCAGACAGAGTTCAGACAATCCCTGCCTAAGAGCCAAGCGACAAGTGATGAATTACACTTGCCTGGCAAGTGAACAGACTCATGTGTATTCCTCCCTGTTCACTTGCCATCCACTTGTGCTCCACTGGAGAGCACAGAGAGCTTGGCTCTCTGTTGCCAAGGGAATTGATTGCAGGTGCCAGACTGTCTGGCTTGATGAACAGCAAGACGAACAGCAACGAATGAAGCTTGCAACAACCACTTGTTTGTTTAGAATGGGGCCTCATGAACAGCTTGTTCGCGAACAGCCGATTTGGCTGTTCGTGGCTTTTTTTTTGGTTCATATTGCTGTTCATGCCCATCTCTAATAGTGACATAACCAGTTGAAAATCAGATCACATGTCCAAAGTGCTATCCTATGGTTAGTTAGCCTCTGTCGGCCAGAACACAAGTTGTTACCATAGCCTAATGCTTCTGAATGGTGACTTACAGCCATGTCCAGCATCAGCTAGGCCTTAAAGACACATGACTCCTCCCCATTCTGTGAACTTCCTTGCCACCCTCACTCCCTGACAGGCCATGATCGAAAAAGCTCTTTGATCAGCAAAATTTAAACCTCTAGAAGTAGTGTTACTAGTCCCCTGGTAAGAGCGGGGAATTTCCTGCTCCCAGGCTCTGCTCCCCCCGCTCACCAGGCTGGTGGGGGGCAAATGTGGGGAATGGGCCAAAAAGCTCCAGAGTGTTCAGGAGCAAGCTCCAGAGGTCTTCCTTGTTGTGCCAAGAATATTGTCATTTGTGCATGTGGTAAGTGTCCCCCCCCCATGCTCCCCTGTCCCCCAGACTGGGCTCCATAGGACCTGGCAACCCTAAGCAGAAGCAAGATATCTAGGAAAGCTATGTGTGCTTCCCATTATTGCATTGTTGCAGCTTGCAGGACTAGGGTCTTGTGAATGGGTCTGTCCTATGAGCTTGAGCCATACCTTGGAGATATCAGAGCCCCAGAAAAAAAGGAAAGGTAGTGTTTCTTATACCATCACAGATATATCATCAATGGGCCTTGATTGTCAGGAAATGGCTCTGTCCATGTACCCACTGAAGCTTGGCAGATGCCCCTGCTCAAGAGACGGGTCAGATATGAGTCTATGTGAAGAAAATGCAGGTTGGGTTCTGGTAGAGCTAGACAAAGAAGTGGGCAGATCCTGCTGCAAGTTGGCTGAAACATCTTGGGAGTGCAGGATAGTTATCTGATGTGGGACAGCAGACTGACTGCTTTGTAGGAGTGCCTTATTATCTCAACTGCTCTCTACTTGTACATTTGTAAATAAAACAAACACTACCAATGTGTCAAAAATCTCCAGTGCGCTCTCTTCTTAAGGGAACCAACCAAAGTAAGCACTATCCCAGGAACTATTAGCTGCCCAGGGGAATAGGGAGAGTGCAATAGTACTCTGACATCTACTGAACTGGTTTTCAAACAGCTGGATTTTGCCAAGAAAGAAAGAAGACCAATATTTAAGAACTGTCGAAGAGTGTTATTTAAAACTGTTGAAGAGTGAATTCAAAACCAGACCTGTCTAGAAATTTCTCCCTCATTCACTGACAGAACTCTCCTCTTTCTAAAGCCAGTAGAAATTTCACCTCAACTATTTCTCAAGCCTGAAAACTAAAAAAATCCTTTTATAGCTTGCTGTTGCAGTCAGGGAGAAGTGCATCGTCAGAATCCACATATATACATTGGTACTTGACAAGAACCCAGTCCCTAGACATTCTAACTGGTTCAGTTTTTAAGGGAAAATTATATATTATTTATTTAAAATTTATTTAAAGCATTTACATGCCAGATTTCCACCCAAATAAGGTCCCCAAAGTGACAAACATCAAGGCATTAAAACATTGTGTATGTAACCTTTAACAATGCAGTTAAAACATACAGACATACAGACACACACAACCAGGGAGGAAGGCGAATAAGAGTTAAGAGTTTAGTATATACTGGATACATACTTAACGAAACAGACAAGTCTTCACCCATTAGTGAAAGATTATGACAGAGGCAGACAGACAAATCTCCCTGAGGAAGGAGCTCCAAAGTTTCAGCTCCACAACCAAAAAGGCCCTTTCTCAGGATGCCACCCATCTAGCCTCAGATGGCAGGGGCACCCAAACTAAAACCTCCAAAGACAACCAGAATGGACAAGTAGGTTCCTATGAGAGAAGGTGGTCCTTAAGGAACGCTACACCCAAGCTGTATAGGTCAAAACCAGCACTTTGGCCTGGAAGCAAATTGGGAGCCAGCATAGATGGAACAAGATTGCAGTGATACGGTTCCTGTGACCCATTCCAGCCAACATTCTGGCTACAGCACTTCTGTACCAACAGTAGCTTCAAGACAGTTTTCAAGGGCAGCCCCACATAGAATACATTGTTGTAATCTAGATGTTACCAGGGTATGCATCACAGCGGCAAGTTCTTTTTTGCCCATGAAGAGCCGCAACTGGCTCACCAGCGGGAGCTAGTGAAGACACCCTGGCAACTGCTGTTCAATTGTTTATCCAACAGGAGCCCTGGGCCCAGCATCACCCCCAAGCTACGAGCCTGCTCCTTCAAGGGGAGTGCAACACCCTTCAGACCAAGAGATATTCCCATTCCTGGGTCAAACCTTCTCCCCACCAGTAGCACCTCTGTTTTGTTGGGACTGAGTTTCAGCTTGTATGACCTTGCAAAACGACGGTCTCCCGGAAAGCTAAGCTAATTTTTATAAACTTTACCATTGTGTTAATAATGCTCTAGGCCTGTAGAGCAGTGAGGACATGGGAGGGCTGCAACTGCCCTTCTGGCTTTCAGGAGAAAGTTTTTATTCTTATTTTCAAAATGTATTCTATCAGTTAATAGAAGTAAGATGCTCATCAAAGCAACTGTGGGCAGGAAACAATATATGACAAACACTAATGTGATACTCCTTCTTTTATTGATGTTGACAAGACTTAATCGTATTTTAAGAAGGGTCTATCCTTCTAGAAGCTTTAAAATGGCATTTGATGCTTTACTAAATGGATTTATCAAAATAAAAGTCCTTGTCAAATGCCTTATTGAGTTGCAGAAGAAAATGAGAGCTTTCCAAATACATTATTATTAGCAGACCAATATTTATTATGGGCAGCTGCGTCAAAAATATCCATAGACAACGATACAACAAAGCAGATGTCACTAATCTGAATGATAATTAACTTTTTACTATTTACTTAAGAGATGGCAGAACTGCGCCTGGCTCAGTTTGGAAAGGGCCCAATGACACTAGATTAATCTTGGAGAAAGTTTTCCCAAAGACTTGGCCCATTTCTCATAATTCCGGGCTCTTTTCATAAGCCCCGATTGGCTCTATACTAACTTCCTCCAGGCCTTGACTTTCCCGGCCCCTCCAATCAGATATTCTGGGGCTACTGTTACTTCTGCAGCTAGCAGGCAGGCATCCTGGGAATGCTGCCCAGCCACATAGACAAACTGGTAGGGTAGGTAAAGAGGGAGACAGCACCTCTCTGCCCTTCCCCCCCCCCCCCAGGGTCCCAGATACTGTTTTGGCAGAGTTTGAGGCAATGAAATACAACCTGTCAAATGTGTCATTCAGGTTACCCAACACTACTTAAGCAATGACCAACACACACAAAAAAGATGGAACAAAAGTCAGGGGAGGCAGTGAGAGAGAAAGGCTGTTGGCTGGCTAGCCTGTCAGCTCTTGGTCCACTGTTGTCAATCCCCATGCCAGCTCCAAGCAAGGTAAGAGGAGTTGGGGAAAAGGAGGCAGCAGGGGCTTGGAGAGTATTTCAAGCAAATGAAGCTCATATTCTGAGCCCAGAAAGTTCCCGTTTCAGTTACATTTCTAACTGTTTTGGTAACAGTGTCCTCTCCTCTCTGTACATCCTGTTACAGAGGTCTCCTTGTCTTGCCAGCTATAGCATGCCATAGAAGCTAAAGCCACTGCAGAAAATAAAAGACCAGAGTTCTCCAAATGTTCTGTTAGCAGACTGTGATATTTATTCTGGATGGCAGAGTAAAAGAAAAATTAACAGAAATAATAGAGTAACTGCCACTAATCTGAATTTGCATCAGTTAATTAGCCAAAACACAACTTATTAAAAAATGGAAGATTCTTTCATTATTTCGCAGCCAAAAAATGCTTAGGGAGTTCTGCACACAGATGTGCAAATCCTTTTCTAAACTATGTAAAAAAATAGCTGTCAAAAGCAAAATCTCCACACACAGAACAGATTTTTTTCTTCACGTGAATCTTCATTTTCTTCACATAGGATTCTCATGTAAGTTATTCATTTCTCAAAGAAGTTTGCTGTACTGTAGCCACAGCTTCTGTGCCTGAGCAAGAAATAGTTGGAGTAAACATGGCTTCCAAAACACCACCAATACTCATAACAAAAACGGCTGTTCCTTTAGCTTTCCTGTATGTATGCCATACTGTATGTCATTTCTAGATAAGCCATAAATGATGTAGGCATCCTGGTCCTGCAGCTTGGCTCTCCATTTAATTGAAGTTTATAGAGCGGCAGTCTATGGGAGGGAGAACATGAGGTCAGGAGGGGAGTGCAGGCATTGGGCTTTCACTGGAGGCCCCCCTTCTCCTCCGCTCTGTGTGTGTGTGTGGGTTTCTGTAAACTTCAATTAAATGGAGAGCCAAGCTGTAAGACCAGGATGCCTACATTTCCCATCAAAACTTGAGGGAAGCTGACAAATGTCCAACCTGTGTCAGGCATCACTTGTAGCTTGGCTCTTATAAGCTAACCAGGGTTGGCCTTGGTTAGTAATTGGATGGGAGACCTCCAACAAAGACCAAGAGTGCAAGGCAGGCAATGGCAACCCACCTCTGTTAGTCTCTTGCCATGAAAACCCCACCAGAGTTGCCATAAGTCAACTATGACTTTACGGCGCTGTCCACCACCACCATTTCACTCACTGTGGTAGAGCATGACTTTGATAATGTAAAGAAACAGTAACAAAAGTCAAAGTATTTGAAGAGAGCCTTGAGACTTCATATCTGGTTCATAACTGGAACTTGAGTTTTTATAACAAACCTGTAACAGATTACCATTCTATCGACACTCCATTTATCCTGTCCTTTTCTTCTTCTTTTTTTAAAAAAAGACTGTGCTGAAGCTTAATCTATCAAACCAGTCACTAAGGAAACTTGTCTTTCAGATTCAATTGTATGCCTAAAATTGCATATTAAATTGCTTCAAAGTTTAGACAGTTGAAATTTAATCCTATAGGATTACTGCGGAGAAACACAATTCCACTAACAGGTCATGGAAGTCTAATTTAGAATTGCCCAACCATTCTAAATATTCTAATGTACAAAATTGTTCATTCTCCCCACAGGACTGGAAATGGTAATTAAGGAGATACTTTATGAGTTGTCATTTTTAATATTTCAGCAGTCAAAGTTGTGTGTGAATAAATTATATGTGCTACTTAAGGGGGGATCTCACGTTCACAATTTAATAGCAAGAGAAGTCCCCACAGAGAAGACTTAACTTTCTCATTTCCATAAGAAAAGTAGTTATATTTCCATATCATAGAGATTTCAATTCAGAACAATACCCATGTTTATTCATTCTTTAACACACAACGATAGTTTGAAGTAAAGTATTATACATAGCAGATGGAGCTAGATCCTTATTTTGCTTTCACCATTGCAGCCTTAACACATCTTTGGTGCTTTGCATTAACACAGACAAAAGCAATAAGGATAATAAGTTGCTTGTGATAAAAGTGTTACTTCCTGATTGAGCATTTCAAAGTTGTTTTTTTTTATTTAATACCCAAACTTCTACTGTGTGACCCACTGGAAAAAAAATGCTAGGACTAAAAGAGTTTTGTTAGGTTCATGCATCCCCAGTGGGAATTTTTTTACCTTTTAAAAAGCTTTGCACAATCGATTCTTGAGAAAGTTCTCAGAGGCAGCATAAAATTTTTCTAACCAAACAAGCCATGGCACAGCTTCTGAAAAAAAATTGCTCTGTACAAAAGGTGGTTTGCTGATATTTAAAGTACACAAGTTTAAAGTCTGCATAGTGTGCAAAGCTGTTTATTTTGTGTTAAAAAATTTGAATCAAAAACTAAACAAAAAAGTGCAGTTGTCCTCCATTCAATGTAACATGGACTATGTTATAAATCATTAGTCTTCAATTTTTCCAGACCCAAGACCCACTAAGAATAGGACCCACTGAGCTGCAAGCACATACCAGGAAGTCACATGTCTTGAGAGTACCATGAAAGGAGGAGGTAGGGCATAGTTATGACCTTTCCAATGACAAGGCCAAGAATCACAGCGGGCAACAGATCAAAAGAGATGATGGCAGAAAACACAAGATAAGCATCACACAGTGAGGAATGAGCCAAGGGTGAAAGCCATGAAGGAATCCTCGGGATTCTCTGCTCATGCTGCACGAAAAGAGGAGGAGAAGGAGGAATGGCACCCTTGTTCTTTCTGAAGCAGGGCATTCCAAAGGGGAGCAAACCCCCCCCCCCGAAACATGAAACAGGCTAATAATCCAGCAAGAGGGGCTCCGTGACCCACCTGAAAATCCTGACACATGGACTGAAAACTAGTGTTATATTTACTTCATTTATACCTAACCTCCCCTCCCCAATGGGGACCCAAAGCAGCTTACAACATTCTCCCGCCCTTAGGGTTGCCAGGTCCCATGAGTCCCCCGGTGGGAGACTGGGACCCTGGCTCTTACCCTGCGAAGTGCTGTCTCTCTCACTTCCAGGAAGTGATGTCATCATGCGGGTCAAAGGGCAGCCCGAGAGTGCTCCTGCGCTTGGCAAGGAGGCTGAATCTTCCCCTGGCGGGCACAATTCAACCTAAAACGGGCCTGTTGCAAGGTGCGGGAGTGCACTGCGGTGGGGCACGGGGTGCGCCGTGCCCCCTGCTGGCTAGGTAGGTGGGGGAGGGGGAGGTCGGAGCAGGAGATCCTCTGCCCTGGGGGATCCTCTTTCCCAAGGCCCAATGGCCACCTAATGAGCTTTCATTGCAAACTGGGGATTCAAATCTTGGTCTCCCAGAACCTGCTCCAAGACTCTGACCACTACATCATGCTGATTCATGTTATTTTATTATTTATTTAGTGGTGAATGTGTATTAGGGATTAGACAAAACTCAAAAGTGACTTGCTTGAAGAAGTTACATTCTAATGCCAATAGCCACAAAAGAAACACAAAAGGTCAAGTCACACACATGAAATAAGCATCTAGAAAACATTTATACATTTTTTGCCAAAGTCACTTGGCTGGGAGAAACAGATTTAGTTCTTTGTAAATGTAAAGAGGAAAGAGTGAATGCTTTAGAAACCAAGATGGGTAGAGTGTTCCAAGCACAGTGAATAACATGATGGCAGAGAACTCCAAGTTCTCCAAAAAAGTGTTGGAAAGGAGAAATAATTGTTTCTGGGAGTACAATTTAAAAGCAACACATTTTCTACACCCTGTACTTAAAACTAAATGTTGGTTTACCAACTATGGAGTCTGTTTTGCACATTTAGAAGAAGAGCTCTGAACTGACCATACTATCTCAACTCCTGTTTATGATATGCTTTCCATAGACTAAGGGTTGGATCCACCAGAGTTTTTTCACCCACACAGCATGACTTTTTCACGTCCCCATCCTATAGCAACCCAAACTACCCCTCAAAATCTGTTCCTTGAGATCGGAAGAGCCCAGAATAACATCACCCTTCATGAGCAGAAAGCCTTGTACCCAAGGAAAAACTCCAGGGGATCCAAGCCATATTATCCTGATCGCTATTAGCTTTTATGTAGCTTATTTTAATCTCATTTTCTTGCACGCTTGAAGACTTGTTTTGTTTTGTTCTTAGAGGGTGATTTTTAACTTTGTTCCTTTCCGATGCTGCTGCTATTCTGATGTTGCTAGTATTTGTGGATTTTTAAAATTTATTTTATATATTAGATGGACAAGGAGATACCTATTTATTCTCCCCAATGAGAACTTACAGCTTACAGTTTACATCTTTCTCCATTTTATCTTTGCAGCAACCCTGTGAGGTAGGTTATGCTGAGAACATAAGACTGGCCCAAGCTTTCACTCAACCACTATACCAGACTCAGATAGAGTAAAAGTCTTAATAATACTTTAGTGCTGGGGACGGGGTGTGGAGAGAAGAAATTAGATCTGACAAGTTTCAGAGTGTGACTACTTGGGAGGTACATATGCATTACCCTAGGCAGTTCATCAGCATGGAGAAGTATACTCAAGAGCTCTTCAGGATTCTACAGAGTCAAATAATACATTTCTGATGACATATTGAACATCTACAAACTTTTTTAACAGTGCAATCCTAAAAACCCTTTTGAAGGAATAAGCCTGTCTTAGCCTTGCAAGTTACAACCATTAGGAGGCATCTTTTCGTAAATGCCTGCTGATATACTTGTGGAGAAACTGAACTTTTAAACTCTTTACTATGTGTTGCTACTCCTAATGCTTCAACTGGCAAAGACAGCAAAAAGTGTTACTGTGGTGGAAAGTGCCATCAACTCGCAGCCAACTTATGGTGCGCCCCCCCCCCCCAGCTAAGGTTTTCAAGGCAAGAGACAATCAGTGGTGGTTTGCCATTGCCTGCCTCTGGATAGCAACCCTGGCCTTCCTGGATGGTTTCCCATCCATGTACTAATCACTGGCAACTTGGCTTAGCTTCCAAGATCTGATGAGATCAGGCTAACCTGGACTACCCAGATCAGAGCAAAAGCATTATTAGTGAGACAAACTTGTATTTGAGATTGACTGATACTCCGATCAACAGATGCACAAATATGGCTCCAAAGCAAGTGCAGCTGCTGAAATTGCCCATATGCCTGCAGTGGATTCCTGAATTCCAGGACAAGGTTTTCTAAACTCCTGCAAGAGTGTCAGACCATACAAAGGGCTTGAATAGGTTTTCTTTGGTGGTGGGGCGCTTTTTCAGAAACCTTGTCCTGAAACCTGGTTCTAGAGTTACTCCCCCTCTCTGGGTCAACTGGACATCTTCCCCTATCTTGCTCATAAGATCATGAATATGAGCCAATTAGGACCAGTGCTGGTGGGAACAGGAGAGCCAGACCTGGGTATCGTTCCCTCAGACAAACGGAATAAATCTAATATTCATACGAATACTGCTGGTTCTTTGTGAATGGGAAAATGGGTATTCTTTATTGGGTAATTTTTAATCTAGTTTCAGTTACCATGTTGTTCTTCACTTATTTTTTCCCCCATAGAAAAACGAAATTCATTTATACTGGCATGGGTTATTTGGAGTAACAGCAGGGAAAAAAGTGAAAAACACAAATTAATCAATTATCACTCCAAAATATCATCAGTGGCAGCAGGCCAAAACAATTCTTTTTATACAGATGTTTAACTCAGGGTTTTAATTTTTTAAAGTTGTTTTTACCATCTGCCTCTATCCTAAAGACTGATTTATAAATATCATTTTTAGGCTGTTGCATGATGCCATTCTTATGCCCTGGCTTGCTTATTATTGACAATTTTGTGCAGTTGTTTTTACAATTTATTATAGTATTTTACATTATCAACTACCTTGAGTAGATCTCTGCAAAGGTGGCATATACATTTTCTAAATAAATAATATACTGAATACTTGAATGTTTTCTGAATATTTAATGACTACACTTAATAGCCAGTAATGCTTTTCATTAATATCTGATATGGCAGTTTTTCAGAACTTACATGCTTTCTGGGGTCTGAGGCTCAGCTCCCAGACTTATCGGGAGGAGGGGATGGGAGGCAGCTGGGAGACAACTACCCAGCTGCCCCGATGGACACCCAGGGCTCGAACATGCTGACAAAAGAGGGGGAGAAAGAAGCACCCAAGCCACAGAGGGTCAGATGGGGCATGTGGAAGCCAGCTAGCCACGCACTCCGGTGGGAAGCCAGGGGACCAGGCAGGGAGAATGAGGACTAGGGGTGTGCAGTTCGGGTTAATGAAACCCGAAAAAAATCCCGAATCACCCTGATTTGGGGTGATTCGGGGAAACCCGAATCGATTCGGGTTCGGGGAAACCCGAATCAGCATGCCCCGAATCGATTCTGGGCAATTCGGGGCAGCATTTTGCTTGCTTTTCAATGGGAAAAAGCATGGGAGGCATTTCCCCACTGAATCAAGCCAAAATTGGTGGGGGCCTTCCTCTAACTCCCCTCTAACAACCCCCCAAGTTTCAGACCGATTGAACTTTGGGGGGCCATGTTATGGCCCCCCAAACCAGGTCCCCCTATCCTCGCCTATAAAAGGGCATAGCTTTAGTTTGCTGCTGCTAATCTCCTATTTTGTGCTTGCTGCTTGCTGCTGCTGATCTCCATTATTTCTTATGGGGGGAAAATGAAGAGGCAGGCTTCCTTTGCCAGGGGTGGCATTTTGCATGCAAAATGCCCCCCAACCCTCAGGGGCCCGTCTCCCACCTTTCTTCCCACCCCCACCAAGGCTCAGCCAGCTCCCACTTGGGGGGGGCATTTCATGGTTACCCCAAGTAGGTGCTCTCAGCCCCCAAAGTCCACCCCCTACAGCCCCACACAAACCCAATTCCCCCCAGCTGCCACACACAGACCCAAATCCCCACATTAGCCCCCAGCAGCCCCACACCCATAACCCCAGGAACAGGCTGGCAAAGGCCAGCCCTCTCCCTTTGTTCCCTATGTTGGGAACTTCTAAACTCTCTTTCCCTGGGCAATTCTGCACAGCCCAGGGGTGACACAATGGTGGGCAAACTTCTGAGTGCCAACTTGTCCCTGGGAAAGAGCACCTGACCTGACACACAGACAACCACCCCCTGACACCCCCACCACCTACAGAGATGGCTGGCCAGCCTCCCCATTGTTCCCTATGATGGGAACCAACTGCACTACAAAGAATAAAACACGAACAACACAAAATACAGTTTTTAAAAAATTATTTTCTCCCTTTCAAAGTACAAGTAGGCAAAGCATTGTGACACATTACACCAGCAGTCCCCCACACAGAAAAATAACACAACTCTCACTTAACATCAGAGAATCACAAAAACACAATTCCTGTCAAAAACACTTTATTTCTTTAACTGCTTTAGGTTACACAGTAGGAGGGCACAACAGGGCATGATAGCAGTGTACTACACAAAATAATACAACCCACTTCACCGTTTTTGACAGCAATTTTGTTTGGGTGATTCTCTGATGTGAAGTGAGTTGTGTTATTTTTGTGTAAGATACTGCTGCCATGCCCTTTGGTGTGCCCCCCTGCTGTGTAACCTAAAGCTGTTCAAGAAATAGTGTTTTTGACAGGAATTGTGTTTTTGTGATTCTCTGATGTTAAGTGAGTTGTGTTATTTTTGTGAGGTGGAATGCTGGAATGCCCTTTTGTGGTCCCCCCCCCTGCTGTGTAACCTAAAGCTGTTCAAGAAATAAAGTGTTTTTGACAGGAATTGTGTTTTTGTGATTCTCTGATGTTAAGTGAGTTGTGTTAATTTTTCTGTGTGGGGGACTGCTGGTGTAATGTGTCATAATGCTTTGCCTACTTGTACTTTGAAAGGGAGAAAATAATTTTTTTAAAAATTTTATTTTGTGTTGTTTGTGTTTTATTCTTTGTTGTGCAGTTGGTTCCCATCATAGGGAACAATGGGGCTGGCTGGCCAGCCATCTCTGTAGGTGGGGGGAGGGAATTTGAAGGAGGGTGTCTGTGGTTCAGGTGCTCTTTCCCAGGGACAAGCTGGCACTCAGAAGTGTACCCACCATTGCGGCACCCCTGGGCTGTGCAGAATTGCCCTGGGAAAGAGAGTTTAGAAGTTCTCAGCATAGGGAACAAAGGGAGAGGGCTGGCAAGCCTGTTCCTGGGGTTATGGGTGTGGGGCTACTGGGGGTGGATTTGGGTCTGTGAGGGGCTAATGTGGGAATTTGGGTCTGTATGGCAGCTGGGGGGGTATTGGGTATGTGTGGGGCTGTAGGGGGTGGACTTTGGGGGCTGAGAGCACCTACTTTGGGAGGCCATGAAATGCCCCCCAAGTGGGAGCTGGCTGCGCCTTGGTGGGGGGTGGGAAGAAAGGTGGGAGAAGGGCCCCCAAGGGTTGGGGGGCATTTTGCATGCAAAATGCCACCCCTGGCAAGACAAGCCTCCCCCAGCTGTAGGTTGTAGAGAAAAGGTCACCTACTTGGGGAGGCAATGAAATGCCCCCCCAAGTGGGAGCAGGCTGAGCCTTGGTGGGGGGTGGGAGTAAAGGTGGGAGAAGGGCCCCTGAGGGTTGGGGGGCATTTTGCATGCAAAATGCCACCCCTGGCAAAGGAAGCCTGCCTCTTCATTTTCCCCCCATAGGAAATAATGGAGATCAGCAGCAGCAAGCACAAAATAGGAGATTAGCAGCAGCAACCTAAAGCTATGCCCTTTTATAGGCGAGGATAGGGGGACCTGGTTTGGGGGGCCATAACATGGCCCCCCAAAGTTCAATCGGTCTGAAACTTGGGGGGTTATTAGAGAGGAGTTAGAGGAAGGCCCCCACCAATTTTGGCTTGATTCGGTGGGAAAATGCCTCCCCCAGGCTTCAGAGAAGCCTGGGGGAGGCTTTTTCCCATTGAAAAGCTTTCCCGAACCCCCGAATCAAGCCAAATCGATACCCGAATCGCTATACCCGAATCGGCTTGCCGATTCGGGTACAGCTGTCCCCGAATCGGCTTCTCAATTCGGGTATATCCGAATTAGGAAAGACGAACCACTGTGCCTTTGCACACCCCTAATGAGGACCACCAGGAGAGGACCAGACCAGAGAGAGAAGGCACAGGGACAGTCAGCCAGCAGCAAGCCAGCCAGCAACCTTACTGGCAGTGGAGCAAAGGCAGCACAGGGCCACACCCCAACCTGCATGCAGGCTAGAAGGGATTAGCAAGGACCAGGTGAGGCTTGGAGCAAAGCAACCTCAGGTGGGGCTGCCTGAGGCAATCAGCAAAGAAAGCCCAGCAGCCAGCAAAGAAGGCACAGGTGTGGCTGCCCAAAGCAGCCAGCAGAACAACCCCAGGTGTGGCTGCCTAAAACAGACAGGGCCGTGGCTAGAGTGTGGGAGGGGGCGTGGCTGGCAGGTGGAGCCGGGAATGGGTGAAGGGACATAAGGGAAGTCCACCCACAGGATGGGGTGGGTTGTGTATGAGTGTGGTGGAGTTTAGGTGAGTGAGAAGATGGGAGGAGTCTGGAGTCTGGAGTCTGTGGAAGGCAAGGAGTAAGGGAAGGTAGCCAGGGCTCTGTCAGGTTGAGCAGGCATGCGAGTGGACTGACAGGGAGTGAGGGTGATGTATACCCCCCTTCCTTCCACAGAGCGGGAACCTGCACAGTCCCTGATGGCTTCCCAGGATCAAGGTCAGGCGAGCTGGCGCCTCACATAGTGGCACCTCAGGCAGAATCTGACACATGCAATGGCATTCAACATTTAACAGCACTGGATAACCAACACACAATACTAAATCATAGGAGGACTGTATTTGATAACTAGCAACACATCATGTTATCACTTATTTTGAAGTCAGAAGTGATATCAGCAGCCTAGGTAATCACTGAGATATTTTCTATTCAGCAAAGTTCAGCAAATAGGAGTATGTTTATTGAAAGTTATTTTCAAAAGTGACAGTACCAATCATTCATTGGGCTAGTAACAACAACAACAGTGTGCTTATATACTGCCCTTCTGACAGATTAGTACCATACTCAGAGCAGTTAACAAAGTCAGTGTTCTTATTATCCCCATAATACAGCTGGGGAGCTGGAGCTGAGAGAAGTGGCTCGCCCAAGGGCACTTGCAGAGCTCATGGCAGTAGCGGGAGTTGAACTAGCAGAGTGCTGATTCGCAACCCCGTCACTTAACCACTACGCTTCAGCAACTCTTGGTAGGTGGTTCAAGTTGTTCAGAGTTGTAGATGAGCCACCTAGTGCTATGAGCAGGTATCACAGTGCCTGGGCCCTGTCCCACCACTGAATTAATTGAAAATTTTATTTTGTTACTGCAGGACACTTCAGATGTTACAAACCATATGTCCTAGGAATCTAGCAGCCATACCTGATCTGAGAATGTGCTACCCACAATCCTTTCGAAACACATGGCCATGTATTTACTATACAGCCTTGGTACACATGAGTGAGAATCCTGAAAAATTCAAGGTTCAGTTTGCATGTGCTGAAGCTGTACATGCATGGTAAATACACATTTTGCCCTTGCTCACACAACATGACAGCCTAGAGTACCAGGAGAATAGTGGAAAGTACGCATTCCCATTATGTGATATTGGTGGGCTTCTGGCACATGTGGCTGTAATGTTTGAAAAGAAACATGGTTTTTGCCATCCTGCATAGTTATAGTCACTTCTAAGAGTTTGCTCTAGTTGATTTTCATTTCTTTCCCATCCTTCTACTGGACTGTATGTATCTTACACATTTATAATTTGGTTTTTTTAAAACAAACAACCAAAAAGCCTTTCAAAAAAACCCACTAGCTATAGAGCAGGTCTTCCTGGGAGTGAAAGATATACCATTCAACCATGTCTGGTCATCTAGCTAGAGGATGACATTTAGTAAGACTCATTAGCATCGAAACTGATATGTTTACTTAGACAGCAGCAGTGCATTATGTCTATTACAAACAACGTAATTGTTTTTGAAAAAAACTGAGCATTACACTTGAATAAATCAAGCATACACATCTGAATAAATTCTTTAAAAGATAGACTTCAGAGAGAGGGAAAAAACCAATCTCTAGGTAATTGTCCAATTAAATTTTATCTTTAGGATTTTTGGCTTAGGAGGAAAAAACCTCTACAAGGGAGATACCAATTATTTTGAAATTCATGGATCGACATGCTTCTTCCTTGGCCTTGAGTTCTCCACGTTTTTTTGTAACTGCAATGTATGTTCCCTTCTGCTGCTGAAAACAGGCCACCACCTAAACCTTGGAGGTATGGTTTAGTAATCATGGGAAAAGATCCACTAAGAGCAAGAATTGTCTGAGAGAGAGAGAGAGAGAGAGAGAGAGAGAGAGAGAGAGAACACACAATTCTATGAAAGAAAACCAGGTAGATTTTCCAGGTAAATAGATGGAACACATTCTCCAGTAAACACACACACACACACACACACACACACACACACACACGAAATGTTCAGACTCCTAAGAAATTGTATCCTTTACTCAAATATTTGATTGTAGTTTTTTGTCATCAATCAAAGAACTTATTGGGAAAATGTGTTTAATTTGTGCCATGCTTTTGTAATCTGTTATTTGGCTGTAATTGCATCGTTTTTATGCATCAACACACCATCTGGGCCTACGTTACTTTCTCTAATTGTCTCACTTTATGATTGTCATCAATAAAATATAATGTATAACGGGACCGAAAGAAGGGATTATGGGCTCATGGAGAAGATCCATGCTATCCGTTTTCTTTCTTTTTTTTTTTCCTTTTCTTTTTTTCTTTACGAAGCATTTCCCACTGCTGAAGAGACAAGCAACTGTTCGTTTTTAAAGGGGCTCCTATGGAAAATGCTGTAGCAAAAACGTTACATGAATCTCAGTCTGTGTGTAAGGTTCTCCCCCAGGCTGCTTCTGTCATGTATGCAGCATATCTGGCTATGGTCCGGATATGCTGGGCTTAACGGTACAAGTTCTGCAGCAGGCAGGCCAGTCACAGCAGTGCCTCATGTTCATTGCCCACAAGCAGCCTGGCATCATAGAGTCAACTTCTTTTGCTTTGTGTACTAAGCAACTCAGGCTGCACTTGTTCTTGCCAACAGTCACTCTGTATTCTGACTACTGAGAACAACAATGAATCTAGCCTTGTACCTGTTCAAATAACCTTGTGATGTCATGGGGTAATCCTGTTAGCTCATTCACAAATTTGTTTCCCATTTACTAAGCACGTGATGGAGAATTTCCATCCACTGTTACCAAAAGAGAGCTCTACAGGAGTATATAATATATATTTAGCTGTGTCTTATCACAAAAGAGCAGCTGGAAAAAGGAGATTTAGATCCATGGGAACACCAGCATATTCTCCAGTGTTCATCTGGGAACCTCTACTTCTGATTTCACAGTATATTCTCAAGCCAAATATGCTCTCTAGGATCTATTAACATCTACAGACATCCATTGTTACTGCACATTCCTTATAATTCATGTTTAACACTTGTGAACTGAGTCTGCCTCCCTTTCTCTCTCCCAGCTGTCAGCAGGAAAGGCATTCCCAAACGAGACATTAATTTGTGAGTGTGTCCAGAACGCATGCATGGGAGAAATAAAAGGCATCATTGAGTAGATTTCTCCAGCTTTACTGTGCTGTATTTTTGTTTCCTCCCTAACTCAGCATCATTTTATTTTAAAGAGCACAAGAAACTAGTGCTCAGACTTTGCTTTTACAGACCGGGCATTAAATTTCTCTCAAATACTGCTATCTCCCTAATCAGGAAAACCAAGAAAATAATTAATGCAAAGGAAACAACGTGTTTGAATTCAGCGAGGAAGGTTCTAAGCATAGGCGATTACAATGGTATGTTTTGTGCAAATCATCAAATTCATATTAAAAAATCAAATCCAAGTAATACTTCAAATATACCATTATGTAAGTCTGAATTAGCTAGTACTGTATTACAAAGGAACTCCTTCAATTTCTACCCATGATCTGAAAAACTAGCATGGGCTAACAAACTAAGAGTCAATCCACACACCAGCAATAAGGGGCAACCCCGTCGTGAAGTGGCAAAATACTCCATACCACTTAAGAAGAAAATGCTTCCATTTAAAAAGAAACCCTTCCTGACAGTAAAATACTAACACGACATGGAGAAGGCTAAATCCTCTCATGCTAGCTTTCTTACTGGAATTTTATATGCAGGGAAATATTCAAAACGTGCGTCCCCTACCTGGAGTAGGGAGGAGTACAGGCCACTCTATTGCCTCAGGGTTCTACCATCCAACTCTCTTGCTGGTCCAGCCTAAGACTCCTACATAGGGAAATCTTTGCACTCTTTCCATGCAGCCACAATATGGCTTCTGTTTTCTGTCTCTCACATCTGAGGTACCTGTCATACACTTCCAGCACAGTTTATGGAGGTCAGATGGATGCTATTTTAGTCTCCAGCTGGGCCTTAACAGTCCCTGGGTCTGTCCTGAGGAAGGTCATTTGTACGCCTGGCTTACTTTTGTTGGGGGACTCTTCTGGAAGGGAAGGCCTTATCCCTGAGCAGGGGCACCAAGGGGCTTAGCTATTAACAGCCACTATCAGCTGGAAGGAGAGGGTGGGACTGGAGGACTAACACATGGGACACGCCCTCTCCAACACACCTCTACATGGGACACGCCCTCTCCAACACACCTCTACATGGGACACACCCTCTACCAACTGACAAAAGTTTAGCTTCTCAGGTCTCTGGCCAGATCCTAACAGATGTGCAGTTATTTCTTGTTCCTTCCTTAATTGACTATATCAGCAACTGGCTGTAATTAAAAAATGTGATGGGTTTAATTGTAAACTGCTTTGGAAGCCAATCTGGCTGAAGGGGCTAAATAAGTTGCATAATCTAAATAAATAAGGCAGGAGACAAATGCACAAAGCTAATGTTCCCTTTCCCTTTACCCTACTTGCAGCTCTCAGATGGTCAGGTATCCCACACTGGTCCACAAGCATTTCAATCAATCAATCAATCAATCAATCAATCAATCAATCAATCAATCAATCAATCAATCAATCAATCAATCAATCAATCAATCAATCAATCAATCAATCAATCAATCAGTTTAACGACCAGCCCTATCCCTAGCCAGAGTGAGATAGCTGCTGACAGATTTGGGGAGCTATTAAACGACAGCAATTTCATTTATTATATTATTCTTGCCAAGGGCAAGATCAGTATTTGGGTAGATGAGTATTTTGAAACTTATGCTGCAAAAAGAGATTGTGTGACCGGGGCTTACCTAACACTGCTCACTTTGTACCACAACTTCCCAACTCACATTCACCCTGTTCGTCACTATCTCCCATCCTGCCAGCTATTCAAAGGACAGGCAAACCAGAGTTTTCCCTGATATCTACAGTCATCACATTTGAACCACACTAAGGGAACTTTCAACAGGGTTGCATCAAACTTCCACACTCCCCTGCTCAACAGCAGGGAGCAATTACTTCTCTGCAATCCAACAAGCATCTACTTCTTCATCCTTCTACTCTTTCTTCCATCCCACTACCACTGTAGTGTTTTCAGCAGAATGTCTGAGTAAACCTGCAGTGTTCTCTATAGTACTCTTGGTAAGAGGTTCAGCTATTCACAAGTATTTTCTGATACTTATTGATACTGTGGGACTTATGTAGATGTGGCCCTAGAGTTGGGAAGGGTATGGTAACCTCTTTTCTGACCCCAAGAAGGAATGGCTCTAGGATCAGTTTGTAATTCTCTTTATAACAGACATTATAAATTCATCCACCTGCTTCCTAAAATTCACCCTGCAGAGCAAGATGCCATAAAAAACAGACTAGACTGTAACCTCAGAAATATAATAAATCATGTTTTTATAAGGTTACAGCCACATCTGAAAACTAATTTTAATGTGGAATATCTAAGTCGGGCCAGACAACAGGGTTTGCCAATGAATGACATGCTCTCCAACTTCTCCAATTCTGCAGTTTCATCTTTACAAATAATTACATTAAGTTTTATTTCTTGAGAAATATATTCAGCCATAGTCTGAATTACGTAGTCTTGTCCTTTGGTTGCTGAGGAGATGTGGCATGCTGTGTCATATAAACAAAACCCCCTGGATTTTGGCTTAAAGAAATACTTTAAAGGAAAGAATCAACACAGAAGCTATAGAGCTAATGACATATCAAGAAGATGTCTTCCAGAATCATTTTCTTCCCATGAATATATTTGTGCAGCTGGTAACTTTTTTTTCACCCATAGCCATCGGTCACATTCTGTTCCTTCTTGAACTCTGGACCACAGAAACTTGGAAGCCAGAATTATCCACTTGAACAAGGACACTGGCTCAGATCTCACTTGGAAGGACTTACACAGTGCAATCCTAAAAAGAATTACACCAATCTAAGCCCATTGAAATCAGTGGGCTTAGACTGGAGTAATTCTGCTTACGATTGCACTGATAGTTTTACTCACATACACACACATGAAGCTGCTTTATACAATCAGACCATTGGTCCATCAAGATCAGTCTTGACTACTCAGACGGGCAGCAGGTCTCCAGCGTCTCAGACAGAGGTCTTCCATATCACCTACTACATGGTCCTGTTCAACAGGAGATGCTGGGGATTGAACCTGAGATGCTCTACATGCAAAGCTGAGGCTCTTCCACTGAGCCAATCCTCCCTAGGTTTAAAGTGTCATATGAACATCTTTAGCTTCCAAAGATATGTATCTAAAAATGCAATTAAAATATTCAGTTATAAAACACTATTCTCTTCTCATAATTAAACAAAAAGATTAGAAAATGTACCCATAACAACATTGATATAGAAATACTGGTTTGTACTGTCTAATGGCCAAAGAGTGACACAGAAATTGGAATATCAGGGTCATCAGGGGGAAGAGAAGCATCATGCTCCTCCTACTTTCCCACACGTCAGGTCAGTGCGGTGCGATTCAATCAGCTTTTCTACCAGTGAAAAAGGAAGACTACCCAAAAAGTTTGGTTGGGGATCATGCGGCGCCTGCTCTCCCATTGCGAGAGGGACGGAGTGAATCTCCCCACCCCTCTTGCACTGGGCAGCAGCAGCCTGGCAGCACTGGGGTGGAGCAGGGGGGCTGGGGGTTGTGGGGTGTTTAAGGGGCCCTGCCACTTGCAAGTGGCAGGACAGGGCCCTTTAAACTATCAGCTGGCAGGCGGTGGGGAGATTCTCCCCATCCCTCTCACACCGGGAGAGCAGGTGCTGCCAGGCTGCTGCCGCCTGGTGCGAAACAGGCAGGGAGATTCTCCCTCTCGCACTGGGAGAGCGGGCGCTGATGGGCTGCTGCTGTCCGGTGCAAGAGGGGCGGGGAGAATCTCCATTTCCCTCTCGCATTGGGAGAGCCAGCGGCACTAGGCTGCTGCTGCCCGGTGCGAGAGGGGCAGGTAGAATCTCCCTGTCCCTTTTGCACCGGGAAAGCGGGCACCACTGGGCTGCTACTGCCCTGTGTGAGACGGGCAGGGATCTCCCTGTCCCTCTCGCACCAGGAGAGCCGGCAGCGCCATGCTGCTGGTGCCCGGTGCGAGACGGGCGTGGAGATTCTCCCCGTCCCTCTTGCATCAGGAGAGCAGGCACTGCTGGGCTGCTGGGGCCCAGTGCAAGAGGGGTGGAGAGAATCTCCATGGGATCCATGGGTCCCTCCCTTTCCTGTCATTTTCTTTTCACAGTGGAAAAAACTGGACTGTCTGCTGGAAGCTACTTTGAGGGTTACAGCTTACAAGCCAGAAGGAAAGCCAGAAGTAGTTGACAGATTTCAGACAGTCCATGCTTATGTTTCTAGGGGAACTGATTGAAACACGCCAGACTGTCTGGCTTGATGAACGGCTGACGAACGCAACAAACGAGGCTTGCAACGACCACTTGTTCATTTAGAATGGGGCCTCATGAACAGCTTGTTCACGAATAGCAGATTGGGTTGTTCGTGGCATTTTTGTTCATATTGCTGTTTGTGCCCATCTCTAGTATCAATGCATGTCATTTCGCTTTTAGGGAATTAGACTCAGAACTACCTATCCACTTTCCACTTCCATATACAGAAGACCCTTGCAAAACTACATATGCATGAGGTACGGATGAAAAGGAAGATCTGAGACAGACAGGACAGTCCACTGAATGAAGGGGTTTTTTTACTTAGTTAATCTTCTGGCTTTTAATAAAATTTGATTTACAACATTTGATTTATATACCACCCTTCAGGACAACTTAATGCCCTCTCAGAGAGGTTTACAAAATGTGTTATTATTCTCCTCATAACAATCACCCTGTGAGGTGGGTGGGCTGAGAGAACTCTGAGAAACCTGTGATTGACCCAAGGTCACTCAGCTTCAAGCGGAGAAGTGGGGAATCAAACCAGGTTCTCCAGATTAGATTCCTGTCGCTCTTAACCACTATACCAAACTATTCATCTTTACATTTGGTTAGAACCAAAATATCAAAACTGGACTTTGTTTTCCTTCTGAGTATAAAAAGCTACCATATTATTAGAATAAGAGTCATTTTATCATAGATACACCAGAGAGAGAGAGAGAGAGAGAGAGAGAGAGAGAGAGAGAGAGAGAGAGAGAGAAAAGCTGCTGCCATTATTGAGTTTATTTTCATTAAATAATTAAAGTGCTTTATGTATCTTGGAGTCTTACTTCTATATATATCAATGAGCTTGCTTGATCAAAGATTAGGCTATTTGTGCAGTTCAAATGCCAATGTGAACAAGATTGCAAAGCACATTAAATTTTAGGCAATCTCATAGTCTGTGACTTTAAATTGAACCACGCTGTTTAAAATCACAGACCTTTTAAAAAGGCTATTAACTAAGTACTGTGAAGTCCTATCAATTTTATGACAGGGAGTTGGGTACTGTCCAGTTTTAATTTAAACTTAATTAAATTAACAGCCATTTAAAATTTTTGCAAGAACTGTCCTTATCCTCAAAGTAATGGGTAATTGAGGGAAATAATGATACTGGGTAGATTTCCATAGAAATTGACTTATTATCTTGTGGCTGGTGAAAATCACACATCAGCTTTCTTACATATTTGACTTCTAGGAAGAAAGATCAGTTTAGAGAAGCTCCACGTAAACAGCTGCTGCATGGCGGACGTCTTAGGTGACGTTGTAGTAGGATGACAATACCAGGATTCTCTGCATGGTTAAACACTTTAATACCTTAATGCAGCTTCTACAAAGTAAGGTGTTTTCCTACCTGTAGGCTGAAATGATACAGCCTATGAAGCACTGGCATGTGATTTTGCTGAATGCAGTAATCTGATCTCTTTTTTCTTTCTTTCTCTTTTGGAGTTGAACTTTGAACCAATTCTTGCCTTCTTTGATAACAATGATCCAAAATGAATAAGCATATACATTTGTATGAATCAAAAAGATATTAAAATGTGAATCCCTCTAAATAAATTTCCACATAAATGTCAGGTGCTTTTAGAATTTCAGTCTTCAGTGGTGTCGTAACAAAAATAAATATAATCCAATTCATATTCCACAAAGTTTTCTTATCACAGTAAGGATAGATCTATCACATGTGGATACATTATTTTTAAACCTCCATAATATTGAAATATTTTACTCCAGGAAAGGTTATATTACCATAGGGACAAAGCATAATTTCTTCACCTCATACTCAAGATCAAAGGCATGAAGTACAACCCCAGACAATACCCTTGTCACCCTTTTTTTAAAATGCTGCTGGAATTCAACCCTGAACCAATTTACATCTGTTTGGATTTTTTCTATCTCTTTATTCCCTTTTCCCTCTAGAAGACTCCACTTCTGTTATTCATTTACACATATAAAGATGGAATAAAAGGATGTCTCTCAACATAGCCCTTTGGTAATAAAATGTTAAAAGGAAGTTAAAAGGAAAAGCAAGGAAAAAGGGAAGGCATTCATTCCATTGGCAGAACTCGGCTCATCTTCTCTGAATCCAGGCTCTACTATCCTGTGTCAGTCCTCTTTTTTGTGCAGAAAGATATCAGAAGTGATTGGGTACATTATCAAAATACTATACAGTGGCTGATTTTAAAAGGAAAGTGTTTCAGTATGTTTGTTCATATACAAAATGTCATCAAATACTAAGGAAACATTGTGAAAGGCAGAAGGCCTAAACATTAAATAAAATAGGACACAGTTTCCAAGACAATAGCCAACACCTCCCCCTTTAAAAAAATGAAATGTGTTTTTCTATGTGAAATCCCAGTATCTACAACATCCCTTTTACAAGGCAACTTCTGCCAAAACCTGGCTGAAGTGTATCTGAAAAGAACAAGCTAAAATCCTGTCCTTGTTATTTAGATGCCAAACATCCCTATGCCTAATGAAGTTAATGCCAGCATAGGCTAGTGCAAGTCCGTACTGGAAAAAGGGTTTGGGGCCTAAGACCTAGGCCTGAGTAATAGACTGCAGATACATAGACCAGACTAACAGATAACTGAGCTGTACCTAGGGTTGTTTAATTTGCATGTTTAGCAAAGGCCCATGGGGCATGTATATAAAAAAGAGGTCACCATGACTAAGAGGAGTGGTGTTATACAGGACTAGGCTAGCTGAAACTACTGGATGGAAGAGCTGCGCTCTTCTCTCTGGAAGAACTGCAGTAGTTGGGAAGAGCTGAAGAAGCAAGAGCAGGAATTGCTGGCAGCTGAATTCATTGACTGCTTGACACCAGCTCTCTAGCACAGAGCTGCCCCACTTCATCTTGCTAGGAGAAAAGGGGAACTGCTCCTAGGGCAACAAGCAAGCCCCAGGATTCAGACAGCATCTTCACAAGAGGAGTACTGCTGTGGCAAGGCCTGCTAGATATTTGGGACGCTGTTCCAGGCAAAGACTCTGGCCAAATCTACAGAACTGTCTGCACACTTTACCAGGGGGTTGTGAGTAAGACTGTACTCTGGGGTCACTGGTTACTGATCCAGTATTAATTATTTTGAGAATGTTTTCATAGTTGTGTTTAAATAAATTGCATTTATATTTGAATTGGTAAACATATTGAACCTGGTCCTTGGGACTCTGGGGGCTACATTAGTTTCTGGGAGAACCAGGTATGAATCCTCACTCTTCCATGAAACCTTGCTGTGACCTTGGGCCAGTCATATGCTCTCAGACTAACCTACCTCACAGGGCTGTTGTGGGGATAAAATGGAGGAAAGAATTATGTAAGCCACCTCGGGTCCCCATTGGGATAAAGGTGAGGTATAAATAAATAAATAAATAAATAAAATGTAGGCTATAGGATTTTAAGTTAATTTTTATTTACTGTCCACCATCCTGTTTTAAATGTGTATGGATTTTTATTGTATTTTAAATATGTTGTTTTTATTGTATTTTAATATGTTGTTATTCGCCCTGAGCCCGCTTGCGGGGAGGGCAGAATAGAAATTTGAAATAAAATAAATAAATTTTAAAAAATATTTTCATTGCACAAACAATGCAATCCTAAGAAGAGTTACTTCAGTCTAAGCCCATTAATTTCAATGTGCTTAGACTGGAGTAACTCTGCTTAGGATTGCACTGAAATCTACTCACATCCAATTACCACTTGGTGGATCCAAGATGCAAGAGCAAAATGCCCAAATGTCTGGCAATAACATTAACAAAAGGTTGGTGCAGTGTAATCAACATTTTTCTGTGTCTGTAAGGCTACTTAAATTTGATTTAGAAATATTCTCATAAAGTTCTGCAAGGACAAGAAAACTATGAACAGTATGTTAATATGTTGCCACCTACTGGACACTTTTATCACCCTCCAATAAGAGGCCATGAATATATTATAAGTGTTCTAGATTGCCAATATAAATCCATTTGGCAAAAAAGCACACTACATTTTTAAAAAAGAATCTTTTGGTATTTCTTGCTCTGATATTCTTCAGTGCCTGAAGTTATTATTTTCACAGAAGATTTCTCAAATAGGCTTCTTTCCTCTTGTGATGGCAAATGTTTCCTCTACAGGAATTATTCATGGGGTTGTATTTAACCCTTTCCCTCTTGCTCCTCGATTTGATTTATTTATATCAATTAGTTCATTGATCATGGTCTAATCACAATCAGATCAAATAACTGTAAAGCACTTTTCATGGAGACATGTGTGGATGCTTCAACCTGTACAAAATGTGGCGGTGAGGCCACCGTCGCATGTTGGATGCAGGGATCATGTCACTCCTACGCTGAAATAGCTCTACTGGCTCCCAATCTATTTCTAGGCACTGTTCTTGCCTTTCAGTTGCTAAGAGTGGGGATACTTGAAGGGCTACCTCCTGTACAGTCCAGCCCAACATTTTTTCACATGTCCTGGTTTCTGTGCCCCCACCTTCAGAGGTGAGGTGAGTGGCAAACAAAGACTGGGATTTTTCAATGGCGGAATGCCCCTTCCTCAAGGCTTGTCTGGAGCCTATCCTGCTCTTTTTAGGTGACAGGCCAAGAGTCAATGGAAGCCAAACTGGGGTCCAGAGGATAGCTTGAAAGAAACTGTTGTAAACATAATCCCATTCCTGACCATCTTCCTGTAGTCTTTGATAGATAAATTGAGATTGCAGGTAGCCATGTTGGTTGAGTGAAAAGGAACCCCCCCCCCCGATTTATTTATTTACTTCCTCTACACCTTGCCTTTCTCCCCAACAGGAACAAAAGAGATTTACATCATACTCTTCTCTTCCATTTTATCCTCACAACAACCCTGAAAGAGAAGTTAGGCTAAGAGCAGGCGACTGGCCAAAGTCATCCCACAAGTTTCCATGACAGAGTAAGGATTCAAACCTGAGTCTCCTAGAGCCTCGCCATGTCAAAAAGACAAACGCACAAGGTTGCCAGAAAAGGGCTTTGGCCAAGAGATGGAGTGTTGCTTACACCAGAACTAGGGGAATACTTCCATTATGTGAAGTTAAGCAATCAGTTCAAGGCCCTCACTATGCTGCTGGGAAACCATTGGCTTTTATTATTTCTTGTGTGCCATTAGCAACCATAGGAACTTAAGTTTCGGAATAAGGCTTTGGAATGAGGCCATCACAGATTAGCCAACAAAAAGAAAAAGCCACTTCTGCCCCTTCCTGATATGCTATATGAACCCACAGATCTTATTCCAAACCTACATAGGATGTGATGATATATTCAAAAGATGTAAAATTAGGATAAGGCAAATAAAGTCTAGAAAATAACTTTGAGGTGGACATTTCTTTTTCCCCTTCCACATTCATGAACAAGCATGTTACTAGCTATGGGGAGTTATATATTTTATTCTGTAAGAAGCTTAAGAATTTATGCTGCTACAGCTTTCGAGGATCAAAGTAAATCAATAATGTTAAACCAATGAAATAGTTCAGTACATTATTCTCAAATCCATGTTCCTCATTTGTTGTACTGCACTTTACAGGAGGAGTTCATTACTCACTGAAAACTAGCCTACTTGCAGTGCAATCCTATACAGAGTTACTCCAGTCTAAGCCCATTGAAGTCCATGGTCTTAGACTGGAGTGACTCTGCATAGGATTGCATTGTTGGTCTTACAAATGTCGCACATATTAGGAAGAAATCTGTAGTTATACTTGTGAGAATTGTTCACAGCTTGGAAGGAAGAGAAACCTGACAACAGACTGTGACAAGGGCACATCAGTGGCCAGTAGTCACCACACCAAGGTTAACACTTGTGTAACAATCACAACAACCCTATACACCATCAGCAATAAAGAAGAGATTGCAAGAACAGCTGTAGAAGCAAGAAACAATGTAATAACACTGAGAGTCTCTGGAAACTCTGCCACCGATCACCGTATTGCAGCTCACATTAGCCATACATGGAAGGGCCCACATGTGGTGATTATTTGAAAGCCAAAACGAAGTCACCCCACCTAGTCAACACACATCTCCATACATAACGCTACTAAGACAGGAAAATCTCCCAGGTGCCTTGCTTGTCAGAAATCGCTGTGGTTCAGTGAATAAGGGGAGATCAACCAATGACTACAGCTCCGCACTCGATGGGCTTTCTTTCAGGTAGCCAAGGGCCGTAGTAGTATAAAAACAGGGTGTTTGCTGGGGGGAAAGTCAAAATCAGAAAGAGAGTGGCTATTCTAAAGACAACAGCCGATCAACCAAATTGCCCGGTGGGTATGAGAATATAGAACAGCTAAGCCATAAGATTCGCTGTGCCAACCTTTTTTCTCCTTACACATTGAAAAGCAGCAGATATTCAGGGGAGTAACTTTTCCCCACCACGGCATCTCCACATTGGATATGGCTACAGGTGTGACATTTATGTGTTTCATATTCTCTGAAAAGACATGGGAGTCTTGTAAAAATGAAAGGGCGATTAACTCTGGTTACTTTCCACTAGTCACTGCTGCTGGCGTAACCCTCCTCACTTGTAGCCTGCATGATACTGAGAATGGCAAGCACCATCCTTACCTATGCACAGCAGTTGGGAGAAGTAATATATCACCGGCACAATTCTTACCTAACCACTGCAAACCGTTGTGTTGGAACTCAGTTTCTGCTTACTGTTAGTTCTGCTCCATGTTCTCTGCCTCCAAGATTAAAACAGATTGTGTATATTTAACTAGCAGAGGTAAAGGATGGTGTGAAGTGGACTCTTCCTGCTTCCCACAGTATGGCTTGTGCTTCCCATTCTATTCACCAGGACATAGTGGGATGTCTCCTAAGTTTGCAGAGTTGTTGGCAATGCACAGTGCATACTTAACCCATATGGGATGCATAACATTAACCCTGTTGAGTAATGGAGGGCTGTCAAGCCAGAACATAGTCTCCTCTACGGGACTGTTCTGCTAGCTCATTTTTTCTTGATGTGGTACAGGAGCATCGCTCTGACATCATGGCTCCCCTGTTCTGGCTTGCCTGTGTTGGATACCAGACTGAAAGGGCTGGGCTTGGGTCCTTGCAGCTCCAGCAGCAGACTTAGGAGTCCTTCCTGAAAGATGTTTGTGTCTTGAATTTTGAAGCAGGGCATCTATAAAGGTTCTGAGAAATCAAGGGCTATGCATCTACATTTCTCCCCACCCCCCATCTCTTTGGATGTGAGTGTTGGTTGCTGGGCAAAGACCTCTGTTTAGTGGTGTGTGCCCCAGAGGTTTTACATACAAAGTCTCCACTTGTATGTTCATAAGTCTAAAGATTTTTAATCAGAGAAAACAGTTCCATACCATCTGTCTTGATATATGAGATCCCATGTTGGGTCTGTTGGAGTAAGCAATGTTTTGTGTACAAAGAAGGGGGAAAGTTCCTGCAGGGAGCAGCAAGCTCTAGCTAGACAGAAGTATAGGGGGGAGTACCTTCTTTCAAAAGCAGGCTTTTCCTTGTCTGTCTGCCAAATGCTATTCTTAGGCCCTTCTTCTAGAACTCTGCACACTCTCTTGGCTATCAAGGCAGCTGGATTTATTTTTTTCTCTTACCTATCCAGTTCGTTAGTTTCTTTAATAAAGCTTTTGTTACTTTCAAGCTGTTCAGTGTCCTGACTGCTGCATTCTGCTGGCACTCTGCCAACAGATTCTTATTTCTTCTCCATGCTGTGCCAGAATTAATCAGAACCCTATTTTCTGTTACGGCTGTGGGCATGGGTTTGTGTATGTAATATTCTGTGGCAATCTATCAGCCAAAAGTAATGGTTTAACCTTCACCAGTTCTTGTTCAAATGGCATTATGCCACTGGGGAGGGAAGGGGAAGGTAGGAGCAAGTCAGAAGGGATCTTAAGATTCCTCAAACTTTTTTACACTGGTGTAATATGGTGTACTATGCCAACATGACTTGACTGATGCAGGAGGATCGGGAACAGTGGATGTAACATACAGCGCATACTACAAATACACCAGTTCAAAAATGCTCCCATTCCCCATCCAAATATTTCACAGGGCTTTGACTGGAAGAAAGTAATAGTTAGACATGGGCACGAACCGCATTACGAACCAAAAACCCCCATGAACCACCTGGTTGTCTGTTCACAAACTGGCGGTTCGTGAGTGTTCATGACCAACGAACCAGCGTTCGTAAGAAGTCCAGTTCATTGCGTATGTCAGCAGTTCGTGAAGCCAGACAGTCGGGCACCATCAATCAATTCCCTTGGAAACACAGCTGGGGGAATGCCTGAACTCTGTCTGCACTCCTTTTGTCGCCCTGGAAACCCGAATAGAAACCCAGCTTACCTTGATCGGCAGGTCTTCCTTCCAACCATGGAGCTGCAAATTGGTTACAACTGGTTACATGGGAGAAGATGCCCGGGGGGAGGGGGGAAGGGGGTGTTCTGTAGCCATGGACACTCCAATCTCATCCCTGCAAACTCTGATAGGCAGTTCTGATGGCCAACCCCTTGTACACTGGGCCAACATCAACTGGTGGCTCTAATTGTATCGAATGGGAGTTTCCTGGGGGCTTCGGATTGGAGAGGGTATAACTCCAAGATCCCTATTGCAATCTTGACCAAACTTGGATGCTGGCTGGAGAAGAGCCTGCTAAACACTCCCAGTGAATATGGGCTCTCTAAGTCCAATGGGGGCCATTCTGACGCCCACAAACCACGAACCGGTTCAGTAACGGGAAAAGTTCATTGCGGTTCGTTAGTTCGGGTTCGTCATTGGCACCCAACCATGAACCGCTGGTTCGTTAAATTTTTTTGGTTCGTGCCCATGTCTAGTAATAGTTCACAGAGAGAATTTTATTTTTAAGATGCTGTTCAGAATTTAATAAAAAAAAGAAAAGTTAGTTGCGTCTGCCAATTTTCCTGCTTTTGAGGGGTGACCGTAAATATTTTTTTAAAAGAGAAGAAGAGGGATTTTTAAAATTTCTGGTTAGCTATAGGAATATTTTGTTAATGAAGGAAAAGAGAAATTATGGGTCACCTTAGAATGGACTAAGCAATTCATGAAGAAACAAGATACTGAAGGACTCTTTCTTGAGACAAACGACAAAGAATAAAGGATGTTGTGCTAGATTTAAGGTTTTAACCATTCTCTGTCACTTGAGGCACTTTAATATGTGTTCAGGATAGCAATATTTCAAATTTAGTCACCATCTGTAATTTTTATTTGCTTAAGTGCAGCTTTTATATGTTTTTTTTAATTTACTACATCCTTTTTAATTTCCTTCTGTAATGAGGGACAAATTTTAAAAGCCTAAAAGACAATTTCACCTGACACGTGCTTTATGCTTGCATATCCACCTTTTACAGCACCAACTTTAGGAAATGCCAGTTTCCAAGTGGCACCACTTGGCAGCAGAGTTATACCAAGCACTATATTTTTTCTCAGTAGGGCCCATTTCTCTCTTTTTCTTTCTCTTCCATCCTCTTCCTCTTTTTAATTTTTTTAAAAGGCTGGCATGAAAGATGTTGAGCACCTAAGGTCAACTCAATTAGTAGTATTTAAGACTCTGTGGGAATTGTAGCAACTAAGGGCTCATTACGAGTTTACAAAAAGACTTTAACAGTAGTCTTAAATGTGACTAGTGCTAGTTTGCTAAGGTTGCTCATTTAAGTGGCAGCTGGGCTGACCGCACCTGCACCAAAGGGGGGAAAAAAGGTCCGAGAGTCATTAGTGTATCTGAGCATTGCTGTTTGTGTAGATCATCATGAAGAGGGACAAATCTTCCAGCTAAAGCGCAACAAGTCGCAGACGTGTATGGAAACAGATCTACAAGTTCAACACTATATGTAACTATAGTTGCTGTTTTCTGTTAGAGCTGAGATATCCAAAACCATTCCTCCTACATTTCCTTGCATTTCCCCTTTCACTGACACCTCTTCCTCTCACAAGGCAATTACCTACAAACCAAATTTATATCCCACCTGATGGGGAAGAAGAGAAGCCTCAGTGTATGCAACAAATACTTAACTGTTCTCTCTATGTCCAGAAGGTTTCTTCTTCTTCTTTTTTTTTAGTGCTGACAGTAAGGTAGTTTTATGCTCTGGACTTAATGGCCTTATGTGAGGGACATTTTGATAGTATTTCTAATGTGAAACTACAGCGTGGTTTTGGAGTCACCCTTGCTGAGCCTGGGAATTAGGGTCCTGATTTCAAATACCAAGTCCAGCCTTTAGAGCGCCACTGAAAATAATACAACAAATAAAAGTTGACATTAAAAAGGACACTGTATGTGAGACACATGAAACTGGCAGTAACCCAAACAGTCCACTGCCATGGCCCTCTTCTGCTAGTGAAAGCACGCAGGGTTGATGGGAGGGAATGGAATGATGAAGTCCCTCCTGCTACTACGTTGTACCCGGAAGCCGATTTCCCCATATGCACTATTTGTAAGGTGAATGCAGGGTCACATCTTAAATGCAAGTTAAGTTGCCGTTTCTTCCAACCCAACTCACATTTAATGTATCATCTAATCAGACTCTCTCTCTCTCTCTCTCTCTCTCTCTCTCTCTCTCTCTCACACACACACACACACACGCGCGCGCGCACGCACACACACACACACACACACAAAACAGCTAGGGTTGCCAATCTCCAGGTAGGGCCTGGAGTTCTCCCGACATTGCAAGTGATCTCTAGACTATAGAGATCAGTTCACCTGGAGGAGATGGCAGCATCAGAGGGCAGACTCTATGGCATCACATCCCCACTGAGGTATCTCCCTTCTCCCATCTTTACTCTTGGCTGAAGGCAGCTTACAAGCTGCAATTAAAACATTACAATTCAAAACTGATAGAACAAAACACCTGGTTACCTCCCCTCACCCAGACGCCTGCAATTTATTCCCCAGTAAAATGGATTTGCAGTTCCTCCTGAAGATTTTGAACAAAGTTAGATCTAAAAATGTGGATAAAAACAGCCAAAGCAGGGTGGGGCTTATCTCGGCATTCTGCACTGTGGCACACATGATCCATCTGCTAGACGAAGATTATTTGTCTGCACTCATTGCAGAGAGCTCCTAAAAGCCTAGGTTGTCAAACTAGAGCAGCTGGAAAGGTCAGAGAAAACCTGGCTTAGTTGTCCCACTGCTGCCAAGTTTAGAAGCATCTGTGCTGCCACTGAGAATCTCAGAGTCTGAGCTAATCAAGCTGAAAAGTTGAGAACGGTTTCTTCAATATGGCTATTCATGCGTCATTCTTATATTGCTACAGAGGCATGGTTGCCACCAAATACCCACTTCAGCTCACGTTACTGCTGACTTACTACATATTTATCCTGCCCTCCCTCCTATGTGCCCAAGGCAACAGTCATTGTTGCCCCTTCCTTCATTTTGTCCTCACATCAACCTTACAAGACAGGTTATACTGAGAAAGTGCAGCTAGTCTATGGTTATCATGTGAGTTTTATGGCTGAACAGCAATTTGAATTCATGTCTTCCCAATCCTAGTTTAACTACTATTGTGTTCTGGCTCTCCTTCTACATCGTTAAATTAATCGTAGTCCAGCAACCTGATTGCTTAGAAGAATCATATAAGAAGTATTATTGATGATATATTGCTGATACAACAATTGGAACTTTCTCATGTGATGCTTTTGGACCAGATTACAAGACTAGAGTTAGTAGGGTAGATCCAACCATTCTCTAAGTAGCCTTTCTCCAACTTAAGTGGCTCTTCCTCCAACTTAAAAGCCACGTAAGTTTGAGAGAGACTTCAAACTTGACCTAAAAGCAAAAGTGAGATAAATTTTCCTCAGCGGAATGGTAGGATAGGAATAGACTTCAATCCATTACTGCTGTGACATGTGACCCCACCACAGTTTTTCAGAAGCAAACATACCACACTGATAACACCTAGGAGTCTTGAAGGAAGGCAACAGAAGTTCATTATCATCAGCGATGTAACATAGCATAGCTACACTGATGTAATCTCATAGTGATTAAACAGTAGGTTGCTTTTGCTCAGATCATACAGAATCTGGGCAGTATGCAAAAAAAAAAGAGTTCTCATTTTAGGAGTTGTCTTGTTTTACAGCAACAGTTTAACAAGATGATATTTTGCCATCCACTCTTTAACTCCAATTGTTAGATAAGTTTTAGTGCTTCCTTAATAATTATTAAAAATTTTGAGTAGCATCGGACACGCAAATTGCAAAACCAGGATTCCTTAATATGTTAAGCCACTGTGAGAATATCCACCTGCTCTGTGACACTAGTTTGGTAGAGCTGCAGATATGACCCATCTGAAACTGTAGCAGCAAATCTTAAGTTGAGGATACAAGGCAGTTAGGTCTAGTTTATATATATATGTTAAGACAGATATTACTTCATCTTTCTCCTCTCCCTAACTTTATATCACCCATCCAAACTCATCATAATCTTCAACTAAAGATACTTCCTAATAAACAAGAAACCCAGTCATCTCCTTAAGGCTTTGTTTAGAATCAAAGAAGAAGCCAGACAATATACATTAATAAAACACAATGCAGCAAGCTCTACTTTAAGATAGCTTGTGCTGAAGGATTATTCAGTGAGGGATATCCAGGGCTCATTTAGAGGGGGGACGCGCCGGAACGGCATTCCAATAGAGCTGAAAAGTAGTCACGTGGGTTTTGGCCCTGCCCACGTGATTTCTTTTCCTCCCCTCTGCCTCCCCTCCAAAGGAGGCTAAGGTACTTCAATTCATTCTGTTGTTTTTTCATTTGTGAGAGTGAGAGTAAGAGTGAGTTCATTCATTCTCCTGCTTTATTTTCATTCGTGAGAGAGAGAGGGTGAGAGGGAGAGGGGGGGAAGAGAGAGAGAGAGCGAGAGAGCGGGTGAGTGCAACCTGGGCTGCTGGACTTGGATCACAAGTTGCTTCAATTCATTCTGTTGCTTTTATTTTTATTCGTCAGAGACAGAGTGAGAGAGAGAGGGTGAGAGAGTGCAAGCTGGGCTGCTGGGCTTGGATCTCCAAAGGAGGGTAAGCTGCTTCAATTCATTCTGCTGCTTTATTTTCATCCGTGACTAGTGAGTGACTGCGCCTGTGCAAGTAGGGCTGCTGGGTCTGGCTCTCCAGAGGAGGGTAAGCTGCTTTGAGTTCATTCTGCTTTATTTTTACGTGGTGCCTCCATTTGAGGTACTGCAACTCCCATGATCATCCTGAAGCTGGCGGCCAGTTTTGAGACCACTTTATTTTCTGTGGAGTTACGCCTGCCACAGATGAACAGACAAACAGATCCTTTTACTGTTACTTTTACTAGCTGCCAGAAAAATCATAAAGAAAGCAGCAGTCTCCAAGCGACATGAGCCCCTGGCTACAAGGGTTAAATTCAGCCCAGAAGCTAACAGGGAACCCACGACCTTACTGTTACAAATTCAGCTGAAAATGCTCTCACTTCCAAGAATCCAACAGAAAGAGAACAACTGCACAGTGAACCAACCTTTGTGGGCAGCCCCATGGGCGCATGCTACAACAGTCAGAGCTCAGAAAAGACGGGATTAACATGGCTCTTCTCCACCGATATTTAATCCTGCTTCTTTGAGTTAGTTTCTGCTGCCTGAAAACCCTTCAAAGAATGCAGCCACCTCATCACTCCTCCTACTCTAATCTTAACAACACACTCCTTTGGGCCCAGCATGTCATTCTGCATTTTATGTGGTGCCAGTTCTATAATTATCATTATCATCGCCATCTGCCATTAAAATGCTCACCAAACAATGCCTTCCCCTCCATCCTTGCAGAGAGGAAAATCTCGCCAGCTCAGTTAGGACTAGTTTTAATGTAAATTGCATTGCATTAGTGTGCACAATGGCCCTGTTGCATGACTAAGCCCAGTTCAGCAACCATTTAAATATGTAGTATTTAACTCAGCAATACTCACTTAGTGGCTCAGGATCCACGTGTAGCTCTTTGACTTTAAAAAAAAATATTTAATTTTAAACGGATAAACAAACACAACACAGTCACTAATCCATATAATTAATAAAGCTAAAAATTACCTAGCAGATCATAAATATCTAAAACATCAATTAAACTTCACCTACCAATGAAGATAATATATAAAATTATTTAACACAAATCCCTTTTTAGTAAAAGGGATTGCTTGGCAAAACATATTCCATCAAATATTCAAATATACACTATGTCGGCACAAACTTTTCTACTGAGTCATTAGTTGGCATATCTAAACTGACTGCAATTTTTTGCATAATTAAATAATCTCAAAGACATATTCTCTAGTCTCTAACCATATTTTTCCAATTTAATGCAATTCTAACACGTGCAGCTGCTAATAATAGTGAGATAGTGTCTGATTCTGCACACGGTGGATAATGCACTTTCAATGCACTTTATCAATCATTTGAGGTGGATTTTTTGTTCCGCACACAAAAAAATCCATTCCAAATGATCTATAAAGAGGATTGGAAGTACATTATCCAACGTGTGCAGAATCACTCAACGTCTAATTCTGGTTTTGTACAAGTAGAAGAGGGCCAAAAATCCAAGAGTCCCATTTCTGGAAGAAAAGGTAAATCCTGTTTAGTAATCTGTTTGACTTCTCTAAATATATCTTTCCACTGTAGTTCTTTGGCATAGCATCAGTGGCTCCACTGAGCACTGATCCCCAAAACAGCACCTGCCCATTATCCAGGAAAGTGCTTGGCAGGGCTTACAGTACAGAGGTGATTCCCATCATGAAACGGCTGCTGCAGGGACTGAACTATGGACATTGTAGCAAGGATGGAAGTGAAGGGTCCCTCCTCTCTAGCAATCGTTCACCCTTGTTGCAACCTCTGGACTGTCATCCAGCATAGAGGCAACTGTTGGGCAAAGAGTAAGTTGACCACAGGCAGTAAGACCACCACCACTTCTTCAGTAGCCACACATGAAAAGAGCAGCAGAGTGGGGGCTGTTTCCCTCTATGTTCTCCATGGCCAGCTTGCTCTCACCCGAGCGCCTTGGCAGCCTCTCTCTGCTATGCCTCATGCTGAGGAAAGATTTGGTCAGTGGAGAAAGAAGCCCTCACTCCAGTCCAGATACACAAGGGATGGCTTAGATTGAGTGGTGATGGGGTGGAGAGAATCCTACATGCTCAGAGGTACCCTGCTAATGAAAAAGGCCATAGTTATATTAACAGTTAGACCTTATATGTTTGCCTATCATGTATGTTTGCATTTGCTAGATGGCGTATAGGGCATGCAGTAGTCATATGGCTCTTGCAAGTGTGGTTCTCTGTGAGCTGCGGAGTAAGTGCCACTTATTTAACTGCATCAGCTGTAGACGTCAGAATATATGCTCATATTTTCTTGGTGGTAATGATGGTGGAAAGCGCCATCATAGCCAAACTCATGGAAACCACTGCTGGAGTTTTCAAGGCAAGTGACTTACAGAGGTGGTTTGCTGTTGCCTGCCTCTTCTACCCTGGCGTTCTTATATTCTCTTACACTCCTGCAATCTTCTTCTGCTCAGCCATTCCGCCCGTTCTCTGTTCTCTCTCTATCTCCAGTCATTTAAGAATGCTGCTGCTAAACTCATTTAGTCCCTCCCTCCTAATGTGAGTCAACCATAAGATCTTTCCCTGTATATCTCTATCCTAGTTTACTGCCTTGTTCTTCATCACAGTGCTGCTCCTCACTTTTAAGGCTCTCCTCTGTTCTTTCTTCCTCACATATTCTTCCACTGCTGTCCTCTCCTACCCGTCAACCTCACCTCCTATCAATACCCTGCCTGTCTTGTAGCATCTGCTCCTCTGTCCTGGAACAGCCTTCAGTGTAATCCCTGCCAGATGTACATCTGGGAGACCCAGATTCACATCCCTACTGTGTCATGGAAGCTCTCTGGTTGACCTACCTCACAGGGTTGTTGCTATGAAGATAAAATGGAGGAAGGGATAATGATGTTGTAAGTCACTTTGGGTCCTCGTTGGGGAGAAAAGTTAGGTACAAATATCAAAATAAAGAATATATTCATCAGGCTGTCTTTCTCTCCTCCATGTCCTTCAGCTTGCAGCTCTTTGGCGCAGCTTTTCTTGAAGCTATCTTCTACCAAGGGCTGCTTTCTGTTCTGTTTTATACAGTATTTGCGACATTACTCTCCTCTTGTCCATCAGCAGAGAGTTGATCCACCCCTCTATCATAAAGGATAGAAGACAGGCAAGTCAAAATCCCTTGATCTTGCCTAAAGTTGAAGATTCAGCTCTCTCCAGCCTGTGATTCACCCCCTGAAGACTACGGACATTGAAGGGAGTTGAGAGATTTTTATCCCAGGATAGCGAATTGGGAAAGTGAATCACAAATGACTGGCATGTCACAGAATATTCCAACATGATAGGCTGCTAAAAGAAAAATCCTTGTTGCTCTGATCATTTCAAAGATGCAATAATAGTCTGGACCGACCACCGGCAGACTCCATAAACTTAAGTCTTGTGCGTGTTCCTTGGGTCAAACTCACGTCCTGTTGACTACCACAACCAGCAGTGACACGTCAGTAGTTGGAGTTGACGGAGCAAAATTTCAGTAAAATATAATAATTAAAGTGGTCAAATGTGCATTAAACCTAGGGGTTTTGTTTTGTTTTACAATAGTAGGAGGAATTTATCAAATGTCACAGCCAAATTATGGTAGGGAGGTTAGCATTTTTCACTCTTTTAGGGAGTTTAGTCATACATCACTGCAGGAATGCTATGAAACACTTGTTGGATAAGAAATATAAATTTATGTTTCTAAACAGATTATTAGAAAGGTTAAGATTAATTGATAATGCCAGCCCTATGCTCCATTAAGCTTAATGTCCTCTGTTAATGGTAATTTCATTAGGTACTGGATAATAAAACAAATTTAAAGGATGGTACTAGGTTCCATCCACAAGCTGTTGTCCAGATTTAGATGCTGGCCTTGACTTTCCACATTAGAAACCACATTTATAGGAAGTATGCTGGTATCTCACATTAATATATTACAGCACTAATGAAAAAGCCAGATGTGTCATAATCACACAGAATATTTTAATGGTACAAGTGGCCTAAGACAACAGTTGTATTGGATTTGTGCACCATTACCTCTAGACTCAAACACCTTGAAGACTGTAATGCAGGGATTTCCAACGGGGTGCACATGGGCACCATGGCACCTGCCAACACCTTTCCTGGCACTTACCAAGCATCTTCTAGAAGTATAGCCTTGGTCTGGCACAACTGGTGATGGGTGACCTGACCTTCACTCGATTTGTAATTGAGACTCACTCAAAAAAGGGCTCCTTTTTAAAAAAAACAAAAACAAGAGTTCTAAATCTGATTGTAAAACTGTGCAGTCTCACACTGTCACTATAGAACTGTGATTAGAGAGCATTATATTGCCTAGGCAACCACAGAACCATCTGTGCATATTATGGGTCATGTTGAGTAGCTGTATGATTGGCTAGGGGTGTGAGCTCATATTATTATGTTCTACAATAACACTGAAATGATGTCTGATTGCCCCCAACTTCAGTGTACAAGTATGGCAGCCAACTCTGGCTTGGGAAATTCCTGGATATTTCAGGGGTACTTTGGGAAAGTGGAGTCTGGAGAGGGAAGGGAACTCAACAGGGTCACCTCTAGGACGGCCATTTCTCTTAGACTGTATAGTATACCACAAAGGCTGTCTTCCAAGCCTGCCATTTCCTGCAAGGAAACTGATCTATGTAGTCTGGAGATCAATTATAATTCTGGAAGAACTCCAGGCCCCTCCTTGAGGTTGGCAACCCTTGGCAGAAGGGACAGTAAGCCAATAAATCTGAGAAAAAACCAACAGTGCCTACCACCCAGCTGCCCAGGTTAATGATAATGAATGAATGTCACTAGCAGCTATACAAATACAAAGGCAGCACATAAACCTGAAATACATTGTGTTTTAAATCGTATTGTATCAGCACTTTGAGAGCATAGGAGACTGACTCAAGGAAAAAAATGGGTTTTACAAGAAAAGACATGCAATTTTTGTTATTGTTATTGGTGCAGTTCATAGCATCACTAGACACAATTTTTAAAAGTTATTAAGTTCATGCTCTTCATCAGCAAGGTGCCTTTTTGTGGGTGAGTCATATGAGCGTGCTGCATAACAACAGTGCAGCATATATGAATTCTTAGCTAGCATGGCATGGTACAGAGACATATTTCTTCCCCATAGTCTCCTGTTCTGTTTTGACTGAATATGTTTTACCTCAGTTCTCCAAGTCTGAAATGTTCTTTCCAAGTCTTTAAACTTTCCCACCCAAACCAGCTCTAACATATTTTAAAACCTGGATAAAAATCCTAAAACTATTACTCACTCACCATGCAGAATGTATCCATGTGAAGAATGTTGGTTTTGCTTTGGGGAATGTTGGACTTTGCTTTTTGGAATTTTGTTTCAGCATATTCCCAGAGAGGCCTGCCAAGCCACTAGCATTTATACGAAAGTAATTTTAAAAAATCTGTACTTTTATATTTTAAATGTGTAGTACTGCCGCCTGACACTAGTATTGTCTAAGCTTCTTTGTTATGGAATTTGTTTTAAAACTCTGATATGTTGTCTTGTCTACTTTTTGATGGAAAACCAATTAACCAATGTTATAAGTAAATAAGAAGCAATTCTTGACACATATCACCCGCACAACACACTGAAAATACTGTATTCACTAATTAGTTTGCTACTCATATATACATGTGTTTACGTATGGTTCAGGTCTAAAATGCTTAAGAGAACAAGAGTGTTTAAGGTAATTCAGATGTGTTAATGTATTTAACAAAGAATAAAAAGAAGAGGTTTCTAACCTAGGTATTCTATCTTGGATACTTGTTTAATTTCCTGTCTTCCTTTCTATCTTGTCCAGTTAATGTAATAGATTCTTCCACGCAGGATTATCTCTTTTATAGAGTCACTACAGATGGATCTGTCAGATGTTAATTCTACAGAAATATAATAATGGCAGTAACAGATCATATGGGTTTGGAAGATGAACCTTTGTTCTCCAAAAGCCACCGTGAATTTCAGAATCCAGTTCCCTCGTAATAGGAAGGAACCAAAATGGAGAAAGTTTCTTGGAGTGGATGTTCTCTCTCAAAGGACAAAGAGCAATGGCAGATCATTATGAATTACTTTACAGGCTGTCTACTTCTTTCTGTTCTAAAAGGATATAATTTAATAGCCTTGCATCATTAAAAGATTCAATATGTGATAAGTGGAAGCAGAACAAATTGTTGCTGCAAATTCCAGTACAGATCATACTTAAACTTTGCTGATCCTCCCCTGCCCCATCGCAAGTTTGAGAATGGTAAATAAGTACCAATCAATACATACGTTTCCATAGAACATAAGAGTTTTCGAAAAATAGCTATGCTATTTAAGAAATCAGTTCTGGGTCATGAAATTCCAGAATCACATCCATTCATTAACAGAGGTGAATACCTGTAGAGATTAGCGTTGCCCAAGTTATCTGTTGTCTTTAAAAAGTCAAGTGCAAGAAAAAAACCCATGCACTTCATTTCAGTTTTGATCCACTGTCTTATCAACAGTCTCAGTGGTAAATGAAATCCTTTTTATTAGACATGGAAGCTGATAAGAGGAATGCGTTTCTGCAAATGTATCCATGTTGTCCTGACCGCAGAGTTCTTCCAGTTAATTACATACCTGCATTTACATCACATCTAAGCACACAAAAGCAAAACACTTAATCAGTCCCATTTCTGCAAGGGTGGGACTGGGAACCACCAATACAGCAAAAAAATTCAATGGCTAAGCTTGCCTCTCCCCTGGCCCACTTCACTCAAGTAATAGAAAACAAATATTTCTAATAATACTACCAGGGACTCTGGTACTGTTAACTGATGTGAATGACTGCCTGCATATAAACACATACAAAGAGCAGCAGCCACATAGAGATAAATGTGGCATTCTGAATGCCTCTGTGTAACAGAGCAATATTTGGTATAGCTGCTCTCCCTGTAAGCCACCTTGTGGATCTGGTCTAGGCTGACAGTGCAATCCTAAAGACATTTTCCTTGAAGTAAGCCCCACTGAATTGTTTTTAGCAAGATTCCAAGTACACTTGCTTAGGACTGGTCTTAAACCATGCCATCCTAAAGACACTTTCCTAGGACTAAGTCCCATTTAACAACCTGAATTCTGAACAAGCCTCCTTAGGATTGCTTTCTGAGTAAATTAAATGTTTGGCCATTCACTTTCTCTTTATTCTTAAATTGGTCCATATAGAAAGGAAAACAACTGTTTGGACAATTCTCACATTTTCTATAACAACATATACACACTTGCTAAGAAACCTCTGAAAAACTTTATAAAGGAAGGAGGGTGAATAACAATTGAAATCCAGCAGGATTTGAGTCCAGTGGCACCTTAGAGACAAAATTTTCAAGAGTCAACGTTCCCTTCTTCAGATCCAAGACTGGAATTCAAATCCAGGATCACAAACAGGTACCAAATCCATACAGAACCATTCACACTTCTGAAAAAGATGCTATTCTAAAATTGATGTTTCCTATTTAGACAGACCAGACATTTCAGTGCTTCTAAAGTGGTAGGAATGTAATTCAAGAATCATCTCAAACATGAAACTAAGCCACAGAGTAATCTTGGATGCCAGTTAAATGCCCTCGCGCTTCAGGGACAGGAGACTGCTGGCATCTCTAATTTGGCTTGCCTTTGTGTCAGGAAAGCTACATTAAGACTGCAGGGGTCACAATCCCATTGCCCAAGTTACTAAATTCCCCACAACCACCACCTCCCAGAGAGATTGCTAAATCCTTCTTAATAGAGCAATTCTTTCTCATGTGTACCATTTAACGCCGCACCAACTGTTTATTTGCAGCAACCTTCAGGCAGCATAAGGTTGGCACTTGTGTATGGAGATTGCGTTTTCAACTCCCTGCGAAGCACTGCCGAGAAACCAAGGTGTTTGCAACATGACACATCTCAAAGAGTCTACAGAGAACCTCCTGAGAGGGAGCAAAGTAACATAAACACAGGGAAATCCTCACCCAAGTTAGACTCCCGGGAGAGGCACTAACTGAAGACCAGCTGCTTGGACACCGAGGCATGGCTTTCCTCGTATTCCCGCTCCTTTGGACAAAATGCAGGCGCATGGGTCATCCAAGCACAGCTGGGGCTGACAACAGCAACTCCCCTAGAAGCTCCCCATATGTGTGGGACAGGGTTAGAATCAACTAGTCACAGACCAGCAAATTCTTCTCACCAGCTTTGCAGTATGTCCTTCGTCTCCAGAAAACTGGCATGTTTTATACTGAAGAGCACTCAGAATTTGAGTCCAGCGGCATCACAGAGGCCAACAAGATTTTCGGGATATGAGCTTTCCAGAGTCAGAGCTCCCTTCTTTAGATAAGAAGCTATCTCCAGACTCCTGAAGAAGGAGCTTTGACCCTAGAAAGCTCATATCCCGAAAATCTTGTTGGCCTCTACGGTACCACTGGACTCAAATTCTGCTGTTCTACTGCAGACCAACCCGGCTACCCGCCTGAAACTATCTTTAATGTGGCAGCAGCTAAAGACTTCCGTTTGGATCCCTCCTCTTTCTTGCGGGTTTGTTTCCCCATCCCCAAGAAATAAAACTCAAACTTGCCTGCACCTAGATTCTCGTTGGATCGCAGCCGCTAGAGTTGATCTTTCCACGGGAGCAGGAAGGGATCCTCGCAGGGGTTGATCCTTCTAAATTCCAAATAGACGGCAGGGTTTCCCCCCTTCCCCAGCGGCTTAGCGATGCTCCTGTCCCGGCACCCCAGCCCCTAAATCCTACCGCGCCCGAGCCCAGCTATCCCCGACAGCGGCGCTCAGAGCAGGGGCTTCGGCTCCGCTTGTGCAAGTGGATCAGCAAACGCGGGCGGCTGCACCGAAGCGCCCGCCCGCCTCTCTTTGCATACCCGAGTCAGCGCAGGCAGGCAGGCAGCGACGAGGCGCTGAAGGTGAGCGGCCGGAGATCAGCCCAAGAGCGCCTGCTCGCCCGATCCCGGCTGGCGAAGGAGGCAGCAGACAGCACCGAAGCGGGGGGCCGGCCCGGAGGCTCAGCCCAGCCTTTAAAGGAGCCGCGCGAAACGCCGCCGAGGGGGCGTAACGGGGCCAGGAGGGCGGCGGGCTGCCGAAGGGGCGTCCTGCGGGGCCTCTGCTCAGCGCTGAGACAAACGAGCCCAAATGGCTGACCTGAAAATGACCCCGACATCAAGGGGGCGCCTCGGACCTGGGGAAGGGCGCCCGAACAGGCGAGACGTGCGTGCGTGAACCTAAGCAGGCTGCGAGGCTATGCGCCCCTAGGGGAAGGCTTGCCAGCTGGAGAACTCCCGGAATTACAGCTGACCTCCAGGCCACAGAGATCAGTTGCCCTGGAGAAAATGACTACCGTGGAAGGTGGGCTAGGGTTGCCAGCTCCAAGTTAGGAAATTCCTGGAGATTTGGGCGGTTGACTCTGGAGAGGGTGAGGTTTGGGAATGGGAGAGACCTCGGCAGGGCATAAGGCCATCGAGTCCATCCTCCTGAGCAACTGTTTTCTCCAGGGAAATGCTCTCTATAGCCTGGAGATCAGTTATAATCCCGGGAGATCTCCCGCCACCACCTGGAGGCTGGCAGCCCTATGCATTATACCCTGCTGAGGCCCCTCCTCCGACTCCACACTCTCCAGGCGCCACCTTCCACATCTCTAGGAATCCCCCAACCTGGAGTGGTAACCCTAAGGGTGGGCATACATACGGCCAAGTTATATGTCCTCTTCCAGAAAAGAGGCATACTACTAGAGCACTTCCTCTCTTCCTAAAGGCAATGTATATTTATTTGTTTGTTTTATAGTCTACCTTTCTCGTTGAGACCCAAGACAGATTACACAAAGCAAGTCAATAAGAACAACCACTCAGCAGAAATTGGGACATGTGTGAGGGAGCAGGTTTGCTATGGAATGCAGCTTGTTGCTGCTAGTACCCCCACCCCACCCTCAATATTTAGGCAGAAATTTAGTTAGCGACTCTGCCTACATTCCCACCACTTGGCCATCGCGCTATCATTGAGCTATAGCAGTCTGTTGCAGCTGGATTTTCCTGAGTGGGAGAAGCCAATCCAGTCACCAGTGGTTGGTTCAGTACAATGATATCATAATATCCAACAAGGCGTGGATGCCGGCTTTTCACAGAGACGATGGATGGTGCAGCCTGCCCCCATATTTGTATGGCTGACAGGAAACATCCTGGGACTACATAAAGTGCTTCCTGCTCTTCTCAATCGGGTATTGTTTGGCTTTTGCCCTCATAGAAAGAATGTTTAACAACCTGGACAAAGGGAGCTTTCACCCTTGACAGCTTATATCCTGAAAATCTTTGGTCTTTAAGGTGCTACTGGATTTGAGTCTTGCTGTTCTCCTGCAGGCCAGCACAGCTACCCACCTGAAACAACAACCACCGGTATGTTTTGATGGTGCATGCCATCATCCAGCCTGCCTCCCTTGTCACACACAAAAGATCTTATCCAAAGATCATTCGTTGGGTATGAGAGGGGTTTGTGGGGGGGGGGGTACAAGCAAATGAAAAACATGACTGAAGCAATGACAGCATAGGGAACATCTAAACAATGAGACCAGTCTGTGTGAGAAGAACCAGCCACATGTTGTGGCCTTGAAGCTGATCCACGAGAGAATACAGGATGCCCTTGAAAGAGCAAGAAGAGATGGAGACACGGGCACCTCCACGTATTACGAGAAAATGGATGTTTTCAGTAAGTTCTATATACTTTGATCTAATAGAGCTGTTTCTTCTGTTTGTGCAAGTAAGACATTTCAAAAAGAAAACATAGGCTGCTGTTCTAAGAATACTTTCCTGGGACCAAACCCCATTTGTTCAAATGGATCTTCTGAGTGCCTGGTATTCAAGATACTTCAATCAAGTGTGCCAGTTTTTGAACCCAAACCCTTCTACAAAAAAAGCACGAGTCCTTAACCCCTTCCCATGCCTATTAAAATAGTATATTTATCATTCTCATAAGCTATAATTCTCCAGAATTTTCTCTTCCCAAGAAAACAAGCTCTGTAAAAACGTAACATGACATTTTTATCACTTTAAGAAATGGGCTATACAAACAATTCTTGTGAGCATTTTTTCATATCATGTGCAGGATCTCAGTAATTGCCTGCTTGCTTCCTTATTACCAAGGGCATCCTTAGGAAGGAGTGAAGGAATACACAGAGGAGCAACCTAAGCTGGTCTGCTCAAAACTAAGTCACAACTAAGTGGGGCCTGCTCCGTAGGAAGCGTTCTTAGGATTGCAGCCACAAAAATTAGCCTTTTTAACAGATGTTATGGATTCATACATTCATATTCACTCAGTGCTGGAACAATTGATAAGATCCAACCAGCTTTTTGACCAGTGAAAAATGGGAGAGAGATCCCCTTTGATCACCCAAAAAGACTATGTTGGAGGACAGGGAACCTACATGGACAAATGTTCTGTAGGATGGGAGCCGTAATATGGAGGAAAATTGGGTGAAACTGAGCAAAAAAGGTTAGCAGGATCTAACCCAGTGACTGGAAGAACTGACTTGTTCTAGTGTAATTTTTCTTAAGATGCGTAATTCAGAAATGTTATTTGTATTTTTGGTGACATTGCAGTCACAGAATTATGTGTTAAAGTAAATAGAGAAAAACAATAATGATTATCAAAGAAAGGAGAAAGTCCCAAGACATCTATTTCTGGACACATTGAGGGGGGAAAAATCATTCATTGATAAAATGAAATACAGGAGCTGCAGAACAGGTTGATAAATATGTGTGCAATTAACAAACCATTACCTTTTATATAAATGGTAATACTTTGGAGATTTTGCCCCCCAAAACTTTGAAATTTGCAAAGATCTTTGGCAAGCTTGGTTCATAAAGTGTAATATGTTTGTGAATAGTGAATATGACACTGTCTTTAAAATTCTGTCTTTAAAAACCTATATAAGCTCTGTAGAATGCTTAGGATCGGTCTATACTTTACCTTCTCTGCCTACACCTCTCGTCACATAATCCTCCACCTTTGTGCTGTAGGAGCTAATTCTAATTGCTAATTCTAATTGCTAATTCTAATTGCTAATTCTAATTGCTCCATATGTTGGCAGGATCATAACATATGAGAGAGGAGTTAAGATGGCATCTGAATATGTACAGAGTCTCCTACCTCTAAACGGTGAGAGGCACCACTAACTCTCAGCAAGGTTTGAAGTCTAGCACTTTCTTCATGGAAGAGATTACTAAAGACAATGTACACAGTAATGGCTAAGGTTTTGAACTCTATGGGAAATGTCCAGTTCAGATCTCACTAGCTGTAAATTCCAAGCTTAAGCTCTTCATCTGTGGTTCTAACTCTAGAGAGGACAGAATGTGCAGAATTGAAAAGTCTGCCAAAATATTGTATATGCACTGAAATAAAATCACTGAATTACTTGAGTATTTGTATGGTGTGTGCTGCTATATTACAAATCTTCCTTGTACAACTGACGTTTTGTGAAAAGCAGAATTTGCAGAGCTGCTTTCTGAGAAGCAAGGATAAGAAAAAGGAAGAGTGCTTACATTTGTAAACTTGTTTTGGATCTATGTTGCTACTTAAGTGTGGAGTTTTATAATAAACTTTGTTGAAGCTTTTGTGTTGGTTACCTAATAGTGTATATTTATTGCGCATAATTTACCTGTTCCTGTAATATGCAAGTGATTGAGTTTTCTATCCCAAATATGTTAGGAGATATTGATGCTCTTGACTCAAATCATATTGTATAAGTACTTTCTTCTCCTGTGAACATTTCTTCTCCAAAATAAGATGTTGGCAAATGGCAAATGGAATTATAGTTCTGAGAAATCAAGAATTTTTATTTTAAGTACAACAGTGTATGAAGCAGTGAGAACCCTGGAAGCTTCCCCGCACACCTCTGCCAATATGCCTCTGTCCTAGGCTAAAATATCTTTTCTTTTCAAGCGTTGGACTGTCTCTTATAAGTCAGTGCCAAATATATTAAATCCATCCAGATACCAGGAAGTTAGATTAATGTGACATTTATACTTATTGGAAAACGCCAGCCATCTTGATTAGCATACAAATTTAAAATATAGAGATTAGTAAAACTACAGAAGAAACGTTGTTTTTGCTAAGATGCCTGAATCTGTCTACTGCCAAATATTGCCATTCTGTGCATTTTAAAAATATGGCCTTCCTCTTTTTACATATGAGTAACTTGAATTGTGTTTTATTTTATTGAAGTGAACAGAAGAAAGGCTCCATTGACTAACAGAGCTGCCTATTGAAAATTGCTAGAATCTAAAGCAACTCTTTCTCATTGTAGTCATTGGCACTTGGCCACAGTTCATGTAATCAAAATGTATGTATGCAGTTGCCTTCTATGAGCCAGTCATTGGTTCATTTTGTTTAGCAGTAGGTAGCCCAACTGGCAGCATTCTCCAGAACCTTATACAGAGGTATTTCACAACACTACTACCTGAGATCTTGGGCGGGGGGGAACCCTAGAATGATCGTGGATTGATTCTGGGATCTTCAGCATGCTTGTGTTCTGCCACTGAGCTATGGCCATTCCCCAATATTAAGAGTAACTCCGAAAGGTCTTTTGGTTAGGTGACACTTCATACAAATTCTCTAACAAACCACAGAACAGACAGGAAACCTGTGCCTCCTTGACCTCCTTGTGAGTTGAGCTATCTCACCACTGCTTCATGCTTTGTCTTTAATGAATTGCATGGTGTCTTGTGCAAAGTTTGAAACAGGCCTCCATAAAGTGTAGAGAATTGCCAGAGGAAAAGGAAGACTCTGAAAGAAAGAAACACAAAGTAATATTCTGACGGTAAAGAGTTACAGCTTTCTAAGCCCATTGACTTCAATGAACTTAGAAGGCTGTGATTCTGTTTAGGATCACACTGTTGGGCTGCAATTGTACGAAAATATTCTTGGGAATAAGTCCCATTAAATAAAATGAGACTTACTTCTGAGTAAGCCTACTTGGGATTGCTCCCTTTACCCTTCAGTTTGTATTGGTATTAAAAGAAGGCAAACAGTGCTTGTTGAGAAGATTCCAATCTCAGCCACAAACTTACTAATCGGCTGCACACAAGCCATGATCTCTTACTCTTGGTCCATTGCCTGCACTAAGGTGATTTAATAATCCTGGTCTACCTTAAGGAGTTTTGTACAGATTCCTCCCCAAAAGTATGTAAAAAAAAAAGTAGCTGTCCACTGTCCAACAGAGAGCTGCTCTGAACTCTTATTTTAAAAAATAGTGAAAAACACAAAATGATGCTATTTACAATTGGTTTGTACTGAAGTATAATTAGTGACTAAGAAAAATAATTAGCCTACTCTAAGGTAAAGGTAGTCCCCTGTGCAAGCACCAAGTCATTACCCATGGGGAGACGTCACATCATGACGTTTTCTTGGCAGACTTTTTGTTATGGGGTGGTTTGCCATTGCCTTCCCCAGTCATCTACACTTTACCCCCAGGAAACTGGGTACACATTTTAATGACCTTGGAAGGATGGAAGGCTGAGTCACCCTTGAGCCAGCTACCTCAACCCAGCTTCCACCAGGACTGAACTCAGGTCGTGAGCAGAGCTTGGGCTGCAGTACTGCATCTTACCACTCTGCGCCATGCGGCTCCTTGCTATCCCCTTATAAATTCAGTTGTCCCAGGAAATAGGACTCTCATTTCTCTGTTTTACCTTAGTTATTCTGGCAATGCAGACAGAGTGGATTAAACTGACCTAGTTGTGAGAAAATGTGAGACCTTCAAGCCAAAGCAGATCGTATAGGTTGTAATCTTACTCAAAGGTAGGCACTCTTAAACATCTTTGGCACAAACTGTGTTATTTGGAAGTCAGTCCTACTGAGCTCAACAGAATTTACTTCCTAGTAAATCTGATAAGAATGGAGGCAAGCCTCAATGAATTGTGGTTTTGAGAGCTGCCCAAAATTGCACTCTTAGCCCCCAATACTTTTTATCATGGCCATGATGTTCAAAGGAGCTCTTCTCTGTTTACTTCCATAATGGAGGAAGTCCCACATTTATCCATGAACCCATTCTCATTGGTGTGTAATAAACCTTTGAAGTATATTTCACAGACCCCTGAAGGTGAGTTTTTAAACACTAAAGTGAATGCCAAAACAGGAATGCAACTGTATTTTAAAATATACACCTCTAATCCTTTTGATGGCATCTGTGGACCTTTGAGAGTCTCTGAAAAATAAAATTCAAAAAGCAGAAACATTTATGAGTCTAGATTAATGGCTCAATGTGTTTATTTGATTTATCTCTTGCTTTTGTAGAGGTTGTTATCAAGCTGTGTGAGCCTAATGGTGTATTTGTGCCTGAGGAATAACCATGCATGAAGAATGACTAGCGCTGAATGTTATATGCCTATTGTAAGGAGAAGCATTCGTTTCCAGTGATGCAATGTAGATATCAGCATATTCATAGTTTGAAATCTCTGCTTACTGGAATTATTCCACACATTCACTGACTGTGCTAAGAAAACGCAGTGCGCACTATATACCACACAAGTGGTAATATCTTAATAATAAATAATACCTGAATAATTATACTATCTGTTTATCAAATTAAGATTGGGCTGTCAAGCAATTACAGATTTTTTTTAAAAAAATGTTCTTTTAATTTCACTTTAAACAGATCACTTGAGCAGTAAATGGGTAAAATGTCAATATCTTCACATCTGGCAACATTTCAAAGAAGGTACTTTCTGAGAATTCTGAAGGAAATGTTCAAAATTGAGATAACGGATGATCTGCTGTAGGGGCAAAGGCATCTTTAATACTTACTCTTTCATTAAATTTAACAATAATATACCAAAGCCAGAATGAGTTCTAAACAACAAGTGAGATGAAATCCTGCCACTAAGACAGTTACCCCAGAACCCCTATAGACTTCTTGTGCCTTATGACACTCTAGAACATGAGGGTAGGGCCCTATAAAGACACCTCATCTGTAAAAATACCTGGTTGTATGATGTCTTTTAGTTTCTGCTATATTTTTTTTTATTTTGCAGTTTTCCTGTTTGTTGAGGTTCTTTATTATTCCTGTGTTGTCAGTGTTGTATCCTTTATGACCTAACACCATAATATGGAGGCAGCATAATTTTAATAAACAAGAACATAGTTTAATGTCAGATTCTTTCTCTGCATGGAGCTGCAGTAATAACAGCTGCCTTTTCCTCTGTTCTGGCCCCCACTAAGTCCTGGAGCGGACTTAGACAATATAAAACACTGGCCTGCGTTAAAGGAAAAAAATTGTCACAAAGACCACACCATCCACCTTGATCTCGGATCCAGCGCACAGATGCCAAGAGGCCGGGAGAAGCAGCCTTGATCAGATTCAGAAGTAGATAAAGAAGTAAAATGCCAACTAAAAATGGTAGAATGCAAAGTGAGGGTTTCAGGTACCCTTTGCAAGAGGTCCCATCTTAAAGGCAAACATCCTGACTAGCGAAAATCAGGAACTTCTTAACCAACAATACCTCCCTCTTGTCAGGATTATTTCAGCTCGTTTACAATCAGCCATTGAACTACAGCCATCGGACATTGGTTCAGAGCCTCCACCATGTCATCAGACAATTTGGATAAAGAAATATAGACCTGGGCGTCATCAGCATATTGATGACACCCTATTCCAAAACCATGATTGATTTCTCCAGAAGGCTTTATATAGAGATTGAAAAGCAATGGGGGTCCAGACTGAGCCTTGTTGAACCCCACAAGGCAGGTCCCACACCATTGAAAATGTTCTGCAACAGCAACCTTCTTAATTCCTGTCCCTAAGGAATAATTTGAACCAATCCAAAGGTCATGCTTTAATCCATACTTCTGCATCCAAACGTTTCAACAGGATGGCATGTTCCATTGTACCAAGCCTGCTGATAAGTCTAGTAAGAGTAGCAGAAAGGCATCACTTTTGTCTACGTTTAGAAGGAGGTCACCAGGGTTACCAGAGCCACCTGTGTCCTGTAGCCTGGCCTGAAAACAAAGTGAAAGACATTTAGGGCAGATGATTTATCCAGGAAGGAGTGTTTTTTCTATCATTTTGCTCAGGAAGAGCAAATTAAATACCAGACAAATGGGCATCTCATTTCCCCATCCCCCATCATGTCATCTTTTCCTTCCTCGATCCCCATAGCCTCTCCTGCTTTTCTTGTTTCCTCCTCTCCTTCCCACCCACCTTTGCCCCTCTGTCTTCACCCCCTACTAGCCTCTTCCCTATGGCCTAGTGGTATGGTGTTGGCTAAGCTGGGCCAGGTTGTGTGGTGGGAAAACTGCAAGGACTTGCGGGGTGGGGGCACTTTACCTTTTCTTGTATCCTTTTCCTACATGATTTCCTCTTTCCCTCTTCCTGGCAGCCTCCATATGCTGACCTTTCCTTCTCTCCTTCAAGCCCACTAAACAACTTACTTTTTATCTGCACCCCTTCTTCATATACTGCCTTTCTACACAATGGGGGCCCAAAGCAGCTTATATCATTTTCCTTGCCTCCATATTATCCATACCAGACAACCCTGAGAAGTAGGTTAGGCTGAGAGTGTGTGACTGGATCAAAGTTCCAGATCCTCCTCTAAAACTCTACACTGGCTTTTATGGATAGGGAGGCTGGCTGCTATTTGCTGTTGGCAAATAGCCAATCCTGGGTGAATCATACAAAAGTAATGAGATATCAAGCCACATGGTGGTTGCTTCTGGGCCTGGCCCCAATGAGTACTCTCTCAAAGACCCAAACAACCCTCTGCATTTTACTGACAGAAATTAAGCCAACAATACCGGGTAAACTGTTATGGTTGCCTAGCAACAGCCACTAAGGGCATCTGGATTAAAGCTACAGGTGCTCCTTTTATCTTTTTGGGTTTTTTAAAACCCCTCTTTTTTTAGATTTCAGGTTTTTCTGCAAACCTGGAGCATTTTTCAGATGTGTAAGAAGATGTGTTTTGTCTGTTTGTAGCTCCAGTCTCCGGATTTAAGTATCCACAGATCAGGGCCACTTGGCTATTAGTATATAGGATGATACCTGGCCACATCAATATTTTCTAGCATTTTTTTTAGCAAGAGCTGGATGACTGCCTGTTTTAAGGCACAAGGAATGATGCCATGGGTCTGTGTTTGATTTATAGTGGGCCTTAGGGACTGACTGATATGATCTTTATACACTTTAAGTGTCCAGGACAGGCAAGGGTCTAACGTACAAGTGGTGACTTTCACAGATGCCAGCATCCTGTCAGCATCCATGGTAGCAAGCAGATCAAAATGATCCATAAGGGAACCAGATGTTGTGTTGGAGGTTTCTGGTGCCTCAGCTGTATTATAACCATCATCCAAACCAGAGCATATTTGAGAGATTTTCTCAGCAAGGAATTCAGCAAAAGCATCACAGCTAATTGTCAGTTCCTGGAATTAAAAACCTGTCTTAGGAGTCAACAAGCGGAGAGCTACTTTAAACAGTTCAGCTAGGTGCAAACTAGATGCCACAACAGTAGCAGCAAAGTACGATTTCTGCCATCACTGCTGCCTTATAGGTCTGCCAGTGACCTCTGTTGCACAGCCTGTCATGATCAGAATGTTTTTCCGCCAGCAACATTTTAGACATCCCCCCACCCTCTTCAAGTCACCCAGTGCCATCACAAACCAGGGTGCCTGATATTGTCTTGAGGGTCAGAGTGGCTGACATGTTGCCACCGTGCCAACAGTTTCCAGGAGCTTCTTATTCCGGGTTTTCACTGTGGCTCTGACATTGGTAAATTACAGCACACTCATAAGCAGAACTGCAACCTTCTAAGATCATTCAAGCCAATGGGCTTCAGAAATATGTACCCTTGCTTAGGATGGGACTATGAATCACCTAAAAATTTAAACACATCATACTCCCAGATTTGACAGTGCCAGCTACTTTTATTCTGTTAGCCAATGAATACTCCAAGAGATCAGCACGGGATTAGCACAATTGTGGGTTGTGGGTATCAAGACACGTTCAGTCACTGTACCTGACAGTTGGACAAACTCTACAAAACTAGTACAAATAACAGATGAAGTACATCAAATATTTGATATCACAATGGCATATAGGGGTATCGTGTAAAATAGGGCTTACAGGAAAATGAGCACAATCCTGGGGGTAGGTAAAGGTAAGGGTAGTCCCCTGTCAAGCACTGAGGGTAGTCAAGCACTGAGTCATTATTGACCCATGGGGGGACATTGCATCATGACGTTTTCTTGGCAGACTTTTGTTATGGGGTGGTTTGCCATTGCCTTCCCCAGTCATCTACACTTTACTGGGTACTCATTTTACCAACCTCAGAAGGATGGAAGGCTGAATCAACCTTGAATGGGCTACTTGAACCTGACTTCCGCCAGGATCGAACTCAGGTTGTGAGCAGAGCTTGGGCTGCAGTACTGCAGCTTACCACTCTGCACCACGGGGCTCTTTTAATCCTGGGGGTACAAGGTGTTTAACCCCAGTTTCACTTTTTTCAGTCAATGAGATTTATGCTAATACCTAACTTTCTATCCAAGAATAACACAGTAACTTTAGTTATATGGACCCATCACTGTAAACTGGCATGCAAATATTTTACATATTATATTAAGCCCAATTTTTTCACGGGAAAGGGAGAGGTATATGAAGGGGAAACAAAGAGCAGAATTCTTTAAACCCCAGAAGAACAAGAACATTTTCAGGTGTTTTCTAACGATAACAGTAGAGGTACAAAGATAAATGTGTGTCTGGAACAAATTGTACATGCAGGCCAGATCTATATATTAGGCACCCTACAGAAATGCTGCCTCAAACAGAATCCTTGTGTTGCATTTTCCTCCTGTCCCATGTGATATTATGTATCACCTCACCTCACCACAGCAGCCAATGATGGAGAGAGAATTACAGAAATCAATAGCATTTATGCATCTGATAAAGTAGACCCTGGCCCCTGAAAACTTATACTTCACTAAAATTGTTAGTCTCTAAGATTCCACAAGGGTCTTTTTTTGGTCATAGGGAAGAGTTGCTATTGCTACATATTGCAGAGGATATATTTATAATAATAATAACAACATTTGATTTATATACTGCCCTTCAGAACAACTTAATGCTACACTCAGAACGGTTTACAAAATGTGTTGTTATTATCCTCACGACAATCCCCCTGTGAGGTGGGTGGGGATGAGAGAGCTCTGAGAGAGCTGTGACTGACCCATGGTCACCCAACTGGCTTCAAGAAGAGGAGTGGGGAATCAGACCTGGTTCTCCAGATTAAAGTCCTGCTGCTCTTAACTACTACACCAAACTGGTGTATTTATTTCTTTATACCCTGCTTTTCTCCCCAAAGAGGAACCAAAGTGGCTTTTCCTCTCCTCCATTTTCTTACAACCCTGTGAGGTGCGTTAGGTTGAGAGTGTGACCGGTGGGCTTCCATGGGGAGGGGTCTATAGGGGAGAACTCGGCATGCATGCTGTTTTCATCTCCATGATTCCAGCATAAGGGACTTGCTCATTGCCTTAATGCATAACGGTACTTTATCTTGATTACAAAAAGTTAGTTATTAAGAAGAATAAAGTATGCACTTATAAAAATCAAAAACTGAACCCACCAATAAATATTTAAGAAGGTTTTTTTTAAGTTACCTAGAAAATGACATTAAGATGACTCTGTTTGACCCTGCAAAGAGGTCTGAGACCCTCGGACACAACTGTAGAGTATTATTGATGACTAAAATTATATTATAATCACTACAGGGGTCAGTCATAACTAGTTTTAATCTAATCGCAGAAAAAAAGCTGCAGAAGGAGATTATTATCTGCATGGTAAGCCATGTAAAACAGCCACCTTTGAGTCACATTTCTAAGAGCTTTCCTTCTCATTTTCGTATAAGACAGAATTCAGGAAAAGTGAATGCAGAGATTCTAAAGAATCCAAAGATCCTAGGGGGAAAAACAAGTTCCATTTAACAGAAGTGAAATTTGGGCTACATTGAGAATAAGCCTTGGGAAGCTCAAGATGTAGAGTCAACCTGATGAAAGTAGAACTCATAAAGTACAACCCTAACAATGTTTTCCCAGGAGTAAGCCCCATTGACTAGGCCTGAGTAGGATTCTACTTCGATTTGCTTAGAATAGCTCTAATGAGTGAGATCAGAGTCAGTAAATTTAAAGTTGAAACACAAGATGAGAAGACAGAAGAGTCATCCATTATGTTCAATGGACTGAGAAGGGTATAACTCTGCTTAGGATGGCACTCTTTATGGCTTTTCTGGAAGGTACTTTTCAGACAGCAGATGGAGAGTTGTTTGTTTGAATGTACCTTCATAAAAAAATCTCCTCGCATGTGCAAAACTTGCGGGCTTAAATTCGTAAGCGCAGGGAGTTGTCTTTTTAAAAAGAGAGAGAGAGAAAGAGAGAGAGAACAAACATGTCGGATACTTGCAGTCTAAAATGGTACAACTCAGCAAAAGCTATTGTATGTTTCAGAATGTTAATGAAGTGAATGCATAACATGAGATCACAGTGCGTCTATCACTTTGGTCTCACAGGCCAACTTAAGCTATCTGTACCAACGATGACTTTTTTTTGTTACTGCTGAATGTGGCTTTGAATGTGGTGCTTCCTAGAAATCCCTGTAACTTTCTCTAACTTTCAGTTACAGCTTTGCATCTCTGCACAATATGGGTCAAAATGGGAAGCGGTGGTTTTATATATTGTGACTTACGCTGGGGCATTCTCAGTTGGATGCCATGTCCTTGAAACACTCTTCCATATGATGGTCACCTGGTGTCTTTATTAATTAGCATTTGGTCCCCAAGCAAAGGCCTCTTGATTCTGGCTTGCCTTTGGCAGACTCTCTTACCCCGTCTGCTTCCTGCCCCCCCCCCCAGTTATGTCCTGCTGTTGCAAAGATCTTCCTACTATTCTCATTGATATTTTGTATTCATTTTTCATTAATTAGTAACTGTTGTTTTGATGATAGCCACTTTGAGCAAATTATATCTGCAAAAGTTTATTCATAATTTTAATAAACCAACAAACCAATAAAGAAGATTAATCATGTTAACAAGGCTAGGAGCAAATACAGTAGGAATATGAAGACATACTCTGATTACTAACGGCAGAAAGCAGGAAACACATTTCATGCTGAAATTCAGTATGTTGTGTGAACTTTCAGAGGTAGCAAAGTTACCACTAAATGGCTGGGTTTCCAGATCAGAGATGTGACTTCCAGGCTAGCCTGTGTGCAGGCCCCACTCTTAGAAACCAAATATAGAGTACTAGAGGACATGCTTGTACTAGCTCAGACATTGTAACCACAAGAATTGTAAGCTCACCAACCATGTACATTGGTAGTGTGCACTTCCTGTGATGCACCCAATATATACAGTTGCCATTTCTTATGAAATGGGCAATGTGTGGATTGTCTGTGCATGTACGTGATGTACCTAAACCCCTTTTTGGCTCTCATTGCATCATGTGGCAGTGAGTTCCACAACTGAATTCTGTGTTGAGTGAAGAAGCTGTTGTTCCCTTCCTTTGGAGGGGGGCAGCTCAGTCTGTGCTTTCTTCAGATTGTGTGTATCTGCCTCCCATAGAAGAGAATGGGAGAAAGCTGTAAGTTAAGAACTTCTTGATTGGTGCTGGCATTATTTTACCCAGTGTGATGCAGAACCTCAGGCTCCATGTCAATTCAACCAAGTGATAGTTTTCACATTAGAAACCAAGATCAATGCACCTGTTATTCAAGAGACCTCTCAAAACACTCTGCCCAAAAGAAAGATGAAAAGAAATCTTCAAATCATGTCCTTCGTTCCTTGTCATTTCTTAAAAGGCACTCTTAGCACATTGTGGGTGATTAAATTATTGTAAAGCAAGTTTAACAAGAAAAGCAAAAGCAGTCCTAGCTGTCAGCGTAATTTAGAAAAATGGATGACTCTAAAGACCTTCAGCATAAGGATAGGACCGCCACTATTGAGAGCCTGCAGTGACTCAGCTGCAGCTAGCCTGAGAAGAAGTCATTTTGCCTCTTACATTTGTTTATTATTGAATTTGAAATCCTCTGAGCTCTTTCTTTAATAGGTGCTGTTAAAAATCAAATGCAGGGAAAGAGATCTCTTATGGGGGGGAAAGAGGCACAATTAAGGAAATCTATGCTTCGAGTTAAAAGAGGCTCCTTCAGACTAGTATAAAAAGGGAAGCATAATTTTGAACTTTTAAAAATTATTATGCTCGAAAGAGCTTTCTTGAAGTTAACTTATCTACAGTCTGGTGAATCTGCGGCCTGATAATTTGCACCAGATTCATAGCACAGATGGGAATCTAATTATGTGTTTGTTTTAAATACTTTCATTTGTGGTTAGTAAATACCAGAGTAGAAAGTACTCAGAATATTTATCTTCTCTTGTGTTTAATTTTTTTTTTAAAACACCGAACCTGTATGTTTACCCAGCCACCGTGATCCAGCCTCCCACTGCATCCAGATTGGATTAGTTCTAAATGGGGCTGCCTTTAAAAACTGTCTGGAAACTTCAGTTGGTCCAAAATGCGGCAGCCAGGCTGCTGTTGGGGTAGGATACAGGGATATCATCCCCGTACTGAAAGATCTGCACTGGCTGCCTGTTTGTTAAAATCCTCCCCACAAAACCCTGATCTCTGTGCTCCAATCTGCAGTGGTGATGGCGGGTAGCTTTTTAAGGCCTATTTTTTAGTGGTGGACTGGTGGCATCTCATCTTTGGATTGGAATGACCTTCCCCGTGAGGCTCGCCAGGAGTCTACCCTACTTTCTTTTAAGTGCCAGGGCAAAGCATTTCTTTATACTCAGGTTTTTAATTACAGGGATGATTTTTTAAATCATCATTTCTGCTTCTAGCCTGGAAACTTTTTAAAGAGGCATGTTTTAAGCTGCTTAATGTTTTGTGCTGTTTTTAATAATAATAATAACATTCGATTTATATGCCGCCCTTCAGGACAACTTAATGCCCACTCAGAGTGGTTTACAAAGTATGTTATCATTATCCCCACAACAAAACACCCTGTGAGGTGGGTGGGGATGAGAGAGCTTCAGAGAGCTGTGACTAGCCCAAGGTTACTCAGCTGGCTTTAAGTGGAGGAGTGGGGAATCAAACCCACCTCTCCAGAGTCCCGTGCTCTTAACCACTATACCAAACTGGCTGTTATGCTTTGAGTGGGGTTTCAATACTTGGATTTTAATTCTGAGATTTTAATGCTGGGTCTTCTTAACATTTCTTAATAGTTCTCTTGGCCTTAGAACTGATCTCTAGATTGCAGATATCAGTTCCCTTATAGGAACTACCAGCTTTGGAGGGTAGACTCTATGGCATCACATCCCCTCTGAACTTTGTCCCTTCCCAAAACTCTGCCCTCCCCAAGCACTGTCCCTAAATCTCCAGGAATTTCCCAAGCCATAGTTCGTGACCTTAATTGTGGATAGCCAACTGTATGTTCCCTGTCACCAAAAAGGCCAGCAGGAGAAAAATTGGAAGGAACTGAGTCAGAGAGCCATCTCTGATGCCATGACATCACTTCTGTTTTTCACCAAAAGTGATGTGGGCTGGCAAGTTGCAGTGGGCAACAGGAGCTCAGGGCAGGGGGATGCCCTTGCTCTGTGAGGGGTTTGCAGGTCTAGTCTGTATACTGAAGCCAGATCAATGTGTAAAATGTGGCAACCATACTTTGGAATTTCATCCCCACAGAGGTTCACCTACCACCCGTCTTACATTTCTCAACACCCTAGGAAAAGACTTTTTATTGTACTCAGGTGTTTTAGGCTCTATACCAGTTGGTTTAGGAACTGCACCCATATGAACTTTGCCCTATGATGTGACTCTTCTTTTCATCTGTTTGGGTTGCTGTAGTAGTACAATCTTGTGGCCACCACTTGGGGATTAATCATTGTTATTCATCAAGATCTTTGTGAGCGGCCTCAGATACAGATTCGTAGAGGAGCAGAATATAAATATTTGAAATAAATACAATGAGTCTTATCAGATGCAGAAGTTGATAGGCTGTTCAAGAAGGGAAGCTGTAGTGGAATGAATTTTAATACGAAAGCCCGAGAACTCCATTACAATAATATAACCTAAGGCTTTCAGGTTAATAACTCAGGGAAACAACTCAACAGGAACTTTGTTATTAAAACTCTGGAGGATACAGAGAAGTTACTTGATTCCAGCTAGATTCCAGCTCTAATTCTCCAGTTTCCTACATAATGTATTTTAATGGTAAAGGTTTAAATAAAGATATTAATTTTAAATAAACTAATACATTAAGAAATAAGCTAAAAATGAACAGTATGACTAGGGGCAAGTGCTGATGAAAATGTAATTGGTGAAACTGAAAGATATCTGAGTACATAGCAGTATCCTTAGTAACAATACAAACCAAACCATGCAGAATTTATTTGAAAGTTTTAATTTTTATTTATAAATGATTTTTTAAAAGATTACACAGCATACATTCTTTAATATAAGTGCAGTCCTAAGCAGAGATATGCTCAAATCCATTGAAGTCAATTTGCTTAGAAGAGTGTAGCTGCTTAGGACAGCAGGATTTTAGTCCAGTGGTACCTTAGAGACCAACAAGCTTTTACGAGTATAAGCTTTCAAGAGTCATCTCTTCAGATGCGACTCTCAAAAGCTTACATTGTGAAAATCTTGTTGGTCTGTAATGTGCCACTAGACTAAAATCCTGCTGTTCTACTGCAGACCAACATGGCTACTCACCACTAGAGATGGGCAGGAACAGCAATATGAACAAAAAAAATAGCCACGAACAGCCCAATCTGCTGTTCGTGAACAAGCTGTTCGTGAGACCCCAGTCTAAACGAACAGGTGGTCATTGCAAGCCTCGTTCGTTGCTGTTTGTTGCTGTTTACACAAAACAGGAACCAACCCACAGTAATAAGGTCTACAGACCCATACAATAATTATACAGTCACACAAATGTAACAAAATAAGCCAAACACTTTATATATATATCTCCAAGTTCAGGCTGCTGTTCACAGCTATTAAGTAAGCACTCTAAAGAATGCACAAACCAAAAGTCCTCCCCTAACAGGGTGTAACATCCCGAAAGTAACTTTCAAATGTTGTGGAAGGTATTTCTTTTTTCTTGTCTGCAGTGGTCTATGACGAAAATGTTCCTGAGACCAATTGCCCACGGGAGAAACCGCAGCTGAGACGTCCAACCCTCAGGGAAGATAACAGACCACCATGCGCTCAACAGGGCGCAAGCTGAACTCTCCTCCAATTCCATATGGATCCCATATGGAATTGGAGGAGAGAATGTAACTTTGCAGAACTGCACAACCACCAATTGCACTGCTCTCTTGAAAAAGAGATTACGAAACAGGAGTTCAGCTTGCGCCCTGTTGAGGCTGCTTCCACACACTTTGGATAATCCACTTTCAATACTCTTTAGTGAACATTTGAAACTGATTTTCCATGTGTGGAACAAAAAATCCACTTCTAAAGGATTACGAAAGTGCATTGAAAGTGCATTATTCAACGTGTGTGGAAATGGCCCAAGACAAAGCACCAGCATTTTAAAAGTCGTTGTGGGGTTTTTTGCCTGAAAAATAAATCCAATATAAACAGGAAAATGAAGCATTCAAAACGAATTGTAGTGAAGCGTTATGCATAAGGTATATTTGTGTTCCTTTAAACTGATTTGGAAATCTCAGCTATCTTGTGATGTCCTCATTATCTAATTATGTTCTATGTTTTTGGAGATCTTCCCAAGTCCCTTGAGTACCCTTCACTAAATTTGTCTCATCAGCACATTCTGTCACCTTGAAGCTTACTGTATCTTCCCATTTGATCATTAATATATGGGATTTTAAGCAGTCCTTTCTTCCAGGATGCATTTTAGACTATGGTTCGACCCTTTCTTTGCTACAACCCATTGTTTCCTATAAATAGAGTCCCATTCCCTAAAAATCCAGAGTTTGTATATGAGAAATGAATTCTTTGCCTTAGATCTAGCAATAATAGTGCATTCAGGCTGGTGGGGTGTGAGAATGGCATAACTGTGTAATCCTAAGGCCTGAGTCAGCACCCTCGCCCACATGGTGACGTAACAGCGGTGCTGCTCCACCACTTCCTATGGACCTTTGCAGGAGAGCCACGCTGGCATTAGAGCTCGGCAAAGTGAGGCACAGCTGCCACCAAGAACACCTGATAACCCTGTCCACACCAGCCAATGGCTGCACTGCTCCCTTGACAGGAGGGTGAGGGGCACAGCCAAAGGGGAGGCCATGATCCCCACTGCCCACCAATACCCCCCCCCCCAATCAGGGAGCAGGCATCCCTGCTGGGGGGGCAGAGGTAACACTAATGGTGCAAATTGGGAACTCACCCTCTTGCCATCCAACCCCCATTTCTGATGAGGGCCAGGTTGGTGGCTGCAGCCCTCCACATGCCTGAAAATCTCCCCACCGCTGCCACCACCACTGTGAGAAACAGGTTCCCCCTCCCTGAAAAGTGGGACCAGAAAGGCAGCAGGACCAGGCGAAGGTCGCACTTGCAGCCTGCAGCACTTGGGATAAGCCCCTAGGTTCCAGAGAGGCAGGTGGGTGGGTGGGTTCTTCAATGGGTGACAGGAATGCCCATTGGAAACCATGCGAGAGGTCAGGAGGCCCATTGGATGGGAGTGAAAAGTGTCCACAAACTTGTGGCGGTGCCATTTGAATACAGCACTGCATCACAAAGATGTGAGAACCATGAGACCGTGAGAGCCATGCTCTGGTCCTGGGGTAGTGCCCCCCCCCAAGTGGACTGACAGCCTGCAGGAGCAGAGAAACTGCTCCAGAGGCTGTTGTCCCCCCTCCCTGCACCAGATTTCCCAAGCCCATCCCTGCCTCTGCAAACAGTGAAAAGGAGGGTGGTCCATCCTCCCAGAGATCTCAAGATGTTGCTTCACATCCTCCACCTCCCAGCAGCAACCTCCCCCTTCCCCCGCATGCAGCGGTCATCTACTTGGCTTATCAGATGCCAGCAGCTCTGTCTGTCAGAGAATGAAAGTCCCCCGTGTTGCCCCCCCCCCGCCAGACATTCATGAGCCACAATTCAATTCCCACCCCACTGTCTGAAGTTTCATTGAGTGGGGGAAGGGGCAGGGATGGGCCCACAAGGCACCACTTGACACCTGCTCCTTCTGGCAGCAGAGCCCACCCCATCCATCCCAACCCTGAGCCAGGAAACATTTGCGGGAATGTGTGAAAAGACATCCCAATGGGGAGTTGGGCTACTGTCATCGTCAGGAAGCAAGAAAACAGACGTGCAGTTTGTTGTTTTTCAACACATATTTTATTAAACTGGAAAAGGTAAAGAGGTTCTCTGGACGTGTTTCTTGCCAATGTCCTTCACCTGGAAAGGGAGTAAAGGCAGTTTGCACAGCAGTCAGAGCTGCAAAATCCGTCTCTTGTCCTGCCCTCTCAGGGGCGAGGGTGAGATGCGGGCTGCTGTGGGAAACTGCTCCCTGGGCTGGACCGGAATGTCACTTGAGGAGGATCACTGGGGGCTGAAACAGCCATGTTCCTTGGTCTCCCAAACGTGTTGTGACCTTGCCTGCAAGGGAAAGAGATACATGTGGCAAGAGACCCAGCCCTGTTCGAGCCCCAGCCCAGTCTACCACATTCTGAGAGGGTGTCCATGGGTGAGAGCTGCTGTGGCAACTCCAGTATCACAGGTCCAGCCTACAACCAGATGATGCATGACCCTCTGGTGAGAAAGTGCTGTGTATCGGAATGGTCTTATCCTGTGAGGGAGACAGTCAAGGGGCTGAGCACCCTCCATCAACAGGGAGTTACGAACAACCTGTCAACCTGACCTGCGGCTGCACTTCCTCCTCTGCCAGGAGAGGCCTTGACTGAGAGAGTCTGAACAGAGCCCCCAAAGGGTGCCCCCCCAAAATTGCTGTGTCAAGAGCAGTTTTCTGGGCAACTGCCTCCGTGGCAGGTAGCTGCTTCCACTGAGCCTCCCACCGGTGAGCCTCACCTGCAGAGGCGGGCATTTGGGAGGGTTCAGGAGAGGAGGGCAGCTGGCACAAATCAGTGAGCTGGGGTAGCCACTGCCACACCTCCTTACCTGTCAGTGGTCCCTCACTCTTTCCCAGGCTGGGACTGCAGAGTCTCAGATAACCTGCAAGAGAACTTGGGTGGTTATTGGTTGTTAGTGAGATATTCTGAACTTTGCTCCTCTTTTCATGAGTGAGTGCAAAATGCTCCCAATTTTCCACTAAGTCCTCCCAGTGCACTCATAGGCTGCCACCATGAATGCCCACTCTCCCACCTTGTGCACAAAGTCCCCGCAGCAGGGGGGCTCCAGCTGCCTGCCCACTTACCTGAGCATGGGCAGTGGAGCCGGATGTTATGTAGGGTGCCTGGAAAGCTGATTGGGCATGGGGAGGGGGGCTCGCCCACCATGGGGTCACATGCAGATCGGTGCCCATGGTAGCTCCCATCCTATGCTCCTTTGGGCCTTGTGGGTGGGACTGAGCACCTGGAGAGGGGCCCACTTTCTCCCATTTAACGGGCTCCTATGGGCTATGCTGCCTTTTTCCTAGGCGTAACTTTTCGCTGCTGCAGGAGGAATTCCCGGGCCTGGGACAGCTTAGGAAGCTGACTAACTCACAGCCCGCCCTTGCACTCCACCCCCTCCAGTGTTAGCACAGGGACTTGCTCCTCACTTACACATTTGTTTTGCTGCCCAGCATGGCCATGGGTGGTGGCCCACTCGCAGTAGCGTGCCTCCCCGCCCACTGGCGGAAGGGGGGAGTTACACCCATGTAAGTGCAAGTTGTGCCCACGTAAGCCTTAGTCCTCTTCCTGTGCACTTTCCACCCTCCCCTTAGGATTGCACTGCCTGTATCGGAGCACTCACTTTATAAGCACTTTATCTTCACTACGTGCAGGAGCTATGGGTCCTGCACACGTTGGGAAAGACCTTTCTCTGCCCAAGACTCTGAAGATCCAGTACTGATCAAAGAGACAATAAGGAACTAGATGGACCAATGGTCTTAACTAGTACCAGGCAGGTTTATATGTCCATATAATTCCCTTGTTGGATCAGTTGCTAATGGTTGTTACACATGCAGATCTGAGGGCTCAACTGATGTATCCAGCACCCAGGACTACATGCCCAGTTCCTGCTGACAGATCAGAAGCTTGCGTGTGAGGCTCAATCCGGTGATGAGTTTTAAAAGCACAGGTAACCTGTGTGAGTGGGATATGAATGAACCCTACATTGATTGTTCTGGTCTTTTTATTTCCCATCTTTCTCTCTCTTTGTAGCATTGTGTGCTATAAACCTTGTTGAACAAACTAATGTTATTTAACAGTGTAAAATTCGATGTTCCTCAGAATTAGAGATGGGCAAGGTCCTCAGGCTCTCCCCCAGTCAGACTTTGATAAATTGACCTCAGGGTTGATAAATCAATATAAAAGTTGTTATTTTAAGCCTGCTTACGAGCATTCGGTTGAGGGGTCTCAGGATCCCAGTGCACTCCAATGACATCCAAGGCAGGGTCCCCAACACCAAACTCATTAACTGGCTGCAGCTGCAGCAGTTGTAGTGTGGGTAGTGTGACAGTCAGCTAGTCAGAAGGAAAGAAGAGTCTCCCTCACTTTTCCTGGCCTGACACCTGCCTCATCTGTCATTGACTGAGATGTCAGTATATACTGCAAAATGCAGCCCCCAGAATATCGAACATTCTAAGTAAGACACATGAGTTGTATGGCAACATCAACTTTCTCAGAACTTACTCCTTCTCTTTGGTCCAAATATATTTTGGATAGAGCATTAATAATTTCTCTTTGCCTGGTCTATCTACAATTTGTAGTTAATAGTTCTGTAAATTTATCGCCATCTTTGGATTCTTGAATGTGCATTGTTTGTGTTATATGCCATCAATCGCCTCTGACCTATGGTGATCCTATGAAGGAAAGACCTCCAAAACATCCTATCATTAACAGACTTGCTCAGATCCTGCAAGCTGGAGGACGTGGCTTCTTTTATTGAGTCAAGCCACCTTATTTTAGATCTTCCTCTTTTCTTGCTGCCTTCCACTTTTCCTAGCATTATTGACTTTTCCAGAGAATCTTGTCTTCTCATGGTGTGACCAAAGTACGATAGCTTTAGTTTTGTCATTTTAGCTTCTAGGGAGAATTCAGGCTTGATTTGATCTAGTACCCACTTATTTGTCTTTTTCGCTTGTCCATGTATCCGCAAAACTCTCCTCCAGCGCCACATTTCAAATGAATCAATTTTCTTCCTGTCAGTTTCATCACTGTCCAATTTTCACATCCATATGTAGCAATGGGGATTACCATAGTATATCATTGTATAATGTGCATTATACAATTGTTTTAACCCTGAAAATTGTCTTCCGTAGTTTGTGGTAAATTTGTAGAGCATTATGTGTAACTTTTTGCCATATACTCTTTATCATACATCCACCCAAACCTTTAAATATGTCACAAGAGGACTTAATCCAGTGGTTCTCAAAGTAAGCAGTATTGCCAGATTAAGAGGGGGGGGAGCACTAAGAGGCAAAGGAGTGGAAGGGGGCTCTGGAGGTGGTCCCCTCCAAGCATGTTGTTCACTTATTTGCAATTGACCAGGCTAAAGCCTAGAGCGAAACAGCTTTCTTGCTTCCAGTTTCTGCCTCTGCATGATGCTAAAATCTGGTGTAAACTATTAGAATTTTTAGTAAACACCTCACCAGTGCTCTAGACAGACCAGAATGCCATGTTTTGAGAATCTGTTGTCACCATGTTTTTTTTTTTGTCTCTGTCATTTTTCAAGTTTTTGCTGGAACGTCCTTTGGACAGTATTTAATCATTGGGAAACTGGTATCGCTTCATCAAACCCATCCATAGCATTAAGACTTTACAGAACAGTGAAGTAGTTACAACATTTTATTGTTATTATCTTCCTTAGTGGGTCATGCAAACTGCTATTCTGAATAATGCTTTTTATAGGGAAGGGTCGGTGCACTGGGGATAAATTTACGGAGCTAGGGGGCAGTGGTCCAAAAAAGTTTGGGAACCACTGATCTAATCCTTCTCCTTCACTTTTGAGTTCCAGTGGAAAAAAAATTATATGTAACATTTCTTGTTCTGCACAATATGGGTTAGATCCAGCCAGCTTTTCCACTCCGTCTAGCCCAATTCCTCTCATTATTTCAACCGCGATCACATGTGACTTTTGCTTATGCAGGTCCAATCATCCCCAGCATAAACATTTTAGTGGTCTAAAGGGACCCCTTCCTTTCTTTTTCACCAGTGGAAAAGTTAGTTGGCTCCAACCCTATGTGTTCACTTTGTTAATAAAACGTGGTTCTTTTCCTGTTATGTGAATTGTCATCACATTAAAAAATGTTAAATGTTTCTTTCCTTCTATAAGAAGATTAGCTGTACAACTCAAATTCTTGTATCTTCCTGTTCCCAATATCAGCTTCTCAGTCAGCTTTATCAAACCTATTTTTATTTCTACTCTTTTATTTTAAGTTCCCCCTTCTGACATCTTGTAATACTTGTTGCTGAAAACTTTGGGAGGAGGATGAAGTATGGAATAAAACAATACTTAACACCATGCCCACTATTACCACATCATTCTTGAATTGGCAACTTACGTTTCTGCTGGTGTTCCCCATAACTGCTTCCTTCAGTGTACCCACTGAATATTACATTATCTTTACACAGTACTTGAGTTTGTTCCATTCTTTCTTTCTAGCAACACAAGTATTCCAGTCCTCTATAATTTACTCTGGGTGGACATAACCTTGTTCACAAGGTCTGTTTCAGATGAGGATCAATCTTATCAGAGACTTTTTATGGAAAACAATGTAGCAGAGGTATATAGAAGTCACTTTATCAGTCAGATTTACTGCTTCAGGGCTCTGATGGGGAAATGTTTTGTGTATATTATTAGCATCAGTGTTCTCAAATGGCTTAACTCTGAGATATCATAAATCTAGTTCCAGGTGGCTGCCATGTATATCAAGCCTACAGTAAATATATATCCAGTGTGTTGATATGTGCATAGATTTTGTGGTAAAATAAAAGATATTACTTCCTGTGATTCTTCTTAACAATTATGAGTTGTCAATTGTTCCTTTAGTGACAGTGACTTGCTCTTATATTAGCTTGGCTGCCAAGGGACTCCTCCGTCTTTATACTTCAAAGTTTAATTTGCCCAAGGGATTATAGTCTTTTGTTGGCAGGCGAGAGAAGTGAACAATATCTTGATGGCAACCAGCTATCAGCAACAGAGTTCCACTTGGGCTACGTTTGTTCTCCTATTCCTGCAGGTATTAAAAATCTGGTGAGGCCAAAGCTACAGCTTGCAGTCTGGAGGCCTGTTAGGCAGGACTGGCAATCAGGACCAGAGCAGGATTTTGTGTCTTTGTTTTGCTTGTTTAATTGCAATTATTTGTTTAAACTGATGGCTTGCATTTCATTATTGTTGTCTGAGCCATCCATAGGAATGATGTAAATATATAACATCCTGATCAGATGACAGACAAGGTAATCTGAATGTGGGAGTTGTGTGGGGCACCAATATTGACTTTTGCAGTTTCAGCTGGAAGTCTGTTCATAGCTCCTTGTGCACAAAGCCCAGTCACAGCCTCTGCTCTATGCACACAGGTTCTGTGCGGTCCTTTAGCTGACTGAACAGAGGTTGCCATGGGGTCTTGCCACTGCAGTCACATCCCCACTTTCTCCATATGCTCAATGTTCCCAGGGGAGTGGAAGCACAGTGGGTGACCTTGAGGCAGTCACATACTCTCAGCACAACCTACCTCACCAGGTTATTGAGGTGAGGATAAAAATGGAGGAGAGGATTATGAGGCAAGCTGCTTTGAGTTCTCAATTGAGAGAAACATGAGGAATGAATATCTAAATAAATAAATATGTTATGGACTGTTTGTACTGCTGTGGGATATGGACATTTCAAGCAGGGAAGTTGACAGTAACCGTCAGAACACTGAGCTGTAAAAGAAATGAATGATCTGGGGGGAGTATTTTATTAAAGGAAAATGTTACTAACAACATGACACTACATTTTACATGATGCGCATGTTTATATTTTATTTGTACAGACATGAATGCTGGTTGAACAACTGTTATCTCGCTGTTATCTCGATTTATTTAACATTTGCCACTGAGTTTGGATTTATCCGTTTCTGTTACAGCACTGCAAAGTTGATAATGAAGTCTTCAAATCAGCTTCTTTAGTCATACATTGTGTTAATGGAGGTAGAAATCAGTGCAATTTAAAGAACAGCAATGAATCACGGAATGATGCAAATAGTGACATTGTGTCAATTTGGAATGCAAGAAATCTTTTTTTAAAAAGATCTTCATGTCTCTTTTTGGACACTAGATGTTAATGTTCCAAGTTATTAGAAGTAGGGGCTTGTCAGACTTTTGGAACATACTTCTGGGGACACCTTCATTTAAACACCACCGCTCACTGAAGAGAACCGTTTGGTGAAATGACAGTCACCCCCAGCAGGTGTCGCTGCAGCTGGATGGAAGGGGGAAGTAGCTTTTGTTTGCAGACTGGACCACGTAGAACCAGTAAGCAGAAATTTCAGCATACACTTTCTCATTGATGAGGGGAAAAGCTGGTGAGACACAATACTGGCAATTTCATTCATAGATTTTATAAAGATACCACAATCTTATCCTGCTGGTTCAAAATGGGAAATATTCAGTACATTATATATATTCAATATATTCATAATATTTCTTACCATTTAGCCAGGTATTCTGCACAGAACTTGTAACCTTTTTCATCCTGCTGGCAATGGAATGGGAATACCAATGACTGTTGAATTTGCAATAACTGGTACACCTTTGACACAGCATAACCTAGCTTGGATATGGATTGAATTTATAAAATGCAGTTGTCTGCACAGATGTACGTTCTTTTGAATCATACATAAAGAGCATTTTCATCCTGGAGCATATGGAGACAAACTATAGTTACTATATGAATAAAATCAGCTTCAGTTCTGTATAGAAATAATGTTTCATTGAAGCAAAGCTTGCACGACTCTCTGGATAGCTGAGAAAAATAATCTGCATTGAGACATAATCAAAACACCATTTCCAAGCAAATCTGTACTTCACTTCATTGTAGCGCTTGATTTAACCTCAGAGAATTGCTAGTGATATGCCAAGTGAAACTTGTACTTTCTAGCATGAAATAGGTTTACGCTTAAAGTTTCTGCAAAATAAACAACCACAAAAATCAGTTGATACCCAGTGTTTTAGACTGCACTGTGTATTTGATTGTATATTTCAGAGAGGCACCCAGGGCTTTTTTTTCTGGGGAAAGAGGTGGTGGAACTCAGTGGGTTGCCCTCAGAGAAAATGGTCACATGGCTGGTGGCCCCGCCCCCTGATCTCCAGACAGAGGGGAGTTTAGATTGCCCTCCGTGCTGCTCAGCGGCACGGAGGGCAATCTAAACTCCCCTCTGTCTGGAGATCAGGGGGGGGGGCCACCAGCCATGTGACCATTTTCGAGATTCCGGAACTCCATTCCCCTGTGTTCCCCCTGAAAAAAAGCCCTGGAGGCACCTATTTGACTTCTAACACTATTCAAAGGACAATTTGTAGAAATGACTCATTAAGATACATCATTAAAGAGTATGATCTTTCTTTCCTTCTCTAACGTAAGACCCAACTGAAAGTCCATTGCGTTCATGAAGAGTACATCACTGGCTTTTTATACAAGTTATTTATGATTGCTCATGTTAGAAAGTTCTATAGAACCAATTTCAGGTTTGAATTTTTATAGTTATTAGATGGCTTTTAAACTAGATGCTTTTCCTTTTTTATTATTGTTTTTGTGAAAAAATGTTTTGTTAATATTAAATTTATTTGCTCTTTCCATGTTCTTAATTTTATTTAAAACAATATATTCTAAATATTATTTTCAGAGAATCTAATCTTGTTTTGTTTACAATGTGAACTATTTGCCCAGAATGAAGCATTTTAATAACTGGGATTATTTTTCTGGGAACTAGGGAGGGGTTTAATTATATATCACCAGAGATTGTATTTCTGTGTATTTCCAAATATGACCCAGAATTCTATTTGAGCTTTTTATCCAGGTATTCATTTCATTGTCTGTATGGCTCTATTCACTTCAATGAATAGAGTAGATCTCTGGCAACAGAGAGACGTACACATTTTGCATTCATTGCAGTGAACTGTGCAGGTCTCGCAAAAACTCTGGGTATGAATTGATAACATCCACATTCTTCAAATATTTCAGGAGGGAGCTGGGATGTGCACTGGCAAGTGTCTCTGGCTGCATACAAAGGGTCTTACCTTCAGTGGGAACAGCACTTCTGGACCATTGCTGGTTACTTCTGTGTAGGTTTGAGGCCCAGTGCTTGTACTGATAGGTGGATTATTGTCGAATAAAAACAGGTGCACTATTGACTTCATTGAATTTAGAAGGGTGTGACTTTGCATAGGATTGCACTGTAAGAATCCATGCATCTCTGGTTAAAAGGATAACAGATAGGAGGACTAGGCGAGACCTTTCTCTGCCTGGGACCTTGAAGGAACACCCTTGTTCAGACCAGCCCTTCCCTGGCTAGGGAGTGTAATGGGCGAGTCACACACTCTTGGCCTAACCTACCTGAAAGAATTGTTGTGAGAATCAAATGGAGGAGAACAATGTAATCTACTTTGTGTCTCCACTGGGGAGAAAGGTGGGGCATAAATGAAATAAATAATAATAAAAATAATGTATATGTAGACCTAAAATCTGAAACACTCAGTTTTTCATTGTATTTAGGTTTATAGGCGATAAAAGTCCAGTGAAGGTCCAACATAAGAAGAATGATAAAATAAGTTACTATCACATTATTGTTACTTTTCAGGATGCAGTATTAGTTTAGACTCCAATGTCTGTGCCTTTAAATGAGACCAGGTGCCTTCAGGTCACATGACCTTGATGAATCACTTTTGAAAGACACATGCACACAGAGTTAAAGTGAAAGAAAGCTATGTTGCAGTTCTGCCATCTGTATTTTATGTGCATGCAGGCATTGCAAAAGCTCTTTCATGACACACAAATATATTCTTTTGTTTAAACTATATTTTAAATAACACTTTAGAATTTATATTCCTTCACCACTTTCTGAGTCTAATGTCTTTACTAGTTAGGAAAAAATGTGTATTATTTATAGCAGCAGGACTAACATGGCTCCGGTGGTAATTAGAGCATATCTGAGGAATCTGGAGCATGTTTCTCATGCCTACACCCAAAGCCTTGTGTGATGAGACATTTTCCTTCCTGTGTTTGTCTCTTCTGCAAACAGATAGGAGGATAAAGTTGTTGAACATTTCCCCACGACTGCAGAACTGATGTAAGGATGAAGGCAACAAAAGTGTTTATGAATGTTACTTCACATCATTACGTGTAATAACGACGACGACAACATTTGATTCATATACCGCCCTTCAGGATGGCTTAACACCCACTCAGAGCGGTTTACAAAGTACGTTATTATTATCCCCACAACAAAACACCCTGTGAGGTGGGTGTTTTAGTTTCATGAAATTTCCTGGATCCACTCCATGGTAACATTGAGACTTAACTACTGTAATGCCCTCTACATAGGTCTCCCCTCAAAGTCAACTCAGAGACTCCCGCTGAGGCAGAATGTCAGGAGGAGCCATGGTATTATCGTATCAAAACATATTATCAGGAGCTAGGTGGAGGATGCATACTGCTGCCCTTCTACAGTCACGTCATTGGTTACAAATCAGTTACCAGGCTCAGTTGAAGGTTTTGGCTATCACATACAAAGCCCTTCATGGCCTCTTGTCTAGTGGAGGGCCTCTCTCTCTCTCTATGCCCTACCACGGCAGCTTCACTCAGCTGAACAGGGCCTTTTGCAGGTGCCACCCCGCACATAAGCAAAATCAACAGCTGCCTGTGCAGGCTCATGCTCTGTAGTGGGCCCTGCCTTATGGAACAGTCTACCTGAAGAGGTCAGGGAAACTCCCACTCTCCTGGCTTTCCACAAACTGTGCAAAACCAAATTATTCAGGCGGGCTGAATTATTATACAGAAGTAATAGAGTTGTGCTATAAGGAAATGGTTCAGAGAGATGCTTCCTTAAAGGGATAGGGACTGTAGACTATGCTACTGTGAACTGGCTGTTACTGTTGTTTATTATGCCGTGTCAAATTGCTTATGTTTTGTTTCAACATTGTTTCAGCCCTGTATCACATTTCTGCTTGTTTTCAATTTTTTGCAATCTATACCCGATTGTTTCCTTGTGACTTCTTCTTGACTGAGAGGATGTGTCAACTGACCCTTGGCTGTTGCCGGTCAGTGTTAGACCGTTTGTAATTAAATGTTTTGTTTGGAGAGTTCCCTGGCTACTGTTTCCATAAAAGCTCCCAGGCCCGCTAACTCTGCAATGCTTGTTGAAGTTCCTAGGTAGGAGGAATATTTGGCAGGAACCTTTCCTTCCAGGTGAAAGGTCAGCAGTTCTCTCAACAGATCCTATTAAATTCTCTTTTTTTTAACCTTTCCAGTGATATGTCTTTCAACCAAGACATGTGAAATAATATTTGGTCATTTATTTCAAATGAATTGTTTGGTAATTTACTTCAAATGAATTAAACAGGGATAGACTTTATAATTTAGATATATCCCTTTATACCTAATACTGTTTAGAAACTGGTAGTTTGAGGGTTTGCCCTAAGATCCCATAACTTGAGTTACAAATTTGCTTGGAGGTAGTGTTTTATTTGTCTCAATGCAGATTATTTTCTCATTCTTAAACAGAGTTCAACAGACTATTGATTTAAAAGGGTATAACTCTGGTTATTATTATTAATATTTATTTGATTTATAGCCTGCCCTTCCCTGGGAGAACAGACTGAAGTGGTCTAAAATCGGACCAGAAGATGGCCAAGGGGTCTCCAGTTCCCTTACTGTATAAACCGTGGCTGGCAGGTCATGATGGACGGACAAGATTTTATCTGCAAAAAAAGCTCCCCAAAGCATCACAGCTAATGGCCGAATTTCTAATTTGGCAGTCTCCCTGTGAAAGGGAGACCAAAGACCAAACTACTTGAAATAATTTTGCTAGGCGTGAGCCTGCAGACGTTATGGGGGCAGTGTAGTAATCCTTCTTCACTGCCTTCATAGCCACCTGATAGGCTTGCATAAATGCTCTATAAGATGATCTTGCCTCTTCATCTTGATTCCATCGTCACACTTGCTCAAGCCATCTCAGATCCTGCTTCATCCGTCATAGCTCCTCTGTATACCAAAATCAAAAAGAGTCCAGTAGCACCTTTAAGACTAACCAACTTTATTGTAGCATAAGCTTTCGAGAATCACAGTTTTCTTTGTCAGATGCAGAAGAGAACTGTGATTCTCGAAAGCTTATGCTACAATAAAGTTGGTTAGTCTTAAAGGTGCTACTGGACTCTTTTTGATTTTGCTACTGCAGACTAATATGGCGAACTCCTCTGCATCTGTATACCAAGGGGCTGGTCTGGTACAGGAACAAAGAGGGCGGTGGGGAGAGATTTTGTTGATGGCTTCTGAGAGATGGCCATGCCAGTCCTCCACCAGCTCATCTAATGAACCGCCAGAGGGCATCAGATCCTGCAGAGCATTCTGGAAACCAACTGGATCCATTAGTCTCCGTAGGTGAGCATAAATTTGCTCACCACCTATACACTCCCAGACGAGCATTCAGGACAAAGTGGTCCAACCATGGCACCATTTCAATGGCATCAAGGTCCACTGGAATTTCCAACCCAAAGATCAAATCCAGTGTGTGGCCCGCTTGATGCATGGAGGCTGAAACAAATTGGGAGAGTCCCAGTGCTGCCATGGATGATACCAGGTCCGAAGCCTGTAAGGAGGCGGCATCATCAACATGGACATTGAAGTCACCCAAGACCAACAGCCTAGGGTACTCCAAGGCCCACCCCACCACCGCCTGCAGCAGGTTCGACAGGGTAGCTGCTGGTGCGCTAGGTGGTCAATACACCAGACAGATAGCCAAACTCTCCTCAGCGTCCCACGTCAGGCCAACACAGTCAATGCCAGTGATCTTTGGTATGGGGAGTGGCCTGAAGGAAAAAGAATCTTGCTGGGTGCTGAGCTGGTTGTACTGTAGCGGCCAGGGAGGCAAGCAGCCTGAATCGCGGGAGTGCTCCCGGGGAGACACCCGAGCCCTGCACAATGACGTCGCTTCCCAGAAGTTCCGGGAGCATACATGTGTGTTTCGCACGCACATGTGTGGTGCCAGGGGAGCCAACTCCTTCCAGGAGTTGCCCTGTGTGCTGGCAACCCACACTACGCCACCGAGTAGAACTGATCAAATAGGGCTAGCAGTAGGTGTTACAATCTAAAATTTTAGTAAGATTCAAGTAATCCCTCCTAAAATGGGAAATCATATTTATCAGAAAAGGCCCTATATTTTTTACCAGGATGTAAAAAGCCGATGGACAAAAATGAAAACTTCATGTCATGTACAGATATTAAAATTTCGGATCAGTTTTGCTTCTCAGGGTTTCATGATTCAAGCACTCACATTTTGTTGAACAGCAATCACTCACCTGATCAACTGATAATAGTTATAAATGTGAATGCACCAAAATCAACAGTCAAAGTCAAAGTCAATTCAGCTACTGTTTGAATCTTCTGGTTTGTTAATCAGCCTGGAGACAGTCTTATGAACACTCATGATGCAGCTTTTAAATTGCTGAGTGATCTCAAAGAAATCAGTCAATCACATGCAGAAAGATACTGAGCACATGGTTTCTACAAGAGCAACTGGCATTTCACAGGATCGTACATCATAGCCATGGATGCTACAGCCAGAAAATGCTATAGCTGAACTGCCAGGTTCAAATTTTTAGGGAACGCAAAAATGGTTTTTGCTAAGGTAGTTGGGAATGGCCTAAAGACAAATTCAAAGCAATTGTGCTTTTCAGTCTCCCACTTTTCTGTGCAACCATGTTTGGTTTAGCCTGGTTCTCAGGGTCTGAGTTGCACCTAGGTCTTACACACGTTCAGCCAGCCATTGATTGCTCTGAGCAGGGCTTTTTTTCTGGGAAAAGAGGTGGTGGAACTCAGTGGGTTGCCCTCAGAGAAAATGGTCACATGGCTGGTGGCCCCACCCCCGATCTCCAGACAGAGGGTAATTTAGATTGCCCTCTGCACCTCTCAGTGGCGCGGAGAGCAATCTAAACTCCCCTCTGTCTGGAGATCAGGGGGCGGGGCCACCAGCCATGTGACCATTTTCGAGAGGTTCCGGAACTCTGTTCCCCCGCGTTCCCCCTGAAAAAAAGCCCTGGCTCTGAGAGAGCCAAGCAGTTTCAATTTTCTCTTCTCTTCATACTACATTCCAGGTCTATTTAGGCCACTTCTGTCCCACTTGACTGTTTTCTGGCCACTTTTATCTAGTAATTTCAATAACGAACATGCTAGCTCAAGGGGATAAGAAACTAGGTAATATGATTATCATAGCTTATCAATTAAAATGACTCTCTATATGATTATGTTTCAACACTTTGGAGACCACATCATCTGATTTCTTTCTATTTTAAAGTCAACTGAAGAAATTTCACTGCCAACATTTCACCTAAGGAAATTTTTTAAAAAATGAATTGGTGTTATTCCTCAGGTAAAGCATATGAGGAATTTTTAGGGAACACAAAAACGGTTTTTGCTAAGGTAGTTGGGAATGGCCTAAAGCCAAATTCAAAGCAAATTTGGAGGCATCTATATATGAGTTGGAAATCTTTCAGAATTGCTCAGATTAAGAAAAGTGGAATATTAATAGATGGAAAAAGTCAAAAAGATTAAAGCCAGCAAGGGATGGAGGATAGGAAAACATAATGTAACAGATCACTTAATTCAGGTCCTCCCAGCCTTTCTTTCCGCTTAAAAATTCTTTTCACTTGGATTGCCAACCTCCAGATGGGGCCTGGCATTTGCCTGGAATGGCAGTCTCCAGACTACAGAGATCAGTTCCCCTGGAAACGGTGGCTGCTTCAAAAGATGGACTGTACAACATTCTCTACGGAAGCTCCAACCTCCACCACCCCCAGGTTCTGCCCCCACACCCCAGGAATTTCCCAATCCAGAATTGAAAATCCTACTTTTCACGGACCTAATTATTGAAAAATATTACCACCTCCTAAGGATCTATACTGCAGATATAGGGAATTAAAGTGATTTTTAATATTTAAGAATGATTAGGTGAAATATTAACAACCATATATAAGCATGGTTGACCCCAGGGGTGAAAATGTACTTTCTGCCCATCATGATTACAATCTAACCACAATGATAAGCCTATAGTAAGGAACTGATCTCATGCTGAGCTGGTCCAAGATCCATGTTGGCTGTATTAAAGACCCTGCTAGTATGCCTGGAAGGATCTAAAACTCTTATTGATTTTACAAGTCTATGGCTCTTTTTAGTACAAAGGAACAAAATTCACACAAGGACTTTGACATGAACAGGAGTTGTGCTAGAACGGTTCATGGCCAGTTAAATCTTGGCACTTTATTAAGCTCTGCAGGACTTCCTAACATCGGAACAAATTTCCTATGATTTCAGTAGGACTATTGACTGCTTGCCCTCCTGCCTGGATCCCATTTGAACATCTAGGATTAATGGTAACATGCAAACTGTAAAGACAGTTCCAGGTTTGGTATATCAGTGACTGAAATCATAAAGTAGCCATATACTACTTATTCTCTCTCTCACACACACACGCACACACATACACACACACACACACGTGTACACATGTGCAGAGAGAAAGGGAGGGGGAGAGAGAGAGACAACCTTTCCCATTTGATATGCAAGATTAGGGAACACAGCATCATAACTGAGCTAATGGAGGTTTATTCTAAGATTATGAAAGGTTGTCGCTGCTGCTGATGTGCCATACTGGGCTATGAAAATAATGTATCACAACACATATCACAACTGACTCAATCAACAACATGAAATAAACTATATGAGAGCCAATTTGATGTAGTGGTAAGAGCAATGGGACTCTAATCTGGAGAACCGGGTTTGATTCCCCACTCCTTCACTTGAAGCCAGCTGGGTGACCTTGGGTCAGTCACAGCTCTCCAGACTCTCTCAGCCCCACCTACTTCACAGGGTAATTGTTGTTGGGATAATAATTGCATACTTTGTAAACCACTCTGATTGGGTGTTAAGTTGTCCTGAAGGGCAGTATATAAATGTTATTATTATGTTATTATTATAAGAAGAAATAAATGTACAAGTAGGCCTTTGTGATCTTTATTACTTATGTAACAGCAGAACAATAGCTCCAGTTGCTAACAGAGATGTACAAAATGAAACAAACAAGCTGGAAACAAGCTGGATGTTCTGTTTCATTTTGTTAAAGCAGCTTCCGGAATACTGAACCAAATCTGGAAAACTAAATTTTAACAAGTCCGTCCTGCCCAAAAGTTGGTATGTTTTGTTTTGGTTCATACCTTGTAGCAGCAACAGGCAAGCACTGGGTTTGCCTTGCAGGGCAGCATCTTTTCCTTAATGACATTCACCCATCTGATCCCAAAGCCATTATGTTATTAATTAACTCTGTAGGTGGGAAGGGGGAATGTGGACAATGTGCACGAGTTTCATCACTACCCAGGCAATGACATTGCCTATTTGCCAATTGGATCTTTGCAACCTATCCACTTTGGAAACATTTGGAAGGGGGAATGTGCAGATTTCAGTCATAGGCTGCAATTTGAAAGATACTTCCCTGAGAGTAAGCACTATTGAATAACATGGGACTTACATCTAAGTAGACCTGTTGGGGTGCATCTTGGTTTGTTTTGCAGCAGTACCCAGCACTACTCTGCCTCCTCCATCCCTATCAGACCACTTGGACAGTCATTGTCAGGAAAAGTGTTGTGGGGTGTGTGGGTGCATGTATGCACACACAAGGGGTCTGTTCAATCAATCAAACTTGATAAAAGCCCTGGCAGACTTCAGTCATTGGCTGCTATTCTAAAGATGCTTCCCTGGAAGTTAGCACAAGGAAACGAAACATAAAACCAACAGATCAGCAAGATGTGAAGATAATAATTTATTGGCAATACAGAAAAAGAAAAACGTGGAACATAAAGCATGATTGTTTTTAATGTTGCCCTGCTCTGTAGCCGCTGCCTCTTTGCCAGCCAATTTTGCGCCATAGTGTGCACCCAGCCACCGACATTCACCTTCTTCAGAGTCCCTTGTTATAGAATCATAGAATTGTAGAGTTGGAAGGGACCTTACGGACCATCTAGTCCAATCCCCTGCCCAATGCAGGAACAGCCTACTGGATTCTTAATGACAAGTTGGTTGTGGTCTCCATTCAGGGAGTATTTGTCCAGGTGCTCCTTGAAGACTGATAATAAGGGGGGGGACCCACCACATTCCCAGGAAACTGATTCCACTGTTGCATTACTCTTAATGTGAAGAAGGTTTTCCTAATTTCCAGCAGATACTTTCCCTCCTGTAGTTTAACCCCATTATTGTGAATCCTATCCTCTGTTGCCAACAGGAACAGCTCCCTCCCCTCCCCTAGATACTTCAAGAGAGCAATCATGTTTCCCCTCAACCTCCTCTTCTCCAAACTGAACATTCCTAAATCCCTCAGGCTTTCCTCATAGGGCTTGGTCTGCTGGCCCCTGTTCATCCTGGTTGCTTTCCTCTGTACCTATTCCAATTTGTCTACAACCTTTTTGAAATTAGGCCTTCAGAACTACAAACAATACTCCAGTTGGTGTATTGTTGTGTATGTGTAGTGTAACTGAGGAAAAACTGGGTGGATTGCTAATTTAGAGGGAGGACTGTATTCTGCGCTGTTGAGTGCAAAAACAGCTGCCGCAAAGAACCTGACTGCCTCACTGCAAAGATCTTGGCTGAAACTCATGATAATGGAAAAACCAAAAAGATTTGATCTGAGCCTGTCATTCCTCCCCTGCCCAAGATAAAACTAATAATAGCCCTGGATTGAAATGGATATTTATTCAGTGTATGCCTCTAGTTGCTACCTATATACCATAAATATGTTTTTGCAAAGGCATACATGTAAGCAGTGATTATATTTTAGACAATATCCAGGAGGTACGGTAGAGGACAATGTCCCTTAAAGAAAAGCACAGATTTTAAATTGGTATGTCAATGTGAAAGTCCACCCTACATTTACAGAGGTAACATTGATGAACATCATTTCATTGCTATTGAAAAACAGAAAAAACAAGCCAGGAAACTGCAAGAACTTGCAGAGAGGCATCCAACTTCCGCCTACCCCACTATTTATCCTTTCCCTTCCCTAAAAGCCTCCATAGCCCAGTTGTGTGGTGCTGACTGAGGGCCAAGCTACAAGTGACGAATGACACTTGAACGGCAAGTGTATTTTTCCCTGTTCACTTGCCCTCCACTCAATCCACTTGCCGGTCAAGTGTCATTCATCACTTGTAGCTTGGCCCTCAGCCAGGCCTAATTGAATGGTAGGGAACCTGCAAGGACTTGCAGGTCCTTACTTCATTTTTCCCTCTATTCCTTTTCTCGCACTATTTCCTTTTCCCCTCTTCCTGGTAACCCAAGCATCTTCGGTTTCTACCCACTCACCAACCTATTTTTCATCTGTCTGCATCTTCTTTCAGCTTTATTTATTATTTATTTACCTCATATATTCTCTCTCCACAATGGAGACCTAAAGCAGTTTACATCATGCTTCTTGCTTCGAGATTATCTTCACAACAACAACTCTCAGAGGTAGGTTAGGCTAAGAGGGCATGACTGGATCCAAGTCACCCAGTGAGCTTCCATAACAGAGTGGTGATTTGAAGCCGAGTCTCCTGGATCCAACTCTGAAACTCGAACCACTACACTACATCGGCTTTTGTTGGGGGGGGGGGGCTGCTTTTGAACAGTAGCAAGCAGATGGGCCAGGGTGAGTCATGGAGGTCATGTGGTATTGCTGGTGGTTCCTTCTGGGCCTGGCCCCCGAAAGTCCCCCTCAAAGGCCAAAAATGCCCTGGAAACCAAGCCTTGAATACAGGCTAACTGTTATGGTTGCCTAGCCACAGCCACTGAGGACGTTTGGTTAAAGCTACAGGCACTCTTTTTATCTGTTCTTTTTTATCAGAAACTGTTCAATGTGATTATGGGACCTCGATTCTATTTTTGTCCTCAGCTTGTAATTTTTTTTGCTCTGCTGATACCAGAAAATAAGAGCTACTACCACATAAGAGGAGGGTAAAAAATGTTTTAACAACAAATGATGGAATAAGAACAGAGCCAGCAAGCAATACCAGAGTGGCACTTTGTGACAGTAGGAATTCTGCTCTACTTGCTGGTAGAAAGAATATGAGAATATGAAGCTGGAGGGGCTGGTGCAGTTAAGAAGGGCTAAGCAATAGCTAATACAGGACAACAGTAATGTGACGGAGCATGTGAAGAGTCCAGGAGCCATCAGATGGATGTTAGAAATATCTGGGTGAGATGCAGTGTCCTGCTGAAACACACAGGCTGGGGAATGGGGATCACTGGCAAGCATGTGAAACAATGCAACAGAGCTCTGAATTTATGTACATGGCATGAGTGAATAGAGCAACACTTTTTTGTCTTCCTCACTTATGCTGAGCACATGCTTTCTGGAATCGTTAGGTCACACTGCATGACATAAAACCTTTGAAGAGAGGGATTCAATAAATGATAGCCAGCTTTTTGGAACCTGTAATATCTAAAAGTGCCTTGCAGGGACCAAAGAGGAGAGAAATGCTATTTGCAAGGGGACGGGGACAATTCCATCATATTCATGGCTCTCTAACATGTGGTTTTCAGAACTGGAAAGGAGAAGGTTTCTGGAGAGGAAAAGATGACTTGAAGGGAGAAGGTGAGCTGGGGACAGTTCAACAAACAGCAAATCCATAGGGGTAGCATAATAATCAAAGGCCCCAGGAGGTCTTGGATCTGGTGGTTGGTGAATATGTGTGTGTGATTCACAATGATGCTGGGAAAAGACTAAAACTCGGACCGCATTGCCTGAGACAAAAATGGAGTGAAGAGAGAGAAAAAGAAATCGCTTTGCAAGTCCTCATAAATATAACTGTTTTGAAGTGCTGTGGATTGATTGAATGAGTAGCCCAGGGCTTTGAATAATTATGGTAATGGTACCTACCTAATTCTAGCCAATAAGGGTGTTCGCCCCACAGGTGTGCCTTGGATACTCAGTTAATGCTTAAAGAATTGAGAAGGCAATAAGCACACTACGAAGAGGCATATTTTAGCAGATTGATTAAAGAAATCAAGTAGTTGCATAAATTATCCAAAGTCCTTTTTGTATTGTCAAAGTTACCCATATTTATACACCGTTTCAGTTCTTAACCCAGTAGGCACAGAGTAGGTGCAATTACAAGCCTCCCTGATAGCGAAAGACTCATAAGAACTTTCTGATTTTAGTTCAGTAATTTTACTTTTCTGCTTTGAAAAGTATCTTTTAAGGCTGGGGATTTTCATTGGTTATATCTCTCCAATTTCTTGACAAAATTGTTAAAAACTCGCATTTTTACATTTGTTTTTACATTTAATGCCATGTAATTGCCAGATAGCCCAACTAGTTAGAGGCTTTGAAGCTAAGCAGGGTCAGCCCTGGCCAGTATTTTCATAGGACACCACCAAGGAAGGCCAGAGTTCCTATACAGAAGCAGGTAATGGCAAACCACCTCTGAACGTCTCTTGACTTGAAAACCTTATGGGGTCGCCATATGTTGGCTATGACTTGTCGGCACACACGCACACAACATCCAATGATGCAGTTTTTCGATGGGATGGCGTTTCTTTTCACAAAAGAAGGGTGGTGATCTCAACCATTCCCCCTCCTCCTAGTTTAGACCCCACTTTGCCTCCTGTGTTGTTCTGGGGGAGGAGGGGTCTCCTGACAAGAAGAAAACATGGGTCACTGAGTTGCAGTAGAAGATGGAAGTAAAAAAGCCCTGCACTGTGTAATTCATGGGCTTTAATTAGTATCTTTTATTGTTTTATTTTATTATTTTTATTTAAGCCACCTCGAGCAGGTTCCTGGAGAGGTGGCATTAAAAAATTCTAAATAAATAAATGGCTAATGGTTTTATGCCAATAGTGTTGAAAGAGAATGAAGTAGATCCTATGCCTAGTCCACCCCTCCTCTGAGCAAAGTTCAAAACCTTCCTCCAGCCAAAGGAGCCTTCCTCCATCTCATGTGGCTATTCCATTAGAGGAAGATCCACTTAAGTTGGAGGAAGCTTTTTAGGTTGGAGGAAGACTCCTTGGAGGATGGTTGGATCTACCCCAATATGTGGATTTTGGTTGAAATTGATTAAGAAGCATTTTTTCCAGATTTGCATTGTTGCCCCCCACCCAGGGGCAGCACCAGGGTTTCTGGCACCCACGGCTGCCCCTATGTACACGCACACGTAGTGTACGCACGCACCCAGACTGCGTGATGATGTCACTGCGTGATGATGTCATCATGCAGCAAGCCGGCCCCATTGGCCGGGGGGGTGGCTGGGATGGTGCACGGAGGCTGCCTGCACTCAAAGTCGGGCGCGGCAGGTGACTGGGGAGGTTCCGCACACTGCCCTGGATGCCTGCCGTGCCTGGCCCACGGCTGCTGCGCCGGGCTGGGGGCATGTTTTGGTGGTGGCGGCGGCAGCTGCGGGCCAGGCACACCAGCTCCGTGGCATGCGCCTCTGCCCCTGGCACCCCCTCTGGTGCCCCCTTCGGTGCCTCAGCGTCCGTGGCACCCGCCTCAATGGTGGCACCGGCCATGCCCCCACCTCTGTTTTTAAATTGGTAATTTTCTCCTTCCACAATATATTATGAAGTTGACACAAAAGAGAGGAATTCAGCATGATGAAAGAGAAAATGTCACAGAAACAAAGATTCATGGGTTGAAATGGCACAAGGGAGAAGGAAAGTCAAAATGGAGATATTTGAATCAAGCTAACAAACTTGTGAAATTCAATAGCATCCTCAGTAAAGTAGCCTTTGCTTACAAGTCAGTGTGTTTATAAAGGCAGCCTTAATGAATAAGATGGGATTGTTGGCAAATTTTATGGAAGAAAGCTGGATTTTCTCTGAAGCCTAAAGAAGCTGTGCTATATAGATCTTCCTGGGAACCGCCAATACCCATTTAAAAAAGAACAGATCCATTTGGCACAAACACTCAGCATCTTCTAACTAAAGCCTCTCTGGGAGAAAAATGACTTAACTTTTCCTATATCTATAGATTTGGATCATAATGCGCTTAATTTTTAAAAAGTGATATTAAGATAGCATATGAGTGCCAATTTTGAAGCCTGTAGAATTCCCAAAATTGTTGTTTTGTTTCAGGTCACTGTAGTTCTTGGAATTTGTCATTCTGTTCTCAGCAGGAATAATGGAATGTCATCTTATTTGGTTCATATCAATTCTGTAGATTAAATATGTTCTTGTAGTCAAAAGTTTGCCTTGTATACCATAGGACAGTTAGCCCTCTATTTTAGATTAGAGAAGTGGACATTAACAGCATTTGGTTACTCTCTTTACTTCTTTACTTAAAAAATGATAGAATTGTAGATGTAGCATAGATGGCTTTAAAGGGGGATTCGTGTGGGACCATCAATGGCTACCATCCATGGTGGTGACTAAAGGGAACCTCCATAGTCGGCTGCAGCAAACTCTTAAATGCTAGTGCTAGAGGCAACATCAGGGGAAGGCCTTGGCTTCTATGCATCATTTGTTGGCCCTCAAGGTGAAACAGTGCAGGACTAGACGGACCACTTGTCTGATGCAGCAGGGCTGTCCTTATGTTCTTCATTACTAGTGGCTCACTAGTTATGATCAAGATAATTTACACCCCTTACTGCAAGCACTGGAAGGACGGTGATATCTCCGCCAGCAACCATAAAGCACCTGGTTGCTGACTGGCTAACTACCTTCACAGATATCAGCATCCCATGAACAGAACATCGGCAGGTATCCAGTCAACTGACTGAGGCACTCCCCATTTTCACCACTTCTCTCAGACTTATAGGACAGAGTCAAGTGGTCACCAAGTTCTCTTTTTTGCTTCTTAAATTTCTTGCAACTAAGCCAGTTAGAATACCTCTTTGTTGTTCACAACAAACGATTTCCTCTCTTGTGTTTTTCCTTTACTTTCCAGTTAAAAGGATCAGATTATATACGAGTTTAATCAGGAAACATGTGGAGGGTGTGAGTGTCAGTAGATGATAGCAGATGTGCGGCAGGAGTTTAAGCAGAAAGCACTCTCTGTTCCTAGGAGCCAAATCTCTACGATTCAATTTTCACAAGTAATGCATTTGTCTGGCGACCAGGCCAGACTTGGGAACCCTCCCAGAGCCACAACCAGAACCCAGACTGGCAGCCCCACCATCCAGCCTTGCCACCCTTGGCACTCACCCAACAAGGAGGAAACAAGCAGCAGCAATGAGGAGACAGGCAGCAAAGACACCAACAGAGAACTGGACCGCCAAAGAGGGCCCAGGTGTTGACAAGCCCTTGTCAGCAGGAGGCAGGCTAGATGGCCCAGGTGCTGATGAGCTCTCATCAGCAGGAGGCAAGCTAGATGGCAGCTCCTAGCTACTGCCCGCTTCCCATCCAGGCTCTTAGAGCAGCCCAGCCTAGCTGGAGGAAGAGGGCACAGGAGGCAGAGACAGTCAGCCCACACCACCACAGGCAGCAGATCATGGGCAGCACCGGTGGCACATGGCCGCACCCCAACCCAGTGGCAGGCACGGGAAGAACTACAGCTCAACAACCCAGCAAACAGGCTAGAGGGGATGGAAAAGGGCCAGGAGCAGCTGGGGGCAAAACAGGCACAGCTGTGGCTACCTAAGGCAGCCAGGGCAGCAGCTAAGATGTTGGGGGTGGGGCTAGGAGGTGGTGCCTGGGAATGGTGAGGGGATAAAAAGGAGGTCCACCCACAAGTGGGAGAGGGAGGAAGGAGATTGAGAGGAGAAGAAGGTTTGGTTGTTTCTGGAGTGGAGGTCAGTCTACTCAGGGTTGTAGACTGCTTCTGAAACCTTCAGGAGACAATATCCCTGCAGCTAAGAGGGGCTAGGGGGCCAACAGTGGTGGAGTAGACCCAAAGGCCAAGAAGTAGATGTCAGGCAGGCGGCGAGTGAGCACCACCATGGCAGAAAGAGACGTGAGGGGCAGGGCATGCCTGAGCCTGACAGCATTATACATAATTTCAGTGATTCCTGATATGCAGATATTTTGGTCAATAAAATTCAAAATATTAGAGGTAGCCCTAGAAGCTCCATCTGATCTTATGATTTCTTAACAGGCAAAGGCCACTGTAAATTCCAGGGTGACTAGTACCGCTGTGAGATAGGAAAGGAGAAGCAAGTGGAAGACTTTGCAGTGCATCCCCAAGCACATTTTTTTTACTAGATAGACTATATGCAAAGGGGAGGAACTGTGGCTCACTGGCAGAGCATCTGCTTTGCTCTACAGTCCCTGGTCTGTCCAGGTAAAAGGAACAGGCAGTAGGTAGGATTTCCAGGTGCCCACCGGTAGCGGGCAAACTCCCAGGGGTTTGCTGCCTTGCCTGCCAAAGTAGCAATGGTTGGTGGGAGGTGGCAAGCTCTCAGAGGTTGCCCGCCATTGGCAGGCACCCCAGGAACATGTGCCATTGAGCTGGCCGTGGGAGCATTCCTGCACTTTATTTGGGGCCAATTTGGTCCCCAAACAGGCTGAATCGGCCCTGCGTGGAGTGTGGGAGTAATCCTGTGGCCACTGCAATGACATCACTTCTGGGGATGACATCATCGTGCAGGCGCTGGAGCACAAGTGCACTTTGTGCGTGCATGAAGAAGACCTCATTACCAGAAGACCTCATTACCAGCACAAGGTAAGCTCCAGGTCCCCCCCCCCCGGTGGGAGGGTATAGGGACCCAGTGCCATATCACGGGTTGCCCACACCCGGGGCAACTCCTGTCAGGTGGCACCCCTGTCACTACATGTGTGCACATGTGCTCCCAGGACTGTGTGGTGATGTCACTTCCAGGAAGTGACATCATCATGCAGGGCATGGCCGCCCCCCGAGAGCGCTCCCATGATTCAGGCCACTGCTCCCGTTGGTGCGACAGGTGGTCAGGGTGGCACAGACATCCTTCCAGCCCTCCCATACAGCCGCCCATGCTACTACCGCCAGCTCCGTGCACCCAGCGAGCCGGCTGCCCCGTTGGCATGGCAGTTGGCCAGGGTGATGCAGGCGACTTCCCAGCCCTCCTGTGCAGTCACCCATGCTGCCGCCGCCAGCTCCTTGTACCCGGTGAGCTGGCTGCCCTGTCAGCACGGCAGGCGGTCAGGGCAGTGTGGGCAGCCCCCCGCGCTGCTGTTGTCAGCTCTGCACGCTCCCAGCCAGCAGCCGTGCCCAGCGCCCTCTCTTTGGTGGCACCCGGGGCAAGTGACCCCCCCCCCGCCCCCTCCTAAATAGAGCCCTGTAAGGACCTGGCAACCCTAGCAGTAGATAATATGAAAGACTTCTACCTGAGACCCTGGAGAGCTGCTGCCAGACCACGTTGACAATACTCACCTTGATAGACTGATGGTCTGGCTCAGTAATAAGGCAGTTTTGTGTGAGCTCAGAGCAGCTCCCAGGTGATGCAAGGCATGGCTGTGCAGTAGGAATGTATAAATCTGCCCTGCTGCCATTGGCCTCTGCCAAAACTTGCCATTGGCATGGCTGCTTTTTTACATATTGGCAATGCATGGCTGGGCTACATAGCCACGGAATCAAATCTGAGCTCTTGTTGTAGACCAGATCTATCCAAAGCCAAAGGCAGCTTAATGGTACACTGAGCTCTGTTTGAAAGCAGAACCATCTTTTTAAGCCACAGTGAGGCAGGTCTTAATCACTGTTGTACTTTGCAGTGTTGTAACAGCAACAACAATGTGATGCTGTAACCTGTGCATGCACTCACCACTTTTTTTGCAGACCTGATCATAATGTTCTCAGACCTAATGTCCTTTGTGACCGTCATCCACATCAGTAACCATATTTGGAAGCAGAAGATTGCAGATAGTCATAACACCCGTTCCCCTATAATTTCATAGTGCTGTGGCTGCTCGAACTATTATTAATATAAATAGTTCAGTGCTGTCAAGCTGTTTGTATCTTTATTTTGCAGCGTTACTGGCATATGAATATATACTTCAGCTATTTAATGGACTGAAACTAAACCTTGATGGCTCATAGACTGTCAATGAACTGCCATCAGAGCTTTTAATGGCCTTATCCTCAAATTTCCACTTTTAGTAATCTCAGGTGCCCTTTTTCTATATGCTGCCAGAAAACTTCATCTGTTCTTATTTCTGTGATTGGGAAAACTATACGACACACAGGCACCCTAATGAAGAGTGTTGCTGATAGCCAATTCGTTTCCAATGTGTGTCATTCACAAATATGTTAAGAGCTTCAAGATGTTATCTGATTTAAAATGATGATGTGTTTGTCCTAATGTTCCCAATACCTTTGAGGATTAGATTTACTGTAGAGTGTTTTGGAATGTATTACTGTTCCTTACCTGGGTGTTGAACATTTTGTTAGCCATGGAAGCAAAAGACAGAAGCTGTTGTGTACTGCACGTTGACACACAAATCTCACCCCCCCCCCTACTTCAAATATCCAGCAAACAGTCTCCAGCAAATAATAATAGGTAGGTAGTGTGATATAATGACTAGTGTGTTAGCATAAGACTGGGGACTTGTGTGTTAGCATAGGACCCCACATTTGGGTTCAGATCCTGTCACTCATGAAACACACCAGGTTACTGTGGGCAAATCATTGACTCCCTAACCTAACTTACCTAATAGCATTTTTGTAAAGATTGGGGTGGGGTGGGGTGAATCATGTAAGTAATTCCGAGCACCTCCAAGGAAGGGCAGGATACAAACATAATAAATTACTAACAATGCTACTAATAATATAAAATTAAACATATTTTCTTGGAAACATGTGAGGGACCATGGATCAGTAGTACAGCACATACCCAGAATGCAGGGGTAGACAGGCTCAGTCCCAAGCCTCTTTAGCTATTGGATTCTAAGCAACAGAAGACTGTGAAAGATGGTTCTCAGCTGGAAAGTTCTGGCTAGAAAATAGAACACTGCAGGGTCTTCATGTGTTCAATATTTATTTTCTGAAGTTTTTTATTTGTCTAGGGAATATATTCTTGAGCGTGCAACCCCCGATGGCTTATTTGTTCCTAGCTTTTAACCATCCTTTAATACTGAAAGACTATGACTTCCAATTTTACTCTCTTATCCAGACAATCTATTAATCTTTAGATTTTCAGACTTCTTTCCTAGTGTTTTGGAAGGTGGGGGGAGGGGTGCAAAGCAAAAGAAACACCTTTTGTGAATGGAACAAAGAATACTAAATTAAGAAATTATATGTATTTGAGTGTGTGTTATGTGCCATCAAGTTGCCTCCAACCTATGGCAACCCTATGACTGAAAGACCTCCAAAACGTTCTATCATTACGAGACTTACTCAGATCCTGCAAACTGGAGGATGAGACTTTTATTGAGTCAAGCCATTTTAGGTCTTCCTCTTTTCCTATTGCTTCCCACTTTTCCTAGCATTATTGACTTTTCCAGAGAATCTTGTCTTCTCATGATGTGACCATAGTACAATAGCCTTAGTCTTGTCATTTTAGCTTCTTGGGAGAATTCAGGCTTGATTTGCTCTATTGCCCACTTATTGTCTTTTTGGCTGTCCACGGTATCTGCAAAACTCTCCTCCAGCACCACATTTCAATTGAATCAATTTTCTTCCTATCAGCTTTCTTCACTGTCCAACTTTCACATCCATAAATAGCAATGGGGAATACCATAGTTTGGATTATCTTGATCTTGGTTTCCAGAGAGACATCTTTATCTTCAAAGAGCTTATCTAGCTCCCTCACAGCTGCTCTTCTAAGTCTCAATCTTCTTCTGATTTTTCATTGCAGTCTCTGTTTTGGTTGAGTGAGCTAAGGAATAAAAAATCTTGAACAATTTCAATTTCCTCATTGTCAGCTTTATAATTCTGTAATTCCTCAGTAGTCATTTTGTCTCCTTGATGTTCAGCTGTAATCCTGCTTTGGCGCTTTAACTTTCACCAGTAGTCATTTCTGCTAGTAATGTGGTGTCATCCGCACATCTCAAATTGTGAATGTTCCTTCCACCAATTTTCACTCCAGCTTCTTCTAGATCTAATCCAGCTTTCCTTATGATATACTCTGCATAGAGGTTGAACAGGTAGGGAGATAATATGCATCTTTGTCTGACACCCTTGCCTATTGGAAACCATTCTGTTTCCCAATATTCTGTCCTCACAGTAGCCTCTTGTCCAAAGTACAGGTTGCACATCAGAACAATCAGATATTGTGGCACCCCCATTTCTTTTAAGACTCTCCATAGCTTTTCATGATCTACACAATCAAAAGCTTTGCTGTAATCTATAAAACAGGCTGATTTTCTTCTGAAATTCCCTGGTATGTTCCATTAACCATCGTAAATTTGCAATGTGATCTCTGGCGCCTCTTCCTTTTCTGAATCCAGCTTGAACATCTGGCATTTCTTGTTCCATATATGGTAAGAGTCTTTGCTGTAGAATTTTGAGCATCACTTTGCTTGCAGGGGAAATTAATGCAATAGTCCGATAGTTGCTGCACTCTTTGGCATCCCCTTTTTCAGAATTGGAATTGGAATGTAGACTGAGTGTTTCCAGTCTGTGGGCCATTGTTTTGTTTTCCATATTTGTTGACAGCTTCTTGTTAAGATTCTGATGGACTCCATTTCTGTAGCTTGAAATAGGTCTATTGGTATTCCATCTACTTCAGGTGCTTTGTTTCTCCCAATTGCTGTGAGTGCAGCTTTTACTTCACTTTCTAGGATATCTGGTTCTTCATCAAAAGATTCTTCATCGAAAGTATCTGTCATCCTTCCATCTCTTTTGTATAGTTCTTTGGTGCATCGTTTCTATCTTTCCTTTATTTTGTCCTGATCAGATACTGTATTTCCATGTTGATCTTTCAGCATCCCAAGCCGTGGCTTGAATTTCCCTTTGATATTTTGGATCTTTTGGAACAGATCTTGTGTTCTTCCTTTTTTGTTGTTGTCTTCTGTTTCTTTGCACTGGTTATTATAATAGATTCCTTTGTCTCTGTGTGCAAGTCGCTGAAAAGCTGCATTTAGAATTTTGACCTTATTTCTGTCACTTTTTGCTTTTGCTTCTCGTCTGTCTTTAGCAATTTTATGAGTTTTCTCAGTCATCCATTTAAGCTTCTCCTTTCTTATGTATATATTTTTCTAATGGCAATTTGCAATGTGAATAAAGTACCCTGATTAAATAAATATACATGCAATGACTTGGTTCAGGCCTTACTCAAAACTATGTATATCTACGATTAGTTTGTGTAACCAGATTCACCTGACAATCATTCAAGTCCTGGTTTTATTCAACAAATGCTGATGGTTTCATTGCCTTCTATTTGAAGCCTTGGAAGGCTTTGCCATAGAACAAAACAGGATTAAAGCAAGATCAAGCCAGGATGCCTATCTTTAGACATCACCTGAAACCATAGTTAAGACTACCTGTGAAAACCCAATTTCAGATTCTGGCTTCAGATACTGGTTTGGTGGTAGGATTCTCAGGTGCCTGCCAATGGTACCCAAACTCTCAGTGATTCCTGCCTCTGCCCGACAATCATTGGTCCTACAGGCCCCAGTGACATCACTTCCAGTTTAAACAGGAATCTATGGCATCTCAGCAGGCCTCAAATATAGCATTTTTGCTGAAATGCCAGAACTTCCAGTTTAAACTGGAAGTGATGCCATCAGCAGCTGTGGTGTGCCACAGCATATTCACTCCTGCCTCTCCTCACTTTTTTTCTCCCCCTGCTGGCCAGGAGAGTGGTGGCAGATGGCAAAAGCTGGGGGCAGGGGACCTGGCAACCCTAGGGCCTAACTAATCTTAGTGGAGTGGCCTGCATTCAGACAATCCACTAAGATTAGTTTGAGGATTTCTCCTGCTACAACACAGCCTTTTCAGCATGACAGGTGATGTTAACAATCTGCTGGGAAATAAATCTTGATGTTCAGGTTTAAGAAATACTCCCTTGCCAATGAAGAATGAATGAATAGCTGTAATCTCAGAAATTTATGGTGGGAGGTGAGGTTTTTTGTCAGTGGATTGGCATCCGGCGCACTGTCAGTGTTTAAGCTAGCTCCTCGACCTGATTACTGTGGCAAGTGTGGAAAGAAGAAAGGGAGAAACCATATAGCTCAGCTATCCAGAAGGCTTCTTGTTGTGCTAATGGTGTCTCTTTTCATGCACCACAAATCTAAAATAGAATGCTGACTCACTGTTTTTTTTATAATGGGCAGAATCTATCAAGCATTCCTCCCATCCACACTCTAGTGAAACAAATGGGAATGTATTAATTCAGTTGAAGCCTATCTGTCCATATCTAAAAGAAACCCTATAAAGCAAAACATTCCTGGGACACAAGCGACGTACTGACAGTAGAGGCATGGGGGAAGAGGCTATACTTGAGCTGCTGTATAAGCATGAACAAAGGAAAATGGATTCATGAAATGGCATGTGTACAGAATTATTTATTTAATTATAGTGTATACTGTTCTTATTCCTGACCACATAGGACTCTCCACAGTTTAACATCAGCGAGGTGTAGGGATCCCATTCCTCTGATGGGATCCCCCACCTCCATTTACCTGGCTGGCAGGGGAAGAAGTCATGGAAATGGGCCTCCCAGGTGCACTCCTGGGGGGGGAGGGATGTGACAATGTCACTGATGTCATCGCGCTGCCCTGGGAGCGCTCCTGTGCTTTGTCACAGGTCAATTTGGGCCTCAAACAGGTTGAATTTGAGGCCCAAATTGGTCTGCTGTGAGGCGGGCGCACCCCCTGCAGCTGCGCAGTGACATCATCATCAGTGATGTTACTGGAAGTGACATTATGACGCAGATGCGGGGGGCAATAATCAGTGAATAAGAAGGTAAGAGCCTGGTCTCCCCCCGTCCTGCTGGGAGGATAAGGGGAGCTGGCAACTCTGGTGAGGTGCCAACTTATGTGATGACCAGGCTGACCTCTAGAAAAGGCATTGGCTGTACCCCAAACACCTGGCATGCTCTTCCTCAGATAGTCAATCTGGCTGCCTCTCTTCTGCCATTCAGCAGAAAACAAAATGCATTTTTGTTTTCAATTGACTTTGGGTACTTAGTATTCCTTTTTTGGTTTCCTGGTTCCACTTTTATCAGCCCTACCGCTTGCCGTTTTCTGATTTGCATGTATTTTAAAAATATTTTTATTTTTGATGCTGACATTTGTTTATCTCTGAATTTTAACAAAGAAGCTGGTCATCCTTTCTGCAAGTCACAAACTAGCGCTTTCAAAGAATTTAAATCAACAAGCAAATAAACAACCATGGGGATGGTTTATCTTGTAGAATTGCTCCTAAATTCTTCCAGTAGCAATTGGCTGTCGCCGCCTCCTCAATCCTCAAGTGGCTGGCTGTTGCTGAATGCAGCTACTGCTAGCCCACACACATTAACACCACTGTAGTCAGTAAGACTTATGTCTTTATCCCTACCCTTTCCCTTATCCCATGCTGGGGGCGGAGTCTCCTGCCCCCCATGCCATCATACTTGCTACCAGTTAACATGCTGGAACAGTCTGTTAGTTCAACCATTAAGATTTCCCCATTAAAGAGGAGCAACTGTTCCCCTTCAGTAAATCTCCGTGTAACAATACGATGTTCTATAACCTTCTCAAGCCCTATCCAGATTGCAGATGTATTTCTGAATAAAAGAGTTGAATGTCCTCTAAAAATGAGTATTGCATAGCCAGCTCCTTCCTTTCAGCAAATAAGGTGAAATGCTTGAAGTTCTGCTATGTTTCTCCATTATTTTCCTTCTCTCTTTTTTCTTTAAACAGTTCTGATCACTGTATACAAAAGCAGCTGAAATGGTCTCTGCTTTGATGTTTATATCAGTTTTTGTTTACCTGTTTCCGTACACATTTGGAGCTCATCAAGGCAACATCAAAGAATTGCTCTAGTGCCACAAAATGGCAGTGTGGAAAGGAAAGGAAATCTTTTAGGAACAAATCCATATTTTCTTTTCTTCATCTTTGTGTTCAGATAGATGATTAAGAAACAAATGGGGAGTATTTTCTGTTGGTATTAAACAAATGGAACACCTCCAGTGAATAAAAAGATTGATCTCAAGACTTCAAATGACGTCTTTGTTCTTCCAAAACAGAATAATTGGTAGAGACATATGTACTATCTATAATGCTATTGTTTATGGACACGTTAAAACTGTGTCTCATTTCTCTGTCAAGATTTCAGGATGCCAACTCACCTTATTTTATTTAATTAAAACATTTCTTCGTCCCAACTTTCCATCCAATTTGGGCCCACGAAGCAGAAAACACATTTTAAAAAAATAAAAACCAACTTTTAATACTATATATAATTACCATAAAGAGGAAAGAGTGTTGTTAAAGTGTTAATGGTGTTAAGCCACAGGCAGAAGATAAAGACAGAGATAAATCTCCTGGTGCCGTAAGCACTACAAGCAAGAAAGCGATAAGACTTTTTGGTGCCACTAACTAGCAGGTCTTTCCTTGAGTTGCTACCCATCTAGCCTTAGGTGACAAAGGTACCCAAAGCAAGGGCCAAAAACATGACCATACTGGTCAGGTAGGTTCATGCCTCCTGTGATGGATGGCAGCTTAGCCAGATGATTTGGTCCTCTCATTATCTCATCTATTGGACCAGTGGTCTCCGACCTTTCCAGACTTGTGATGCTCCTTTAGTTTAGGCAGTCTAGGAGTCACTTAAATGAAAGCAGGAAGTCACATGAAATCAGAGTCGTGTAACAGGGAGGGAGTACTAGGGTAATGGCCTCACTGGGCCAGGACTGTGGACAGTAGATGAAAATGGCTGGAGACAGAAAACACAAGCTCAACTCCAGGAGTTGTACCATATTGAGGAAGAAGCCAATCGTCAAAACCACAGAGGAACCTTCTCTACCTCTTGATCACTCTTGCCTTGCTTTTCTGCTGCTTGCCTCACCATGTGCATGAAGAGAGGCAGGAAACATGGTGCCCTTGCTCTCTACACAAACACACTAGCAGTAGGTGCTTCCAAAAAGCTGGAAAAAATGGAAGCTCTGTTGGGGCTTGCAGCCCAGCAGGTGGAGCTCTACAATCTACCTATTATAAATGAATCCACAACCATTATTCATTTTTAAGCATTGTTCATTTCAAAATCTGATATGTAGTGGAATACAAAGATTGCCAAAAAAATCCCACTATTTCATCATGTTTAATGTTATAATTGCCATAATTTTCCGTGCAGTTGAAAATGAGATTCCAGGCTAATTGTCTATCAAATAGCTGGCATGGTATTTTGTTAGAATCATATCTTTTCAACTTATTCCATATTTACCACATTCCCCAAAAAACTTTCTTCTTTTTAAAAAGGATTCGTCTTGTTTAGGGGGAAATTGCATATCTGTTAGCATACCAGCTTAATTGTCTTCACCTGTTCACCTGGGAGATGCACTCCTTGCTGATGGACAAGTCAAATAGCACTAATTTTCATATCACTGCCACAAGTAGTTCCAGTGCTTGAAAAGAATATAGTAATTCAGCAATGCAAAGGTCATCTGGAAATCATACAAAATTCATGAGTGCTGTTTTAAAACCTATCTGGTTGGTTATTGTCACTCATGAACATATTAAATTATTTTGTTTAAGGAGCATTTTGCACAAAACTTACAGGAGTATGGGTTTCAATAAGCAGTCAATTGTCTGTCAGAAAAACAAGACAGATTTCCCCCTTCTGTTACAGTGTAAGCTGTTCCTTGCCCCCTGACACACCCAGCTTCTCAAATCCAGCTGAGCAAATTGCTAAGCAGAAGGAATCACTGTGGTATGCCACAGCAGAATCAGCTCCTTGTTTACACATGGTCAGAGCTCCTCTTGCTCCAACATCCCAATAATAATTGAGACAGGATACTTACTAAAGAGACAGGAAGTGACTGGAGTGAACAAGCGAGGGACAAAGAAAATGTGTATAGTTGCATAGCTATGGTTGCTGGAAAATCCGTTCTTCTAATGTCCCTCAAGGGTCCTTATGCAAGTCACTGTCTCTCAGTATCAGTCCCCGTCTGTAATATGGTACTATTTTACTGTATGAGAATATTAATATTGGCTGCCTTATAGACTTCTTGAAAGGATCTTAGTGTATGCCTCAGCCCTTTGAACACTGGAAATGCACTATGTAAGTGCTAATTTGTATTATTATCTCAAGGCAGGTTTACACAACCGACTGTGATCAGTGGCACCAGTTTGCATTCTGTTGTGTATTCTGATGTAATGTACATTTGCACTTTGAGCTTTAGTTCCTTTTTTAAAAGGAACGTAAATAGTAGACTGCATGGAGCTTCTATGCCCCTGGTTTGTCTTAGTTCAGTGTGGCCTTTCTGAAATGTGTCTGTCTAATGTGCTTTTCCATCTTGGTTTCTCACACAGCTGCTTATGTCCAGGGTATAAGTGTGCAGGGCAGATGCAGAGGAGCCTGCAAAGAAGAACCCAGTGGTGGTTGCAAGGAACGGAATGGGGAGACCCCACTTTTCTCCCTGATGGGGCAACCCAAAGTAATTTACAACATTATTCTTTCCTGCTTCATTTTATCCTCACAACCACCACACTGTGAGGTAGGTCAGGCTGAGAGACTGATTGACTCACATTGCCCAGTGAGCTACCATGGCAAAGTGGGGATTTGAAACTGGGTCTGGCAGATCCTAGTCTGACACTCTAACCAACACACCCTGTTATTTCTGCCATCCATATTTTGGATAGCCTTGCCTGATATGGAGCTGAGAAGATTAGCGACTGCCACCGCACATGGCGTATTGTTATATATTTTAAAGATGGAACAAATCTATCTGGCTTATGCATATTTTGTTTTTAAGCTACTAGATGACTCAAAAGGAAAAAAAATGTGAAAACGTGACTTATCAAGAGATTTCTGTATGGATGAGAATATTGCATGATATGTGGCAGTTTGTGGTCTATAAACACAGAGTGAATTATTGAAGATTTCTTATGACAAGACAATTTACATACAGCAATTTGGTTTTGTGTATGAGGTAACTACAGAGACATAACATATAGGGATTTGCTGGAGACCCAAGCACAGGACAAAGCAAGTATTATTGCTACCATAAATGGTAGGGGATCACATGGAGTTCCTTTTCTGAATTAAGTAAGCCTATATTTATAAAATACAAAAGAGGGTGGCAGGGGAAATCGTAGTCTGCAATTCCTAGGGAAGATGCAATCATTGTTCTGTTTGAATGTAACAGCTGCCAAAGTGAGGAAAGATGTTTCCCAGGGCTATTTCCAGAAATCTACAAAGGATCTTTTCAAGTCCACCTACAGATTTAATCTTTATATTTGTTCTACACTATAAATAATTCGGAGATGTTTCAGCACTCTGTTGTTTGCTGGTCTTCTTCTATTGGACATTGTCATTTTCGTTATGGGGAAAACCTGTACCATTTAAAAATGAAAATGACAGTGACAGCAGTGAAATTCTCTCCAACTGCTGAGTGCTGAAATATCCCAGAATTATTTTCATCGCTTTTTCATCCAAGGACACACCTGTGATGAGCAAAAACAAAGCAATATAGCCTAAATGCCTCAATCCATTTGAAACCTTATTTCCCAAATATATTTGACTTGTCTCAATGTCAGCTGGGATTTTAACATCCAAGTTCTATATTGCTGGAGCTTTATAAAATTTCTACAGCATTTGAAATCATCCCTTCACTGCAGGATATATTTTCACTAAAATGGATTTTCCCCCTAATCCCATGGGAGAGTTGATTCAAGATGCGTTCCAACAATATTTGTGACAAGAATGAACTTGGTTTATTCTTGGGTTCGTACACTTTCTCTGCCCCCCTCCCCAGTTTAATCCAGTTTTTCACTCGCAGTTTGTAGGCAGGGAATAAACTCTGATTTACCGAGTCACCCAAATTCTGACATGAAAATACCTTATGGTTAGAACAAAGCTGAAGTTTGTTCCCAGTTTCTTATACACAGTTCCTAGTTCCTTATTTGCAGAGAAAAACACAAATAGTGGGGGAAATTGAAAAGCACTGTACCCCCAAATTAAAGTCTGTAGAAACACATATCATACACCTTCATATTCTGCAGACTCTGTCCTCTAAGTGGACTTATACTGGGTCCTCCTACAAAGCTTAGTTCTTGAGTTAACAGCTTCAAAGAAGGGTGCCCCCAGAACAAATCAATAAGCAGAAAGGGGGGTAGCTGCACCCCTCAAAAAATCTTTGGATCACCCCAAATCATACAGCTCAGCAGTCCAGAGAATGTCCCCTACAAGAGGACATATGCTGGGGCTGATCCAAACACTGGTTCTGGAGCTAAGGCTTCCTATTTGGGCTGCCTCCCAGAAGTTTGTATTGGGAATTGCTGTGAATAAAGAACTGGGAAAGATACAAGCCCTCTGCACTGGGAACTGGGAACCACCTTCAGCTTCGTATGGCTAGACTGAAGATTTCTTAAATTTGGAGGTCTTCAATCTTGACTCCACATGTAACTGAAAGGGACTGAAAGGGGGGTGGGGTGGAGAAAGCACACAAACCCAAACTAAATTAGACTGAATTATTCACTGTATAAAAAATACTTCCTCTTTCGTCTGATTGTTATGTGTTGTTATAAATGTGTGGTGATAGGATCCATAGGAGCCCCATGGCGCAGAGTGGTAAGCCCGCAGTACTGCAGCCCAAGCTCTGCTCACGACCTGAGTTTGATCCCAGCAGAAGCTGGGCTCAGGTAACCAGCTCAAGGTTGACTCAGCCTCCCATCCTTGAGTACCCAGTTTCCTGGGGGTAAAGTGTAGATGACTGGGGAAGGCAATGGCAAACCACCCCATAAAAAGTCTGCCAAGAAAACATCATGGTGTGACGTCCCCCCCTGGGTCAGTAATGACTCTGTGCTTGCACAGGAGACTACCTTTACCTTTTAGGATCCATTTTTAGGGTGTATTGGTAGCCCTTGATTTTTGTTATTGTCAGCTGGATGAGAGAGAGCCACATTTGTTTGATATCTACCTCAACATGCCTTCTAGACAGGGGCTTTTATAACATATACAATTAAATTGGTGGGGTAGTTGCTTCCACATCTCCAACATATAATAATGGTCTGGAGTGGCATCTCACCCAGTTCTCAATAGGTCATTGCAGCTGTTCTCATCCTGTTTCATTTAATGCCATTCCCTGGCAGTTGAACCATCAGTGGCAAGGCTGAGCAGTCCTAACAATGCAAATCTAAAAACATTTTCCTGGGAGTAAGTCCCATGGAATAGACTTGAGTAGAACTATTAAGGATTGAGGTGCCATTCACTTCCTCCAGAATGACAGCACTCTTAGAACAGAGTGGGGAAGCCGGATGCATCAGCTCTGCCTTGTTTACATAATGCTTTAGAGTGTTAAAATCACTTACATATGTTATCTGGCTGTAAGTCTTATAATAACCTTGCAAAGTTATTATAAGTTATTATTGCATATGGAAGGTAAATACCAACTAACGAACCCTGGTTCCTTCAGTAATTTGAGTTATTTGAGCTATCACCAACTGCAAAACAAGAATAAAACCCAGCCGGCCTTCCTTAATAGCATTGCATCTCGATATACTATCCCAGACGAATTACTCCAACCTTTGGGAAGCAATGTTGACTTAAGGGAATGGGTATACCTTACCAGTCACACATCACACCTGTCCTGCGCCAGCTGCACTGGCTTCCGGTTGAATTCCGAATCAGGTTCAAAGTGTTGGTTCTTACCTTTAAAGCCCTGAGTGGGTTGGGACCGGCATATCTTCGGGACCGCCTCTCCCTGTACGTTCCCCGGAGATCGCTTTGATCAGAGAATAAATATTTACTTGTGGTCCCTGGGCCTAAGGAAGCCCACCTCGCTTCAACCAGGGCCAGGGCCTTTTCAGTCCTGGCCCCAGCCTGGTGGAACGCTCTGTCAATGGAAACCCGGGCCCAGCGGGACATATTATCGTTCCGCCGGGCCTGTAAGACAGAGCTGTTCCGCCAGGCGTTTGGTGATTGAAGGGGGCGGTGCCATGTCGGCCTCCCACCTTTGGGGTGGGGAAGGTTCTACCCACCACTGCACCTTGTTAATTTGTTTTATTATTTGTATATTGATTTTAGTTTTTGTTTTTATCAATTTTAACTGTTCACCGCCCAGAGCCCCTGGGGATGGGCGGTATATAAATTGAAAAAATAAATAAAATAAATAAATATACAAAGAGGATGCCCTAATTGACAATTTTTTAATCAGTAAAATAAAATTTGCCCCATGGTATAAAACCATCAAAAAAGCTTTAGAGCACATTATCTGACTGATATTACAGTCTATAAGCTTAGGGTAGCATTTACATCATTACGCTTCCAGCCTATGCCAACTGAGATGCTACTCGGGCAATTCCAAAAAAAACCCCATCAATCAGTGGATATGTATCTGCGGAACCTCAATTGAGGACTTACCACACTATGTTTTAAATTGTCCCTTATACCAGGAACCAAGGGGAAAATTTCTCGCGAATATTTTATCTAGTCTCCATCTTCTGTCTGACTTTGATAAATTAAATTTTATTCTTTCAGATACAGACCCTTTTATTTTTTTTTTTATAAATTTTTTATTTTTCAGTATACTACACAACACTACAATAACACTACACAAGACTATCACAAGGAAAGGAAAAGGATGAAGAGAAAGGGAAGGAGCGGGGAAAAGGGGACATAAAGGGAAGGATAAACTACATTCAACACTACACTTCAATGTTTTCCCTTCATACTGCCATAATAGAAAAAAATAGCTCAATAAAATGATGATGGGGTGGTTAATCATACAGATTACACATTTCAAATTCTAATTAAACTTTCCTCCCCCTTCTGGGTCCCGGACGCAATTCTCTCTGTGCAACCGCAGCTGCGGTGCTCTCCTCCCCCCCCCCCAGGCTTCTCCTTTTCTTCGTTCTTGGTACACTGGAATTCCGGGTTTTTATCCTCAAAATCCTTTAGTTGATCTTCTGATAGTATCTTATAGGCTTGATCTTTATGTCTAAACCATATTCCTTCCGGAAGTAACCATTTATACTTTATTCCATGGTCCCTCAGAAGAGCTGCGAACTTTTTGTACTTAAAACGTCTTTTCCGGACTAGAAATGGAACGTCCTTTAAAATCTTGACTTTAAGACCCATAAAGTCCAAATCCGCATTGTATGAGTTATATAGGATAGTGTCCCGAATCTTTTTAAATGAAAAGTCAATAATGATCTCGCGAGGTAACTGTCGCTTTGTTGCATATTTTGAAGAAGCCCGACGGACCTCCAAAATGGCACTTTTAACCTCTTCTTTAGTTGTCCTCGCGGGTGTCGCCAGTAGTTCCGAGACCAAATCCCACAGATCCTCATTTTCCTCCTCTTTCACATTTTGGAGACGCAAAGTTGTCTGCATTCGTTCCACCTGTAGCCCGATCAGCTGGTTCTCCACCAACTTCAGCTCTTTTTTCGTAGCCTTCACAAGTGACGCACTTTCCAGAGCAGACTTCTCTGCCCCCCCGCTACTTCCTTAATGGTTTTCACTTCGCTTTCAATTGAGCCCACCCTTTGATCAGTTTCGTTCAGCTTGTCAACAAAGGGTTTTATGGCTTCCACCACCGCCCTGCGCACCAACTCTTCGAGCGACTCTCCCTTCTGTAAGGTAGCCGAGATTGACTTACCGAGAGCGGGACTTTGCTTCTTTGCTGCCATTTGGGGGGGGGGGGCGCCAGCCAGATCCTGGAACTCACCGAAGGGGAAGAGCGAGTCTTCTTCAGATCAACCTCTCCTTCACAAACGCTTGTAGAACAGAAGGGATTCGCTTGTTTACAGGCTTCCGCCTGTTTCTTTTATTTGCCGTTTCTCGTTGCCCGGCGGCACTCAAGGCGCCGCGCACGTCTGCCGGCCTCCATAGGGACAAACGGGCAATTCCCCCCCCCCGCATTGATTCCGGGAGGTTCTTCCCGCAGCGTCCCGGACCCTGCCTCCCTAACTGGGAGTCCTGGGGGCTAATCCTTGCAGATCAGCCGCCCGGTCAGGGTGCCCGGTTGTTTCCTCCCGGACCTGCCGAGAGGAGCGTCCGGCATGGCTGAGAAAGCGAAACCGAATCCAGACCCTTTTATTTTGAATAGGATGGCCCTTTATGCCATGGCTGCTAGGAAAATAAGGGCAAATGTGGTAGCCAGGAGAGTAAACACCTGACATAGATTAGAAACCGTTTGGTTTTAATGTTGTTTAATGTTTACATTTTAAGCAAAATGCATTTTATAGTAATTTTATTTATATCTATGTAACTATATCTGTATTCTTGTATTTTTGTTCTGTTTTTAATGAATGATTTTAGATTGTGAAGGCCTATGGCCACATACAATAAATTTGCAATTCAATTGTATTGCATATGGAAGGTTGTGGGGGGGGGGGTATTGTGTCAAGCCAGCCAATTCATTTATAAGATAGGTGAGATCCCAGGTAGCATGCCACATGATGTTTTCAGTCACAGTGGTTCTCAATCAGTGGTGCATGTACCCCAGGTGCAACATAGAGGTATTCTAGGCAGGTTGCAGGGTTTTGATGACTGTTATTAAGAATCTTTGTGTCTCTCAATCCTTGCGTCCACCAGCAAGTGTGATGTGCCATGTCTTAAAGACCCTAACTGCCATGGATTGTACGTTGTGACATTTTGGTATGCTATTGTGATTTTATTGAATATTATATTTTTGTATTGGTTTTAACTTGTAATTGTTACGAGCCACTTCGAGATCTGAATTGAAGAGAAGCAGTATAAAAATTGAATGAATGAATGAATGAAATAGTAGTAACCTTGGACAACTAGTGATTTTCCTAATACCTTGATTCCCCTGTAGGTGTCTTTGATTAACTAATTCTTACCAATCCTACCTGCCAAGGATTATCCATTATGCTTCAGTATTTTTTAAATGTTCCTTATAACTTGCTGTAAATGATAAATATAGTAACAGAATGCCTATAAAAATGTAAAAATCATTTTTGAAGAAAGTGTGCTTTTTGTTTCTATCGAAGTAGGACTCAGGTTCTTTGAAAGAGTGATTCATGGGATGTAAGATATGAAAGCTTGAGAGAACCATTGCCTTTGAATAAAAAAAAAAACAAGACATTGACAGGATGATCCTTTTTAATGCCCCAAAGTTACAAAATAGTTTGCAATCTTGTAGGACTCTCTGACTGAATTTTATTAAACAAAAGTAGCAAAAGGCTGGCATTTTTCAGAAATATAGAATATGTCAGAATTAAAATGTGAGGGGATTCTCACCAGTGTCCCACTGCAGGGGAACCCAACCAGGACTCTGGACCTCAATCAAACCAAAGCAGTAATATTGTCAAGTTTAAGAAAACATGAGAAACGCTCAAGCTAAGGCACTTCAAATAACTCAGGCAAAGTGCTTACCTCCCAAGGTAGGCACACACTTTTATATCCTCTTACAAACAGATTAATTAGAAAAATTGTTTATAATAGCAAGATAGTTTATAAAAGACAAACAAGATGAGGTCAGTAAAATCCTAAAAAGTTGTCAGTAATTTCTAAAAGTTGGCAGGTCATATAAACTATAAGACATTTAACACCTTTTTGGCACCTCTTTTTATCTCTTGGAAAACTAGAAGGGTACAATGGCAAGATGATAAAAGAAGCATTCATAAAAACCAAGTCATAACATCCAAAGTTTTTTGGAGCCATGTCCTGTGGTAAATTCAAAAACAACCTTTTGTCTCACTATATTTACCTACGTTGCAATTTCTAGAGGGGGACAGTGAAGTGAAAGCAGGCAAAGGGCATTTAGAATGAGACAGTTGAGACTCACTTCCATAATGCCCATTTGGGAAAACCTAAATTACAAGAAACTAATAGCTAAAACTATATGATTATAAAAATCCCCTTACATAAAACAAACATTTTTCATGGTTAAGAGATTGAATGTGTGGAATGAGGGATTGTGATGTTGGTTGGGGTCTCCAACAAATTTGTTCTGGGCCTGAAAAAATAATTGCAGAAATCATCACCTCTAAGGTGCAGCTATTTCATACATATCCCTGGCCACGTTATGCTATTCCTCTAATTGTGTCCTGGAAATGATCAGTGTGCATCACACATGAATAACAGTTTAATATGAATTAACCATTAAATTCTCTGAATGACTCACACAGGCTATTTGTCAACACAGTGTGATCTAATACTGTATTATCATGCAACACCTTTAGCTGTAGCAAGAGAGTGAGTTAATAATTATTAGTGCTCAGAATTGGAGTAGTACAAGATCATATTCACTTTGAGTGATTTGCAAAGTTATCCTAATTTAAGTTGTACTCTTCCCAGTGCTTTTTCATTTTAAAAAGGTGCCAATATTTGTATACAAGGTTGCACGATTTCCACCAATTAATTAACCCTTCAGAGTTTGTGAGAGCACGCTGCGTACCCCAAAGGTGACGTACCAGTGAGAACTGTCACAAAAAAGCCCTGATCAGGCAGTAGACAATTCATTATAGTTGCTGCATGGAAAATGTAGGAAATGTACAATTGTAAATTTAATTGAAATATTATTTATTAATATATATCCCATCTTTCTTCCATAACAGAACTCAAAGCATCTGATACAGAGCTACTCCATTCAGGCACTGTGAAGACTCTTAGGTAGAGATGGGCAGCAATATGAACTTTAAAAAGCCACGAACAGCCCAATCAGCTGTTTGTGAACAAGCTGTTGGTGAGGCCCCATTCTAAACAAACAGGTGGTCGTTGCAAGCCTCCTTCGTTGCTGTTCCTTGCGGTTTGTCAAGCCAGAGGATCTGACACCAGCAATCAATTCTCTTGGCAACCAGACTGCCTGAACTCTGTCTGAACTCCTGCTGTTGCCCTAGAAACCCCAATCTAAGCCCAATTTAGCTTGATAGGCAGGTCTTCCTTTCAAGTGTGGAGCTCCAAATTTGTTATAAGGAAGCAAAGAGCGGGGGGGGGGGAGCTCCCAGCTCTGGTTTTGCAGACAGTGAGGGAGAGACAGTTGCTGTTGCCGTTTTGAGAGAGAGACAGGGAGAGTGCATTGGAGCTTGAATTTTCTTTGAGTGTGGTAGGATAGGGTTCTACCTCTTCAAGTTCCAGGCCTGCTGCCAGGCTCTGGACCAAGCTATTATTTATTACTGGTACCTTTCCTGCTGCCTGCTCAGGTAAGGTTTCTGGGAGTGATGCGGTAGGGATCTACCCCTTCAGGTTCCAGGGCTGCTGCCAGGCTCTGGGGCCAAGCTATTATTTATTATTGGTATCTTTCCTGGTGCCTGCTCAGGTAGGGTTTCTGGGAGTGGTGCAGTAGGGATCTTGATGGCTAGAGGAGAGCCTGCTGGCCCCCATGAACAACGAACAATGAATGTGTTCGTGAACAGGTCATGTTCATCAATGTTCGTTGTTCATTATTCGTGGATGGCAACGAACAACGAACACCACTACTCTTAGGTTCAAAAAAGTTGCTATATTATGTTGTGTTTTTCATCCATGGAATGGAATAACTTAAATGAAATCTTGTCAACAGGCACCTGCTTATTGCATGCCCCAGCCATTGATTGTATTGTGTAATCAGCCTTTGAGTCTCAGGGAGAAAGGCGGACTATAAATAACATAAATAAAATAAATAAAAATAATAAAATACCTGCAAGTGACACAGCAAAGGGGGAGAAAACAGTAAAAGTTTAATGGTTTAAAAGGAAGTCATACCATTTCTTTGACCTAATGCTTGCCTAAACTTATTACTGCAAGGCTCCAGAACAAAGGGTCTGATCTTATTTTTTTGCCTTGCTATCGCTCAGACTTTGTTCTGCTTTCTCTCAGATGTTGGACAGCTGGATATATGTTACCAATTTTCTCCTCGGACAGTGTGTGTGTATGGGGGGTGGGTCTTACCTGGAGCAGCCTGTGTTTTGCTAGTACTTTTTGTCTACTTCTCCATATATAGAAGATTAATCTTCCAGGCATAGTTCTGCTTTTACTCACTGTCTGATTTTAACTTTTCATTACGTGACTTCCACACTATAGAAGGATCCAGGGACACTGAAGCCTTCTGTCCACAAACAAGTATATCACTGACAGTGATGGCAGATTTACTGAAAAAATACTGACAGTAAATGCTGACTCAGCCTCATAGCTTGCATGAGACAATTTGGCTCTGTAATTACTGAAAAGTTGTAGTATTTTAAACCTGTTTATACATATGATGTTCAACTGTACCACAGTTCAGTCTCTGAACATATTGTCTCTTCTTCTCTAACTACATACATAATATTAACTGCGTTTATTTTACAAATGATATTGTATGTACTTATGTGCACACTAGCAATGATGGCATAGATACTCAGTAGGAATAAATTGGTTTAATAGTCATTCCCTGAATTCCCCAAAACTCTGAGAACTGTGGGAACTAGGGCTCTCCTACGAAGAATTCACAGTACATTCAACAAGCTATAACTCCCAGGATTCTTTAGCAGAAATCAGAGTTAAACTGGTATAAAACTGAAATAGACTTGTGTTGTGTATATATAATCCAAGCTCCTGGGAAGTCTCATTATTATGTATGTTAAAAGTGAACCTTGGACATCTTTTTCTAAAATGTAGACGTAATTAAAAACAAAATCTGTCACTGTGCTGAATATTTAGTTATAACATGCCTTTCTCCTCAGTGAGAACCCAATGCAAAACAGTTAACATCGTTCTCCTCTGCCTCATTCTCCTCACAACACCCCTGTGAGAAAGGTTAGGTTGAGTGTGTGTGACTTGCCCAAGATCACCCTGCAAGCTTCAATGGCAGACTGAGGATTCAAACCTGGGTCTCCCAAATCCTAGTTCAATGCTGTATTCACTATGTCATCTTGACTCACTTTAGACAGAGATTCAGTGGGTAAAGTCTCCCACTTTATACTGCTTGAGTTCAGAAGCGCATTGTTCTCAGTCAAGACATTATTATTCTGAGATGGCTCTTCTAGACTTTTCTCAGGTTGCCAATTTCCAGGTGGGGCCTAGAGACCTCCCAGAATTTTCAACTGATCTCCAGACTACAGTGGTTGGTTTCTGTAAAGAAAATGGCTGCTTTGGAGGATGGACTTTATGGCATTATACCCCACTCCTCCTCTCAGTGGGGTATAATGAGAGAGGTCCTTCCTCTCTCAAAATCCCACCCTTTCCAGGCTCCACCCCTCTCAAATCTCTAAGAGTTTTCCAACCTAGAGTTGGCATATGTACTCAGTAGGAATGAATTAGGTTAACCATAATTCCCTGAACCCTGAGTCATTCCTGGAGGGCAAAGGCCCTCAACATATAAGAATCTGTGAGGAAATGAATGGACTAGTTCTCATGCTGTCCAATATTCACTTGTTCAGAGATACCCTAAGGTCAAGATCCAAGAATGCTCCCATTAAAAAAGGATTTAATTGTGCAAGGATCTCATATAGTTAAGCGTTTAATAACATTTGTCTCTTGAGCAAATAATACACACTATTTTCTCTGTAGATGTGTCCTTTCACTTTAGTCAAATTGATCTGTCCTTTGTGGATATGGCATAATCCTTTAGGAAGCCTAATTAAAATAGATGTTTTCATACCAAAACATCAATGGCAATGAAAAATGACACTTAATTCCCAGGAACTTAATTAAATTTAAACAATCCATTTGGTGTCACTCACCTATGTTTTACAATATGTTAAACATTTACTAAGGAACATTGCAGGAGAAGAATAATCTTGTTATCATTGTCAGCTTCTTCATGATATGACATTCTAATATTTTCTTGAGACAAAATTGGCTTTGGGTTAATTTGTAAGAATAGCTCTGTTTTATAGTGAGGATCAATTATAATTAGGAATAGGAGTCCTCTGCTGACTGTTTATATACAAAAATCTTTTTAAACATTAAAATAAAAAGCCTTTATGTTAATGTTTCTAATGTTAAGCCTCTACTCTATGTTAAGCCTCTACTCAAACAATGAATATTGTTCCACTAATGGTTTACAAACTGTTTCAATATGCACTTTAAAAAAATTTACTGGTAAATGAGTCACCCTTTCCCACAGAGCTCTTAATATGTGAGGTTTACAAATATATTGATGCGTGTATGTGTTATATATACAATATGGAATGTGTTTTACTATGTTCTATCTGTGATAACCAGGGAAGATCCAGTTTTTGCAAAGACGTTCAAAACCTGAACTTACCTTATAATAATAATAACAATAATAACATTAAATTTATATACCACCCTTCATGACAATTTAATGCGGTTTACAAAGTGTGTCATTATTATCCTCACAACAATCACCCTGTGAGGTAGGTGGGACTAAGAGAATTCTGAGAAACTGTGACTGACCCAAGGTCACTCGGCTGGCTTCAAACAGAGGATGGAGAATCAAACCCAGTTCTCCAGATTAGAGTCCTGTCACTCTTAACCACTACACCAAACTGGCTCTCACCTTGTTCACAATTCTCATTTCATCATGAGCTGAGTGCCCAGTACGATTTTAATTGATTATTTTAACAATTTGATATGATATATTATATGATGTGATATGATCATGCTCTTATATATCGCTCTTCTAGACAGATTAGTGCCCTAATCTAGTGCCCACATTATTGTGAATGAAGTCAGTGTTAATATTATCCCCACACTACAGCTGGGGAGCTGGGGCTGAGAGGAGCAGCTTACCCAAGTCCACCTGCTGAGCTCAGGGCAGCAGTGGGATTTTAACCAGCAGAGTGCTGATTTGTAGCCCAACTGCTTAACCTCTATGGTACAGCAGCTCCTTTCACATAGTTTTGCATTTGTGCAATTGATGGCATTCTGCATGTTAGCTGGCTACACAAGTTAGGTGACAGGGAAGCCTGTGGGGGAACTGTGAAAATGCACAAGTATAGAACTTTGGCAATATAGTTTAGAACAATTTTTACTGTCTGAAAAAAGCGAAAACCTGTTGAGACTTGAGAGTTCAAGGGCACTTCTTGCAGTTTGCAATACAATTGCAATTTGAGCAGTAGAATCACTGATAATAATGTGAAACTATGAGCAGGATGCAAAGATTCACTTCATGTGATGGAAAGTTTCCTCTGGTGGAATAAGCCTTCATCAATTGGAAGAAGACTCCCCAATTAGTGGAATCTGTTACCTATAGGTCGAATAATAATGACTATGGGTTGGATCCAAGGGTTCCCTTCTAAGCAGTCTTTTTTTTTCTAGTGGAGGAACACTATTCACTTGACCCTGTGAAAGCTATTCATATTAGAAAATACATAAAGGTATAAGCATTGGAATAATTGGCAAAAATGCCCATTGACTTAGCTGGAGTGTGCTTTAAATTTGCAAAGCAGAATTATGACATTTTCACCAGTTTCCCTCTGAATCTGTAGGTAGAACCTAGTAAAGAGAATTTTCATGGACTCTTTCCACCAAGAGACTATGCTCAACTTTTGTTGCTTGGTCACTAATAAGTGTAGACCTAAATGTGGAAGAGGACAGACCAATAAGCTGTTATTCTTCAGAGTTTCTATTAAGAGCAGTTCTCAAGGCCACTTAACCTTTACCTAATGAAAGGAATGTTGGGTGGAGGGAGGAGGGGGATCAGTTGTTTAACGCTGCAACCAGCGACCATTGTCGTGGCTCAGAGTTTCCATATATTTAAGCCAGTGTTATAAATCTCGTAATCTTTGGAGACTTCCTTCTGGAAACTTTGATGCTGCTTAGCTACAGCAGTGGATTTGGAACCCATAAATCCAGACTGAGTCATGCCTTCTGTTCAGAAGTCAACAAACAAACCAGCAGAGCCCCTGATGGCTTGAAATAAAGTTCAGAAATTAGCCTCTATTGCCCAACCTCTTTTACATTCAAGTTTTCTTTTGTGCTGCCACCTGGTGGTGTATTGTTCAATATTATTTTCTACCTGTAATGGCTGTTCGGAGCGATCAGTGGGACTGAACGGATTATAAACAGAACATCAGAATGTACATGATGTGTATGGAATACAGAAATACTTTTTTATGCCCTTTGCAAATTTTCAGCCAAATGCTTGTAGATTTAAAGCTGCCTTAATCCTGCATTGAACGAAATGCTGCCTAGAAAAATATTGCTTAGAATATTTGGTCTGCCCGATCTAGTGCTGTCCATTGCTCTCTAGAAGAGAAGTCTTTCCTGACACCAGCTATCTGTGATTCCGTAACTGAATCTGAGACCTTCTGTTGTGATGCTACAGCCTCCATTTTGTTCAAGATGCCAAGGTGTTTTAAACTACAGCCTGTTAAAGAGATGTCATAAAGAAGCTGACACCCCCAGGAGATAGCCCTGTCAGCCGCTTTGTTTGCTTTTAAGAAAAGTCCTGGCACCGACCTGGTGGAACTCTGTCTGGGGAAACCAGGGCCTGGCAGGATTTGTTATCTTTCCGCCGGGCCTGTAAGCCAGAGATGTTCCACCAGGCATATGGTGGAGGCTAGGTTGGGCCCCCACCGGCCACACTAAAGATCTGTCCACCACCCTATATATGAGCCTACATATGAGCAAGGCCCTGAAATGTAGTATTTTATTGTCGCCATCTGAAGAGAAGCTGTATTGTATTTATTGTATAAAGTTGTTTTAATGACCACGGCAATACAGCCCGGAAAACCCACAACAACCATGTTTTAATGTTATTTGTATAATGTTTTATCTGTTTTTAATTGTTATTTATGTAAATTGAAATGTTGTACTCTGCCCTGAGCCTGCCTGGTGGGGAGGGCGGACTAAAAATCTAATATAATAAATAAATAAATAAATAAATAAATAAATAAATAAATAAATAAATAAATAAATAAATAAATAAATAAATAAATAAAAGGTGCCCAGGGTTGTTACAGAACAAAATCTATCAGTGACATCTTCACACCACAGAGTAAAAAGTTAAACTGAAATGGCATTCCTAAAAGAATGATCTTCTTCTTGACCCTAGAAAAGGAAATCGCCTGATTAATTGGCTAATAGTAATTTACAAACACATTTTAGTTTCCCGGGCTTTTGGTCAGATCAGGCTATTGGCTCTCTGCCAGGTTTCCCTTCCAGGTCAATGCAGACAATAGCACACTGGGTAAACACATTAATCCCATAATGACTGAGGGCCAAGCTACACATGACGAATGACACTTGAACAGCAAGTGGATTGAGTGGAGGGCAAGTGAACAGGGAGAAATACACTTGCCGTTCAAGTGTCATTCGTCATGTGTAGCTTGGCCCTGAATGTCAGAACTTGCAGCCTATATTCCAACATACAAAAGCGAAAAGGCTTTGCTGGCCTGTGGGCAAAGATGTGGCCGCTCATTTGCTCGCTCCTTTCCACATTGTATGCATCTGCTCCTTCTGTTTCTGGGCACAGAGATCAGTCCTTTAGAAACAGAGAGTTAATATCATTATTTTCATAAGATTTAATAATCTCCATGCCAAACCCCTAAATAAACTGGTGGTTTCACCATGATTTACAAAAATCAAGGTTCTTTTTACCTTGCTAGTATATTAATGAGAAGGGTCATCAACTGGTCTGAGGTCACAGGGAAAGGAAATATCTCCACATTCACAGCATCTTCTCTTACAAGTACACCAAAAGGAAAAGTGTTGGTACAACCATGATAACATTGCAGTTCCTGAAAATTTGTATCAATGCACACTGTGTTGCTCTGATTTATCTTATGCATCAAAGCTACTAGGGTGTGAACTTCCTTCTCTTGAAGATTCGCTCAGGATATCACATCCCCTCAAAGTCGTGTTAATCACACTTAAGCTATTCCATTAAGGGGATCTTCCACCCCCCCAGCCCCAGATATCCAGACTTCTGTTTCTGTACAATTCTTATGATCAATCCATCATGTACTCCCGGTTTTTACACTGCATACACAAGCACCCCAGCTTCCATTCTCAGCTCAAATTAACCCAAGGTCCCCATGGGTTACATGTACCAAGTGTCCATATTGATTAGCCTCATTTACATGGCGCAACCAGGGAGACTTCAAACTAGCTATCTGCAAATTACATCATGAAACTTCAAGGGTAGTTCTTGTGATACACATGAATCTTCCTTATACGGAGTGAAACTTTTGGTCTATCATGGTCATTATTGTCTGCTTTGACTAGCAGCAAATCTCCAGTAGAGGTCTTTCACATTGTCTATTTTAACTGGAGTGCCAGGGACCATTTGTATGCAAAGAAGATGCTCTTTCACTGAGCCACGGTCCCATTTGCAGTAATGGATGGATATAATAGTGACTGGTGGGTGATGGGCTCCAAATGATAGCCAAGCCCATAATATGTGTTGTAAGTCAGACTCAGTCTGTATTCAGTAATGATTCATCAGACCAAAAGCTGCCTGCAGTTAGACCTCAAATTGACCCAGCTGCAGCTGACCTCAAGTCAGGTGAAGAGCAACAAGAGATCAGGCTCCGGGCTAATCAGAAAGCACAGCCTACAGCTGAAACTGAGACAGCATCAGGAAACTCTGAAACAGTCAACAAGGCTGCAGAAGCCACTCCCAGTCTACCCACTTCTCCTACACCCTTGCAGCGCCGACTCTGTCAGAGACACACACAGCTGCAAGAATGTAGGAGGAGTGCAAGACTCATGAGCCTTTGTCAACTGTCAACTACCAAGATGGATGAGTAGTTTCAGGATGACTGCCAAGTAATTGGCTGGGAGTTTAGCTCATTAGGACTTGGCCATAAAAACAGCTGGAAGCAGCAGCACAGTTTGTGGATGCAACAAGTACACTTTGTAGCTGCTTGGCTGACCTTGCTGGTACCCAACTTCTGGAACAATGACCCTTGGACTGAACCTGACTTATGGCTTTGCATTTTCCTTCCACACAGAGAGACAGGTAGGAATGCATGTCTGTCCCTTGGAGTGATGCTAAAAACCCCATTGCTGTAATAGTATGTAGATTTTCATACACATTCATCTCAGTGCATGGGTATCCATGCTTGTTGATGTGGTGGTGTGTGCGCAGCAGTGCTCTTGTTCTGTCTTCTGTGTGGGAGAAGGCTTGGCTCTGGATCAGTTCTTTGACTCATAAGTGGGATTATATGCCCCAAATGGTTATTTTCATGAACAAAGCCAGATGCAAGCCAATTGTGTTACATTTTTATCCAGTAACTGTGCTCTATCAAACAGCAATATACCATTTATCACAAGATTATTGGTTTTAAAAAAACACCAACCAAATGTTTCCCTCTGTTCTCAAAATGAGACATCCTTTTTATCTACAAGAACTCAGGATAAATAATCATTTTCTTTCACAATCTGCTTCTCCTCTATCACTTGTATGGAACTTTCTGAATTTTCACTTAGAGAAAACTAAATGTGTGATTTATAAAAGGTCCTGAATAAATTTTTCACTTCAGCTTAAATGTTTATGACTGTAGAAGGGCAGAGTGTAATATGCAAAGTGGCAATTAAATTCTAATGAGAAGAGGTCAGATTTCTTGCCTCAATCAAATACCTTGCCTTGGCTTAAATATGCATACTTATTTTCAATACACAGATATCATTTAGTATTCACTTATAGCAGTATGAGGATGGAACAGCATTTCATACTAGTGTCTTTGGAGTACATCGCTTAGTAAAACTAAACTTTTTTCCCTAGAAAGGGACAATTGGAAATTTACAAATGAAGACCTAGTTTAAACACTGGCCATTCATAAGTATCTTTAAAGCTCTGGTGGTGGAAAGTGACTTCATACCATAGTTGACTTGTGGCGACCCCTAGCAGGGTTTTCATGGCAAGAGTCCAACAGAGGTGGTTTGCCATTGCCTGGCTGTGCAACCCTGATCTTCGTTGGAGGTCTCCCATCCAATTACTAACCAAGGCCGACCCTGCTTAGCTTCTGAAGAGAGCAGGTTTGCCTGGGCTATCCAGGTAAGGGCCTTTAAAGCTCTACATCTCACAACAAAATTATTTCCAACATTTGAGAGATAATGGAAACCTTCCATTTCCTTGTTTTCATTTGCAAAAGCAGTGGATGGAACTGGGACAGCAAGGATAGTGATTCGGCATCAGGAGGTCTGTGTATGTCAGGGACATTTTGCATCTTGTGATCCCATGAGCTAATGAAGAGGCAGGTATTCATAGTTGAGACAGATTATGTTCAATCGGAAGAGTTTGGGTCAGATTAGACCATACAGTTTGGTACTGTGATTCTCAGAATGTCCATGTGGTGTCACTGCACCATCTCACTGGGGTGGGGTGGGTGATTTTTAATTCTATAACCTGGGTCTGCATGTATGGTTGCTATTCCAGGATACTGGTTGCTTTGCGCTTATGTATATGTGGTGCTTTGGTTCCAGTGGATGTACACTAGGTAGGGTTGCCAGCTCCAACCCGCCACATGGAGGCTGGTAATCCTAACAGCAGGGCTGGCATCAGCATACCCTGAGATGAGACAGCTGTTGGGGCCCAAGGTTTGTGCAGGGCCCACTGCCGTGAGCATCCCCTGCCCACTCACTTGCTAGCACTCTGTTGCCCATGCTCCCTTGCTGCGTGCACCACCTGATGCCAGTGGGGAAAGATAAGCAGGCAGTTGTGAGCATGGGCAGTGGGAGTGCTTGTGAGCAGACAAGAGGAGGGCACACAAACAGGGCCGATTCCAGACAGCCCGCCCCGTCCCGAAACATCGCGCATCATCGCGCAGAAAACATGAAATAGCGTGTTTTCTCGTGCGAGTTTTGCGCAACGTTGCGCAAAACTCGTGTGAGAAAATGCAATATTTCGCGGTTTCCCTGTGACGACGTGCGACATTTCGGGATGGGGAGGGCCGTCTGGAATTGGCCCAGGTGGGGGACACATAAGGGAAGGAATTCATGGGAACCTGGATGGTGGGCAGAGATGGGGAAGGAGTCTCAGGGAACTTCTGCCCCCCCCAACCCTGGAACTGGCCATGATTGATCCCATTATATTCTATCTGGCTCTCTTTACACAGAGCCTAGAACTAAATTTCTCACAGTGCTTTTGAAGGAATTAAACTTTTCTTTGAGCAGAGAAGTTGATCTTTCTTCTTACAGATGCTGACCCTCTTGTCTTATACAGAGTGTTGCTCTTTGCTCTGGTTGTTAAGAAAATAAGAGCAAAAGCGGCATCCAAAGAGTGTATCCGGATGAATATTTTAAGATTTGGTTGTTTTCATGATGACGTTCACATTTTACTCCTTATGTTTTCTTCAGTGTTTGACCATAATGGCCTTTGGCTATATGCAATAAAAGCTTTTTGAACCTTTTTAATGTATGCTAGTGAGAGGAAGCAGGAGAGAAGGTAGCATGGTATAGCCAGATCTTGTCAGATCTCAGATGCTAAGCAGGGTCAGTATTGGATGGGTGACCACCAAGGAAGACTCTGCAGAGGAAGGCAATGGCGAACCACCTCTGCTTCCCACTTGCCTAGAAAGCCACTTGCTTGGGTCACCATCAAGTCGATTGCAACTGGATGGCACACACACACACATAGTGAAAAGATGCAGGGAAAAGCCTTTGCTTTTATCCACTTTAGATTGTATGCCATTACTTGTCTGGTCTTTGACCATATTAAACTTCGATTGATTAGATTGCTTTTATCCACTGGCAGGCAGGGCAAATGAGGAGAGGCATAGAAGCCCTTCTGTAATAGGTAGGCAAAGGCAACCAGTCTACTTGCCAGGCAGAGAGAGAGAGAGAGAAAAGAAGAAAATGCCCATTTCTGATTATAGGCAGCTTGCCTGCCCTGCAGATAAACTGGGAAGAGGGGATAAAGGCACAAGCTAAGGTGCCTGTCTCTCTACCCATACAGTCACATCCACATGCACCAAAAGAAATAAAATGTAAGAGATTGCTGTTGGGAAAGGATGGCATCTATTTATTTAGATACTTATCACCTGATTTTGTCCATAATGGGGACCCAACGCACTTTACAACATCATTCTCCCCAACTCCATGTTATACAACAACAACCCTGTGAGTTAGGCCAGACTGAGAGAGAGAGCAACTGGCCCAAAACCACCCAGCAAACTTCAATAACACAGTGGAAATCAGAACCTGGGCTTCCCAGAACATACTCTAACCTCTACACCACAGTGGCTCAATGTCTGACTGAACCATACATTCAAGATCTGAGACGTCTCAATGTCTGTAACTACATATGTAAGTACAAAGCAGTCACACCTTTCCCAGATACAAATTACCCCCACACTAGTGTTATTAGCCCCAATGTGTGTATATAAAGTGCTATCAAGTTGCAGCTGTCTTATGACAACTGCTGCTGGGGTTTTAAAGGCAAGAGACTAACAGAGGGTTTGCCACGGTCTCCCTCTTCATAGCAGCCCTGGTCTTTCCCTAGAGGTCTCCCAGTAATACTCAGGATTCCTTCCTTGTTCACATAGTTAGTAGCTCTCATGGAAGTGAGGCACTTATAAGTAGAGAGGGGCACAAAATGGGGGGGGGGAACAGACTCTGAGTTTTGTGGTTTGTCGCATTTCACAAAACACAAACCACGAACTTTCACAAAATTGTCATGATTCGTCAGATCCTGGGGCCCTACAATGGCCCCCTTCATACCCATAGATGCCTAACTTGCAGGGAGACTTCAGCAGGCTCTCCTCCAGCCACCCTCCAAGTAGTTCTCTTCAGGCTCTCTTTGCTGACTTTCCCCTCCTGTCTTCCTGGCCTCTTGCTTTCTGCCACTGCTGGAGCAGATCTGCTTGGGTTTTTCTGTCTTCAGGTTCTCTTTGCTGACTTTTCCTTTCCGTCTTCCCTTTCTCCTATGAGAAGATAGCTTCAGCAATTGGATTGTACTGCAAGGAAGAGGCCCTTAACATTAATTTTGAAAAAACTAAAGTCATGGTCTTCAGAAAAAGGGCACTAATCTCTTGTTGGAATATACTGGGCAACCCAATTAATCAGTGTAGCTCCTTTAAATACCTAGGAATTACATATAATGAAAATCTGAATTGGAATGTACATGTTGCCACAGTTAAAGCTTCTGCAACAAGCATTGTTGGATCTATTTTGAGGGGTTTTTTTTTACCAAGGGTGGAGTACTTATAGACCCTGCTTTAAAATTATTTAAGAGTAAGGTTATTCCCCACCTTTTGTTTGGCGCCGAGGTGTGGGGATGGAAAGAGGATATTATTACCAGTTTTGAAACAATCCAAAATCAGTTTCTACGTCGAATTCTGGCTCTTCCCAAGGGAGCGCCAGTCACCCTAATGAGAGCAGAAACAGGTCTGCCCTCTTTGAGGGCACGGGTGCACCTCGTGGTATTAAAATTCTGGGGGGAAAACAAAGCAGCCAGACCTGATACACTCAGATATCTATCATTTAATCAAATGCTATCTAAGGACTCAGTGCGCCAGTTTTTTTGGTAATATATTAAACAGATATTCCATCCCCGACAATCTTCTCAACCCCTCAGCAAATAACTTACATCTTCGAGACTGGGTCTATAAGGGAGATGCCCTGATAGATATACAGGCAGTCTTGAACTGTCAGTTTCTTGGTTTAAACTCTTCAAGTGCAACCATTCTAGAGCATCTTACTTAATTAGTATTGCAAACTATAATCTTAGAGCAGCCTTCACATCCCTACACTTCAAAACAATGCCAACCACAGTTTTAGCAGGCCACTACAGTAAAATACCTAAGGACCAGAGCTTCTGTCCTTGTGGAACATCCGCAATTGAGGACTTACTTCATATTCTTAACTGCCTGTTGTATGCCCAACCTAGGACTAAATTTCTTTCTGAGATGTTGTCCAACCTTTGTACCCGCTCAGATCCCGAGAAGATTGCAGTTTTATTAGCTGACTCTGATGCTAACATATCCTACAAAGTAGCTTTATATGCCCTGGCTGCAAAAAAAAACAAAACATGAGCTAATGCTGTGCTTAAGGGATAACATTAACATGGAACATTGGGAATTTTTTACTGTTTTTACTGTTTTAACTGTGTATACTTTTATTGTCCCATCCTCCTACTGCTCTGACATGCCTTCCCCCTGCCTCCAGGTTCTCAAAGGAAAAGCCAAGCAGAGCGGATCCGCTCAGGATCTGCTCCAGGGAGCTTGGGGGCAGGGGGGTGGGAAGGCATGTCAGAAAATCAGGAGGATGGGAGGTAGAAAGTCAGGGAAGAGTTCATGAAGCTGTCAAGCAGCAAGCAGCAGCAGCAGAAGGAGCTGCTGAGGTTGCTGCCGCTGCCGCCACTTCACCGTCCCATTCTTAAAAACAGAGAAGGGAAACAGAGAGGGGAAGGAGTCTCCAACTACAGTTCCCAGGTAAACGTACGCAGACCTGCATTGCTGAGCTCTTAGACTGGCAAGGAGAGATGCCTATCAATGTTATGTGGGCTAAAATAATAGCAAATATGGATTTGGCGTACAGAATCAATTAGGCTTTTGCACAACAGAGAAAGCTACCAAGAGATATTATTGTGCAATTAGTGACAAAGAGAATGCAGGAAGAGATACTTAAGAGGCATTTTGAAAAACCTTTAATAAAGGAGGGGAGCAGAATTAAGATCATGAAAGAAGTCCCAAAACGGATTCTCCAAGAGAGGAAAAAATATAGTGAATTGACCCAGAAACTAAGAGACAAAGACATCAGATATAGATGGGAAATTCCAGAAGGTCTAAGCTTTTATTACAAAGCCTTGAGAATTGTCATCAAAACAAAGGAGCAAATGGAAAAATTTTTACAGGAAAATGCAGAGGACTTTCCTGGACTATTAAAAATGTAAAATATGAAGTACAAATTAATATTGTGGAATGTGAATGGACTAAACTCACCTCAAAAGAGAGACAATTTTTCATTGGCTAAAGAAGCAAAATTGTAATATAGTAAGTAATATACAAGAGACACATATTAAAGATAAAGATATAAAATATTTAAAAAACAAACAATTGGGGAAAGAATATATATCCATGTCTAAACAAAAGAAGAAAGGAGTAGTGATTTATGTAAAGGAGGCTGTAGAATCAAAATTAATTTTTCAGGATCAAGATGGAAGATATGTGGCCGTGGAAATAAATATAAATGCGAAAAAAAATATTGGTAATAGCTCTCTATGCGCCAAATGGAGCAAAAGACCAGTTTTTTAAAGATTTATTGAATAAATTAGACCAGGATGTATTTGATCAGATGATATTGGTTGGAGATTTCAATTGTGTGGTGGACTTACAATTAGACAAGAAATCAAAAACAACCGTTAAAAAATCAGGGAAGCTACCAAAACCTTTTTTTGAATTAGTTCAACAAGAACATTTGGAAGACGTATGGAGAAAAGAAAATCCAAAAAGTACTGAATTTACATACTACTCCACAAGGCACTTATCATTTTCACGTATTGATATGATTTGGGCAACAAAAGATTTGACTCTATTGACAAAAAAAGTGGAAATCTTACCGAAGGTGAGCGCAGACCACAATCCAATGTTATGGAAATGGACAATGGGTCGAAGAAAATTTAGATGGCGAATAAAGGAGGATTTATTGCAAAATCAGGAAAATTTGAAGTAATTGAAAGAAGAAACTAAGCAATTCTTTGTAACAAATAACAACAATGAAGTCTCAACACAGATGGTATGGGATACCTATAAGGCTATAATGAGAGGAAATTTAACCTTACTTAACAGTAAGGATAAGAAAAGAAAGCAGGAGAGATGGCAAGAAATTCAAGAAAAAATATATTAAAAAGAACAACAATTGAAGAAAAGACCAGGAAAAAAGTCGATTATACAGGAAATTAAAATATTGCAGGATCAAATAACAGCCATTAGTAATAAAGAGCTAGAATGGAAGTTAAAGACATTAAAGCAGAAGTCATTTGAAGGAGCAAATAAACCAGGAAAGTAGGGGTGTGCAAGGCCTGCCTGTTTCATTAAACCTGATTCGGTTATAACTGAATCAGGAAACCGTTTCGGTATTCAGGGAATACCGAAACAGCAAGCCGATTCGGTATTTGCGTTTCGGCTTGATTCGGCCATTGTTTTCAATGAGGAAAACCTCCTGGCTTTCTGGGAGTCTGGGGGGGGGGGCATTTTCTGTCCAAAGTAAACCAAACTTGGTGGAGACTTTCTCCTAACTCTCCTCTAAATACCCCCCAAGTTTCAGAAAGATTGGACTTTGGGGGGCATGTTATGCCCCCCCAAACAAGGTACATAAGTTGTATGTATTAACCAACTATTTTATATCACCTCATCCAATAAAATCTATTTTAAAAAAATGTTATGTGGGCTAAGATTGGGGTTTCCATGGCTACAAAAGGTCTGCAGACATTCTGGACCTATGTTGCATAGGGAATCAATGGATCAGCACCAGCCTGTATGGCATCACGAAGCATTCATGAATCGAACAAATTGGCCCCAAAAGTCATGGATTTCATGAAAAACGTGGCCCCACGAAACGCATTTTCGTGATACACAAATTGGCTCGATTCATCACGAAATTTGATTCGTATTTTGATTCAGGCCCATGTCTACTTAGAAGAGGGAAATCTGAATATTAACTGCCTGGCATTATTCTATCCTACAAATGTTATCAAAATAATGGCTTCACTTATATCTCAACCCAGCTCATGTGATGTAGAGACAGAGAGACTGTGTTTAACACAGTCTGCTGAGGCATTAAACTTGTTTGGTCTCCCTCCAGATGTTCTCAGGATTAGGCTCAGACAGCGATTGCATTAATTGCTCTTTGCAGATAAGAGACCAAATTCTAATGAACCATAAGTGAAAGACAGCAAGTAGAACACTGATAAGTGACAGCTTCACAACCACAAACACGGAGCAGGAAAGACACCTCTTCAGTTACTAGGCAACCAGATTAGTGTACACCACAAAGATTCCTTGGGGTAGAAAAAAGAGGTTTCTGGAAATATTATAAATCTGCTTTGTGTCACAGATAGTTTACCACACGAATCTTTAAAACTTCATGTAGATGTTACCTCTACAGCATGGTGGATGAAATATGCTCCTCTATGATTGTACATCCATTTTTCATTGATAACATTTTGATGTATCAATCATTCCGCTTCCCTCAGTAATGTGGTTACTTGGAGCCACAAGTGGCTTACTACAAGTGACAAAAGGCACAGGCTGGACACTTATCAGCGTCCCTCAAGTTTTGATGGGAAATGTAGGTATCCTAGTCTTGCAGCTTGGCTCTCTGACTGCTGTCCAATGGACTTTTCAACTGTCACTTGTCCAACATTCCGCCAAGCTGCCTACATTTCCCATCAAAACTTGAGGGAAGCTGACAAGTGTCCCACCTGTGCCTTTTGTCACTTGTAGTTCCGCTATTGTCCTATCAGCATCAGAAGCCCTGGTGAAGGTGCAGTACTGAAATGGGAAGTAAGATCTTAAGCCTTGATGTAAGCTGCTTTGTGGACCTAGGTAGGCAAAGTTATTTAAGAATTAAGATATTTAAATAAACAGAATATTTAAAATATGAGATTTTTTTTAAAAAAAATACCATGTAAGATATGTACAAAATAGTTTAAACTGAACTGCACACTATAAAGCCAACACTGAGTATGCAGTATGCATCAGCCACAGACTGAGTGCTCATTAAAGCAAGATCCAAGAATGAGATAGGTATATTTAGTCATATTCATTATTTGATGGTTTATTTAAGAATGTTATCTAGCACCTGATTTCAGATGGCTTCCTGGTGGCTTGCATGAAATTAAAAATAACTATAGATAAAACAAAGTACATAGTAAAGCAGATGGAATAAATCAAAAGCAGATCAGCCTTGGAATGAAATTTTCTTGCGGCCTTTTTATGGAACAACTGCAGAGAGAGAGGGGGGGGGAAGGAGAGGGGGGAGGGGAGAGGGGGAGAAGGAGACGTAATGGGTTCAAAAAGTCATCACCAAGAGGAAAGCCTTTGGCACACTCCTTCCCATAAAACCAATCTTAAAACAGAATTGGAAGCACTCCCTCTCCCCAACTCAGAATGTGCACAGGTAGTTATGGGGAGGGTTTGGAAAGGGGGCAGAAATCGATGGGGTATATTGTCAAAGAGTCCACCTCCAAAGCAGCCATTTTCTCCAGGGCAACTGATCTCGGATGTCTGGAGAAATTCACCATAATTCTGGGAGGGCACCAGGTCTCATCTGGATATTAGCAACCATAGCAGTTGGCCTGGTGTAATACGAGGCTTCCTTTAAAGCCCTCCGACAAAATAATACTGTTTCAAAAAACACTGAAAATAGCAGTTGATTTAGGGTCAGCAGCTATTTTTCAGTATCAGGTTATGGTTGGGATATGAACAAACTGATTGCTACTTAACCAAGGCAAGTGTCATTCATTCATTCATTCATTCATTCATTCATTCATTCATTCATTCATTCATTCATTCATTCATTCATTCTATCTCACTCTTTCTCCAAAATGTTCTGGGCATCCCACCTCATCAAATGGGTGGGATGCCCTGAGAGCTGGTGACTGATCCCAAATTGTCCGAAGAATATCTAATCAGGAATTGGAACACAAGTTTCTCCAGTCCTCATTCAGCACACTGTCCTCTCCACTATGCTAGTAATGGAGACTAGCAGGTTTGGGGAATAATCCTAAGAAGGTCTTCTGAGAAGTAAGTGGGACTTATTCCCAGGATTGAAGCCTATGTGAGATAGTGAGAATGATTTTGCTAGTTAATGAGGGAAAATTACTCCTCAATTCATTGTTAAAGGGAAATTGGTATGTGGGGAAGGACCTTTTTTCAGGACTTGTCAACTCTTGTTCTTGCCTTTATAGGCTCAGGACTTGAGTAATGTGCTTTGCATACGTCTCCTCTAGGATTACTAGCTTCAGCTCCTGACCTGCCACCTCTGTCTACCACTGCTCAGATGGGCAGCAGGTAGAAATGCCAGGTGAAATGGGGGGTTAATGGCATTGCCCAGTGCAATGATGTCACTTCCAGACTGCCTAGGAAGTGACATCATCATGTTGGGTGAACTGGCAACCCTAGGCTCCCCTGATAAGAATCTTAGGCATATCAGAACAAGACAGCTGGGTTTATGCTTGGTGTAGATTGCTAGGAGTGCATTAAACTGATATACTAGCAACTATGCTGGTTTCTTACAATATTCTTGGCACAACTCAAGAGGCTATTATTAACATAATAAATGGTTTGGGATCTAAATACCGTAGAGATCGCCGTCTTTTACCTTTTTATCTCTTTGCAGTTTCTAGCATACACCCAAGACTTGCCAATTGATCATTTCCACAATATAATACATTAGAATACTGAGCATATGACAGAATCATTTTCACCAGTTGTTTCCCAAATTTGGAACGCAATTCACCTAACCTCAGCCTAAGAATCTGACAAGAAGTTCTGAGACTATTCCATTTGGACAAATGTGCATGGGCAGTGATGTGTAGAGGAGTATTTTAACTGAAGCATTATTTTAATGTATCTGGATGTTCAGGTCTCACTAGATGGTGCTCCAAAGAAAGGAATGGATCAACCAATGACTTTGTTACAGTTAACAAAAATCTCTATAACCTTTTTGCTAAGCCCAGCTGTCTATGTAACCAACAATTGTTAGCATTGTAAAAAGATGTTAAACATGAACAACTATTTTTAAGTAAAGATGATTTTACCTACTTGTAAGGGATATTTGTTATACAAAGAAAAGTTATGACTCTCCCCATTTAAGCACATTCCCATTTAAGCCCCCATCCTTATACAGATAGTGATGAAAGGGAGATTTTTTCCCCTCATAATTACTTCAGTTTACAGAGTTGCAGCCTTCTAAATGTGTTGAAGAGGGATGTAACTGTTTTGGAGTGCACTACCAATGATTATGAAAGTCCACCAGGGGGAGCGCTGGGTGGACAGAGCTGTGCAACTCTGATGAGTGAAATACAAAGCATGGCCACTTGGGGGAGGACCAGCTGGTACTGATTTTTTTTTAACCAGAACTATTTATATTCTAAAGCCTGTTTATTTAAGTTAAAATAAAACAAACACAAAACTTCATAGGTGGGGTTATTCAGCTACAGGAAACATGCCATCATACCTCACTCTGGCTATGACTCTATTTTACATGCAAACCCTCTTGTGGACTGGAAGCCCCATACATGAAACTATGTTGCTGACACGGTTCTCTTGCTAATTTCTTGTTCCCTCTTTGCTAGATCAAGACTCTGGGTACAGTACTGAACCATTAACCAGGTTTGGGAGGTGTGGTTTCATATACAAAGCTGCCTTTTAGTCCAGCTAAAATCCGTGTTGTCTAATTTCCCAGCTTTCTGGCACCAATACCTGATTCCTGAAGTCCTAGAAACTGATCTTTCTGTACATAAACTTACTTTCTTAGTACAGTTTTATCTTGGTCTTCTTCCAAGGAGCTGAGGATGGCACATATGATGGTAGTATTCTCTCCTCCATGACTTTCTTACAACAGATGTGAGGTAAGCTATGTGCAAAAAGCCAGAGCGATATAGTCAGGGCTTTTTTTCAGTGGGAACGTGGTGGAACGGAGTTCCGGCACCTCTTAAAAATGGTCACATGGCCAGTGGTCCTGCCCCCTGATCTCCAGACAGAGGGGAATTTAGATTGCCCTCCGTGCTGCTGAGCGGCGCAGAGGGCAAGTTAAACTCCCCTCTGTCTGGAGATCAGGGGGCGGGGCCACCAGCCATGTAACCATTTTCACCGAGGGCAATTTAAACTTTTAAAAACGCCACCCTTGTTCCAGCTAACCATCATTGTCAGGTCTTGAGTTCCACCACTGAGTTCTACCACCTCTTTTCCCAGAAAAAAAGCCCTGTATATAGTGATTAGCAACATTTCAGACTAGATATATTGTTGAAGGCTTTCACGGCCAGAGAACGTCAGGAACTACAATGCCAAGACCGCGGCTATACAGCCCAGGAAAATCCACAACAACCATCATTTCAGACTAGGATCTGGGAGAGCCAGGTTGAAATCCCCACACTTCCATGGAAGCTTGTTGGGTGACCTTGGGCCATTCATGCATACCTGGCATAAGATACTTTACAGGGTTGTCATGAAGATAAAATGGAGAGAAGAATAATGTAAGCCACTTTGGGTCCCCATTGGAGAGAAGGGTGATGTATACACAAACAAATATCCCAAGGCCACTACCCCAGTTGAACAGTGAGCGGGATAGGAACTTGGCTCTCCTGTTTCCTAACCCAGCTTTCTAATCTGTACATCGCACTGACTGCCTACGTACTGAGCTACAGGCCCATTTGTAATGCACTCTGTAGCTGCATGGGAGTACACATTCAAGAGAAGTGCGGACTGTTGTTAAAAAGTTTGTGATCTAGCTGAGTATTTAAAATTTTAAGTACAAACATCCAAATATTCCCTTCATTAGGGCAACTGGAACCCATAAATTGGCAGTCCTGCAAACGAGGGATTTTCTTCCTGTGAAAACTCAGCAAAGCCTGTATCTGTTGCGCATTTTTATTTGAACTGGCTTTGGAGGCTGGATGAAGCTTGTAAAGAGGATTAGGCATTTTAGCATCTGTCAAATGTTAAGCTGTTTTGATTGGTCTTTGATGGCATTTTAACTGGATTCAATAATTGCTGATTAGAATTTGGTTGACACAGGGCCAAGCTACACATGACGAATGACACTTGAATGGCAAGTGTATTTCTCCCTGTTCACTTGCCCTCCACTCAATCCACTTGCCGTTCAAGTGTCATTCGTCATGTGTAGCTTGGCCCTAATTGTTAAAATAAGTTTTCAAGAAACCTCAACATTCAGTGGCATTATTTACTCCTATTGTATTTATATGTGTATGTAGGATATTTCTGTGCTGCCTCTTTAGAGACCTACTTGGAGCAGCTTACAGTTAAAACCATGATTAATATTAAAAACAAGACATTCATTCATTCACTATATTTATACCCCACCTTTCTTGCCATTGGGGATCTAAGGTGGCTTTCATCGTTCTCATCTCCTCCATTATATCCCCACAACAACCCTGTGAGGTATGTTAGGCTGTGAGTGTGTGACTGGCCCAAGGTCACCCAGCAAGCTTCATGGCAGAGTGGAGACTTGATGCTGGTTCTTTCAGATCCTAGTCGAACCAGCACACCACACTCCCTCTCGAACAACGTGGACTCATGCACTCTCTGGAAGCTTTGCTACAGATCTCTTCCTTCAGCACCAACTAGCATCGGCCATCACTTTGCTTATTTTACAAATTATCACACAGAAATAGAAGTACAGCATTTTTCATTGCTTTGTGTTTCAGTTCATGGTCACATAACTGCTGACGCTGCTGTAGGATGATTGAATCTATGCACTGTGCCAGCCCTAAAGGAGAAACACTTGAACTGTTCACTGTCAAGTACCTATTTGAAGTGCCTCTTTAGAGAGCCCACTAAAGGCCAAGAAAAACCCTTGCCAAACTGACATTCAAAGGGAATTTGGGCTCTTTGGACAAAAGACCAGAAGTTGCAGAGATGAATAGAGGAGGTTTCTTAAAAACATGTTTTAGTCTACCAAATTCTAATCAGCAATTATTGAAGCCAGTTAAAATCGAATAAAAGACCAATCGAAACAGCTTTAACATCTGACAGATGCTAATATGCCTAATCCTCTTTACAACTCATCTCTGCAGTTTCTGGGCACAAGTCAAAAGGCTCTCGTTCATATGCAGAAGAGGTCAGAAAATCTGCAACAAAACAGACTCTTGAAGTCATCCTTATATGAGAAGAATTGTGATTCTACTTACTACTACTACTTGCCGCTTTCATATGTTTAAAAGCTGGATGTACAGTACATCCCAAATGATGTTATTCTTATACCACAGTGGGGTATTATTACTATATAAATGCATTTTGTCTCTATCAGGGTTTTCATTCTAGTTTCTAGTTGTCTCATTTGCTTTAAAATGCTAATTTTTTATTTTTATTTATTCATTTTATTTATTTATCAAGAATATTTCATGGAGTCCAGTGATATTTTACATTAATAAATAATAAGACATGCCCAGAAATGTACCTTTTCTTTTCTCCAGATGCCTAATGAAAGCCTGGAATGTGTGTAATTAATTCTACAATTGCGTGGCTCAAGTGAAAACTTGTACAGATTTATGATGCCATAATTAGGGCAGTTCTGATTGGACCCCAAATGTAACGGTTCCAAATAGTGGAGACCTAACTGGTCAAAGAGATCTCATTCATTTTTACTCATCGGAGTTTCAGAATACATTATTAGTGTGTTTGCTTAAGTCTAAAGAGTTGTGGAAATTGCAACCAATGTGAGAAATAATGCAATATCTCTTCAAGCTTATTAATTTGAGTGTCAGTAAAAAACAAACAGTTATCATTCTGAGAACATTCATAAGCCTATTGATGAATGATAGACTGGAGTAACTCATCATAAGATTGTACTGAACATTTCTTAGCAATCAGGCAATCGCAGCTTCTCCCAGATAACTGAACCAGCACATCCCAGACACTTCAATCTGCTCTGTGGTCACTTCAATATCTGGTCCCCAAATGTTGTTTTGTGGAAGTACAAGAGCTTTGATGCACCAGAAAGCAAATTCTCTTACTAGTTAGTGGCCCCACCATTCCCTTCATCACATGGAGCCGCTCCATGCATGCAAAGGAATCACAGATGCTCCTTACACTAAACAAATAGCAATCTGAATAGCAATCCATGGCACATGAATGCTTTTTAATTTATTGTCTTTATTCAAATTAACTTAAGTTGAAAGCATCTCCAACAAAATTATCTCACAGTCTGGTTCATTTGGTCTAATTTTCCATCACTGCTTTAGAACAGCTGTAACTCCATCACAGGTTCATAACAAAACATTTCAGGTCAAACTTCAGTTGACACAGGAACGTGCATCATTGTAGCCTAATGTTGTTTTATGTTGTTTTGGTTTCTATGGAGCTTTGATTCCTTCTAAAAACCAATTCCGGCATTATGACTGTGGCCGAGGGGAGAGGACAGCTAGTGCTTTCCCCTCCAGGGTTCCTTCTTGCAGAGTGTCCCATATGTGGCTTTCCCCTTATGCAGTTTAAGATGTGGTCATGTGTAATTTAATCCTCAGAGGTATCAAAAGCAAGTGCCATCTAAATATTGTCATCACTTGCTTTACTGAAGACAGATGTCTCATTGTAATAAGGAGCCTTCAAACCATATTCACATTCACTGCATTGTGGCATTTGGTTTCAGGATGTGTGTATAAATGGCACGCAACATTTACAACGCTACGTTTGTCTTCATCTTATCCTGAAAAAAAAAATCAGCAGGTGCAACATTAAGTGTCCTATGGCTGCCAGTCAGGCCTCACAGGCAGGTGCTCAGAAAAGAGCTAGAAGGAAAGAAAGTGGAATCAGTGGCTGGCCAGCAACCGGAATGCAGCCACATAAACTGATGATTGAGATGTAAATGACAGGACAGGAACAAAAACTGAGAGCCAAGCTACACGTGACGAATTACACTTGCCTGGCAAGTGAACAGACTCAGGGCCAAGCTACACATGACGAATGACACTTGAATGGCAAGTGTATTTCTCCCTGTTCACTTGCCCTCCACTCAATCCACTTGCCGTTCAAGTGTCATTCGTCACGTGTAGCTTGGCCCTCACGTGTATTCCTCCCTGTTCACTACGTAATCAAGTGGAGTGCAAGTGGAGGGCAAGTGAACAGGGAGGAATACACGTGAGTCTGTCCACTTGCCAGGCAAGTGTCATTCGTCACTCGTAGCTTAGCTCTGAGTTCATGTCAGCAGCGGCATCACCCAGACCTTGGACAGCTCCAAGGCAAGGGACAATTTATTTGAGCGAGCTCCAGAGATCGATTGGGACCCCCTCCCAAGTACCCCTGATGTTTCTCCCTGAGTTATCTTTTCCATTTATCAAATGCAGAAGCTGCAAGTTGAAACAATAGACTGAAATGAAGAACAAATGTTCTTAATCCTTTCCCCATCATGCTGTTTTATCTGATGAAAATCTTCCAGCTGCTCTCTGCCCTGCGAGGGAAAAGATACAGGTATGTTTTCCTTGGCAGGCAAAATACGGTTCTTGTTTGTGTTGGAGAGGGGACTCTTTTTAGCAAACAAATGGCAAGATAAGGGATTCAAAGTGCAGTCCTAGGAAGAATTACTCCAGTCAAATCCCATTGAAATCAATGCGCTTAGACTGGAGTTACTCTGCTTAGGATTGCACAGTAAGACTTCTTCCGACCCATCGTACCAGTTTCCTCTTTCAGTTGCAGCGTTTGTGGCTGCTGTTCATCAATAAAACAAACTAAAAAGAAATTTTGGAGAAAAAATACACATAACTGACCACCATGTACTTTATCCTGGATGGGTCCTATCTTGGGATAAATCCTGATAAATGTGTCATGCCATGTTTCTGCAATAGAAAGTGGAGTGCATGAATAAAGTCTGCAATCTGTCATGGAGCTTTAGACTCCTATGAGACTGTGTAACTTCTCAGTAGATCTGTTGACTCCTTAGGATTGAAAGAGGATTGATGAACTGATTCCCTAGAAGGCTTAAGCCTGCTTACTTTAGTAGTGTGAATTTCAAGCAAAACTTGGCTGCCAAGGGCCTTACTGGCATGTGCTGCTGCAATCATATAAAGCCGAGTTCTATATCTGTTTCCAGGTTGAGTTCAATCTGCTGGTTTTGACTTTAGAGTCATAAATAATTGGGTCCAAAGCATCTAAAGAACCTCCTCCATCCATATATAAGCCTACTCAAGTTCTAAGATCCGTGAATGATACCCTCCTATGGGAATAAACATTAGCTGAGTTCCAGTTAGCTGAAATCCAGGGAAAGACTTTATTCAGCTACCACATCAAGAAGACTGTGCCATCTCCTCCCACAGGACAGGAGGCTGGTATCCACAGGCCTCAAAGCTTCTGTTTTCAGAAAGGTCTTTGCACTGAAGGATAGAATTTGTTTTATGAGTCTGTTGCTTTTATTCTTTAGTTTGCTTTTTTAGTTTTTATGCTGTTCTTAGAATATATCATTGCTTTGTGTTGTACAGATTATTTTTATTTATTTTATTTTAATTTATTTCATTTATACCCTGCCTTTCTTTCCAATGGGAACCCAAAGCAATTGATATCGTCCTTTTCTCCACCATTAACCCCACGAGGTAGGTCAGGCTGAGAGTGTGTGACTGACCCAAGGTCACCTAGTGAGCTTCTCTGGAACAGCGGGAAATCGAACCTGGGTTGCCAAGATCCTAGTCTGCCACTCTAGCCACTACAACACACTGGCTTCAGATTAAAGATAGTGTAAAGAACAGTTTGCAGATTTGAAAGGATTTTTAATATAATAAATTATATAATTATATAATAAATTCAATTCAATTGCTATTCTTGCTTCAGGAATCATGATTATCCTCCCATTTCAATTGCAAAAGCACAGCTTCCAGTTTAAGCTGTTTTACTCAAAATGCGGCTTTTGCTTCAAGCCACCAGGTGTTAACTATTGTCTTCCTCTTTACTGCAATTCTTCTGTTTAACTAGAAACTCCTGAGGTTGAACTTCTGTGTCACTCCCTTCACTGGAATCTACTTCAGGCTCTCCCAGTTTCACTGCAATATGGGAGTTGTTGTTAGGGAATTAAAATAGCCAGTTTAATTTTAGAAGGCATCAAAGGAGCATAAGATACACTGTCTGGGGCTCTTCTTTGCTGAAGAGATAAGATGTTCTAGAAGCAGCCTTTTAGAGGATTTGTTTCCTTATGAGGAGACAATATGAGAGACTTAACTGTTTTATAATAGCTATTTATTTACAAATATACAGATTTCACAGACAGACAGTGATGAACTTCAAACCGGCATCAGTTCCCCCTAATGGAACAGCCTTCCCTTGGAAAACAAAGCTCTTTCTGCAAAAAGTATTTTGTGTTTCACAGGGCATATATCCCAGTTTCTAAACTGGAGGCTGTCTTCAGCCCTCTCCAAGCAAATGTATATTTTCTAGCTCCCCCGCCCTCAAAGATGTGCACATCAATGCACATTATTTATTTAAGCAAGTATCTTCTCCTTATCAATACCCATTACAGAAGGTAAATAACCAATGACCTAGAGAAAACACCATCTCTTTACTTTATATAGTAAGAACATATTTGGCGAGGATAATGCTATGTTCACTTAAGGGGACCATCATTCAACAAGCATGCTGGTCCATAAGGGTAAGAAAGCAACAAAGCAAACAAAGGGCCTTGATGCAATTCCTGTGGGAGCAGGCTGGACAACTAGGGGTTTGTTTAGTCTAGAGAAAAGCAAAATTTAAGTCTGGGCAGGGAGGGTGTGAGAGGAGAAATACACTGACAGTTTCAAAGTATTTAAAAAGGTCTCAGAGGAAAGAGATTGATTTGTGTGCTAGCCACTGAGGACAGAAAAAAGCAGCAATAAATGACAAGTAGATAGAGTTAATTTAAGTAGGTTCATGGAGCAGCGATGGAACCAGGGCTTTTTTTCAGGGGGAACGCGGGGGAACGGAGTTCCGGAACCTCTTGAAAATGGTCACATGGCTGGTGGCCCCGCCCCCTGATCTCCAGACAGAGAGGAGTTTAGATTGCCCTCTGCGCCGCTGGGCAATCTAAACTCCCCTCTGTCTGGAGATCAGGGGGTGGGGCCACCAGCCATGTGACCATTTTCTCTGAGGGCAGCCCACTGAGTTCCACCACCTCTTTTCCCAGAAAAAAAGCCCTGGGTAGAACACAATGTTTGCATGCAGAAAGTCTCAGATCTAGTTCCTAATATGTCCAGTTAAAAAGATCTTAGATTGTTTTTTTAGAAAAGATTGTTCTTTGCCTCAGTGCTTGAAGAGCTGCTTCTAGTTAGAGAAGATGATGATCTAGATAGAGCAATGGTGTGATTCCATGTAAAGCAATTTTGTATATTCATAAACATTAGGAAGAACTTCCTAATTGCTAAGGATGGGTCCTGCCTGGAACAAGATGGGTCTGACAAACTCATGAGCCAAGAAGGAATGAAGGGAACGAGGCAAGCAGAGACATGTATTCCTTTCTGCAAGACTGCATTGTGTGCAAAAATAGTCCACATGCAAACAACCTTGTACAAAAACAAGTTCTGTAGCTGTTTTGTAACCCATTAATATCCACAATACTCATGTTACAGACTGGATTTGGACATGAAGCAGAGCATGAGCATCATCTTCTGCCATTCATTCACATGCAACTTTCCCCCAATTCAGTCTTTATCACTCCCTTGAGAACCGGATTATTCCTTCTTACTACAAATGTTCCTTTACCAGAAGACTTCAGTCAAGGCTATATGGGTACACCAGGACAACATCGAGCTGACGTGGTTGGCTGTACCTTAAGTTCAGGAAAGCTTTAAACAATTCCAAATCTTTAAACATTGCAGAGTTGTTTTAAAAACTACTTTCCAAGGATTCTCATGACCTTGCTGAAAGCTTTAGTCAAATGTGTTCAAGAACTGTGTAAGGAAGGTAAAATTTGTAATTTATCCATGTCATAAGCAAAACCAATGCCCCCTTTCTCTTTTTAATGGTGCAAGAGCATTATTTTAATACTTGCAGAGAGAGAGAGAGACACGAGCAACATGATGCAGTAGTCATTATTGTTAATGTGAAAACAACTTTTCTTTCTCCTGTTATTTGTTTCTAAAATAAGATTCCCAGAGAATAAAAGGAGTGAGCAATTATCTACTGATTGTATGCATCAAGAATATGATTCACAGTTAAATGATCCCTTTGTTGACCGTTCACCAAAGTAATTCCTAAATACAGAACCTGTTACTCATGATTATAAATCAAATAAAAAATTAGGATTATATCTAATTATATTTAATGTCCTTTTCAGGGGATTATACTCCAGATAATAATGGTAACATAACATATTCCGTTTGCAACTTAACATATATTAGTGAGGTGCTTTTGTAGTTTTTTTTAAAAAAAAAACACTTGACATACTCAGTGAAGTATTTTTCAGGAATTTCTGGTTTTAACATAACAGAATGCTGGCTAGTTCTGTACTTCTGTTTCTTCCAGGCAATAGAATGCAACAATCTGCAAGGACCAAAATAACAAAGAGAGTCTAGGCATAAAACTGCTTCTGTTTGTCACTGAAGTGAAGAGTACCCTCAAGTCATTGCTGACTTATGGCGATCACTGGTGAGGATTTCATGGCAAGAGACTAACAAAGGTGGTTTGCCATTGCCTTCCTCTGCAACCCTGGGCTTCATTGGAGATCTCCCATCCAAGTACTAACCAAGATTGACGCTGCTTAACTTCTAAGATCTGACAAGTTCAGGCTCACCTGGTCTATCCAGGTCAGGGCCTGTTTGTTACTAGCCATAGTATATTTGCAGTGAAATCCTAAGCAGTTACCCCAGCCTAAGCCCATTGATTTCAATGGGCTTAAACTGGCGTAACTCTGCTTAGGATTTCACTGGTAATCCAAAAGAATTCACGAAACAGGAAACAAAAATCGGTGTGGCTACTTCACCTACTGCAGTTATTAAATATACCTTATTTGGAGCATTTTGAGTTCCTTGTCTGACAAGCCCAGCTATGTCCATATCTTCCACCTAAGAGCTGAATCACTAGAAGCATTTCGAAAGTATTATATTCAGAGAACAAAAAGAGATGAATCATCCTATGTGTATCCTACAGGCAGAAGCCTTTGTCTTCTAGGTATTAATCATATAAGAAAATCATGTATGGGACGAAACCTCAAATTGACCACATCCTCATCCTCTATATCATGAATCTCTGGCCAAAAAACATTCTGTTGGCAGCCCCTATTCTCTCTACTCAGTGGCCAGTAACAGACGGCAGTCATGACGTTGAATCGGTATGGTGGATCATCGGCTGGCCAGCTGGTGAGTTTTGGCTGAGTAGTTTTGAGGATTCCTGATGGGTTGCTACGATTGTTCTCACTATGCCTGAAATGTTTTTAAAATATATTTTTCATTAAAATATTTTAATTTTTTTATTCTATATCTTTACATTGCATTTCATTCTCATAATCCATGCAAGGACACCCATGAGTGTTAGCACTAATAAAGGCACACATCTGCATAGTTTGAAGCCACTCACTCTTCCTTTTATGAACTTTCTGCTGTTTCCTGGCTCTTTTGTGTACTAGAAAGGCTGGCCTTCTGTTTTCTTCCCAGCTTGGCATAGAGGTGATATTGGGCTTCACAAATACCCAGCAGTGGGGGCAGTGAACTCGTCTCAGTCTCAGCCAGTTGTGGTAAACAATTTCCTGCTTTCTGTCATGCTTTGAGTTCTTGTGTATGGGAGAGCAAGAAAGAGATTTTTGGGCATTTGTTATTTGTGCATCTCTCCTTGTGCCCAGTTGGTTCTGTGTCCTTGTATCTTATGCCTGAATACTAATACTTAAACAGAAATAATGCTCGGAGTTCATGAAAAGACAATTTTTTCTTTTCAAGATCAGGAATTTATTCCTTGCCCTCAGGGGAATCACTCATCGAGAAGACTTGCTCTCAGGTACAAGATCACAACTTTCCAATCTCAAAAATCTTACCTTCCCCTTTTTGTTTTGCCTGAACACATATAAGTTCAGGAGGAGTCAGATTTTGAACCTGACTATGGAGATGGTAGAATGATTTCTTCACTGCCCAATTTAATTTTGAAAGCCATTTATGATAGACTGAATTGAACAGCTCAGATAGGTCTGTTCATTTTGACCTGACTACTCTTTTAATTTCAGGGGAAAGAATATGTAATTTTTAAATCTAAAATGCAATTATTAATTAGCTTGGAAAGACTCGATGCAAATTGTTAAAACTACTAATGGGCTCAGAAAGAGTTAAATATATATTCATAGTTTCATTTTGCTGACACGTGTTGACTTGTGATGTTCCGGAGATGGTTTTGGAAAATGAAGGTGGCAGAAGTTTCTTGCAAAAGGCAGCTGAGGCACCTGTCACAGGGGAGCTAACACCATCACGGCGAATGTGCAAAATCTTTACAAGGTGAAGGAGCCCATGTTAAAGTTCAGCAATATTTATTTCAGATGATATTTCAGAGGATGTTTACAGTGGATGATGAAGTTATTGGCTTATTTTACACATCTCAGAACTTCACGAGGGAAGAAACTGCCAAAAGCAGTCATTGAAAAATGGAAATTAACTTCAGTCTTCCCCTGTATCTCTAAAGAACAGTTACTTTTCTGTTTGAAATGGGAACACATTAATTTTATTAATCAGGCTCAGATTTGATTTTATTGATTTGCTCCTCTTTAGGAGGAATCTCAAGGCCAGTATTATGAAGAGTTTCTTTCCTGATTTTCAAAATGAGACAGATCAATTTCATAATGTTTCTATAAGTTATGTTGCTGAAACAGCAACATTTCAATGAAATTCTTAGGAGACACAATGATATAGCAATTATCTTCATGAACACTTTATAACCTGGTTATGAACCTCTTGGGCTAAATGTTATTAAAATACCAGTGGTTGTGTTCATGTTTGCATGAATAGTGCTAGATTGATATAGGAGGAAGGGTAATTTCCAGGATCATTCATGCCTTTTGAATATTTTGTTGTGTTAATGCACTGCAAGAAATGGCTCGTATTATTTCAGATACTGCATACTCTGGATATTGTGCCAGGCTTTTCTAAAGACTGAATTTGAATATATCTTACTGCTTTATACTTTTATAAGTGGTTCCTTTAGTCAAGAATTTCTTTTACTGACAGAAGCTTTTGAAAGCTTTGGGTAGATCTGATACTTGAGATGTTTTACAGTGGAGATAACAAAGACTGAACCTGGGACCCTTTGCTGGTATGATGGACTCCCCTTTCACTTTCTCCTCTGTGAAGCAGATTTTCCCTCCAAAATTTAGTTTTTCTGCTTTGACTGAGCTGCCCCAAGTAGTATGTTAATATTTGTGGTTTAGAAAGTCTGTTTGTTCCACTCTGACACAGAGATGTAATTTTGGCTTTTAGCCCAACCCAGGAAATTTGTGGGGGCAAGAAGAAGCCTTCTTCCTTTTGTGCTTGGAAATGGCAGTAGAGACTGTTTAGCATTAAAAAGAGAATAACTTTATTTAACAGGCAAGGATTGAGTGAATGTAGTCAGGGGATGGAAGTGTGGAGGTAAAAATGTGTTGGTATTACAGAATACACTCTGAGTAACAGACAAAATAGTATCCTTGAAGCTTATTTTCACATATTCTTGGCTCTTAACAGTGAGAGGTATTTTACTTAGAAATTTAGTTACAGCAACAATGTTTCTTCAGTAAGTTCCTTATGGCAATTCAGGTTTTCTGGAGTTAGTCACTTTCTTTGTGTACCTAACTCACTTATTTCCTGTATCTAGAGGGTATTTCTATTTCTTGAGTAGTCTAAAACTGTTTTCCCTTCACAACAGACCCAGGGTCCTCCTCAGAGGACTGGTCAGGAATTAATCTTCTCCTCTGAAGATATAATCCCTCTTCTTTTTGGCTTGAAAGGGAGTCTCAACCCAGTACCTAATCACTCTTGCCCAAAACGCACTTCCAGTTCTCTGGTATCTGTGTAAAGCTTATGCTGATGCTTAGATTTTGAATTTTTTGATAGAAGTCTTCCCCAGGACAGTAATACTACAGTTAAGGTGAAGGAATCTTTTCTTTTTACGCTAAAGGTGAACCTATCTGACTTTTCTTGTCAGACTCCCTGACTTCTAATCCTATCAGAAACCAACTGACTGCCTTCAGGCTGGTTCTAACGGAGAGAAACTCCAGTATGGAAATAAAATAACTCTTAACCAATCAGAAAAGAGAGAGCAGCCTGCCACTCAGGGTCCCCATTTTAGAGAATAGTTAACCCTTCTTCTCCCAGCTCTCTGATTTTGTTGCACCACAGAAACCTGCTGTTAAGTACAATCCATGTGCAGCTGTAGCACTTTGATCAAAGCAATTTAGGGAGTGCAGTTGGCTGACGAAAAAGATATTGAAGACATTAATTCTGATCGTAGCAATCACCTCAGCGTATATAGAGAAATTAGTGTGCATGGAAAGGGATGTTTTACCTTATAAGAGAAGTTCCAAAATTAGATTTTAGGGCATCTTGTTCCAAGAGCCCCAAGATCAAAGGTCCAAGATCAGTTTAAAATGAAATAAAACACGTTACAATGTGGGAATAAGGCTAGGCTAGAGTATTCAGCAAAGAGGTTTATAATCATAAGGCTATCAGAAACTATAGTTAGAACTGAAAGATTTTTACTTCACAGGACTGCAGGCAGTCTCTGCAATGGTTGGTGCATTCTTCTGCCCATGTATTAAGGAATCGTATGTAAAGAATAAAATGCATAGCATTAATATGAGAGATTTTCAGTTGTTTTCTTCTTAAGTTGTCACACAAACTTGAAGCAAATTGCTAGGGGGCAAAACCTTTTAAATGATAGCATAAATAACTGTAGCTTTTGTGGTTATCTGTTGTTCAGTGACAACAGTGAAAATCTTGGTGTTGCTCTTTATAAGGCAGCCACTGTTTTATTCATCTCTTCTAATACAACTCATTATATCTTGACTCTGAGATGGGTAGCTTCTTGCTTGAGTCATCCATTTTGTCCTTTGCCCCTTAGCTGCTAGACGTTTTCATAATAATTCAATTAACCTTTAAAAGTTGCATATAATATTAATGGTTCTACAGAGGTTTTTTTTCATAACTCTGTAATTCTTCATTCCCTAGGCAGTAGAAAATCTAAATGCTACTGGCCCAGTAGTGATAATAATGGAAACCAAACAATCTGCTGCCCTTAGTGGTACCCCAAAATCTACTGTCTGGAAGTAGTCTGCTTCACTCTATGAAATAGTAAAGACTCATTTAAACTGAGAATTGCATTGGTAATTGGGTGGTGATTGGCAACTGATGCTGTTGGAAATGACAAATGACATGGGTCACATGAGTGTAGCAGTGCTAAGTATAAATCAGTTTGTTGTTCTTTTGTGTTATACTTAGCACTGAAATTCAATTATAAAACAGTAAGGTGTGCAAGGTGTGATAGTGTAAGATTAAATATTCTTGGTTCAGGAAATATAGGCTAAACTCTCTTTGGGACATTCTCGCTTAGGTTAAGTCTATATTATAGTATGAAAAGCCAACAGACAGAAGGGGAGGGTTTGTTTCTTGTTATAGCGTTGGTTTTACCTAAGCACTAGACAGACAGGCAGACATATAGACTTCTGCCAAAACAATTCAGGATAGAATAAAATATGGACGAAAAAAATCCAGCCTTTAATATTGAGCACTGCATTTTTTCTGCGATCATCAAAATGTATCGACTTGGTCTTAGAATGACAATAAAATAGATTCTCCTGTCCAAGATGGATTCCCAAATAATTTTCTTCTTCAGATAAACACATCTGTTAGATTCCGAGATGAAAGAAAATCTAGTTAGCCCTTAAATATGCATGCATAAGCGTTATTAAAGTCTATTCTGGGTCAGTCTAGTAATCTACTGAGAGATACTGTTTAATGGTTAGAAGGCCAGATTAAGCTTGAAGACACCTGGGTTCAAATTCCCATTCAGTGCCATTAAGTCATAGCTGACTTATGGTAACAGCTGGTGGAGTTTTCATTGCAAGAGATGAACAGAGGTGCTTTACCATTGCATAGCTCTGTAACTTTGGTCTTCATTGGAGGTCTCCCATCCAATTACTAACCAAGGCCAACCCTGCTTAGCTTCCAAGACTGGTCTTGTCTGGGCTATCCAGGTAAGGGCTTACTGATGATAAAATGGAGAAGGAAACATGTGTGCTGCTCTGAGCTCCTTGGAAGAAGGGTAGGATGTCATATATAAATATTTCAGCCCTCATTGTGTTACAAGACAAGACTTCTGTGGTAACATGTCTCCTTCGTGGCAAGTAGTTTGGTTTTTGACTGAAATATTGTATGGAGAGAAAGTGCAAATTGCGCTTCCTTTTTCTGTTTGGCTGCTGTAATTTTAGAAAAGGAATGAGGAAACCACTACAAGAACACATCAGGCTCTCCCAGTTCACTCTTTTCACCCCAGTATCACACAAATTTGCAACAAAATTCTGTTCCTCTGTTTTCCTTGATATATTTTATAGTTCACATATTTCTAAAGCTGCTTGTTTGAGAAAGCAATGGTTAATTTCAAGCAGTTTCCACACACCTCTTCATCTAATTTTTGCATCCTGCTGTTATCCGAACTGTCCTTTATTTACTCCTTGACTGAAGATCTCTCAATCACAGACCTAACCCCAACCCATATTATTACATGCAAGAAAAAAGAAGACCGATACTGGAACAGCCGGAGTGCAAACTTCTACTTCTGCAAGCTTTCATTCACTTTCTCGGCTTTTAAAAGGGTTAGCACCTGATTATTATAGGTGGAGAGATGTGGAACCATTTACATACCAATTCCATCATGGACAAAGACTCTGAATATAATGTTAAAAGATAATAGAGAAAATCCCCAATTGCCTAGTAGTTTACAAGAAAGGCTAAATTTCAGGAAATGAGCACATTACAAGAAACAATTTGCTCTCTTCCAGACATGGGGATAAATATTCATACCTGCCTTATTTCCACTAACAAAATGAATTAATCATGTGGGCAAGCTGGCAAAGATTTTGCAGATGCCAGAGATTTTGTTTTTCATCTAAAGGTTGAGATGTCGCAATAACTCGCAAAAATGACTGCAAGGGTCTGGCTGCAAAGAGGAGGGGGGCTTTAAATCACGAAGAAGGGTCATGTATGGGGAATTAAAACACTCCCAGCATCCTGTTTCATTCTTTCAATGGTTCTAGAATTAAGGGCATTGTGCAGGGAGGGATGGCAATTTGTCTTTTGAGTTCTTGTGTCAGAGGAGTCAGAAATTGCCTGTCAACTTCTACTAAGAATCAATTCTATTGTTTGCTTACAATGTAGTAGCTTTTTTACATCTTTTGAAAAATTGACTTGCTGATTATCACTCCTTATCACTTGCTGTCTTTTTACTTGTGCTCTGTGCTTCCCTGATTTTTGTACAGTTTGTTTGTGTTTTCATGATCTCAAAAACAAGGATGGCTAAAGACCAGAAGTAAAAGATCCTATATTCAGACATACGCAGCCAACCACTGTCCTGAAAGTATTAGAAAGGAGCAGGTATGTGATTGTTCTTTTCCCTATGAGAAAATACGTGCCTCGCTAATCTCACTGAGTGCTCCACTGTATGGCTGATTATATTGCATTCAAATGGAAATGACTTCCATTGCTATCGACTTGAACCATATTTTATCAGTGACTTAGAAATACAAAGTTGGATTTCACTAACAGCCCTTCACTACCCACTTCCTTGTAAAATGTGTTCTTGAATCTCTCCCTGCATCAACCAAAATTCTGGAGTGCTCGTACTAATCATGGAGTTCCTGTTATAATAATTATGCTCCACTCAGCCAACTATGGAAGCTGTCATCCCGCCCCCCTCCCCGCCCCAAATTTTTGGACCTCAGCTTCTGATTAAAGTAGTCACTATTTTTTAAAGTTTTGTTCTCTTTCTATATTCTTTCTATATTCTGTGCTCTTTCTTTATTGTAGAGCCTAATCTTTCTCATAAAAACCTTACTTTTATCTTCAAAGCTAGGAAGCAAAATTTCAAAGCTAGTTTCTGCAACATCTTCCCAAATCCCCATTTCCCTTCACCTCTACTTTCATGCAAAGGCTGTATTCAGACATTACAATAAATCATGGCTCGTGAACTGATTAAGTCAAGCCTTGGTTACTTCCGCGATCTAAATGGAAATAATTCTTAAAAACTGGGATTTCAAATTAGAGGACTTGTCAGAGCTTGGAAGCTAAGCAGAGTCAGCCACAATCAGTACTTGGATGTCAGAGCACCAAGGAAGGCAAGGGTTGCTATGCAGATGAAGGCAATGGCAAGCCACCTCTGCTTATCTCTTGCCTTGAAATCCCCATGGTCCTGGGATCACCATGAGTTGGTAGCAGGTTTATGGCATGCAGTGATCATTAATTAGTTAGTCTGTTTATCACAGCTTGCATTAATTATGGTTTGAGGGCTCAATTCACAAACCACAGTTTATTGGGTACCACTGCCCTTCACAGCCACATGACTACAGAGTCAGCAGAGTGGGGACTCTGGAAGACAGCGGAGAAACCAGAGTTTATGCACAAACCATTCTTTGTCATCTATTTGGTAGCTTGTTGCAAATACAACCATACTTTACTTTGAAATCTTAATGTAGCCATGACTAGGGTCAAATCCACATTACCCGTTCTAAGTCGCATGTTTCCCGCATTCCCCACGCAATCTCTAGCGCCGGTCACATCACCTCATCCAACAGACGCATTGCATCCGGTTTTCTCCCGAATATGAGGTCACGGGTTTTTAATGGGAGTTTCACGTTGGCCGTGAACGGCCCAATGCGCAATTTACGCGGTTGTTTTAAAAACCAACCCCTTCCTATCTCTCTGGACGTTCCGTGAGTTCCTATTGGCTGATTCAGCCGGCAATTGCTCCGCAGTCTGCAAAAGACTTTTTTCACTTCATAGCATTGTACTTATTGAATAAGCAGGTTATGAATCAAACTTGTTACTTTGAAGAATGATTTTGGGGAGAATCCATCATCAGAAGGGACTCGCTCAAGTTCCGTTTAAAATTTTTTTTTTGTTTAATATCACTGAAATATCGAAATTATGGTGAATCATACTTCCGAAATAAAGAAAACACAGCGCAGAACCTCCACCACTCTTCCACGTTTCCCCCCATTTGTAACCGGTCTCCAATGACATTGTACACTCCCTTGAGAAATGTCTGGGAAAATGTTCCGCAACCTCAGACTAGAAAATGGGGGGCTAGATACATGCAGCCACACAGTTGGTTCTCCTACAATGCATCGGGAAGAAAAGATTTTTTTATCGAGACATCAATTTTTCGTTATGACAAACCTTCATGTGAAAAAAAAAAAATCCCTAGGCTGAACTGTGAGAATCGAGCACCCGTTATATGGCAATAACTTTTACTGAACATTTATTCTCTATCTTTGTGTGACAGAGATTTCTGGTTTCGACACAGGTAGGGATGAAGAATGCAGCCTAGCCTCATGAAATCCCAAACTCTGAACATATAGTAGTTTGCTATGGCACCACTGATCTATATCCGTAATCGCGTCGGAGAGACACGCCTCCGCAAGCAATATATCTTGATATCGTTATTCCAAACATTCAGGTTAAAAAAAAAATTAAAACTAGAGATTCTTTCACTGTCTGTGATGAAATTTTTTTCTTGGTATACGGCGGGAGGGAGTTGACTGTGGTGGCTTTGGAAACCGATTTCTCACTCCTGGTACACCCCCTTTTAAAAACATACTGAACCATTGGCGGTATAATGCTGTGGATGAAATAATTGAATTTTATAGAATACTGTATATAGACCAAAGCCAAACCAAACCCCAGTGGTTAATCTTCAGAATCCTCCCAATCAAAAAAAAAACCCTCTATTACGCTAAGGACTGCTGCTTGGGTTTATTTTTGCACAAGCAATAAGTTCTTGGTCAGTGGTGGGGGCCGCAGCAAGGAAAAAAAAAAGGCTCATAAATGTGTTCCCGGAGAGAAACAATTCATCAAAAGGCTTGTCCTTCCTTCCATATTGTTGCTAAGTGGGGACACTCTCGATCAGTCTTCGCAATATTTTCTTGGGGTTTGAATTAAATAAGCAATCTGTTAGGTGAAGATGCATGCGTATTCTTTGTGAAAAAAAAATTGCTTTCGAAATCTTCCTTGACAGCCTACTCACGGATGTCACAAAATACCCATTGACTTTATTTTAAAGAAATGTAAATAAACAGTGCTATTTTTAAAAAAAAACACAATACATTTTGGAAGGTGAACAGCGAAGTATTTCAATTTAATCTTTGATGCAACATAACTACATTTTAATTACTGTTTTTATGATAACTTTGTTGGGAAAACCTTATCTTAAACTATATACAGTGAGGAGTCCCAGAAATAGCTCAATCATGACGCTGTGGGACGGGCGTCTTGGCGTTCTCTCCTTTCGACAGCGGTCACCCTTCTACCCAACCTTCTGACACGGCCCTCCACCGCGGTCATTCTCTCCTGCAATTGGTTTACTGTGGAGAAGAGGAAACTTTTTAAATTCTGTTCTATTGACAAAGTTGGTTCGCTTTCAGACTTTTACTTACTGGAGGCGCCCAGTCTTTGTTCAAGCCCCTCCACAGCTGAGAGCACGTCATCAAGGGTTTTTCTCCTCTGTCTTGCTGGGGGTGCTGGTGTGCCACTTGTGGAGGGAAGACCCTCCTCATCAGCTTCTTGCCCTGTCTGTTCACCTGCGTTAGGAGACCAGACCAAGACTCAGACATGGATGAACGAGAACGGAGGGACCTCTCTCGTGTTGTCACAGTGATTCTCTGATGAGAACTACATGCAACCGAATCTTTTGCAACACTTTTCTTTATAAATATTCAATTTTCTGGCCATCATTTGGCCGGTTCTGTGCATGTCCATTATGTTGCCGGTCAATGACAGAGCAGCAACAGGCAAGGTAAACGTTTGAGATTCATTAAACAATAAATTTCAAAAAAGAAAGATATGTCACAGAAATGATGGAGACCACATCCTAAATGTCTTTGACTAGACTTGGTACAGGAAAAAAAAAGTTTAATAGTGGAGAGATGATAATATGAATTAAAGATGAAAGTGACAGGAGCTCACAACAGACACTATGCTGTCCTTGGTTTCTGGGGGCATCCCCTGTGGAGACTTTGCCTCTAAATGCTCACCAGATGGTGTGTCTGCAGTTGGAGGGAGGGGATCCTCGGTGGAGATGTTTCCTGGGGTGATGTCCAGGGCCTCCTGCTGTTCACCCTCCGCTGCACGTTGGGTGGCCTCTCTTCCACGGAGAACAGCTGAGATGCGAAAAAATCAATGCATTGAGCCATCCATGCACCATCGGACACATAAAAAAATGTTTTGAACAATGTCTCTTAAAGAAATAGATATGGGGGGGGGGACAAAATAATCGGAAGGAATAACGGGCCTGTATTGATTTTTTTTCTAGACACTGTTACATAATATCACTTGTCCTTAAAAGAAGATCAACTCTACCTACAAGTCATTCGACCACCCTCTCAAAAAATCCACTGAAGATAGTCGTGTTGTTTGCTTTTTCACTTTGACACAATAATAGAAGCTGCCTGTTCAGGAGCAGTCCACCTCTACAGGAGCTATTCAATGATGCTCCTCATTTCAACCTGCAGTGGTGGGTCGTCGAAAAATAAGTGCTTTTGGGTGAAATTCTCAAATGGTAACATTTAAGAACTTAATTTGTCACTTCAGGATCTGGATGGTCCAGATTCAAATGCCAACTGTGCATCCAATGCTCAGTTGCTGCCCCAGGTCATTCACAAATCAAGGATCATTCCCACCTCACAATAATTTTTCTGAATGTAAACGGGGGGGGGGGGAAGCTTCTCTGGTGACATTCTTTGAGTCCTCAATTGGGAGAACATCAGGGTAAAGGTTAATGGTGACTAAATTAAGGAATCTGGATTTCGGGAGACACAGTCCGGGTGCAGCTTCTCTGTGAAAAATAACTTTTCCATAGAAATGGAGTTCTATGAGTACGTCAATGCTTCTAAAGCAAACCAACGGCACCGTGCAAAATTATAGATGTCCTGACAATGAACCACTAGCTCGATTCGTCAACGTTACAGCGTTTATTTGAAAAAACTGAAATTCGATAATGGCGTGGGCAAACATTATACTGGGGCACAAGCCTAAGGTTATATCCTCAAACAGCAACTAGGTCCATAAAACATAAGCCACTTAGCATTCTGACTGTAAAAAAAGAATTTTCACCTACCGGCATGACGTCTGGTTTGCCAGCTCGGCCTCCCGGCAAGATCCCAGAGGTTCATCATGTTTGAAAAGTATGGGGGCTTGCCGCTTTGGCGAGGGATTCCTTGCCAAGCCTCAAGCGCCCCATAGAAATCCCCCTTGACCCTCTTAAATTTGGATCGGCACTGCTCGGGGGTCCGAGGGTATCCACGAGCACTCATTTGCCTTGCCAGTTTGTGAAAAATCACTTTGGTGGGCAAATGAGTGCTCTTCATAACACGCTCGGACTTTCCCGAGCGTGCGATCAGTTCGAGGAGGGTCTCAACCTCTTCATCCCGCCAGAAGACTCCTTTCCCATGGCTTGCCATGCTGATTCCAAGACGAAATTGCGAAAATAAGTCATTGCATTAAGAAACATGGCCCAATAACGGTCCTGGAAAGGCGCGAAAATCGAGACTCCTGATTGGTCAAAGCACAGTAGCCTGTCCAATGGTGTTCCAGCGTTATCTATGGGCGGGAAAAGCGAACTGTGCTGCAGCCCTTTTTTCCCGCCTAAAAATAAATAGTATTTTTATAAAACTTATATTGTTTCCTGCCCATTCAATCCTTAATGTGACAAAACCCGTCTAATTGTATGGAAATTTTTTCATTGTAATAACGGGTTGGGAAAACGAAAAAATAAAGTTAAATCACCAATATCAAAGATCACAACGTGTAACAACTTGATTAATTTTTTTTTATGACACACTTGTACCTCTCGATCTCTCTCAGGGTAAATTGGAAGGGTTTGTTAGATTATATTCCAATTGATTCCCGGCCTTTTTTTTAATAATGTTTCATCAAAATAACGGCGTAACGATAATTTGTTATCGAAAAAAAAATTAAAATACATGCAATGTAAGAGGTGGTGATCGGTTGACGCTAACCGCGCATGCTCCTAGCTGAGGTTGCCGCTTCCTGCAGAAGAGAACATGCAAGCGGTGTGATTGTGAGCCCGGCTTTGATTGAAGCACCGGGAGCAAACGGACCACGCTAGAATGGCCAGCAACGCTGCAGTTGTTCCGAGATCGGCCACATGGAGGGAAAGGGAAGTACTTGACTTACTATCATTTTGGGGTGAGGAAAAAATCCAAGAGGCCCTTCGCAGTTGCCATAGGAATTTGGATAACTTTGAGAAAATTTCAAGACAGATGGCATCCCGCGGTCACCATAGAACCGCTATTGAGTGCAGAAATAAAACGAAAAACATGCGTTTGGAGTATAAACGTGTCATTGCTCATAATGGCACATCAGGAAACGCACCCATGACATGTCCCTATTTCAGAGAACTTGACAGCATCCTTAGGGGGGACGCAAGTGTCAAGCCAAAAAGGATAGCCAGGAGCATTAGTCTTGACTTTGGCCGGCCACAGATCACTATTCCTGATCAGGTGATGGAGGGTTCAGAGGAACTTTTTTCTCACGAGTTTGTCACCATCGACGCGGCACATCTAAGGAGCTCATCACCCACAGCAATGGGAGAGCGTGAGTGTTCTTCATGTTCTGCTGAATCAACACTATAAAATTTTAATGCTTTGCATGCATTTGCTGTTCATGCTATGTGCTAATAGACCAAAAAAATTTTTTTTGACTTTTCTCCAGATCATAACTCTTCATCGTCCACGGATGTGAATGACGAAGACCTAGATCGCACAGTGGATGGTCTCGAAGACAAGGGTAATGCCCGTTCTCTACTTTCATGTGGTCTGCAACCACTGAGCACTGCTGCCCTTAGTCGGTATGTTCAGAACAGAGCTTAAGGAAAAGTAAATTTGGAATCAGTGGAAAATGTTTGCTAAACCCCACACACAACCAGCAAAGAGGAAGAGACCATGACCATGCCGAGACATCCCATTCATGCGAGGCCAAACACGGCCTACGGGCCACAATTTAAAAAATTATGTCCTTCTAGGAAAAAATTTAAAACTTTTTCTCCAATAATGGGTGATTTTTCCTTTGTAGAGAACGATGCAACGCACGCAAATACGAGGGAAGAGGATGACAGCGACAGTGATCTGCCCTTGGCACATAGATCCACACGCAATCCCGGTGAAAATTTTATATTAAGTGACTATACTTTTCAGTTCAATCTTTAGAAATTCAAAAGTAATGGTCCCAAAGGAAAACAGTTTTTTCTGTGAAATCTATTGGTAAAATCCATGCTGGTCAGCCAAAGCCTAACTTTGGATGTTAACCAAAAACTGTTATTTAATCTCGTTGACGAAACAGATATGCGTTTGGACCCGGCACACACCCTGTTTGCTCGCCTTTAACGCAACCCCACACATCGAAGCAAGTGGTGAACTGATGCTGGGAAGTGGGGGGGCAATGCCAATCATCCCCTAACACAAACATGAGATTTTCATTATTTTTCCTTTGCTCGGGCAACCACTGTGAAAACATGAACAAAATTAGTGTGGCATGCACTTCCATGAATGGTTTGGTCCTGTTTTTAATGATGCGACCGGTGCTGTTTGCTGCATTTGCCTTGGCTGTGGGCAGCGGGGCAATTTGAGAATCAAGGGTACACATGTGTAATTGATGAAAAAAATGATGCTTTTCTGTCCGTCTTTGCAAAGTGGTCCACCATGATCTGTTGGTGATGGTTTGTATCCATCCTCAAAATCGTGTGAGAAATGATGTGTCTCCACTCTTCTGTGTCCTGTGTTGAGTCCCCCGTGGGGGCGTGTACGGTCTTCTTCCGATAACAGCAAGCCAAATCATGCATTGAGGAAAAGGTGATAATCCATTGCAATGCTTGACTCCTGTGTCTTTCTACACTTACAGGGGGAAGAGGAAGCTGCTTGGCCGAACTATCACCGGGGACAAGATTAAGCAACATAAGGAATAGAAAACGCAGGAACGCGGCACTGTATGGTGTGGCGGATAAAATGATGCTCCGTGCAAGGGAGGAGCACGAGGCTCAACTTGCGCAATGGGGTAGGGATTATGAGGTTATGTGCAGATGGAAGGAGGATGAAAAGCTCCTTCAAAAGGAATTTTTGGAGGAAACCAAGATAGAGAGGGAAAATTTCACAGAGGTTTGGAAGCAAAATATTGCTGTAATGAGTGATGCGGTTAGTACCTTAAAGGCTCTGGGAGAAATGCTCTCGAGTCAGCGGCAACAAAGCGTGTCTGGGATGACATCTGAACAGTGTTCACAATCCCCACATAATCTTCCAACCAAGATGGGCAATAGTAAACGTTCCTGTGTTGGCAAGGCCAGAGATCGATTGACGCTGTAAGCACTGAGTGAAGACAAGTAATCATGACTGTTCCGTAGGTTGACGAATCTAACCATGCTTACCACTGTTCTCTCATCAATAAAACATGAGGTATCCAAACAAAGGTTGGTTTGTGATCAAATTTAAAATCCAATGTATGTCATCAATTCGCCACCCACGTGGGCCTTGGGAAAAAAACCTTTCATTTTCAGTCACCGGGAGATTTTTCCTTTAGACAACCATGTGGTCCACTATAGATTTTTATGATTTATGGAGGTTTAGGACGACACAAGCACGCCCTCCAACTACAATTAAGCGACCCCCACTATGGCGAGACGTGATATGTTGGATGGCAACTTGACAAACCATTGGATTTGAAATTTCAATCACAAAACCACCCATTTTTAATAATCTGGTCACACACGGTTCAATTTTTTTTTCACTCTTTATCACACTCAACTTCACTGTAGCTGTGTGTGAGCTTGCCGTTGTGTGCCATCTTCTTTGACGGGGAACAGTACCTTAGACACCGCCAAAGCAGTGTAAATTGTATACCTGATTATTTCGATGTCAAGAATATGCTGGTCAAGTTATGTAAACAACCTAATATGTTGATCCCAATGTCATCAACGTTCGCTTGGTTGCTCAATACTTGTTTTGAGCCGTCTTTTCCCTCCACCCATAAGACAAATAATTCAATAAACCTTGCACTGAGTTTTGTGGAAGAGTTGGTTGTTATCAACTTATTTTTATTACTTCAATTTGATATATTGTGATGTATCCAATACTGGAATGGGGAAAAAAAAGTTCCTTCTATTGACGTCCGGATTGCTGCCTGTGATGTGTTCTGATCTGTTTTATGCCAGCACACACATTCTTTTTTTTTTCAATGTACCACTTGTCTTCTCACAGACCTTGGGAAAAGGAAAAATATTTTTCTAAAACTGTGTTCTATAGCATGCAATGGTTTGATTATGTTCTCTCTTCTATTTGCCAAAGTTTTTTTAAAAACAGTCCATTACAACCTTTTCAAACAACAATTTTCATTGTTGCTTGAGGTTGACTCCTGAAAGCTCACGCTATTATCCAGAGGTTTATTCTTAGATCATTAATGAAGGTGGTGCCAATGTGCTCTTTTTGATTATTCCACCACACACTTACACGGCTAACTCCCCGTCATCTCTAAGAGTATATTTTGGGGAACATTTTCTTTTTGACAAAAGAGAAATCAGAAGTCCCAAGTGACATCGTGGGGCGATGCATTGTTCAATGTGATGTTTACACTGATGTGAAGATGTGCTACAATGTATCTTCTCAATTTTCCCTGGATGATAATGATGCGTGAATCTTTTTTTAATGTGCTCCTCACGAAGCGCCCATGAGGAGTGGGTGGAACACACAACCCTTTCAAGGGATTGAGTGATCAGTTAGGAATGCTCCTCATGGCCACAAACCAACAACAGATGCGAAGTGCTGTTACTGTCATGGATGACATTTCCAAACATCTTATCAAGTTTTCGAGTGTCACGATTTTTTTAAAAAGCATTTAATTTCGAAAGAAATCAAAAACAGTAATTTAAGCATTGGAAATTTAAACGATTTATTGTGGTTTTTATTTTAAAATGGAAAATGTAATGGTTCTTTTGTCCTTTTTTGCCAAGCAGAGACAGCCAATATGAATTTCAGCACCCAAAGTTCTCAATGAATTTCGCAAGGGCGTCGCGCACCTTCTTCCCCTCAGCGAGGTGCCTATTGTTGGAGGTGTCCTCTGTTTCCTCAAAACTTGAAACCAGAATAGGTGCCGGAGGTCTGCCCCCGCCAATAATTGGATGTCCCTTGCTCTCACACAGGTTGTGTAGAACAACACAGGCAGTCACTATGGCCACAACATTATGCTCCCTCACTTGCAAACGATGTGCAAGACACCTCCATCTTGCCTTCAGCCTACCGAAAGCACATTCCACCCGGTTTCTTGCCCTGGCCAGACGTCTATCAAAGTTTTGGTGTGCAGCGGTTGTTGCTGCCCGCCCATACGGTTTCATCAGCCACCGCCTCATTGGGTAAGCTCCATCTGCGATGACCACAGGCGGTATTCTCACCCCATCCACCACCAGGTATCCATGGCCCTGTAGCAGTGTTCCAGCGTCCATGGCTGCGCAGAAGGCTGAGTGGGCAAACACAAAAGCATCGTGGTTTTTCCCACTCCAGCCCACCTCGGCATCCACGAATCTGCCTAGGTGATCCACAGTTCCTTGGAGAAGAATGGATGAAAAGTTCTTTCTGTTCCCATATTGATCTGGGCGTCCACCTGGTGCACAGATAGGGATATGTGTCCCATCGATTGCTCCCACGCAGTGTGGAAATCCAAGTTTCCGGAATCCATCCATAATCTAATAGCAATAAATGGAACATATATTAAAAGAAAAAATTAGATCAGCAGTAAATTGTAGCAGTGGGCAAATCTCAAACATAAAAATTCATCAATTTTCAAATGTTCTCAATCATTTTAGATATCTTTTGAAGTTAAAATTCACATTAAAAAAACAAATGTTAGAAGATTGTTTGCTTGGTGTGTTATTGAGGCCCAGGTTTGAAAAAGCCATGTAGGTTCACGCACACACAACGAAGAGACATGTCCAGGCCGACATTTATGTGCAGTTTGGGAAGCTTATCAATCTTTGAACAGCAGCAAAGCAGGGTAAGTTGATTTTTTGCTGAGGAGTCAGGATCTTGAGACGCGCCCGTGTGTAAACATCTCAATATATTATTTTTGTGGCTTCTCTCAAAGTTTATGTTTAAGACAGTTGTAGATTGGAAAAGTAGGTATGAATAGTGGCCTTCTTATTCCACACATCATGGAACTTGTGTTGATTCTCAAAAATGGGCCAAGGAAAAAGGCATTGAGAGGACATTGCGTCTAAGACTTGTTTTGTTGAAACCAAACTGATGATTGCTGTAATGGGACGTTGTAAAGTTTGAGAGCCACGTAATTGAAGTGTAATCAACTTTCCTCGGGCCATGGAAATTAAGTTCCTGCTTCTCAACAAGAGACAACTTCTTGCCAGGACAGCACGTCTTTTGGCAGCAAGAGATTTCAGCAAACCATTAGTATGTTGAGTCTGACCCCACCACTTGACAGCCTATGTCACTGTCACCCAAGAAAGGAGTCTGGTCTTTGCTGCAACAGAGTGCTTTCTGACTCGCAACATGGTTCAAAGGAAATATTTTTTAGGAAAATCTCTCCATGGCCCAACTTTCATGCAGGGGAACAGTCAACACTGTTTTGTGGAGATGCACGCTTATCTGGCTAGTGTTTACAGCAGAATCTGTATGCAGCACCCTCCCCCATGACTCAAAACTGTTCATCCACAACACAACTCATGAGCCGCTAACTTGGGAATTTTATTAAAAAAACTACAAAGATAACCCAATTGATGTTGTTCTCTCGGCACAAAGAGAAGAACTTCATTGGTTGTGCAGGGACAGAGATCTCATGGGTTGGGGAAGGTTATTTCAAGGTGAGAATGCACACCCTCTTAAATTAAAAAAGGGGGGAAAAATTAATGCTTGGCCAAAGCAGCAGAGATATACAATCGAGCAAGTGGGCACACGATCACACTAGCACAGTTTCTTTTCCTGTGGTTACTTTTAATGAAACAATAAACAGCTCAATATGTTTGATTCTCTCATCTGAGTGTAGATTATACAATGAACATTGAGTTTGCACCAAAAATCATTTTGTGAAGACATGCCATTCTGCAAGGTACATATGGGTCCATGGACAAAAATGTAGAAATGCCAACTAAAATTTGCACTCATGTGTTCGAAGGGAAAATGCAAGCGTTGTTTGATAGGTTTAATGTCATATCGAAAAAATGATATTTCAAGGTTACAATTACCTGTCCTATCGCGGCACCGAAGACGACAGTCTTGGAGAGAAGCTCTAACTCGACGGCGAGACAGAACTCCACCACCGCCGAGGCTACCGTCGACTTTCCGATGCCAAAGAGGTCGCTTGCAACCTGGTAACTAGTGCCGCTTGCCAGCCACCACACAGAAACTGCGACTTTTCGTTCGACCGATATTGGCACACGAAGGGATGTGGTCTGCCGGTGAAGCCGTGGTCTCAGAGCCTCCACCAGTTCTATGAATGTGCTCTTCGACATCCTGAAGCGCCGCATCCATTGCCGGTCGTCCCAATGCACCATTACAATGTTCTCCCACCAATCTGAGCTACGTGGGAATACCCAGTGCTGCCTTGGCTCTTCCATCTCGGCGAGCACGAGCCACTGGCAAAAGCGCTGGCACCGACGACGTCTTCTTGAACGTGCCCAGGCAACAGTGGCACAAGAATTTTTGAAAAACATCCGTGCTGCGGCACGACGCCGTCGCATGGCGTACCTTCGGTATGCCAGCAGCATCTGTGTCTGGCATGCCATCATGACCCAGATGACCTGAGCAACCACAGCAATCACTGGATCCATCACTGTAACCAGAAGCAACCAACACCTCCCAAACCCACCATCCACCAACAAACACCCACAAAGAAATCTCCACCAAATGCTTGCCTTTTTATATCATTTTCAAATCCCCCCGCCAGAAAATGTCAACCAATAACTTTAAAGCTGTTGTGATAAATTGCTTAATTGAAGTTTCCTTATATGGCAAGATCGAAATAACGGAAACGAAATTTAAAAAAGAGAATGGCGGTAGAGGGGTTTTTTTCCTCCCACAAAATCGGAATATGCTGGTGTAGGGTGGATGTGGATTCATCCTGTGACCATGGGTGACAGAATTACACTCGAGGGTCATGAAACAGCGGTAAAATTCAAGCGCTGAACTGTCCCTCATAGTGAACTTCCACGAAAGTTTCCCACAGGCTTCCGAGTTGGCAAACAAGAAACGGGAGAGAGCCGTCAGTGCAGTCAGTGGGGGGAAGAGAGGCATCATTATATTCAATGATGTTTCTCTGTGAGGCAAAATCGAATTAACGGAAAAGTGCGCTCCAAAAATTTTTTTTAAAATGGGGCGGGAAAAAAAGTCCCGCCCCAAAAAACGGTTTTTGAGCGGTTGTGTGACCGGAGGGCCGCGCGAGAAAAACGGATTGGAAGAAGGAATGTGAATGAAGACGTAAAAATCGCGGATTGGAGCAAAACGGAAGATATCCGATACACATGCGGGCGAAGGGTGAGTGTGGCTTCGACCTAGATGAGTCTCTGTGACATCAGGAAGAGGAAATACAATAACAAATAAAACCCAAAGGTCCAGCATTTCAAAATCCAAGAAGGATCTGGGAGTAGTTACTCACTCACAGGGTTCCAACTGCCTGAAGTAAAAAATGGTCTAAGAGAGGTTAAATGGGTGGTGTTATTTACCACCTTATTTATGGGTGGCGTTATTTACCTCCATCCCATAAAAAGCTTTGTTTGATCCAATATGCCTGTGGCTTATTAAGATATTTTATTTATTTAGATATTTATACTCTGATATTTGTCTCCAGTGGGTACCCAAAGTAGCTTGCAATGTTCTTCCCTCCTCCATTTTACCTCACAACAACCACCCTGTAAAGTAGTCAGGCCACAAAAAATCCCCCTTCTTCTGTTTGTACCCACATATATACTTCTGCTGACTGAATGTAACCTTTAATGTATGTGACAAAAAGTAAGATGTCTAATGAAAACTCTAACAATAAATTTGTCAGTCTTTAAGTGCTATAGGACACTTTCCTGTGAATAAGTCCCATTCAATAGACCTGAGATTCTGAGTAGACCTGCTTAGGAGTGCTCTTGTTGTTTTTTACGTCTGAGATATGCAGTTAGAACTATTTTAATCTTTTGATTTCTGTCTGAACTGTATATTTACCACTAAAAATACTACTATTTTTGTTGAAGTGCTCTAACTGGTATAGTTCTGTACACTCAATAATAAGATGTTCTTAAGTAACTTTACCGATCTGAAATGGGATTGGTGAGGCTGGAAAGACCTTCCACACACAGAGTGCAGGCACAGCAAGGAAACAGAGTTGCGAGTGACAATCCCTCCATGCCCGGAGAACCCACAGCTGAAGTTAGTGAACGAATCCTGTCTAAGGTTGAAACTTTTCTCCCCAACAGTTGCCTTTAACATCTGATTGTAATACTGAGGGAAGTGAACGTGTCAAACTTCTGCTTCTTATATAACATATCCATCTGATAAAAGGAGACGACTCTACCCAACAGCATGGAGAAAGTCAGGAATACTTTGGTGCTGGATTTAGTCTGAAAAACAAACTGGTCAAAAATGTGTTTTCTGAAAAGTTACTAAGGTTTCCAACTCTGGGTTGAGAAATGCCTGGAGATTTGAGGGCAGAGCCTGAGGGGGGGGGGGGAGTTTGGTAGGGGACAGAGCTTTGCAGAGACGTGATACCCACAGAGTCCACCCTCTGAAGTTGCCATTTTCTCCAGGGAAACCAATTGCTGTAGTCTGGAGATCAGTTGAATTCAAGGCACCACCCAGATGTTGGTAACCCTAAAAGGAGGTTGGCACCAGCCTAAAATTTCTGCATATGCAAGGAGTGATTTCCGCCCCTGCCCCCCATGGCAGGTCTCCAGCTTCTCCCAAGCTATTCCTGGAGGTCCCCATGTCTCAGGAAAATCATTTCAGGAGCCATTTTGAGCTGCAGCAAGAGGGAGGAGGCAGAGAAGCTGAGCTTCTGTGCATGGAAATCTTTCTGTCCATAAAATTTTAGGTGGGATTCAAACCAGAGCTAGCTTTCCCTTGCTCACCCTTAATTCTTCATTGTGAGAATATCTTCCTTAGATTAGAAGAGCTTTGACTCTAAAGCTCATACTCTGGAAATCTAGTTGGTCTTTAAGGTGCTAGTAGATGCAAATCTTGCTCTCCCATTACAGACCAACATGGCTACTCAAAACTTCCTTGGACTAATGACCACTACTTCTTTACAGTCCTCAGGGAAGATGAACAATAGTATAAAGTCTCTATTGATTGAGAGCAGATCTACAAGTGACAAAAGGCACAGGTTGGACACTTGTCAGCTTCCCTCAAGTTTTGATGGGAAATGTAGGCAGCTTGGCGGAATGTTGGACAAGTGACAGTTGAAAAGTCCGTTGGACAGCAGTCAGAGAGCCAAGCTGCAAGACTAGGATGCCTACATTTCCCATCAAAACTTGAGGGAAGCTGACAAGTGTCCAACCTGTGCCTTTTGTCACTTGTAGTTCCACTTGTAGAGTCATATAATTGTATATTTCATGAATAGTCTTGCACCCTAATCCTTTGCATGGCTGAATCCACACTTACCCAGCACAGCAATAAGCAGGTGGAGTGAGAGCGTCTTTCTGGCGCGTTCTATGACGTCATCGCGCCACGAGAGCAGCATCATGGTGCGATGACGTCATAAATCGCGCCAGAAAGACGCTCTCACTCCGCCTGCTTATCGCTGTGCCAGGTAAGTGTGGATTCAGCCCATGTTTCCTTAGTAATATAAGACCGTCTGAATTCAATGGATCTTATTCCCAAATAAACATACATTTCTTTGCTGTAAGTGCAAAAGAAAACCTGGTTTCTGGACCTTCACAGATAGGCCAAATTTGCAGTTTAGAATGCAGAGTACACAAAATCTGCACCCACTGACAGTCTCTTCAACCAAGCTGTTTAAAAATACAGGCTTCTGCCCTTCTTTCTGGTCTCCCTAGCTGCTTACTCAAGTTCTACACGCTTCAGTAGAATTGAATGCACATTAGTGAATTTAGGCTTATAGCCTCAGTGAATAATTTGCTCAATATCAATTGACAGTTAACTGAAATCTAGCTAAATGTTTCCCATGATGCAAGTTATGTCCTCCCATTTGACATGATTATCAATCATGTCTCCTTCTCATTCCCGCCCCCCCCCCCCAACAACATCATTGTAGGCTGGGAGCCAAGAACTTGTGTAAGACCACTCTGTGAGTTTTGTGGCCGAGTGAAGATTGAAACAGCATCAACCCTGTCCCAGACACCAGGCCCAGTATAGAGGGTATTATGCATTTGGAGAGTTTGCATTCTCTTCTATGAAAGGCAATGATTTGCATGCCATTTCCCTGAGAATAAGGAAAAACCTTTCATGTACATCAGAGCTGCTACATCTGGCTTTACCAAGAGATTTAAAAGTAAAACAAATCTCCAAGCTGCCAGTTTGTCAGTCCTAGAGGGGCTTTATAAGAAACTCTCCATATTGCCCTTGCCAAACTTTCTGGCACATTTCCCCCAACTGATCTTTTGCAGAGTTATTGTATTCTTTTATTTTATTTTCTATTCTACTTTTTCTCCCCAAGTGAGACTCAAAGCAGCTTACAATACAATACCTGCCCCCACAAAAGAGGGGAGACTTCTGCATGAAGAAAAGGTTCCCATCACCCAAAAGACTGACACCCTTAACCTCAAGCCTTCTGGCCATGCCCAGACATTAAATACCTCTGAGGAGAGGAGAAAGAAACTCAGTCCGATCTTGTTCATGCACTGCTAGCCAGCTAGTAGGGTCTTTTCAATGTACTGTCTCATCCAGAATGAAGATAATTATTCTTATTTGTATAGGGGAATAAAAAACGGTCCCTCTCCTGAGGGAACTTGCGGTAATGGGGAGCCTGGTCTCTGCATAACTCATTGTTATGCTTCCCGGTGCAATAGACATATGTGAAGGAGATGTATGTGGTAACCCCTGCTCTGAGAGAGTTCTCTCTCCTTTCTGTTAACATGGATTACACCAAATGTATGTTACAAGGTTGCCCACAGTCTGGAGACAACAACAGTCCTGTCCTTTTAACAGAGGATTAATGTGTGGAAATGATGCTTTTTGTGGCATGCAGGTAAATAAATGAGATGTTAAACAGTGTCCAGTTAAGTCTCTATTTAAGAAGTATGGCATTTTCTCTCTCCAGGCAGTTGGCAACTCTAGGAGTAGTGCATGGTTCTCTAGGAGTTCATGCTGCACTGGTGGGGCTGATATTAAAAAGAAAACTGGTAAACTGAGCTTGTTTGAAATGCAGATTTGCAAGGTGCAAGGGCTTGGATGTTGTATTCCATGGAGGTGAGGTTATTTCCATTTATTTCCTAAGAATTATAAATCCTTCAGAAAGGACTCTAGATGCAATTGAACATTGTTTGTGTATCTTCAATTAGATTACAGTGTGTATACATGTGACTAGTTTCAATTCAGTAAAACAAAGCATCATTAAAATTATTTAGCAGTTGCCAAACCGAACACTTAAATCATCCCTGTGTGGATAATGTGGCACTGGCTCTAATGCTGTAGGATTTATTGCACTGTCTTGAATACAAAATGACCATTATTCTACTTTTCTGGATGTTTAAGGAAAATAAATTGACCATTAGCCTACTGCTGGTTACAGTTAGACAATTTGGCAGATGATGACTATGCACTCAAACCTTAGGGGGCAAGTAATTATGTGTATATCTTCACTCTGTACAAGACAGTTCCCATGCTGTAGGTCATACAGCCCGTTTCAATTCAGTTGCAGTCATAGTCCTGGATATGCACAAAACCTTGCATTAAAAAACTTATTTATCCAAGTATGCTGGGAAGAGACAACATTCAATGTGCCCAGTGATCTGAAGCTTTAGCAATGCAGTGCTCAGTAAAGTTACATTGCTATGCCAATTGACTTCAATGGACTTAGAAGGGTGTAACACTACTTAGCAGGATTGCCAGCTCCAGTTTGGGAAAATCTTGGAAACTTGGAGGGGGGGAGCCTGGAGAGGGAGGAGTTTGGTGAGGGGAGGGGCCTCAGCTGGTTATAATGCCAGAGATTCCACCCTTCAATGCATCCATTTTCTCCAGGGGAACTGATCTCTGGAGATCAGTGAACTTCCAGGGCAAAGCAGGGATTCAAACTAAGTCTTCTAGATTATAGACTCTAACTTGGGGGGGGGGGGTCCCTAATCCTTTTTGGCACGCTTGGAATTCTGGCACAGTGAGATGGGTGCAGCCACAAAATGACTACCACAGCTTAGCCTCAGTCACATAGTGAAGATACTTGTGCTGTGGTGGCAGCTGCTGCCAAAGCAACATTTTTAAAAATCTGCACAGCTGATCAAACCTCCAATGGCCAATCAGAAACCTTGCTGGGCAAAAGCCTACTGTCGTGAGTCAGTCTTGCCTGGTGCTCAGTGAAGAGTTATCAGACGAAAAGCTGCCTGCAGTTCACCCCCACAGGGACCCAGCTGCAGCTGACCTGGAGTCTGATGAACAGCAATTGCCGGCTAATCAATCAGCACAACCTTCAGCTGTAACAGACTCGGCTTCAGGGAACGCTGAAGTAGATAACAAGGCTGCAGAAGCCCACTCCTCCCCGACACCCTTGTAGCGCCAACGCTGTCAGAGATGGCTAGAGCTACAAGGACGCAGAAGGAGTGCAAGGCTCATGAGCCAGTGGCAGCTGTCAAACAATCAGGATGAATGAGTTAGTTCAGGATGTCTGCCTTGTAAGTGGCTGACAGATTAGCTCATTAAGACTTTGCCATAAAAACGGCTGGAAAGAGCAGCAGTTTGTGGAAGCGACTAGTACACGTCATGGCTGCGCCACTGTCCTGGCTATTGCTCAAACTCTGGAACTCTGACCCTTGGACTGGACCTGACTTGTGGCTTCTCTGGAACACTGACCCTTGGACTGGAGTCTGTTTATTCTTTGCTCCCTGGTCATGACTGGCCCCTGCACTCTGGCCCTTGGCCCCTGGGGGACTATGCCAATATACCTATTTGGTCTCGCCCACTTTCTGTAAACACCTGACAGGTGCCAGGAAAGGTATCAGCAGGTGCTACATTTCACTGAATCTAACTTCCAGTCTTCCTGTGGCTCTATGCTTGCAGAATCTCAAGGTTCAAGTTGATGTAGTAGCATATCAGTCTTTGAAAATTACAATATGACCAAATTGATCCCAAAAAGAAATATGCAATTAGGAGCAGTTCTTAATGAAGCAAGCCACCAGAAGTAGGGAACACAACTAGTTTCAATATTGTGTTCCCCTATATAGCTCTTTTCCTTGCCCCCATATAAATGACTCCCACAGTACGATCCTATGCAGAAATTACTACTGTTTAAAGTCAATTAGCTGTGGGTCACACTGCATGTTATGATGTGTAGCATATAAAGTCCATGTTCTCCCAACGTGACTTTGACTGAAATAGTCAGACATGAGGTGTGGACTAATTTCTCAAGCATGCTCAGCATAGCAAATAGCATTGGGAAATGGAGTGGTGGGGGGAAGGCTGAAGTGCCTTCCTCCACTAGTGTGGTCCTAATACAAATTGGGGCCCCACATACTTGGGAAATGAGTTCTCTTGCTCCTGATGTCTGACCATTATAGTCAAAAACAGGTCAGGGAAAACCAGACATAGCCAGTTACAAATTTTGACCCCCAGTCTTGAGTAAATCTGCATAGGGTCATTAATTTCTGTAGGGAAATAATGATGTATTTAAGGATTATATTATTGTGAAGGCAAAATTTGTATACTTTCAAGGACCATTTTAACGTCCAGTCAATACAGACTGGGATACTATAAGGGGGTGTACAAAATGTCCCTTGTACATTTTATAAAGTTAGCTATATTTGTAGAGAAGAAGGCAATGCCTTCCTCTAAATTACTGTCTCCACTCCATCAAAAAAGAACTCTGAAGATACATTTAGAAGCAGTTTTCATCACAGGTCAATGGGCCATGGAATAACAGGGAAATGGCTGAATATTGCACTTCCAATAACAATGATTTCAGCATAGCATTGCAGGAAGGTTGCGGCTGGGTAAAAGAAAACCTTCCACCCCACTGCTCATCAAATCCATTGGAGTGGGCTGGACAAGGTAGAGGTAGAATGGTTGTAAGAAAGTTTGGGAAACAGACTGTCAAAACTTGGTGGTCCTTTAGCTACCATTCCTTTTCTGAGTCCAGTCAGAAATCTTTACTGTCAAGTGTTTCTTGTTTCTGTGACATACTCTGTAGTAAATGCCTCACATGCCAGTCTGACTTGAGGCTGAATAAATATTTTTTTCCTGTAATTCTACAGAATTCTGTATCAGATTTCAGCCTGCTGCTGCTACTTCTTTTTTTGGAGTGGGGGGGACACAGAAAAACAATAAACCATGATGGCCATCTATGGAGAAAATTTATGAGCCATGTTTTCAGGTCACGCAATACAAACTTCTTTGTAGACTTTGCTATGGCTAATCAAACCAGTGGTCCATGGAGTTCTTCAGTGCTGCGAAACAGATCCATATCTGCAAACATGAAACATTCAACACATGCTAATGATGAACAAAAGAATAGGGTCTGATGTCAGAAAAATGGGAGGCGGCATGTAACAGCTAGCAGCCACTGGTAGATGCATCCTTTGGTTTTGATCTAATCATTTAAAAAGAGCAAATTTAAAAGACTGCGTCACAGTAGCTTATGGTTAGGGCTCCTATGGAAAGAAAGGGAGCTGCATGAAGAAACACCTCCTCTTGCTTGTTACAAAGCAGTTTTTCATTAAGCTCTCCACTGCTTGGCCCTCTTTCTTTTTGACCCACTTGTCACGGTTGCTCTGTTACATTCTCTTCCTCCTCCTAGGCTTAGACTTATGACTATATATTCAGTAAGCTGAGGTAGTAGACTATACTGTATCTTTTAAAAACTGTGTGGGGAAGTATTATATTTAAAAATCTACATGCTCCCATTTTCAAAAGAAAACTCTCCCCATTTGTAGAGAATCAGCATAGCAGAGAGTGGTCTTTCCTCCTGATTTGCTAGTTTCCCCATTTTTAGAGGTTTTTCTTTTACATGGGAAAATATTACATATTTCATGGTGGTGGTGGTGGAAAGTGCCCTCAAGTCAGAGTTGACTTATGGTAACCTCTTGTGGAGTTTCATGGCAAGAGACTAACAGAGGTGGTTTGCCATTGCCTGCCTCTGCAACCCTGGTCTTTGTTAGAGGTCTCCCATCCAATGTAACTATGGCCAACCCTGCTTAGCTTCTGAGATCTGACCTGGGCTATCCAGGTGAGGGCATTACATATTTCATAAATACATATATATTCCACATTTTGAGGTGGTACAGTACATTCTACCACCTCTTTCTGTTTGTATGAAGATTTGGGCTTGGTCAGTGCAGTTGGAGCACAGTATCTTAGCACTGTAATGACATCCCTGATACATTTCTGAATGTTCAAAGGTAGAGCATATAGTTGAGATGAAAAAGATTACAAGTTCAAATGTAAGACTTCCACTACTTCTGCAACCACTCTTGCCTTATTGCAGTGGTGGACTTAAACGCTGCATCTAGCACCAAACATTCCATTCTATCCCCCATCTCCATCAGTAATAGTTTCCATGGAAGCCCATTACAGGGACGTGGCCACCTATAATGCTTGGCCTCCCAAATTCCAATGCAGGCATATGGACCTCCTTGAAATTATAGCAGTCTGGAACATGCTCATCTCTTTCCAGAGATAATGCAAGTGGCAACAGACAATGTTAAATATCTGATTCCATATCAACCAACAAGATGGAACTGCATCAAATATACTAGCACAATAGCCCAAAATTGCTGGGCTGGTGCAACGCGCCATTCAGTTTCTAGGCTAACACAACACTCAACTTGATGTACAAAACAGAGCTCCATCAGTTATTATACTGGGCATTAAAACCACACTAACCTATACCAGGTTGGGGCCATCCTGGAATAGATCTGTTTGCCTTCATGCAGAACAGAAGGTACCCACATTACTGCAACAGAGTGAGCATAAAAGCCATACCTTTGTTGATGCGTTTCTTCTTCAGTGGGGCTGCATACTCATATACACATTCCCAATTCTTCCTCTAATGGCACACATCCTGCACAAAGTCTCATTCAAGAATGCCAGCTGCATTCAGATAGCTCCATGGTGACCACTCCAGGCATCATTTCCTCTTCTCTTCTCCTTGACCAATACTCACCTTTTCCACCTACCACTCATTGCAGACCTCCTGCAACAGAATAAAGGTGAGTTACTGCATCATAATATGACAACCTTCAAGCTAACTATATGAAGAATTCGGTCCTCCTTCCTCAGGAGGTCTTCTCCAACTACTAAAAACCCACTGAAGAAATCTTGTGAGGCAAAGGAGAAGTCTTCTACTTCTCCTGTGACCTCATTCCTTCCTTGGCAGCAATTCCAGGTATCCTTTTTATGCCTCCAAAAATCTGGACTCAGCTTGTCATTCCTGAAGATAAATGTCCATGAAGGTGATTATTTCAGCTTTCCACAACCATACCCATCACTTTCCCATGTTCTTGCATCACATGGTCAAACATTTCCTAAAATTCCTGAATAGTTAATAACTGGGAGACTTTTAATGTTGGTAAGGCATATCTTCTTAAGACAGTTGGAGATGAAAAACAGAAAGAACTTTTGAGGACATATCAGATATATGGCAAAGCACATAAGGCATCTAGGACACGTTCTGCATTTATTAAGTTGAAGGAAGCTAAAATAAAGCTCCAGCTATTAGAAATCAACAAAGCACAAAGAGCACTAGAGTATAAAAATCAGCTTTATTATGAACATGCTAATAATTCTAATAAACTTTTGGGAAGCAAGATGAAGCATAAACTGCAAATTCTACTGTTTGCATATGGAAAAAAATGAGGTTCCACTAATGGCAACTTGATACATCAGATGTCATGCTTTCTTTGTGTTCTTTGAGGTACTCTGTAAAAGAAGTTATTAAAAAATAGCTAGGCAAGATAAATGCCCTAAAGCTTTTTGTTACTGTTTTTGATACCAGAGAAATTTTGGGAGCCCTAATTTCTGATGGTAGGAGCCACAAAGAAATATCTTTGTTACTTACTCAAATATTTATTCCCCACTTTTCTCCTCAAAGGAACCCAATAATAGAAAAATATATTTAAATAAAACAAACAAGCACAATTAAGCAGCTATATCATGGGCTGGCCATGAATCCAGTGAGCCAGCTCATCCAATGCCATAGGCTTGTACCCTTTGGCTTGTACCAAAATTTTCACACCTCTCTGTGTGTGTTATGTGCCGTCAAGTTGCCTCTGACCTATGGCAGCCCTATGAATGAAAGACCTAAAAAACACCCTATGCTTGCTAAGATCTTGCAAACTGGAGGACATTGCTTCTTTTATTGAGTCAAGCCATCTCATTTTAGGCCTTCTTCTTTTCCTACTGCCTTCTAATTTCCCTAGCATTATTGACTTTTCCAGAGAATCTTGTCCAGGGCTTTTTTTCTGGGAAAAGAGGTGGTGGAACTCAGTGGTGGAACTCAGGACCACGCAATGACGTCACTTTGGGTCAGCTGGAACAAGGGGGGATTTTTTTAAAGTTTAAATCACCCTCGTCAAAAATGGTCACATGGCCAGTGGCCCCACCCCCTGATCTCCACACATAGTGGAGTTTAGATTGCCCTCTTTGCTGAGCAGTGCAGAAAGAAATCTAAACTCCCCTCTGTCTGGAGATCAGGAGGTGGGGCCACCAGCCATGTGACCATTTTCAAGAGGTGCTGAAACTCCATTCCCCCGTGCTCCCCCTGAAAAAAAGCCCTGATCTTGTCTTCTCATAATTTGACCAAAGTACGATAGCCTCAGTTTTATCATTTTAACTTCTGGGGAGAATTCAAGTTTGATTTGATCTATTACCCACTTATTTGTCTTTTTGGCTGTCCATGGTATCTGCAAAACTCTCCTCCAGTACCACATTTCAAAAGAATCAACCTTCTTCCTGTCAGCTTTCTTCACTGTCCACCTCTAGCCAGGCTCAAAGTTTATACCTGGAAACAGAAAGAGACAACAAACATGAAGATGTTAAAACTGGCAGCAATGTTCTTCCGAAGCTTCCTCTTTATTTCTTCCCTTTTAAGAATAACAAAACTCCAGGACTAGATGGGTTTATTTTGGGGTTGCCAGTCCAGCACTGACAGGCAATGGAAGATTTTGGAGGACCTACTTGATCAGTGTCACACTGATACCACAACATCATTTCCTACATGAACCAGAAGTGATGTCATCAAATGGCTGGGGCCCAAATTGACCTGGTGTGAAGGCTGGGGGTGTTCTCAGATTCTACGCGATGACATCACTCCTCGAAGTAATGTCATCACACTGAACTGGGAGCATATGCATGCTTTGTCTGTATGCAGGGGAATCAATAAGGTAAGAGCCAGGTCTTCCCCTCCTGCTGGGAGGGTAAGGGGACTTGGCATTGGCAACCATAGCTAGACAACTACATTATTCAAGCCTTGGTTTCTGTCAGGAAAAGGTATGGGGAGGGGCCCTTTCCAGGGCTATTTTGGCCTTTGAGGGAAAATTCTGGGGCAGTAGCCACTGAGCTACTACCTGACTTTCATGACTCACCTAGGCCTAGCTGCTTACTACTGTTCAACAGCAGCCACCTCATGAAACCCAGTGTAGTAGTTAGACTGTCAGACTAGGATCTGGAAGACCAGATTAGAATCCTCATTATGCATTGGAAGCTCACTAGCTGATTCTGGGCCACACACTTTTAGCCTAGTCTACCTCAGAGGGTTGTTGTGAGGATAAAATGGAGGAGAGGAAAATAATGTAAGCTGTTCTGTGTCTCCATTGTGGAAAATGGTGGGATATAAATTATGTAATTAAATAATAAATAAAGTTAAAGATTGGGGGCAGATTGGTTGATGGAGAGAAGGAATGAAGGAAAACGGAGTATATGGGGGTGTCAGAAGGAGGGAAAGAGGAAACAGTATAGAAAGGGGTGTGGCAGGACAGCCCCACTGACTCATGAGCCCTGCCCTTTCTTGCTCTCTGGAGGGCCTAGGGGTAACCAGTAACAGTCCAAGTCTCCATCTGGCACAAGCCAACCATGTGGTATCCCACCAACCCTCCAAGGTGCTTTCACTCCTCTCTTACATCCGCTGCCACCACTTGGCCTTTGAGAGAATTGTCTATGGAGAGGGTGAAGACTCCCCATTCTTCTGGGTAGGCTTCCACTCTGGGCCCTGCCTTCTGCCCAGTCATCTGCTACCCAGCAATTGGCTACTGCAGGGACTGTCTACCGTGCTTGTGCGCCACTGGGGGCTCAGTCAATTGCCACTAGACCACCTCCTTCTCATGGCATGTTTTAGGTAGTGTAGTTAAGCAATGGGAATCTATGTGGTACAGAGGACCATCACCAGCACTGAAAATTTTTTAAAGCATTTATTAAAGAAAAAGAGAATGTTCATCCTCATACTTTTAAGCACAGCACCAGAACAAGCAAGGAAACTCAAAAAGAAATGGGTAAAAATGCAGTTCCTCAGTCCTCCTGCTATACATGCCTAACTTAGATTTCTCTTTAGGCAGGTTCTCTGTCTTAGAAAGTTCCAGCTTATCGAGAAGTCCTCATACCTTTCCTGGTTCAGGCCTCCAGCTTCCGCATGGCCACTGGCTACCTGCAAGAGGCTGGCTCTCAGTTCCCTCAGCTTCCAGCTCAAGTCAAACAAAGAGACCCTCCTTCCTGTGCCAGGAGGTTTTATTCCCTCTCCCTTCCCACCCCCTCTGCAGGTCAAAGTTGCAGGTCCAAGAGGCTTTTCTTGGAGGTTCCAGGAAGAAACCTTTCTGGCATGTTAGTGCTCCAAGTCTCCCCATAGACACACACCTGAGAAGGCAGGCCTCTAGCAGAAAGCCTTCTGGCCACATCTGCATAACTAAAGCCAAAGGCTGGGTGTGGCTTGGAAAGCATCTGACTCCCCCACCCCCCACCCCCGCCACTTGTTCTCGGCTAAGAGACACTTCTTGAAACTGGACATGAAAGTTTTGACACACTACAAATGTATGAATAAAACACATTACTCCACAAAGGGATACAAGGGAAAGGGGAAAGAGAAGTACCCCCTACAAGTAGCTGGTACCAGCTTAACCAGCACTGCACAGCTTCTCCAGAGTGTCCCTAAGGAGAGGTTGCCAGGAAGAAGAAAGATGGGCATGCGTGCTAAAGACTGGGCGATAGATAAAGGTAAGTTGGCCGATGGAAGTTTTATGGCAGAGAGCAGTGACAGAGGTAATCCATTTGACTTGTCTCTGGGTGGAGCCCTTTCTAGGACCACTATAGCACATGAAAGGATTGCCATCTTTTCGGAACTCCTTGATGTAAGTAAAAGGCTTGATGGAATCCATCATTTTGTTGAAGGAAGAAAATGATTAGCACTAAAAGTTGGGGACCCTCAAGGACTTTGGGGGAGGCAACTAATTTTCCCTTCCCCCACTATTTCCTCTTTCCCTTCCCTGAAAGCCTCTATAGGCTATATAGCCTTTCCTCTTTTCCTGCTCTTTCCCTCTCCTTACCACACACAATTATGGGTCATTTAGTCATTTTATTCCCAATGAATAAAATGTGGAAATAACAGGTCTTCCAAGTAGACCCTTTGAGGATTTTTTACACCTTTACAGTCAACAGAAAGTAGAGACCAAAATGATGACCCTCCTTGTGGTTATAAATGTTCACGTAAACTTTTCCTTTCATATTATGCATCTGAAAAACCAAGGTCTGACTCACAAAAAAGTATGCTGCAATAAATGTGGTTAATTTGAAAGGTGCCACTTGATTTCTCTTTTACTTTGCTACAACAGACTAACGCAGCTACTTTTTTGAAAAAGAGTAGATTAAGGCAGTGTACTTTTTGGAATCTGCTTTTTATTAATTTTGAATGCTGAACTCCGCTATGATTTAACGGCGTGACACGGATCGTGCTCCTCAACTCCTCCTCTTTGAAAGTTCAACTCGTGTTGAACGAATACATTCAGACGACAAACGTCCCTATACAGGATACAGTGGAAACAGGAACAATTGTGGTAAGAAGAAAGACTGTAAGTGAGCCTTTCTGATTAATGTGACAGTTAGCTATTGGCATCTCTGCAATGATTTAACCCACTTATGAAGTTTATCCTCTTTACAAATATCCCCTGCACTACTAGAACTGGAATGCTAACTATATTCCCCCACCCAAGGCTACAGCCTTATGAGTACTTGCACTGGTCCCAGTGGCCCTAAATAAAAATATATAGGATTGAGCTTTTTAAAAGGTAGACAAAGAAAGAATGGGTGCTTGATCGATTCAGGGTATTTCACATGAATAGCATTGTTTTACAGCAAATAACCAAAGCAAAACCCAACCTCAGAAACTGTCATACCTTGTACTACAACCAACCAAAATGACACAAAACATTGTGCATGGGTTTGAATTCGTTGGAACTCTTCATCAGGCTGGTAGTGTTAAAGGGGGTGGGGTGTCTCCCCCCCCACACACACCTCATTGTTCTTCCCAGCTTCCTTTCTTTTAAACTGAAGCTTCTGTTCCAGAGAACTGAATCTGCTTCATGCTAGAGGGCCCATTGGGAAAAGTGAAGCAGCCCCTGCCCTGTTAAATACTTCAGTGTGCTTTCCTAGTCTATGGTTCCCTCCCTCTTGAAGTTTATTTTCCCCAACAAACTCTCAAACTTGCCTGAACTCATGGATCATACAAGCCGAGCTGCTCTTCTCTGTTTCAGGCAAAAGCCCGCTGGTGTACAAAGACCTAGAAATCCAAGACAGGGATGGTCTGATCTCTTGAAATGTCAAATAGAAGGAAGAAGCAGAGAGTTCTTCATCAGTGTTCCCCTTGGGCAGCTGGCAATGCGCCTGCCTAGCCGAACTCTGACATCCTACTGAGCTTGAGCCCAAGTGTACCTGAGAGAGGATCCTGAAGCATGTACTGCCTCAGTTTCCCTGATTGTAAATGGGCTCTTTAGTATGATTGTAAAGGGTGTTCTGAAGTCTTGCACAAACATTGTGGAAGGACAACACCTCTCCTTCTTGTATGTCTTGCCATTCTGTCTTTAAAGATGCCTGGGGAATCAAGGAGGGGAGGAGAATCGGCTACTCCGGGCAGAAGGAAAAGTGGGGATGACAAGAGTCAGTGGGGGAGGCAGCTGCAGTGGTGGGGGGCAGACTCAGTCAGCACCTCTTTGGAGCTGTCAACCTGAATTATCTGTGGGGATCAAATATTGATTTTCCAATCTCCTGCTTTTCTATCCAGTGGAGATCAAAAGTGGCTTACAACATCATCCTTCTTGCCTCTTTTTTATCCTTACAACAACCACCCTGTGAGGTAGGTTAGGCTGAGAGTGAAGCTGGCTGACGGGGATTTTCTGAGACTACTCTACTACAGCGACATTTGGAGTGGGTGGGGGGGCACACTCAGAGAGGCAAAGTGGGGGAGAAGCCATATTAACAGTCAAGTCTGATAGATCTGCCCCCACCCTTGGTAGAAAACAAATCCCAGGGTATGGACTTGGGCAGTTCCCCATTTAAAAAGCAAGATGTATATCAGGGATGACGGGCTGAGGAAAGCAGTAGCACCTGCACCTTCAGCCGCGCCCTGGCCAACAGCACCTGGTGCTGCACCTTCTCACCAACAAGTCTTCCCTCTCATGAGCCACACTGGCCTCCATGGCCAGGGTATGTTCTATGCTGTGAGGCTGGCTAGGGAGAGGAGTCTCTGGACCAGCCAGCTGCACCCCTGCTCAACCTCTCTCAGGCTCTTTACACCTCTGTCTGCCCAGCAGTGGCATCTTGGTCTACCTGGCTAGCCTTGCTGTGATGCCATGGCCAAGCTGGACTCCATAGCTGGGGACCAGCCTTTGCCTGGTGGGGATGGTGGCCCCCTTGCTTTCCCAGCTGCCCCCCCCCCCTGCTAGCATAGCAGGAATGCTGTGGTGTGGCTTGCCAGGCACTGTGACCCCCTTCTACCAGGTAGTGGCTTGGACTACATGCCCTCATTACCCCACTGGGCAGGGGGGCTAAGGAGACGTGGTCCCCCAAGGACTAGGATCTTTCCAGGTGGCCATAGTGGCTAATCCATCCTGGTCCCAGAGAGAAAAGGCGAAGGGACAGACAGAAGAATGAACTTGGTTGAGAATGGTTTTACTGACTCAGCTCTAGAGCCTCTGACAGCTCCCCCCTTTCCTTCTTTAACATCCTAAACAAAAACTGCAGGCACATTTCCCCTTCTATCTCCACAAGGAAAAATGGATAGAGGCCTCTTTTTTTAAATAAAATGAAAGCTGGAAATGCAAATGGTCAACATAAATTCAAAGGGACAACCTATTTCTGAGAGGGCATTGCCTACACACACCCTGTTGCTGCAGGCCTATATTTTACCTGGGGATGGGGAGTGGAAACTCTCCCTCTCTAGAGGACTTCAAGCAGAGGCTGGGCTGCTGTCTGTTGGAGATGCTCTAGCTTAAGATTGCCTGCACTGAGTGGGAGATGGGACTACATGGCCTAAAAGGCCCTTTCCTATTTTATAATTCTAGTATTGAAAAAGCATTACTTTTCTCAGGCAGGCAGTGGTCCATACAGGAAAATTTAGTGGGAAATCGATTTTCATTTCCTTTACATCCTCCATAATAGAATTTCTCGCACGTCATTGTATTTATGTTAAAGAAATATCTTCTATATAGAGTTCCACATTTTCCTTCATTAGGTTTCAGTCGGCATTCTTTGGGTATTTCTAAAGTAAAAAGAATTGACATGTAAATCAGAAGGCCGATCTAAGGTCAGCTTATGAGCCATGTTGCCTGGCCATGCAAAGCATCCATCCCTGTAGGTTTCTGTATGGCTGGTCAGACCAGTGGTCCATGGAGTTCTTCAGTCCTTCTGTCATGAATCTGCAAGCAGTCACACTGGCATGCTCACAGACGTCGAACACTGACCACATGCTAATGATTTACAAAAAGGTTATGATAAGTACATAGTCTTTTTTAAAGGGAAGGTGTGGTTTTCAGCAATCACAGGGCATTTATTCCAACATTTTTACCCCACTTTTCTCCACAATGTGGACACAAAATATCTTACAACAGTGTACTCCCGTCCTCCATTTTAACCTCACAACAACCCTGTGAGGTAGGTTAGGCTGAGAGAGAGTGTGACTGGCTCAAGGTCACCCAGCAAGCTTTCATGGTGGAGCAGGGATTCGAAGCTGGGTCTCCCAGATCTTAGTCTGGCACTCTAGTCACTACACCAAGGCTGGAACATTTCTCCTTAATATGCTAGTGGTCTACTTCCAGCAATTTTTTTGTTGTATACATGGTGGGAGAGGTATAAAAGTCACAAACCCTCTATGGATTGAAGAGGTACAGTACAGTCTACCACCTGCGGTGTGTGCCGATGCGACTTCAGTTAAGCAGGTGGGCAACCCTAGTGATGCATCTCAAGCATTATGACCATAACACCAAAACAGGGACTCATTTCTATCTTCAGCTCTCTCTAGAATATGGCATACCGTTGGGGTACCCTAAGTTTATAAAGTTCAAAGAAATTTTTAAGGGATCACAGAATATAGATATGGAAACATTCACATGAGCTGTTGCAACAGAATTGTATTTTATGGGGTTGAAATGAGATAGTATGAACACTTCACAAACAGTGAGTATGCATACTTTAAAAAAAGAAATAGGTTTCAAAATCTAGATTTATAAGTACAATTACTGCAGAAACCGGTGGCTATATTAAAGCACGCAATGGGAACAGCAGTCTGTAGTCACACGAGGGTAGTAATACAGGTCTGCAGTGAAAATTTATGCGGACAAGAACCTACCATTAGGGATCAAAATTAGATGATTTGTCCACTTACTGTTGATCATCTGACAAATCTGCTCACACTCTTCTTTAGTACGGAAGTTATTGGCATTCCCTTGACATCCACCATAAGAAAACTTCTTGCAAGTCTGTGTGTTTTTGTCATAATGCCACCTAGGAAGTTTAGCCTTGCATAATCCTTCATTTACTGGAAGCTGGCAGATCCTTCCATTGTCTATAAGAAAAAGTAAAAAAATAGCAGGTACTTCAGCACAATAAGACTACAGCATGTGTGGAACTGCACATTGTAAACAGACTTTAACTAAAGAAGCCTCAACAGCAGAGTACGGAAAGTTAACCCCAAAGCAAGAGATAATTGCCACATGGAAATTCTGCTCAGTGTTCCGCTTACCCATCAACAGCCAACGTAGTGTGACGGGCAGAGTATTCAACTAAGACTGGGCACTGGGGATTCCAGTCCCCACTCTGCCATAAAATTCACTGGGGGAGCTTGAGATAAATCTCCATCTACCTAACCTCCCTCATAGGGCTGTGGTGATGATGAAATGGATAAGAGGAAGGAAGAGATAAGCAAAGCCTATGATAGAAAGATTCTCCAGGAAACAGATGTGAACATTTCAAGGAGAAGTTTGGAGAGAAGCCATTGATTGGTGGCAAAGCAGAAGCTCCCAGATTCAGTCCCCTATCCCTTAGATCTGTAGCTTAACAGATCCCATGGTTGGTAACGTGAAAGTCCTCTGCCTGAGACCAGAAGAGCCACGGCCAGTGTGGGGAGAGAATACCGACCTTGGTAGACTAATGGTCTGATGCAGAATAAGGCAACTTCATGTGTTCAAGGCTGATGTTAAGAGGAACAGACTTGACCATTTGTAACAGGTTAAACTAAAGTGCGTTGAGTGGAGAAAGGCAAGGGCGTTTCATATTCTGATTAATTTGGGGAATGTGGGCAAAGAAAAACTGGCATGCCTCTTCTCTTCCTCTGTTGCAGTTCTGGAGGCGTCGAACAAGTATATGCACTTCTGCAAGTCAAATGTATCCCAAACACGAAAACACGTTTCGAGTGTGGAGGGGCAAGGAAAGGGCAGAGACGAGGTTTCGGGAAAGGCGCGTCACCCATGCGCACGCGCCCACCGGTCGCCCAAGGAACAAAGCAGCGGGCGGGCAGCTCCGGAGGGCGGCAGCCAAGCCTCTCTCGGCGCGATTACCGTTCCTGGCCTTCTTGGGACTGCCGAGCCCCAGAAGCAGCAAGAGGCAGCCGGCCAGCAACGCCGCCCGCGGCATCCCAGAGAGCAGCTGTGCGGAGAGATTCTCTGCCGCGTCCAGCCGCCTTTAAATAGGCCGGAGCGCTCCTCCCGCCCCTGCCCTGGAGGAAGGGCCGCTTGCTGGCGGGCGAGCATCCTGGCTGCTGCCTGCTGGCTCCGCGCCTCATCACCTTTCCCACTCCGCTAGGGGAGGTCGAGGGTGGGCAGAGGAGGAAGGTGTTCAGACCTTTTCCACGCTCCGGTTTCTTCTCCGTTTCCGCAGTTCAGAGTGAGGCGAAAGGGACTAATGGGGTCGCCAATCTCCGGGGCGGGCGGGGGGGGGGGCTGAGATCTCCCTGAAGAACAATCCAGATGAAAGAGATCAGTTCCCGTCGAGCACATGGCTGCTTTCGAGGGTGGGCTCCATGGCATACCCAGCTGAAGTCCTCCCCACTCCACACCCCCAGCCTCCGAGGTTCCATCCCCAAATCTCCAGGAATTTCCTAACCAGGAGTAGGCAGCCCGACTATTGAGAGACATAACTCTTAAACCCACCAGTTTCAAGATACTGAAAAACGTGTCATGCTTTCGTGACATTTTAAGGATTAGTCATTACAGATCCAGATTGTCAGACATCAGAAATGAATCCAGCAACCCCAGATCTTTTGGAAAGCTGGCGGGAATGGGACGTCTCTTTTGTCCAGCAGACTTGGAGGGGCGGGTTTACAAATGCAGCTTGTTGTACCAGAAATTGATTCAGTACCCCCAAACTCCTTTTGAAAAAACTATATTGGTCAGCTTTTACTGGAAATACACAAGCTTTGCTGCAGAAGCCCCTTTTCCAGATTTCTCACATAATGAATTCAATGACAGTACTGTGGCAGCTCCAGCACTTCTGAGCTAATCCATGTCTTGGATGCTCCATGCAAAATGAAAATAGCGGTGGGGTGAATCCTTGGGCAACTTCATCCCATGCTTCAAAATCTGACCTTTTCTCCCTAACCTACACCAAGCTAGAGAGGCCTCATAGCATTAACCTCCCCCCCCCCAGGTAATTTTTTTAAAAAAATCAAAAAGTCCTTCATAATTCAAGGTTCTATAGTTTACTTGTGTGTATAAATTCAGGCCAAGTTCAAAGCAGACTTCATGCTGGAGACTGTACAGTTTATCACAATCCAATCCAGTTTTGTATAAGAAAAACTTATTTTAGCCAAGGGTTCAGGGAGTTCATTCAACATATGTGGGTAGCCTGATAGGATCTGGCTTAACAGCAAGGGAGGGAAGCTGCAAACATCTGTTTGCCAAATGAACATGATTTGAACTGAACTTCTCCTCCTCTGTTACAGGTAGTTAAACCTGGGTGTAACAAGAGGCATGAGTCTTTGGCATGAACCAAGCTTGTGGCCTTGAATGAGCCAAACAACTGAAATCAGCACCAGTGACAGAACATTTTGTCAGCTCCTTTGAGTTCCCAGATGAGGAGAAAAGTACAGTAGGAATCTCTAAATAATTAAAGTAAAATTTGTGCCCAAGATACCATTGGAAATGTTCTACCCTTATGTGTGAGGTTTGTGCTTCTTCTGTGCTTAAAAAAAAATCAAAACCAAACTATTATAACAGATACTGTTGGAAGATACAAATGTGTCGCCTCATATCTGACAATAAGGACCCCATAGAGGAAAGACTGGTTGATGTCTCCACTCTCTTATAGCACAGTACATTAAAGAGGAGAAGGACAGAACTTCTGTGGCAGAACATGTACTTCGCATACATCTTGAATTCCCAGTACCACATCAAGCTAAAGGGGGGTTTAAAATGACATGTCCATCGGTTTCAGATGGAATTATACACATTTTAAAGAGCTCAGGTGCTCTGACCTGGATAGCCCAGGTAAGCCAGGTCCTATCAGAGCTCAGAAACTAAGAATATCAAAAAAACACAGGAAAAATGGGAGGAAATCTGGTCATCTTCAATATTTACATCAAAAGTAATTTCTGTAAGACTCCAATCGTTTAAAATTATTCACCGGTGGCACTTGACGCCTAAAAGATTGTCTACAATGTCATCCTCTTGCTCTCCCCTGTGTTGGAAGGGTTGCAATGAGGTAGGATCCTTCTCTCATTGTTGGTGGGGTTGTTCACGGATAGCCACATTTTGGAAAGAAATATTGGAAGTAATAAAACAGATAACGAATTACGATATTCCATTATCACCTTCAATTATATTTCTAGACCAATGGAATATTCCACAGATCCCAAAAGCTATCAGGAATCTTATAGCAATATTTTTAGTTGCAGCGAAATCAGCGATAGCTTCAGTCTGGAATCTGAAGAAAGTGCCAGCTAAAGAGATGTGGCTCTAAGATATGGGACCATTTCATCCTGGATAGAATTAATGATAATATTCTCAATGCTGAACGCTTTCCCGCCAGTTCCAATTTCTATGAGAAATGGTTCCCTTTTCTTGAATTTATAGACATGCACGATTTACATCCCAAAATAAGAATTGCTCAGACGTTGACTCAGTTTTCTGATATTTGGTAATATTATGTATGCTTTGTTTAAAAGTTATTGTAATGTTCATATTCTTCAAAACTTGTAAACTATTATTAGTTGTTGTGTTACAGTTGATGTTCATTGTTGATTTCTATTTGTTGTATGTTATAAAGCTTAATTAAAAAGTAAATTAATTAAAAAAAAAACTAAGCAGGTCAGCCTTGGTTAGTAATTGGACAGGAGGCCTCCAACGAAGACCAGGGTTGCAGAGGTAGGCAATGGCAAACTATGTGTTAGTCTCTTGCCTTGAAAACCTCACCAGGGGTAGCCATAAGAAAGCTGACTTGACAGCATTCTCCACTACCAAAGAGATCAGGTAAGGTATGCAACCACTTTATGTAGTGGTTAGAGTGTCAGGCTGGGAGAGAGGTGGGATCAAATCTCCTTTGATCCCACAGGAAGACACTATAGTGAGGGGAGAACCAAGTACCGTCATGAGGTTTGTGGAGGAAGGACATGTGAAGGATGACTGAAAGTTAAATTTCTGAGGCCCGTTTAGAGTAATGTCTCAGAACTCTAAGAGAGTTTTAATATTGACATGTTACACATTCTTATTTGAGCAAGCAGGTGAACGTATATAGCTAACCCTAAATACCAGTACTTGAGGACCATAAACCAACTTGTTCTGCCACTTGAACAGAATGGAATAGGCTTTGCAAGTATGGGGCTCTAATGCATGAATTGTGGCACTTCGTGCAACTTTAGATCCTGAAGAGCGGGTTGGGGGGGGGGGCGCGCACTTCCGGAACCAAACTAGAAACCAACAGGGGAAACCCAGAAGAGTTTCCCCTGTTGGTTTCTAACTTTAGATCCTGGCCAAAGACTTCTTGGCACCTTAGAAACCAATGCCTGTTTCATCAATTCCACACAACTGCAAGTGCTTCCCCATTTATTATTTTAATGGAAGCAACTCTGCATGTGCAAGACTGACTTCTCCTGTGAAATTTCTTCTATGAAATTTTGCACACAGAGAAATTAGATTAGGAACTAACTTTGATGGCTAGCTGCCTATTTTGATCAGATGCATAAAGTGGAGGGGAGCCATCATGTTCATATGCTCACTCATATTACAAAGGGTAGAAACAAAGATAGCAGGAAAAGCACCAGTTACTGGAGCATAAATGTAGTTCTCTGACATTTAATATTAATAAACCATTTAATTTTTATTCTGCAGCTCATTTTATTAACAGATTTAGACATTTACAGCGGGAGTTAAGTTGTATATGCACTGAACCATTTAGCATATGATCCACACGGTCCTCAATAGCTAATATTTTTCCCAGCACAGATGTAAATATTCTTGGAACATGAGGACCTAGGGAATGGGATAGTGAGGTATGAGATAGGTGTCTGTTCTTTAGTTTAGAGCAAATACTATGATGAATATAAAGAGATTAACAAAGGCATGTATAAATGCACCTGTAAAAGAAAGAGAAATGTTCTATTTCCAAGCTTTAGAAAGCTTCAGGTGCTAAGCAGTTGCTTTCTATCTATCATCCTCCATTGTAGTGTCCATTGCTTATAATCAGTAAGAATAAATTTATGAGGCTGATAAATCCTATGGTTTTACAATCATATCAAATGATATTGAAAGATTACTTCACTCGCTGGTAGAAAACTTTAAATAGCTTATTGTCTTTATTTGCTAATAATAATCTTACAGTTATTTGTATATACCATGAAAACATGACTGTGTAATATTTATGAAACATTTCCCCCTTAAACTTGACACAAACACAAGCGCACACACACACACACACACACACACACCAGAATGAGATGGCTATTCCTTATCATCTTCATAACAAGTTCACAACTGAAATACAAACAGCAGCAATATTTATTTTTACAGTCCTGAAAAATGTTTGACTAAAAGGTCAGAATCTCCTACTTCAGCTGCACAATCCTTATGCCCTTCTCCTAATACAGCAGGGCAGTATAAATACACTTTACTAATGACTATGTACACAAATTTAATTTACATTGTTTTAAACTTATAAAAATACTTATATAAAAAGATCCTGGCATCTTCAGGTACAGCAAGATGCTCTAGAAAAGTTATCCTAAAACCTATAAATTTGTGACTCCTTCTCTGCATGCTGTAATCAAACACTGAAGAGGACAAGGGCATTCCCCATATAACAGTACACCGTTATATTCTGTATATACTGTAATATAGTTATATACTGCCATTCCCCATATAACAGTATACAGGTAATGGCCAACTCGGTCGGAAGACATAACCAGTCATTCAGAGGGTGGTAGAGAAAGGTACACATGCGTAGAGCATTGTTTTTGTGGAGTCCACTTTTGCCAACCGAGATCTCTGAATGAAGTTCAGCTACCCAAATGCTGGATTTAGCTTCTCCAGAAGAGCTCACATAGATCTAGTCCAGAACAGTGTGTTACATGTAGACTGTACTTCACGGTTGATTGTTGCAAACCAGAACAACTGATCACACAGGAACGTTATTTTATTACATATATATATTGTGAAATATATACAAATTATAGCGCCTCCATTATTTATCTGATTACTCTAACTATGTGCACACTTTCCAAGTAACTGGTCATGTTTAATTTTGTGCAAAAGTCATTCAATTGGCATTTCACTTGACTAGTTTTTATGTTTGGGAATACAACAATCTATTAGATTGCTGCATCAGAAATCGTTGGACATTGTGACACAAGTTTTGTATTCATTAGCAAATAGAACATGCTCTCCTATTGTTAATGGCATAGGGTCAGATTACGGGGTTTCAGCTGCTTACTTATAGCACCTTAAATCCCCACAAATCTGCAGAACTTTTAAATTTGCAAGGTTTAATGCTTTACTTAGCATTTCTTCATGGTAGATGCTTGAGAATTCCGTATCAGGAAAGACACTGCTCACGCAGGGCGGGAGTTCCTGAACATCCATCTCATATTTTGTTATATTGTACTTTTTATACTGAGTTGAGGAACCCTATAATTAGCTCTTTTACATAAATTTAAGGGTCACTCCGAGTGATTAGTTTTATATCTTTTATCTGACTGGAACCCTTACGTTAGCAATCAAGTTGCTAGCTGTTATGAGATTTTGTGAGGTAATTGTGAATAATCTTGAGATACCTTTTTCCTGTTCTTCTTAAAGCTTTTAAAAAATTATTTATTAGTGCCATTCTTGATGTTGTGCTACTTAGTTATGCAGTAATGGCCTTTTTATTAATGATTGTAACTAATGCCTGATAAACATTTTGCTTGCTTGCTATAAAAAGGATAAATTAAGTTAAAATAGAGTATTGGTTGACTTCTTCAAAGTAAAGAGAGTAGGTGGTATTCCTCCTGACTGCTGTTGAGAATGTTGATTTCTCATGTCATGGGTTTCGGCTTCTTCCCTGCTACAAAAAGAACAGAAACCAAATCACAATCACAAATATTCGAGCTTACTGTAGTAGCATTAGCTCCAAACAAGGGGTTGGGAGTTCCACTCTTTCTGGGAAAAGTCAAATCCCATCCACTGTTTTGCAGCTAAGTGAAAGTATATAGATGAACTTTTACCAAAGGATAAGTCATTAATGCAGAATAATTGCAGAAAACTGTCCAAATTGTGCAGTTTCATAATTAGATGCCTTAAACCCAAACTTTGCTTCTAGTGGATTTAATTTCCTGCATAAAATGAGCTTGATTTCAGTTGCTTTGAAGGGATAGTACATAGCCAGTTCCTTTTTTCTGTTCTCCTTTCCCATCCTAGTCTAATATATCTCTCCACCACATTCACTGCCTTCTTCCTAGAGCTGCCTTGAATAGGTTTGGAGAGGCAGCATACAAATTTTCTAAACCAAACAACAAACAGAGAGGCTGAGGGGCTAGGAGGAGGAATGGTTGCACTGCTTCAAAGGACAACAGGGTATGTACTCTTTCCCCCCAAAGCATTTAGTGGTGGAAAGTGTCATCAAGTTGCTGCCGACTTTGGATGATCCCACAGGATTTTCAAAGCAAGGGACTGTGTAGCAACCATGGACTTTTTGGGTGGTCCCCAATCCAAGTACAAATCAGGCTGATGCTGCTTGGCTTCTAAGACCTGATGAGACTGGGCCATCCCAGGCCATAGAGGTCAGAGCTCTATGCATTTAGGGTTGCATATATTCCTATAACTAGCTATCTAAGGCAAAGGAAAGAAACATACCTTTCTTACAGACTTTGATACAGTCTTTCATCTTCACAAAATTGTTTTCATTTCCACCACATCCCGTGTAGATGAATTTTTCACAGGTTTTTGTCTTTCTGTTGTAGTAAAAGCGAGTTACTGAACCTGAACATGTTCCTTCATCTTTAAGGCTATAGCAAAGTGATGGTCCATCTTTTTTAAAAAAGAAGTAGTAGTCAATTAGCATGGTCAATTCAGTTCAAAACCAGTAAAATCCTGACATCAAAATTAAAACTACTTTAATATATCTAGATATTCTCCATGCTAAACCCCCTCCCCTCAGGGACTTTCCCAATTTCTGTCTATCAAAAGCAAAGGCCTCTCTGTAGGTAGGCAAATGGTAGTATTCTTATTAATTCAGAGATTGTGTGCTGTAACTGTTATAGTCCTGTCTAAATTTCATCCAGAGTTATGACCTTTCAGTGGGGCTTGCACTAAGACTGTCAAACAATTACAAAATCTAATAAATTAAATCTTGCCTTTTTACCAGTTATGAGACTATCCATATGGCACTCTTTTAAGTACATCCATTTGGTTTCTTGCACAGAACAAATTAAAGAGTGGGTGACTTAAAGTCTGGAGTGTAATACACACACGGCCCACTAGAATGATGGACATTTTGCTAATATATGCATATACTATTATAAAGATAAATAGAAGTACTGAGGCTTCACGGACTGACTGGGGGGAAGCTATCAGAAGTAAAGATACTTCCTGAAGAGACAGAGATTTAACAATCAGTATATGTGCTGATTGCTAGAAAAAGTCTACCTTTCTTTCTTAGTGCATCCCAAAGTTATTAAAAAATAGAGTAAATGACATTTGCTAAAATTGTAAATATTTTCTGACATCTAACAATGGAAACTTAGGGCATGATGCTTGCCTGCTAATACAAGCCAACATTCTAACAAAGACATGGGAGAAAATACCTTCAAGTTTGGAGTTAGGAAAGCTACTTAAAACAGAGTCAGAAACATGGAGCAGAACCACAAGTGACAAAAGGCACAGATTGGACACTTGTCAGCTTCCCTCAAGTTTTGATGGGAAATGTAGGCATCCTAGTCTTGCAGCTTGGCTCTCTGACTGCTGTCCAATGGACTTTTCAACTGTCACTTGTCCAACATTCCGCCAAGCTGCCTACATTTCCCATCAAAACTTGAGGGAAGCTGACAAGTGTCCAATCTGTGCCTTTTGTCACTTGTGGTTCTGCTCTAGGATCTATGTTTGTACAATGCAATTTTCATGCCATAAATGTATCAGACTTTCCTAATATGCTAAACACAACAAAGCTACAGAATCTAAAAAGTGGTATGCAGACAAGAACAAGATTGATCCTTAATGGCTGAAGTCACCACAGTAGGAAGCATATTCAGCTCCCATCCCAATAGTATGCCCATAGGTAGTTCTTTCATTTAAATGTGGAGAGAAGCAAAGACTCCCATTCATTTCCCTCAGGAAAAGTAAAATACTGTATTCAGAGTCTTTGCTTCTCTCCACATTTAAATGAAAGAACTACCTACGGGAACACCACTGGGGTTGGAGCTGAATAATAACATAATTCCTGAATACAGTATGTTACTATAGAACCATGTCTTGTCTCTGAAGCTTGGTGGGTTGCACAGCCTAAAGGGTAGGGCACAAAGTATTCCTCATCTTCATGGAAAAGAGAAATTGGGGATTCAGGACAGAATTTTTTCTTCTCATCCCTCAGAAAAACAAAACAAACAAAAAACAAAAGTTGTATTTAGAAGAGGCAAGGCAGTTTCCACATCCGGGAGGGTGGAATTCCTTCTCAACCTCTTTCTCAGGGTCTGTAGGGGAAAGGATCAAGTTTGGAAGACAGGCCTGGCTCCAATAGGGGTCTGTAGGGGAAAGGATCAAGTTTGGAAGACAGGCCTGGCTCCAATTTTTATTCCCATATAATGGTCTCTAAGATGGAGGAGAGATGGGGGTGAGTGAAACAAACAAACAAACACCCTCCAGTATCTCCTCTTTGCTACCTTATCAATCATGGAGACCTCTGTAGAGGACAGAGCAAGGGGCAACAGCAGGGGGGCGTCTCCTTCTGTAGAGTGGGTACCTAGAGTGATGGTAAAGAGTTTCCATCTATTCCCCATCAATCAGTCTAGACAGGCCCTTATACTATTTAAAAAATCATTACTTTTCCAAGGCAGGCAGTAGTCCATACAGGAATCTTCACTGTCAAATCGGTTGTCATTCCCATAACATCCTCCATAGCCAAATTTCTCACAGGCCATTGAACTTAGGTTGAAGAAGTATCTTTGGAATAAACCTCTGCATGGTCCTTCATCAGATTCCAGCCGGCATATTTTGGGAACTTCTGAAGGAGAAAGAATTTAACCATACATCACAATGGTAATCTAAGTTAAAATTTACAACCCCAGTTGTTGGATCCTGCAATCCAACTGTCCCTGCATGGCTCAGTCCTTCTCCCGTGTCTGTTCAAACAGAGGCCTTGTCCAAGCACAGAACATTTTATCACATACTGATTACTACCAAGAATGTTGTCTGAAGTTCATGGTGTCGGAAAATGGAAGATTCTATAATCAGCTTTCAGAGACAGGGACGCAGAGTCGTCTCTATATTGTCATCTTGTTTTGTTTAAAATGGTTAATCTGATAGTTTTCCTCATCACAATGTACAGTAACGGACTCTATGGCTAGAAATACCACAGTCTGAAGCACCTCCTTTTGTTAGTTTAACAACGGCTCTTTCCCTGTTAACAGCCATCTACTGCTTCCCTCTCTTTCTGGCCCCGAAAGGTTTTTCACATTTCCCAAGGTCCTGCCACCTCAGGTCTGCTCTCAAGTAATATTCTTCCCCCCTTCCTAGATTTTGCCTGTGGCTGGATTTAACCATTCAACAAGATGGAAGAATCCTGAGGAGACAGAAACTACTGGTTGGGGAGTACTTTCATACTTGAAAAGACCTTTCATTATTTAACACTAACTGAATGTAGAAACCTAGCACTGTTGTGAGTTTGTGTGTACTGTGCTGAAACCTGCCTCCATGTGCACTGGATTTCCGCTTCTGACATTTTTTGGTTACAGGGAAATTATTATAAATGACTTGCTCTCATTCTCTCCCATAAAGTCACACAAAGGCCAATTTGAAGTAGTACATTTCAGTTTCCCACCTCATCAGTGTTTGTGCATAGATGCAGGACAGCTGAGACATGATCTCTCAAGCAATGCAGCTCAAGCACAGATTCAAAATGGGAACTTATTCCTTGTCCTCTCTTGAACCCTGTTCATGTACATGTACATGACACACTGTTGGGCTACCCTAGTTTATGAAGTTCATGGAAGTTTCAGGAGATCACAGAATGTAGATGTAGAAACCATTAAATGAAAAGCTGTAAAAGAATCATATTTCTTTAGGGCTGAAACGATGCAGCATAAAGCCCCTTGTATATGACAAACTTGCAAACATCAAACAAAAGTTTCAAATTAGATCTATGCTGATCATAAATCTACAAAAACCAGCAGTGATAATGAAGTAAGCAAAGGAAACAAGGCAGCAGTCCATGGCCTCAGTGGTAGCAGAACATGTCAGCAGTGGAAACGTATCAGGACAAGAACCCACAATTCACTTTTGGATCATCATTCTACACCAGGCTGACTTACTTCTGATCATCCAGCAAGTTTTCTCACAACCTTCCTTGCTTAGGAAGTTGTTGGAATTCCCCTCACAGCCGCCATATGTAAATTCCTTGCAAGTCTGTGTGTATCTGTCATAATACCATCTGTCGTGAAGAGCCCGGCAGGGTCCTTTCAGTGGTGGCTGCAGGCAGATCTCTCTGTTGTCTATAGGGAAAAGACCAGGTGCTTTAGTTATCAACCTCTTGTAACAAGTCTGTGTGTGGGGTGAGGAGGAAAGTCCCACAAGTAGATTCCACTTCAACCACAGCATTATTGGCAACAAAGTATATACAGATTGGTCAAATTTACTAAATGGCAAAGGAAAAAACATACTGTCTCTAATCCCACCATGAGAGAGAATGAGAGAGGGCTAAGTGAAACGTTTAAGATTCATGTCCAGTAGCACCTTAGAGACCAACTAGTTTCTCTAGGCATGAGCTTTGGCCAGTGTTACTGGACCCAAATCTTGCTCTTTTACTACAGACAAACATGGCTAGGCACCTGAAACTATATTTATGGGGTAGAAGGCGCAGGCTAGGCATCTTCTATTAGCCTGACCTTTCTTTTGAAAACTGGGCATTCCATATTTCTGAACTTGAGAACTAAATATGGGTTACAGTGGATGATGTCCCTCCATGATATAATACCGCAGCCCCCCCGCCCAAAATATATCCCTATAGTAAATCGGCGAAGCCCACGATCCCCCCCAAGCACGCAAGCACATTTCGCAGGTGGAAGTGGACAGGGTCGAAAGTTGCCTTCGAAGGTGCGTCGCGCTGTGCAAACGCCCAGCGGTGGGGACGCCATTCATCCTTAGCCAACGCGCAGAGCCCCGTGAGACGAGCCATGCGGGGCACAGACAAGGCCCTCCCGAAGCGCTTACCCTTCTTGACCGCCTGGGGACAGGCTTGCCCCAGAAGCAGCAAGAGGCAGCCGGCCAGCAACGCGTCCCGCGGTGTCCCAGAGGGCAGCTGCATCGCGAGCAGAGACGAGCCAGGCGCGAAGAAGGGGCCGCGGTGGCGTTTGCCGGCCTCTGGCCCTCTAGGCTCCTTTATGCGCGCGGAAGCGCTTTCCCCGCCTCCTGCCTCACGGAGGAGGACCTCTCGTCTGATTCACGCAGCTTTCTGGAAGGCGAGGCGTGGAACTCCTTGGCGGCTGCCTGCTGGCTCCACGCCTCATGAGCCTTCTTCCCACGAAAGACTATTCCCCAGGCAAGGATATTCCTAAGGGGAAAAAAATATTTCCTCCCCTGCTCTAATCCAGAGAATGGCATTTCGCAATGGACCTCCACAGTCTTGCTGACTTTTTCGCAACACCCCTGACACCTTCTAACTGGGATAGAAAGACAGGTCTCCATTACTACCCTTGTCTGAGGAAGGGAGCTTGATTCTTTAAACCCTGTACCTAAGAAACGGCCAGTCCTTAAGGTGTTACTGGCCTCGAACTTTGCTCCTCTACTGCAGGCCAACATGGCTACCCTCCTGAAACCTATCTTCTTCCCAAAGTAATGCTTCCCTAGGTAGCGTTAGGGGGAAGGGGAGACCGAGGGGCGAGAAGTGGAGGAAAAGGCAGAGGTGATGAAACCTGAACACCCCCTCCTCTGTTAAATAAATCAAACCTGGGGAGTTTGCAGGACGCAAAGTTTTACAAACTTCGTTTGTCTACAAGCCAGCAGAAATGTGGACAATGTGAGAAAGTTCTGTTAAAGAATGCTGCCAACACCTCAGAGCCAAAGCTAGTATTTTCTGCTCAAAAGTTATAAATATCAGAGGGTGTTCAAAGTATGCACTCTTAGCTGGAAGTAAGTCCCGTTGAACATGCTGGCGTAGCCTATAACATCTCAAAGATCATTTTTCCTCAGTGAGTGACTTGTAGACAGTCACTTTCTCTCAGACTAACCTACCTTCTTGTAAGGATGCCGGGCAACTCTCAAAAGACTTCAGTTCAGGAGTTAATGTTCTTTATTGATAAGATGCCGGTTTTATGCTCTCACACCATTCTTGCTAGGACTGGCAGCTACAGACCAGCTTGAAGCAGATAAAGGTTCCCCACACTGCTCCTAATCCCCCCTGCCTCTTCCTCCTGGCAGTCCTCGAACTCTTTAGGCAGAAAAACAGGCTGTGGGATTTGTAGACTTCTCAAGACCAGGTGGGCTCCCAGATTCAGGAGAGATTACAGCAGGAATCAACAACTACTTCATGTTCTCAGTTTCTCACCCCAATGACAGAATCACAGACAGAATCACTACGTCAGCATCAGTTTCAGCTGCAGGGGTATGGCAGGTGATCCTTAGCACCTGACCCTAATCAGGCTTTTTTGAGGATAAAATTGAGAAGGGAGAAGCTATAATAACAACAACAACAGCACTTGTATACCACTATTCTAGACAGATTAGTGACCCACTCAGAGAGGTGAACAAAGTCAGAGATTACTATCCCCATATTATTGCTGTGGAGCTGGGATCACCTACTGAGCTCATGGCAGTAGCAGAATGCTGATTCACAATCCAATATTATGTTGTAAGCTGTTTTCAGATCCCACCGAGGAGAAAAGCAGAACATAAATATTGACATAAAGAAATAAAAATAACATAAGAGGGAAAGATAAGTGTGCTATTCTATTCCTAGGCAATCAGGATCTAATTCAACGGCACTGTGTGTGTAACAGTAGGCTATGAACCTCTGATATCTTAGTGTGCATGCACTTTTATTTACATAGGTGCATGTTAAATGTAAGATACATCTGTTTGGAAAATTAATTTCTTGATAGCCTGGGAAGGTGGACAGTGAACCTTGAAGATGATTGCCAAAAAACAAAACTAAGATAAAATTGGATCAGAAATTTACCAAGGACAAAGACTACAAACTACACCAAACTGGCTCTCCAGTTTGGTGTAGTGGTTAAGAGTGTGGGACTCTAATCTGGAGAACCAGGTTTGATTTCCCACTCCTCCGCTTGAAACCAGTTGGGTGACCTTGGGTGAGTCACAGCTTCTAGGAGCTCTCTCAGCTCCACTCACAGGGTGTTTGTTGTGGGGATAATAATTACATACTTTGTAAACCGCTCTGAGTGGGTGTTAAGTTGTCCTGAAGGGCAGTATATAAATTGAATGTTATCATCATCATCATCATCAAAAGGCAGAGTGAGAACAGTGTTAGAACAGCTGGAGTTAGTATATGGAATTGGACTTACTTTTGAATAGGCCTGTGTAAGATTAGTATCATGGAAATTGTATTTCTTGTCACTCAATAGACTATTTTTGCGTAGAAGTTCTTGTGCTGAAAATCAGCTGTCTTTTCTTATCTGCAGATGTGTGTCTGTAACAGTCTGCTCACAAATTTCAGGAACTGAATGTTCTCTAGTATTTTAAGTAGTAGGCACAGGGCCATTAAGAAGCTATTTAAGGTTGCCACTTCCAGACTGGGAAATTCCTAGAGATTTGGGGTTTGGAGCCTGGAGAGGGCAGGGTTTGGGGAGGGGAGGGACCTCAGGTTGGTATAATTCCATACAGTCCACCCTCTAAATAGCCATTTTCTTCACGAGAACTGATCTCTGGGACCTGGAGGTTGGAAACCGTAGTGCCGTTGCCTGCTCTGCTGTTCTCACTAAGCCTCTGTGAAAAGGGGGTGGGGATTTCCCCTTGTCCAGATTGCCCCAAGGTAGTTACAGTACTGAAAGTTTTACTGAGAAAGCTATGGCTGACCATCATCAATTTGGAAAGTTAGAAAAGCCAAATGTTAAGGTAGGACCTCTCTTACTTTGTATTATCATCATATGACACACATGTCTGAGTCTGCATCAATAAAATGATTATCAATGATGAAAGAAATACCTTTTATCCATTATTGTTAAATTCATGCATCGTTCATATTATACCACTCACTTTTTGCAAGAATTCAGTATTACATCAAAAGAATTGCTTCAATATTAATTCAAAAGATGTAATGAAGTAGTCTTCATTCCTTCATTCCTAAGAAGTAGATGATCATTGAAGAATATTTGATTTGTTTTTCAGGAAATGCATTGAGACTCAAAATGTATAATAAGCAGTGATATGTGGCAAGTGTCCAATATAGATGGTGATCCTAGCCGCCCTCTACTCCTGTTCCAGTGCACAAGTGTAACATAAACAACCCACTCCCAGGTACAATAATAAGAGAGGGATTTGGGGGTTGTTATTTTATTTTGATTTTAACTGCAAATGTTTTTAATCTACTATTGTAAGCCACTTTGAAGCACAAGGAAAGATGGGGTAAATATGTTTTAATAAATAAATAAACAAGGACATAGTGATAAGAGAAATGAGTATTTAGAGAGAAAAACATACCACTGCTGCTTCTTTAATTCTTTAAGAATTAGATTTTTTCACTGTCAGCCTTAAAATTGTGTAATTCTTTGGCAGTCATTACTTTTGTCATCTGTAATCCTGCTTTGGCACTTTCTCCTTTAACCTAGGTTACCCTTCCTCAGTAGTAATTTCAAGTCTTCACTATTTTCTGCCAGTAATGTGAGGTCATCTGTATATCTCAAATTACTAATCATCCTTTCACCAATTTTCATTCCACATTCAACTAAATCTAATCCACTGAGATGGATTGACTCAATAAAGAAAGCCACAGCCTTCAGTTTGTGAGGCCCGAGCAAAACTATCAATGATAGGACATTTTGGAAGTTTATAGTGTTCCCGTAAGTTGGAAGTGACTTGATGGCACATAACACACACACTACCTTGAGCCTCACTGAGAAAGGCAGGCCTATAGATGAAGTAAAATAAATAAAATATAAATTGCCAATTTGATCTGGGAAAATTCTTAGGGGAGAGGTCCATCTATAGCGATGTACCTGCATATTCAAATTTGCTTCATTGTTTGACTTAGAAATCAGGAAGTGAACAATAAGGAAGAAACTGCTCAGTTTCTTTTTCTAGTACATTTCCATGAAGCATCTAATATATTGGCCATTGATGGAGACAGGAGATTGGACTTAACAAAATGTGACCCATATTATAGTTCTGCTATTTTTGGAGTTAGGTTATTGTTAGTCTTCCAGGAAGTGTCTCAAGCAAGCAGAAGGATGTTAGAAATCTACTAATGCTGGTTCAGTCCAAAGTCTATCTTGTCCAGCATCCTGTTTCTCACAATGGTTTACCAGATTCCTTCAGGAAGCCCACATGTAGGGCAAGAGCCCTTCCTTGCCATTACCTCTCCCAGCAGCTGATATTCAGGCTATACGAAGTGAAACAATATCTACTCTATATGCCCCTCCCCCTACAGATTTGTTTTATTGTGCCCAGTGTGTAGACTAACACAGGAATGAGAATGAATGTGGAATAAGTGATGCACAAGCGGCGCCTTAGTTATAAGTAATGTTAATATGGCAGAAGGTTAGAACCTCTGTACTCCTAATGGCTAATATAACAATAAGAAAAATGAATCCCCCAGGAGCTCAGGCTTCGCTCGATTCAGCATCTGATGTTATGCAATTGATGGTTTAAGTGCAAGTCTAAAGTGGATGAAGGAAACGTCGGAGTGTATATATACCATCTTTGAGAAAGGGATTCCAGAAACGGGATTCTTCACCGGTTTTCCCGTCAGATGGATATTGTTTTCTACATGATTCATGACCTATAGTGCTTCCCTGGCCATTCATATTGATGTATTGAATTGTATCAGATTGAATCATCCTGCTTACGGACTTATGATTGGAAGCTATGTGGCTGTGAACGATTAACTAGTTGTTTTACTAGCACTGAGCACTTTATGGGTCTTGCAACGAAGACTGTATAAATGTATTGATACAACATTGAATTATGAATGGATATTGAATATTGTATGAACTGCACATATATTGGCAATTTGTCATTACTGTATTGATTATATGAATGTTTACAATTGAAGTGGTTGTCGTTAGGTGGTCTTGAATTCCTTGTTTGCTAACCTTTGTCAGGACTCTCTTGCTTCTGTTATCAGTGCAATCAGAAGACAGATGGCAGAACATGACTAATTGGATCTGAAATGGAATTCCTAACATTAATTTCCCCAGCAACAGATGATGGCCTAAGTGAAAGAGAGGAAGGGGTTGCCCTCATTCAGGCAAGAGGAGTCTCCAAACACACTTTTTACAAGAGGATTCCCCTCCCCCTCTCACCTTGACTATGCTAACTGTTTACTGCTCTTTGACATGTTATCCTTTTGATTCTTATCTGCTCATTTTATCTTCATATCCTATTGCTCTGATAATTTACCACCTAGTTTTCCCTTGTTGTCTTACTGTTTCCTATCACCTATTTATTTACTTAATTTACAGTCCACCTTTCTCACTGAGACTCAAGGCAGATCATATGATCAAAACCATGAAGAACAATTATCACATTCAATGGACAGCAATTTTAAAAAATGCCTTACAAAATGGTTCTATGGCTCTCCAAGCTCTCCTTTCTCCTTATTTTGTTCCTTGGATTTCTTCTATGCTCTTTTACTCTATGTGTTTGTTAGATAGTTTTAATTCAGAATCCATATGCCCTGTGATTCCCTTTTTGTCTCTGTTCCACTTCCATATCTTCATTGTTATGTAATTGATAGTTTTTTTAGCTACTGAACTACAAACTGGAGCAGTTCTACTTTGCTAAGTGATTTTTGGCATTTCCCAAAAGAGGTACACGTAATGATAATATGTAAATGCCTTACTGGACCAGTTTCCATCCCACAGGGAATGGAGGAGTGCAAAGCATGGCGGCTACCATTATACAGGGCCCTGTGGCTCCCAGCAGCCTCCAGGTGGGGCAGTGTGACAGCCTGCAGTTCAAATGCCCAGCCAGCCCATTGGCAATGGGCTGGCTGAGCTTGCATCGGAGGGCTTTCCTGCTGGTGGAACACATTCTTCCTTCTGGTCTGCCAGCTGGGGACAAAAATTGCAGAGCCAGCTGAGCTTCCAGCTCCTGAACCAGCTTCCCACCCATCCCGCCCTCATTCTAAGGATTATTGGGTGTGTAATGGATCCTGGGTTTGAAACTCTCTACTTTATGTTCTCAGCTAATCTATTTCCATCACAGCTTTGGGAGAGGAAGTTTCAGCATTGGACAGGGATCCTTTTCGGGAGAAACAGGGCTCAGTTTTTCCATACTTGGGGCTCCTCTTTAAAGGATCTTGGAGGTAAGGCACTGAAGGGATAAGCCCAGCTCAGGGGCTGTCAGGGGCATGCTCACTCCCAGGTGGCAGGGGGATCCACGCAGAGGTTTCCACCCACGTGGAATCCCACGGCCTGTCATCCTGCAGTTTCCCTCTTCATCAGGCGGGCTGAAGGGGTGATGGGGTCATTGGTTGGCAGGTGGGTCAGCTGATACTTAGATGTGCATCCTACATAGATAGCACCGACTTCATAAGCTGTAACCAATAAAGTTGTGGCCTTTTACATTCCAACAAGTTGTCTGTCTTCTGTCATCATGCCCTCACCCTTTGCCCCGCTTGACACCGTGCCAGCAAACAAAATGAATAGCTTGAGCACACTGGTTAACTGGTTGGGCTGTGAATGAGCACTCTGCTGGTTCAAATCCCACTACTGCCATGAACTCAGCAGGTGGCCTTGGGTAAGCCACTCCTCTCAGCCTTCGCTCCAAAACTGTATTGTGGAGATAATATTAACACAGACTTCGTTTATCACTCTGAGTGGGGCACGAATCTGTCTAGAAGAGCAGTCTATAAATGCAGTTACTATTATTATAACCACATTAAAGAAGATCTAACTAGACAAGGATATGAGGAGATAACTAGGCAAGACCGGGCAAGCCATCTTTAGGGATTTATTTGGACTATAAATTAGCTTAACTGGAATCTGTCAATTACTATTATTGTTTACACTCCATTGTTCCCTAGAAAGTTCAGAGTAGCTTAAATAGGGCTTCCAGTGTTCAGCTTTCAAGTAACTGATCTGCAGTACATGGCAATCCTGAGCCCTTCTAACTGCAGTGAAGACTTAGAAGTGTTTTAACTCTGCTTAGGACTGCACTGCAAGTCCATATCCATTCAGCTAATAATTGTGGACGCTTATTATTGTTTTTGTGGTTGTTACTATTAATATTATCATTTAGAAAATATGTAAGCTCACAGCTAAAACAAGGTGGCTCACAACTAAAACAATTAAAATGAAACCAAATGAACAGTAATAAATACAATAAAATCATACCAATAAACCATAAATGCATAACCTATGTAAAATACATAAATAAAATCAGACTGCTCAATTTGAACATACCAACAATAAACAACCAATAAAAGCAGCCAGGGCACACAAGCACATAAAATGGAACAGTCTTAAATGATAGTGATAAAACAAGCTAGGAAAAGACTAAAAACCTGCTTAAAAAGTTAAAAGCTTGAGTCAAGTGAAGTATTTAAGACAGAGGCACAGAGAGCAAAGTTTGAGAAGAGTACCTCACCTGGCAGGATGGACATGATTAAGAACACTTAAGTGCAACAACATACAATGGAAAGTATTATGACTATTCAATATTATTTAATATGACTACTGTGTTGTTTTGTTATGACTTGCAGAAGTCAAAAGACACCTGATCAACTCCTGATCCCTACAAATCTATAAACATACATTGCAGGGGTGGTAGGGATACCATACCTCCAAGAATCTCATGATCTGTTATAAAACAAGTGGGTATGAATGAATGAATGAGGATCCTGAATCCAATTCCATTGGTATTCTGTTTAGAGAGGCGTTTTTTCACCAGATTTTACAGATGATGCGTCCTTATTTGCAGTGTTGTGGCTTGCACTTTAGCTGGGTGTGCAGCATCAAGTGCAATGCCAATCAATGTGTGGTTAGGTGCAATATCACGATTTCAAAAATTAAACTAGGCTGTATGAAACAATTTTCAGAGCTGCTGCTCATACTACAGAATGGGAATGGGCCATAGTTCTGCAGCTGAGCACAAGCTTTTCATATCAAAGTCCTTGCCAGGCAAAGAAGGTGATACTGAGTTGGGTAGCCAAAGGAAGTAAGATGCTGTGTATGAGCTGGGGGGCAAAAGCCCACACAGTTTGCAAATTATTTAAATACATCATTTCCTAAATGTAGTGCCAATCATCACCATAACCTTTTAAACACACAAAAGGGTTTCTTTAATTTGGTAAAAAGGTCAGTGGCTCAGTGGTAGAGTATCTGCATTACATACAGAAGGTCCTAGTTCCCGTTATCTCCAGGTCAAAGTAGCAAGGGATGTGAAAGAACTTTATCTGAGACCCTGGAGAGCTGCTGCCAGTCAGAGAAGACAAATCTGACCTCGCTAGACTGATGGTCTCACTGGCATGTGTTCATGTGTATGCGATCTCTCACTGGCATGTGTTCATGTGTATGCGATCATGTGTGGATTAAGCCACATCTATTTTAGTATCAACGTTGAAAGAACTAACACATAAATAAGCTGTTGCCAAGATGCTCTTTTTTTGCCTTTGGGAGAAAGACAGCTCTAAAAGTCTTTCTAGATGTTTTTTAAAAAATCTGACCCTCCTCTAAGCCCTCCTATTGTTTAGCCTCTCCAACCTGGCACAGAGAAGGGCCAGACGTTTCCTTAGCAAACCTGTTTCCTCTCAACCGCTCAGTGAGGCTGGCTTTCCCATTGTAGGGAATGTTAGAACCACACATCCTGTTTCTAATGGTTTTCCTCCATCCACCTCCCCCCCCCCCCCAGCCTACTCACTGCTAGCTGTATTCAGGATCGTTGTTAGTGAGTTTTTCCCTATAGGTATATTAATCCCAGATTAACTACTAGTGGATTGATGAATCAGTCTCCCTAGCATCTTGCTTGCGTCCATCCACTATTCTGTGTAGAATAACTCCCTAACTTTGTTTACTACGGATGTACATTGGGAAGGATTTAGAAGTTTTGGAGTGGTGTGGAGACAGAAGAGGTTGGTTTTCCATGCATGTGTAATGGCTCGCTTTGCTTGAGGCGGTGGAGAGAGAGAGGTCAAACTGTGTGGTTTAATCAGCTTAGGACAGATTCTGCTGATGAATTAAAATCCTGTAACTAGTTACAAGGAGTCTGGCAAGAGAGTTGGCCGGAGAGACAGCTACCACTTCAGGAAATCAGGAAGCACAACAAAAGTAAGGGTTTTTTTGGGTGGAGGGAAGGGAGGGGGGGGGCTTCTTATTACAGCCAACTGCATTCCTCAACCCAGTTTAATGCCTGTGTGTGTGAACCAGCAATGCCAGCGATTAATATAGAGGATCTGAGTGAGAAGGATAAACTGAAAATGGAAGTGGAACAGCTCCGGAAAGAAGCGAAGTTAAAAAGGCAACCGGTGAGTGTGTACCTGGCAACGCTTTCCCCTACTTGGAATACTTGGAATAGCTCCAGTTTCACTGTTATTTGTCTGGGTGGGGGGGGGAGAAAAGAGGTAGGGGTGTGTGTGTGTGTGTGTGTGTGTGTGTGAGAGAGAGAGAGAGAGAGAGAGAGAGAGAGAGAGAGAGAGAGAGAGAACAAAGCTGGTACCTTTGGCTTTGCCTGAAAGGAGAGAAAGGAGATTTGTTTTAGCATCTCCCTTCAACACAAGCCCACCCCAACCTCCCAAAGTACCATCAGGTTCTTGGGAAAGGTGCAGAAGTTACTTTCCAACTTCTAGAATGACACACGCACTCACAGAAAAAAACCCTCTGCTTGCTTTGGATCTGTAAGAAAAAAAGGATAAAAGACCTCAAGGGTATTCCATTGTGGAAAATGACCACAGCAGGGTTGCTTTCTAATGGTACTCACTGAAAATTAGATGCCAGAATCAGAGAGGGTTGGAAAAACACAGGAGTTAATTGTCACACACTAGGAAACTCTCCCTGCCCTCCTTTTACTTTTTCCTTCTGACTCCCTTCTTTCAATGTTAAAAGAAGAAAAAACTGCAATAGGAAAATGTAAGTAAATGAAATACCACAGGGAGAATGGGCAGACTTTTGGTTTTTTGTTTTTGCCAGGAGAACCAGTCTCTGCACTCCAAAGTCACAGCCCAGGTGCTTTCTCCTTACGGCAACCTAACTCTTCCTCCTGTTCCTAAATATCTTATAGTGCAGTCCTATGCAGAGATTCTCCAGCTTGAAATCTATGAGCTTAGACTGGAGTAACTCTGCATTGTCTTACCCTGCTGCTAGTAACTCTACCAAGCTCCACCATCCTCTCCATTAGGCACCCTATCTATTATTTAACTTATTATTATACTTTTATAGCTCTGAGTGGTGGTGGTGGTGAGAACCATTTGGATTGTCTTCCTCATGTACCAAAGAGTTTGCAGCTATCTCCGCCCTCCCCTCTTACATCCCCGCCCAACAGAACCAGGCAGCTTGGGAACCACTCCCAATAGGAAATGGCTATTGACATGGGCTGTAGACTAAATGGCACAGCCTGAGGAAAATTGGAAAACCTGCAATTACAAGGAAGGAGAGAAGCGTGAACAGGGTAATTGTGGGGTATGCAGAAAAGGGCTACATTTGGAACTTTTTATTGCTGTGGTACAGCTTAGAAGCAATAGACAGGCTGATGACAAGGGAGCGAAAATGGGTACTGGTCAGAGTTTTAAATGCTGTGATAAAATGTTTCCATACTGTACACAATATGGTGCATTCGTCGTCACTTGACTGTTGGATTGTTTTTTAGAAATCTGGACAGCATGTGTTTCCTAACAGATCTGGTACACAACCTTCAGAGAAGTAAAACAAGCTACAATTTTGTAAAAGTTCATCAGATGGCATTGTGTGAGCAGAAATGTCATGTCACCAATTTCAAACACTAAGATGTCTGTGTCACTTGAAGAGCCAAATGCCACAAAGCCATGACTACAGCAATCAATGTGGCATGGGGCGGGAGGGGGAAGTGGCTCTTTTCATTAGCTCTCCAACAAAAGAAAAATGTGAACATTTTGCACTGCAAAACTACAGATGTAGAAAGTACCTTCTGTTTAAAATGCACTCTCACATGTAAATAAATTTTGGTTATTTTATGGCTACATAGCAAGATGTCCATGTGTATTGCTTTTGGTATTTTCATAAAACATGACAGGCCAGTTTGGGTAAAGCCGATTTATGTTTTAATACTGGAGAATTCTAGTTTGCCTTTGCACAGTGGAAAATGTTATCCCTGTATATACAAACCAGATGTGTTTTCTTTCCCCTCTTAAGGTTTCTAAATGTTCTGAAGAAATTAAAAATTACATTGAAGAAAGATCTGGAGAAGACCCTCTCGTGAAAGGTATTCCTGAAGACAGGAATCCATTCAAAGAGAAAGGAGGATGTATTATTGCTTAGAAGAAGAAGACCATGTTGTAACTGGAACTAAATACTCAGCAAAAGTCTAGTCTGGGTTAAGTTCCAGGGATTCTGAACTGACTTTTTATGAGAACAGAAATGCCTGCTTATATTTTCATTCCCTGATATGTTACAGTTTTTTAATCTCCTGTACATGCTAGTTTGAATTTGAAGAAATATATTTGTATAACCAACTACAGTGTTATTTTGGTAATGCAAATTCAACATACATGATGAAAAACTTCCGTATTTGCAGAATATAGGACCTTACATTCAATAGGACGAAAATGTTACCCTGCACGTAAAAATAGGATTTCATTAATACAAATAATGAAACTCTGACAATATCATGTGATGGTTGTTATTTTTAAACCACTTCAAATTATTACTCTGTGTGTGTGTGTGTGTGTGTGTGTGTGAGAGAGAGAGAGAGAGAGAGAGAGAGAGAGAGAGAGCAATGGACTCGCTGTTGGAAGAGAACAGTTTAAGGTCAGGATCTCTCAAGTACACATACTGGGAAGAAATGAAATTAGCAAGACTGACTTCCAAGTCTAATATTTAGGTAAATGTGCTTAGTTTCAAGATACCAGTTAAATTTCACTAGAAGCACATTCATTATTATGACGAACCATGCATACAGTTTATTAAGCACTTTATTTTCCCTTACATTGCAGAAATTTATACAACAATGACAATTTTCTGTCCAAAGGTGTACAGTCTAAATAAAGGCGAGGCACAAGAAGAAAGAGGAGGGAGAACAGAGAAATATACAGTATCAATCTTTGTCTCTATAAAAGTCTATGAAATTGATAGAACATGCCTATGCAATCCTATCTTTGCATATCTAACAAGCATGAATGACCACTGAATCTACTGACATTTACTCCCCAAATTACCTCAGGACGGCAGCCTTAACAAAAGAAAGCACAAACACCAAGGAAAGAAGACATAGGTTGCAATCTTAACACTTTCCTGAGAGCAGGCGCCATTGAATAAAATGGAACTTATTTTTGATTAAACCTGCTTAAAGTTGCTTGCATAAATTTTTGACTGTATGTTTTCCAAGCCTGCTAGATAATTTAAAATTTTTTGCTGAGTTGTGTCTTAGCGAATTATGCAGGGGAACAGAATAGAGTGGTCAAGTAACAACCTAAAATATATATATTAGAAAGTATTTATTATAAATGTGCACAAATATAGATTAAAAACAAGTTATAAAAATAAGACCTGAATGACAGGCTATATGTATATGCTAAAACTTGCTAAAATATCTCATGGTACAAATGATGGTACAGTGCATTGACCAACACAAATAGACCAAGGTACAGTAAAAAAACCCGACCAGACGCATTTCGGCCCTCAGGCCTTCCTCAGTGGTCAATTTTAAACAATTTATAATCACACCCACCCACACATATAGAAACCAATCATAAAATGCTCCCAGTGTTTTATCTAGAGTGCTAGTATTGTGTAATAAAATACAAATATTGCAGTAGACCCAGGACTGCATTCACACAATACTCTTCATATACGGTTGTACTCTGAGGCTTGGTTTCCAGTGTATAAGGGTGTATAACCCTTATACCTTTGTATAACCCCTATACCAATGTATAACCTTTTGTAAAGGTTACAAAAATCTGCAGTAAAAATAGAATGGCCACCTTAAATCATATGCAACCTAAATAATATTTTTCTCTTTATTTTTCATAATTTTGCACATTTTTATTTTGCATATTTTGGCTTTACTAGTCATGAGGAGAAGTAAGAACTATACATGGCACTGAAACCCTACCTTTAGTCACTCAGAAACTTCAAAATCAACTCTTACACTGCTGTTAAGTCACAGGATCTTTGATAGGAAACAAACAAATATGCCAACCTTGCAGCCCTCAGAGCAACATGCTTCCATTTCTCCAGCAGAACCGTACAGTCAGTATTGTCAGACATGCTTCTTGGACTATAGTTCTAAAAACACTTTCTTGGGAGTAAGCCTCATTGAATAACATAGGACTTACTTCTGAGAAGACCTGCTGAGGTTTGCTCTCTTTGAGATTTAAGCTATCCTAGAGTAACGCTGACCTGGATGGCCTAGGCTAGCCCAATCTTGTCAGATCTCAGAAGCTATGGAGGGTCAGCTCTGGCTACTTCTTGGATGGGAGACCACCAAGGAAGTCCAGGGTCATCACACAAGGGCAGGCAATGGAAATCACCTCTATTCATCTCTTGCCTTTAAAACAGTACAGGATTGCCATAAGCCAGCTGCTACTTGATGGCACTTGACACACACAAACCTGACTAAGGGTGCAATCCTATGCACTTATCCAGGACTAAGCATGCTAAACTCTGGAAATTACTTAAGTACGCAAAAGATTGCTCTGTAGAACTCTTTGGCATGCTAGCTTTCTAGATGGTGGTGGTTTCTTTTCATATTTACATTATTTATAGTCCACCTTTCTCACTGAGACTTGAGGTGGATTACACAGTGTAAGTCAGGAGCCACATATTCAGGTATGCAACCTGCTGGTCTAAAATCCACAACAGAATGTATTTCATACTATTTCTGTATCCTGAATCACATACTATTGTTGGGAGCCTGCATGCACATATTAAAATGAAGAGCAAGAAAGAAAAACATAGAAGCATAGAAAGAGCTGGAAGGTTACCCAAGGGTCATCTAGTCCAACCCCCTGCACAATGCAGGAAATTCAAAGCTACCTTTCCCCGATCCCCAGTAACCTCTGCTCTGAGTACATCTGATAGATATAGATATATAGATATATAGATATAGATATAGATATAGATATAGATATAGATATAGATATACATATACATATACATATAGATGACGAGAAAGCAATGGCAAACAACTCTGTTACAGAAGTATGCCAAGAAAACGTCGTGATGTGATGTCGCTCCATGGGTCAGTAATGACTTGGTGCTTGCACAGTGTTAAAAATACAGAGTAGTAAAATTTTGCCTGATTAGAGGGGAGCACCTTTTCAATGGTTTAGAAGATTTTGATAATTTAATCTAAATCTGCTGAACATTAATTTCTAAGAGAGAAAGAGAAGTGCACAAATTGCCACATTTACAGCCCACACACTGAGGCCTGAAAATAGATTATGACAGGCTATGTGTTGTTAGAGAATACCAAGGCACATACTTAGAGACACTAATGAAGGGTACAGACTGTTGGTCAACAATAACACTTAGCCTTTTGTGCTGCAATGTTCAAAATGCTCAACACACATTATACTTATAACTACCCTATAAAGTAAGACCAATATTATTCCCATTCGGCATACACAAAATGGAAGAGTGTGGTTTGTCTAAACCCACTGTGAGTTCACATTTGAGACAAGATTTGAATTCACAACCACAGCTCAATGTTTCAGCATCCAATACAGGAAACTCTTGGAAATTTGGGGGCACTACCTAAGGAGGGCAGCATTTGAGGAGGGGAGGAAGCTCAGCAATGTGATGCCGTAACGTCCAACCTTGCAAGGTATTATTTCCTCCAGGACAACTGTAGTCTGGAAATCAGTTGTACCTAGGGCTGCCAGTCTCCAGAAGATGGCTGGAGATCTCCTGGAATTGCAACTGATCTCCAGGGCATAGAGCTCAGTTCCCCTGAAGAAAATGGCTGCTTTGGAAGGTGGACTCTGTGCCATTATTCCCTGCTGAGGTGCCTCCCCTCCCCAAACCCCACCCTCTCCAGGCTCTGCCCCCAAATCTCCAGGAATTTTCCAACCTGGAGCTGGCAACTCCATCTCTGCTCACCATGCCTTTCTTCTCTCTCACCGACCTGTGTACCTTCCCCTTGTCTGCTCACAAGCACTCCCACTGCCCATGCTCACAACTGCCTGCTTATCTTTCCCACTGGCATCAGGTGGTGCATGCAGCAAGGGAGCATGGGCGACAGAGTGCTAGCAAGTGAGTGGGCAGGGGATGCTGGCAGCACTGGGCCCTGCACAAACCTTGGGTCTGGCAGCTGCCCCACCTCAGGGTATGCTGAAGTCAGACCTGGTGTTATTTATTTATTTATAGTCCGCCTTTCTCACTGAGGGCGGATTACACAGTATGAGGTTAGTACAATCTGTACCAAGGACATTTCCATACAGTATCAAAAACATTTCCATAAACAATGCCATAGGGTAAATAGATACAAGTTTTAAAAGACATAGCGTTGTCAAGAATCCAATACAAAGTAGAAGAAAATACTGAAACAGAACATAATCACTTCTAGGACTGACATTAGACAACATAAAGCACAGGTAGTACATAGGAGTACATATTTAAAGAAGCAGATAATGGTCCCTAACTCATTAGCGAAGCATCTGAGACCCCATCCCTACAATACAGACCTCCCATTTGTGTAAAAAAGCCTTTTTGAATAATTTAGTTTTGCATCGTTTGTGGAAAGCCAGGAGAGTGGGGGCTCCTCAGGCAGGTCGTTCCACAGGGTAGGGGCCACCACAGAGAAAGCCCATGTACGGACTGTTGTTGATTTTGCCTGTGTGGAGCCTGGCACCTGCAGGAGACCCTGTTCAGATGAGTGAAGCTTCCGTAGAGGAACAGTATGAACCTCCAGGTGGTTGCTGGAGATCTCCCGGAATTACAATATCTCTAGGCCATAAAGTTCAGTTCCCCTGGAGAAAACGGCTGCTTTGGAGGGTGGACTGTGTGGCATTCTATCCAGCTGAGGTCCCTACCCTTTCCAAAACCCACCCTCTCCAGGCTCTGCCCCAAAATCTCCAGGAATTTTCCAACCTGGAGCTGGGAACTCAAGTTGTACTAGAACTCCAGGTTCCACCTGGAGATTGATAGCCCCCCAAGCCCATACCACCAAGAAAAGTGATACCAAATTGCCCGAGAGAATGAATGTCATAATACAACATAAATCTCTGAACTATTGGACAATGTGCTTCTAAGCTCCACACGGCAATCCTCTGGAACAAATTTGGCTCCCTTTAATTCAACACTAGTTCCTAACAGCAAGCCTAGTTCCAAGTAGGTAGCCATGTTGGTCTGCAGTTGAACAGCAGGCGTTGAGTCCAGTGGCACCTCGGAGACCAACAAGATTGTCAGGGTATGAGCTTTCCATTGCATAGAGAGGAGTGGAGATCCCTGAGCCTTTATATCCCAATCAAGAGGTGGGAGGGCTGAAGTAAAGAACTGTGTCGGGATGTAATTAGAGCATCTGCCGTGAGATAAGAAGCTTATGTCTCTATTCAGCCCTGGGGGTTCCATTGTTCTAAACTTTTAAATGCACTCAAATCCAGCACTCATGTTGTAATCTGCCCTCTAAATTTCATTGAGGACAGCTGAATCCCCAGGGGCTGAACAGAGACATAGGACTCTTGCCTCACTTCAAATGCTAATTTCTGCTCTAATTAAGCTTCATTTTAACACTAAGCCTACATTGTAACGCAACACTAACTCCCTTCTTTGCTTCACCCCGCCCACCTCCTGCATGGGATATAAAGGCTCAGTGATCTCCACGCCTCCCTGTATCTGAAGAAGGGTTCTGTCACTCTTGAAAGAGTATACCCTGAAAAATCTTGTTGGCCGAGAAGGCGCCGCTGGACTAAAATCCACACTTTCACGAGTCTCAGCTTCGAACCTGCTACAGACTCCAGGGCGAGCCCTGCCGCAGCCTCCTGCCTTCGCCCTTCCTTTCCATTGCGAGCAAAAGTGGTTCTGCGATGGGGATTAACTTCTTGCCCTTCAGCAATCAGTTAAAACCAAGCTGGCACGGTGTGGCGCCTAACGACTTGATCTGCAAATCAACTTCTCCACATTGTTAAAAATCTTCATTCTCCCCCGCTCCTTGTTGGGAGAGGCTTTTTCTAGGCGCATAACAGAGCAGGCAGAAGTTGCTCTCGGGGGAGCGCGCATGCTCAACGCACTCAGTAGCAGGCCCAGCCATGGCCCCGCTTTGGTTTGCTCTCCTCGCGCGCAAAGGGCAGCCGAAGTGGCTCCTCCGTAGCGGCGGCTCTGGGCGGCTGCGTAGCAGCGCGGCGGAAGCCAGCGGCGACAGACACCACCTAATATACACCCCGGAGCATTTCGCCCTGAGAGCGTCTCTGAGAAAGGTACCGGCCGTGGCCTGTTAGGAATCGAAAACTGAGCTGACTCGAGGGTTTTGCACGTCTGCGCGCATTCGCCTTTTGAGCTCTGAATTGCGCGCTGGAGCGAGCGAGCTCTTTGGTGACTCTCGAGCTGTCGAGAGCAAAAGGCGCTCTGGGGGGCCTGGCAACGGCGAGGCCTGTCTAGCCACTCCCTCTCTCTAATTTTTCACATACACATAAAGAGCGTGTGCGCATTTTTCAGGGAGATTCGGGTTTGTTGGTTCTTTTTATCGACTCCAGCGATTCAGAAAGAAAAGCAGACATCTGATTGCGACTTCTCAGCTTTTATTCCATGGAGCTCCTAGTCTTTGGCTCGGGCATATTGTCAAAGTTCTTCACTATTTAACTGGTATACTCCCTTCGTTTACTCCGCCATTGCTTATTGAACAATGATTTAGAAGCCAAGTTAGAGACCTACTATGTTATGTATCTTATCAGTGCTGGAAAATGTGCCTCAGCAGTCGGAGTGTACGGGCCTTAGTGTTAAAGCTGCAACCCTCAATACACTTTCTTGGGAGTAACCCCATCTGAGTAGATCTTCGTAGGATTGATCTCGTTGTTAGTCTTCAAGGTGCCTCTAGGCTCCTGTTTCATTGTAATGCCAACCATTGACACTAATAGCCTTCTCACAAGACCTTTCAAAACCTGCAAAAACAGGGCCAGTGGTTTACCAGAGACAGAAACCAGAAAAATGGGGACAGTTGAAAAGGAAATGCGTTTTCAGGATAATTCAGAAATCTTTACTGACGTAACAGTGATGTTTGGTAGAGAATTCTGGCTTGAAAAGATAGTCCCTGCAGTACTCAGGAAAATAAAATAGGCCCTAACAAAAAAGGGGGTACTAGTCAACTGGTTTAACATTTCATGGATTTGGCACAACAGTGCTATAGGACAGGAGTAAGCATCACTGTATTTAGTGAAAGTCAGTTCTAAACATGCACAGGATTGGAGTGCACAAACTGTGTAGTTGAGTTGTGGATGCATTTCCATACTGACAAGTTACTTATTGTCTTTGTGTATGTGTAACTTTTCCAGCTCAGTTCATTCTATAGACATGGGATGCTTTTAAAAACCTAGTACGAGAGCCAGTGTGGTGCAGGGGTTCGAGTGTAGGACTAGGATCTGGGAGATCCAGGTTAGAATTCCCACTCAGCCACAGAAGTATGCAGGGTGGCCTTGGACACACACAGCGTAACCTACCTCCCAGGGTTGTTGTGAAGATAAAATGGAGAAGAAGAGAATGATGTAAGCCACTTTGAATCCTTATTGGGGAGAAAGGTGGGGTACAAATGAAGAAAATAAATAAAATCACTCTAGTGCAGAATTCAGAACTCTAGGAATCAGTGTGAATCAAAACCCATGCTACACTCTCTTTTCCACATGGGGGGGGCGGGGACAATGCTGAGTGTAGCTAGTGGCTTTGAAACATCCACATGGCCAGGGCTTTTTTTCTGGGAAAAGAGGTGGTGGAACTCAGTGGGTTGCCCTCGGAGAAAATGGTCACATGGCTGGTGGCCCCGCCCCCTGATCTCCAGACAGAGGGGAGTTGAGATTGCCCTCCGCACCGCTTGGTGGCACGGAGGGCAATCTCAACTCCCCTCTGTCTGGAGATCAGGGGGCGGGGCCACCAGCCATGTGACCATTTTCAAGATGTTGCGGAACTCCATTCCACCGCGTTCCTGCTGGAAAAAAAGCCCTGCACATGGCTGTTTTCCCTGCTCTTTTTCTTGTTTTAGTCCCACCATATTGCCATCTCCTCTTGACCACTTTTAAAAATAAATCAGTAGTTGCTAGATCGTTATAGCGCACTAATGCTATAGAAGTCAGTTGTCATGATCTAATAGTTCCTGTGAATTCCTAGCTTTTTTTTTTTCAAATAGTCTCTATCCTTTTTGTGGCAAAGAAAAGGCTAGTGACTTGGTTTGTTTTTAATCAGGGAATTTCATGAAACTAGTGGATTGTGTTGGTTGATTATGGAACACACACTTACGTATACTGAGTCAGGCCAATGGGCTTTCACAGTCAGTATTGGTGCTCTGACTGGCAGTGTGACTCTTTAAGGTTTCAGGTGGGGGATTTTTCACATCGCTTACTCTCTAATCTTTTTAGTTCCACGTGCCAGGGGTTGAACCCGCAACCTTCTGCTTGTAGAATAGGTAGACCACTGAGCCATGACCTCTCCCTATAATGTTGTAGTGTCACTGTACTATGGCAAACTATCAGTTGCAATTAAACAAACAAAAGTTGTCCAATATTGAAGGCAGGAACAACTGTGCTTATATATGGCTCTTCTAGACAGATTAGTGCTTCACCCAGAGCCAGGAACAAGTTAGTGTTATTATTATCCCACACAATACAGTTGGGGAGCTGGGGCTCAAGATGAGTGGCTTACTCAAGGCCACCTACTGAGTTCATGGCAGTAGTGGGATTTGAACCAGCAGAGTACTGCTTCTCAGCCAAACCACTCAACTGCTGTTACAGCAGCCATGGGGCAAGGAAATGGTGCAGAAGTGAACACAAAAATGCATGCCTTCCCATGGTGAGCAAAGGCGTTTTGTCTTCAGTCTTTTCCAAAAGATGATATCGAACCAGGTTAGGGGAAGTAGGGCCAAACCCAGAAAAAAGATGTTTAAGGGACGATGTCGAGTGGCTGCTTAACCCCCCCCCCCAAGTGCTATAGTTTGGATGCCCAAGGGGAGCAAAGCCTTTGTGTAGAAGCAACCAGTGTTGGCGAATCAAGACTTTCATGCTGGCAGAAGCTGTAGCTAGGATGAGAAAGAATTTAAATGAAACACATTCCCATAAATGCTTGAAGGAGAAACCGCATCACCCCAATTATCAAGCACAGTGCGTGCTTTTGTTATGTGGAAACTGGCTTTCATTTAAAATGTACAAGAACATTATATTATTTAATCAGTTTTAGTGAATGTGTTAAGCAATTATTTTTGTAATTTTGTCATAAGTTTAGGAAATAGTATTTAACTTAGTAACATGTTTCTGTAGGATGGAATTCCAAACTCGGCAGCATTTGTTACATTGAAAGGAAACAGCTGCATATCTTCTTGCTGTCTGCATAAGTGCCTGGGAACACTTCATCATAATAGTACTCACATTATTGCTACCTGTGACCATGCAAATTGAATAGATTTTATAGCATCCAGCTCCTGGAAGACTCTGATCCAATTCCTGTACAGTTCAAAGAACTCATGTGGCATGCACACAGTGGGATACATCATTCCCTCTCCCAGCCCTTAAACAGCACGTTACATGACACGTTTATTTATTTATTTATTTACTTAAATTTATAGTCCGCCCTCCCCAACCAAGTGGGCTCAGGGCGGATCACAACAATTTAAAACACACTACACAATTCACCAGCAGTAAGCCATTAAAAATATAAATAATACATATCATTCATTTAAAACATACATTAGCACCATGTAAATACAGCTATCAAAAATAAAAACATAGCAGCACGTTATACATTCACCTATCACCATCGATAGAGCAGATTACAGCGATCATATAAAGATGTGAGATGACTTTGGGCGGGAGGGCACAGAATCTCTCCCCCCCTACTAGGGGGGAGGGGCACCGCCCAGCATCACCCATATGCCTGGCAGAACAGCTCCATCTTGCAGGCCCGGCGAAATGATAACAAGTCCTGCCGGGCCCTGGTCTCGCAAGACAGAGTGTTCCACCAGGCTGGGGCCAGGGCCGAAAATGCCCTGGCCCTGGTCGATGCTAGGCGGGCCTCCCTAGGGCCAGGGATCTTTAACAGATGTTTGTTGCTTGAGCGAAGAGTTCTCTGGGGCTCATATGGGGAGAGGCGGTCCCGCAGGTACGATGGTCCCAGTCCACTTAGGGCTTTATAGGTTAGTACCAAAACCTTGAACCTGATTCGGTACTCCACTGGTAGCCAATGCAGCTGGTGCAGTACCGGTGTTATATGTTTCCATATTGGTGTTCTGGTAATAACTCGCGCCACTGCATTCTGCACCAGTTGTAACAGCCGGATCAGGCTCAAGGGAAGCCCAGCGTAGAGTGCGTTACAGTAGTCCAGTCTAGAGGTGACCATTGCTTGGACCACTGTAGTCAAGTCACGAGATGACAGATAGGGGGCAAGCTGCGTGGCCTGACAAAGATAGTAAAAAGAGGACCTGTCAACTGCCGAGACCTGATCCTCCATTGTTAAGGAGGAATCAAGAATCACCCCCAGGCTCCTAACTCTCAGAGCCAGTGAAAGCACTGCCCCATCGAGCACAGGAAGCCGGGGTCCCGAATCCACATTTCCATGACTCAAGTACATGTTCTCTGTCTTTGTAGGGTTCAGTTTCAGCTGACTTTGTCTCAACCATCCAGCCACAGCTTCAAAAACACGCTCCAGGACATCCGGGGCCGATCTGGGTCGGCCGTCCATCAACAGATAAAGTTGGGGGTCATCTGCATATTGGTGACACCCAAGCCTGAAACTCCGCACCAGATGGGCTAGGGGGCGCATATAGATATTGAACAATAACGGGGAGAGTATCGCTCCTTGTGCACACCGCGTTCTAGTGGCCTACGAGACGATAACCTCTCCCCTAGCGCCACCCTCTGTCCCTGATCGTGGAGAAAGGAGACTAGCCACTGCAGTGCTGTCTCCCGTATCCCCACATCGGTGAGGTGGTGGGTCAGAAGGTCATGGTCGACTGTATCGAACGCTGCTGACAGATCCAATAAAATCAGCAGCGCCGATCCGCCCCAATCCAGCTGCCTGTGGAGATCTTCTGTGAGGGCGACCAACAGCGTCTCCACCCCATGTTCTGGGCAGAAACTGGACTGGAAGGGGTCTAGGGCCGAGCTCTCCTTCAGGAAATTCTGCAGTTGTCTCTCCGCCACCCGCTCAACCACCTTACCCAGAAATGGCAAATTCGAGACTGGGTGGTAGCTGAGCAGATCGGCAGAATCCAAAGATGATTTCTTCAGGAGAGGCCATACCACAGCTTCCTTTAACGCCCTAGGAAAAACTCCAGAGCTTAAGGATAAGTTAACAGCCGCCTCCAAGGAATCCCATATTCCGTCGGCACTGGCTTTTACCAGCCATGACGGACACAGGTCCAAGGGGCATGTGGTAGGTCGCACCACCTGCAGAACCCTGTCCACCTCCTCCCCGAAAAGTGGGCTGAAACGATCAAATGTCTGCCCCGAGGACGGCCAAGGGGCCTCTAGTTCACATACTGTATCAACTGTGGCTGGTAAGTCGCGGCGGAGAGACAGGATCTTGTCAGCAAAAAAACTCGCAAAGTGCTCACAGCTTAACTCCAAATCCAAATTTTGATGGTCTTGGCCTGATGGGGCGACCAATGAACATGGCTTTTGAGATCTTGTATATCATTTTACCATGTGGCATGAAGGGCTGCTGCATGCGTCGGTGACTGTGAGTTAAAACAGAATACTTGATCTGAGGCTGGGACCCACAATGACTGTTGGTGCTCAGGCACAGAAGGAAATAAGAGCATGTAACACTGACCCATGATAGCCCAGCAGTGTAACGTTTCTGAACTGGATAGGTTTAATGTAACTATTGGAAATCTGACCTTTCCTTGCCTGGTTATGAAAGCAGTACACAGTCAGGATTGTGTAGTGGTTACCGTATCCAGGTTCAAATCCTCATGCTGCCATGGAAGCTTGTCGGGTAACCTTGGACTAGTCACTCTCTCTGATCCTAACCTACCTTACAGGGCTGTTGTGATGATAAAATGGAGGAGGGGAGAATGCTGTAAACTGCAGTGGTTTCCCACTGGAGAGAAATGCAAGGAATGAATATCTTCTGCTTTTTCTTCTGACGTAAGACTGTGTTCCAAATAATCTCAAATGATTTTTCCTCATTGCAAACAGCTATCCCCCAGTATGATGGCTATAAACACCTAAGCAGACACATGGAAAGGTGATAATGTACCTGTAGTTTTATTTCAAGTCTGGCTTTAGGGCATTAATTTTAATACGAATTATATGATTGGATAAATTTTGGATTAACTTGGTTTCCATACAGACCTTTTTGTTTGCAGTGACTAAGTTTGTGGTCTAAAGAACACTTTCCTCACAGTAAACCCTGATGAATAAAATTGAACTTACTGCTGAATAGACTTGCTTTGCCTTGCTTTCTAAGTAACCAGGCAGGTGATAACTTTACTAAAGTCAGATTTGATTAGACAATGTAGCCCCCCTACCAAAAAACCCCACCAGAGAACTGTAGGTAATAGATTTGTGCTAGCTGATAGGAATGTAATAATGTAAAAAATTTAATTGTGCCAAGTGGAGGTCAGAGAACAGATGCCTGAACTTCAAGTAATCCTTTTAGCTAAACTCTTGTCTTGCCATGAAAAATACTTTTTTGGCCTCTTTTTTAGTATCTTCCTTTAGGCGGCACAGGAAGTTCATTAGCTGTTGGGTGAAACCTTTGTCATATTTCTTATGTTCCTTTTATCTGGTTGCCTTTGGCCTCGCAAAATGACAAAATGAGAAGCAGAATACCTTGACTGGTGCTACGAATGTTAGATTTGTGTGCAGGGCAGATATCCTAGTTAATGGGAATATGACTGGGTTCCTAACTAATAGTAGGCAATAGATAGTAGTCTGAAATGGTCAGGTGGTTAAAATCAGAGATTTGTGCTGTGATACGAGCTTCCCTAAGTCAAATAAAACAGTATTTGAGATTCCCCAAGAAGTAAAGAAGCAAGACCAGACACAGCTATATATATAAAGACAAGTGTCCTGACTGACTCATCAACACCCAGCCCAAACCCCTGGACCTAGAAACATGAAATTTGGGGAGAACTTTCCTTCATGATGTAAACACCCACTAAGAAGGGATTTTAAGAAATTCTCCCCGTAAGGGGCTAAAATGTGTTTCCCCAAAGGGATACAGCTTCCCTGTGTTGCAGGCAGGCTTCTATCTGCTTGCTCCCCTACCCACTGCCAGCTTGGTCACTCTTCCCTGATTGGGCCAGCCTTTCAAGGTCATTTGCATATGTGGGCTGATTGGGGCTCACAACATTCCACACTTCACCCCCCTCGCCCGAGACAGTCAGAACACAGAGGTCATTTGCGTATGCGGCCTGATTGGTCCTTACCCCCAACATTCTAAACAGTCTGCAGTTGCTATTGGGAGTCATTAAATGTGTCCCAAGGTAAAATGCACCTCCCAGTCTTCTCCTAAAAGTTCACTAGGTTGCCAAGTCAAAAAAAAACAACAGAAAAAATGTTACATACCCATAAGCATTATAACTTGATTTAAAGTAGTTAAATACCGTAGCAAAGCACAGGTATCAAGCTAGTTGACATATATGGAAGCATGCAGTTTCTGCAGTGGAACAGCCTTTCTGGTTAGGGGTCGTGGTGGAGATTTCTGTTCATTTCCCCCTCCCACAGCAGAAACCCACTTTGCTGCTATGTTATACCTGATTGTCTGTTGATCCCCAAGAACAAAATTTCATGTGGACAATAGGAGCTACAGCAGGAGGGAAAAGCAGTATAGTTCTATTCTGTGAAGTGGTGTGATACATGCCAGTGTTTGCTGTGGCTTTAGGGCCAGGACAGCATACATGGGTCTGACATAGACACTGCCATCACATTATGAGATGATTTTAAAATGCTGCAGGATGAGGTGTTCTTGTTCCCCTTCCATGCCTTTTCAAGTGCCAAAACAGCCATGGGGTAGGAAGTACAACCAGTTCAGCACTTGAAAAGACACAGGGTAGGACAAGAATGCTTTATCCAATCATGCTGCAGGCATTTTAAAATTGGCTCATTTATGCTTTAAAATGGCTGCAGTGTCCACAGGCTGGACCCATGGATGCTATCACACAGTCTGGCCCTGAGATGTTCTCTTTCTTGGGAGAGAGAGGGTCTGCTTGCCTGAAGGATATGTAAGGATTTCAAGCAAAAAGCTTATTGGTAGTGGAGGCTGTGTGTGGCAAGGGTGTTTTCACTCCAATGTGTCCGTGGATGAAAGAGGATGTGGGGGAAGGGAAACAGTTGACATGCTGGTTCATTGGCCAGGTCTGATATTGTTAACTGACCAGCTGTTCTTTGGTCATACGTTGTCAAACCTCCCATGAGAAAACAGCTTGCCTTTTTGTGTCATTATGATGTCATTTGGTAGAAAAGGCAGAAGTGAGAGCTGGTTACTTGCAGTCCTTTGGACATACCTACAGTGCATTGAAGTCTAGTCGCATAGTGTAACTTCTCCTGCTGATTACCAGGTAGATTTTTGAGATAAAAATATGGAATTTTAGAACAATTATTAAAATATGAGACGTTTATATAGTGAATCTTTCTGTTTTGCGTGAAAACAGCAGACTTCAGCACTCCATCATGGACCAAATGCATGGCACAGAATGTGTGTGTAAAGTACTGTTAAGTCACAGCTGATTTATGGCAACGTCTGCCCAGGTTTTCAAGGCAAGAGACATTCATAGGTGGTTTTGCAATTGTCTGCCTCTGCTTAGCAGTCCTGGACTTCCTTGGCAGTTTCCCATCCAAGTACTAACCAAGACTGATCCTGCTTAGTTTCTGAGATCTTACAAGATCAGGATAGCTTGAGCCATCCAGGACAGGGCAGGGCAGAGCATAGGTACTGTATTTATTATGTTAAAATGCCATTTCCACCCCCCCCAAAGGATACAACCTGTAGGTTGAATCTATCTAGCTTTTTCATTCAGTGTTGCCAGTTCCCCTACTTATGACAGCCTGTCACACATGGCTTTTACCCATGGAGACCTCTTGATGCCCGGCACAATCCTTATTTTGCTGGTCAAAGGGGACATCAGCTTCCTTTTTCATCAGCAGAAAAAGTAGTTAACTCCAATCTTGTGATTTGTTCTGCTCACTTTTTCTGCTGTTCCTGTTATCTTCACTATCATTAATTAAAATGCAGACGTTAATTCTTTTGTCACAAGGTTATCTTTAATTATCTTTATTATTGCTTTTTTTCTTGCTGAAGTTATAGGTAATGCTTGAACATAATGGATATCGTAACTCAAATGTGCTATATTTATTGGATCCCAGAATGCAATTATGTCTCTCACTGGTACAAAATCTTTTATTTTCACTAGCTCCCTTTGACTCTTACAAGCGCTCAAGCAGTATTCTCAGGTATGAATAGCACTTGAGGAATTCTTTAATTAGATTTCCCCAAATGTGCAAGAGCACCCCTGCAAACAATATTTTGCATGCCAGGTTACTGCTGAAAATAAATTTAAGATTTGATTCACTGGCATAAATACCCTGTATAGTTAATAGTGTCTAATTACAGATAAACATCTGTACTTGTTGTAAAAAAATGTTCTGGTGTTTAAAATTCTTACTTCAGTTGCAGTTTAAAAACTGACCTCTCTCATCAGTGACTAGTCTCTTCAGGACTTTTCAGAATGTGCTTTTTATAATGTTCATAGATGATTACCCTTTTTATATAATGTAAAGGGAATTTAATTAAGATTCTTTTACATAACTGTAACAGAGATTTAAGTAATTAATACTCAACATTCTTATCATTTTAACCACTATCCAAAATGTGCATCCAAAATTAGATATTAAACATGGCAGCTTTTCATTCTACAAATAAAGGCAATATATAATTTATTCTGGAAGCAGGTGAAATATTTTTATTTATACTCTGCTTTTGTTCACAGTGTGGACTCAAAGCAGCTTACAATATCATCCTCACCTCATCCATTTTATCCTCACAACAATAATCCAGTGAGGTACTCTCAAGGCCCCCTAGACTCAAGGCCACCCAGTGAACTTCCATGGAAGAGCAGGGATTCATACCTGAGTTTTCCAGATCCTAGACCAACACTCTAACCCAGGGGTCCCCAACCTTTTGAACCTGTGGGTACCTTTGGAATTCTGTCACTGTGTAATGAGCGTAGCCACAAAATGGCTGCCACAGCTTAGCTTCAGTCACACAGTGACGATCCTTGTGCTGTGGTGTCAGTTGCTACCAAAGCAACGTTCTCAAAAATCTGCACAGGCAATCAAATCTTGAGTGGCCAGTCAGAAGCCTTGCTGGGCAAAAGTCCCATCAGGCCCCATGCATTCTCTAAAAGCTCTTAGGGGTACCAGGGAAGGTGTTGGTAAGCACCATGGTGCCCATGGGCACCACGTTGGGGATCCCTGCAATGCTGACATATTTTGTGTTCTTCAGGTAAAACTATCTGCCATTAAAGTATCTTTTAAAATGTAATCCTTAGAGCAAATAATTCTATCATATCTTGATCTAGGTGCCCTTGTGTGTGGCGGGAAGGCATGAAAGATGGGTCTGCTTGTTTTTCTGTAATATTGGTGTATCCTTGTGTGTAGAAATGTTTATACTTGTGTGTAGAAATGTTTATGGAGTATTTCTTGAGACTAGGGAAGATACGGAAACACTGCAAGATGCCCTGTCCTTAAACAAAATAGAAAACAAAATGATTTTCAGAATTTGGTCATTTTACATCATACCCTATAGTACAATCATGTCTCATGAAAAGTAAAGTGATTCTTCTATCTTAAAAATATTTTATCTTATCAGAAGTTGTCTCATAGTACTCAACTCTAGGTAAGCAACCAAAAAGTAAACAAATGCAAAACATTTTTTGCAGACCAGGCTATCTACGATTTGTAGTCCAGACACACTGCAGTTCGAATATAATGCATTTCCTGAAGGTTGGATGGATATCTGATCTGCAGGGCTTTGATGCATATTACAGGCCTTCATATCAACTTTGAACTTAGTGGACCCTTTTGCTTGTTGCCATCAAATGAGACCGGTTAAACTCTAGCTATTGGTAGCATTCTCCTACTTCATAGACAACTCAATACTTTTGGCTATTGGTGCTGTGTACGTTCATAGTGAAAGCCTGCAAGTGGGAGTGTAATATATTTATTTGTTGGGATTGCTAGGTAAAAACTCTGCAAAAATATTAAAAGTGCAATTCTACACCAAATTACTCCAGTCTAAGCTCATTCATTTCACTGAACTTAGAATGAAGTATCTCTGCATAGAATTGCATTGTAAGAATCCTGTTTGATCATTTTGCAGAATGTCGTATTGGAGAAACAAACCAAAGGGGTATTGATTGATTCTGCTTGATGTGAGGAGTTTTGCCACCCAGCTGAGAAATATGAATGTTTCCTAAGAAATACGTTTATATGTTAGAGTGTTTTATGTGTTCTATGTGTATGGATTGTAATGGCCTTTGGCCACAAACAATAAACAGTAAACTTACCTACCTAAGAACCTGCAGTAACTCACTGTCTCCATGGAAGCTCCACATGGTTTTACCACCATCAGGCAAGGGAATATAGCTGTGTTTAACATCCAGGTTTGTATACTTGTTGCTGTAGAAAAATTTATTTTCTTGGTAAAGAGGAAAAAATTATAAACAGCAGCACACATCTAAATTTTTGTTGCAATGGTTTCATGTGTGTCTGTTATCCTTCTAGGATTTTGCTTTTATGTTGCAAAGCAAAATCATTTATAGTCATGGAAGTTTTCAGGACAAATTGGCACCTACTGCTTTTCAAAAGTAACATCATGATCAAACATTTGGCTTTTGTATCCCTTAGGTTATATTATTTTGAAGGAATGCTCCTCTCTTTTGTGATGCTATTAGCTTCTATAGCCTAATAACATCTGTATTGAAAGAAACTGCCAGGTGCTTGAAGTTAAAGACATATATGTTGCTTGTTAATTTGAGTTTGAGAGTACAGTATGAAAGCAGAATAATCTCTTAAATGATTGTGCTAACATCCCTGGAACTGTCTCATTAGTTCCCCAAATCTAGCTTCAGTATTTACAATTGATTGGACTGGTGAATGTTATGTTGTAGTGCAATATTCAAAATCTTTCACTAAAGTGGAATATGCTGATCACAGTGGCTTGCAAGAATTGACCAATATTGGAGACCTCTAGTCCACAAATTTGGCCACCCATTTTAATAGAGTGAGTTTTCAACTTATTTTCTACTTACTTTTTATTTCATTCCAACAACAGCACACAGTTTGTCCTCTTCCTAGGCCCCATATAAGATTTCTTTCCCAATAAGAGTTGCTAAACTCCAGGTACGACCTGGAGACCTCCTAGAATTATGACTAATCTCCAGACTATGAAGAACGTTTCCCCTAGAGAAAATAACTTCTTTGGAGGGTGAAGTCTATGGCATTATACTCCACAGAGGTCCCTCCCCAGGTTCTAGTCCCCCAAATCTCCAGGAGCTTCCCAGCCTGGAGTTAGCAACCCTACTCCCAGGCCAGTTCTTTCTTTTTTTGGACTTACTGCTTCTTCTATCTGAGTACTTATCTTAGGTCCACAAATTTCCAGTGGGTTCCTGGATGGAAACTATTCTTACAAGCAAGCAGACATAAAATGGAGTATGGGGACATCCAGTTGCTACTACCTTCTGGACTCTGCTTCATTTCAGGAATATTCAGGACCCTAATCTGGAGAACTGGATTTGATTCCCTACTCTTCCACTTGAAGCCAGGTTTGTGACCTTGGGTCAGTCATAGAGCTCTCTCAGCCCCACCCACCTCTCAGGGTGATTGTTGTGGGGATAATAATAACAACACACTTTGTAAACTGCTCTGAGTGTAGCATTAAGTTGTCCTGAAGGACGGTATATAAATCGAATGTTGTTGTTGTTGTTATTAACTGAACTGTGAACATCTATGAGGATGTTGCTTCATGTGACCGGAAGATGAGGAGCCAGGGTCTCTGAAACTGCTTGTTCTGACAAGGAACCCTCTCTACTAGAGATGGGCACAACCAAAATATGAACCAAAATTTATAACAAACCAGGCTGATTCATGGTTCACGAATCAGCAGTTTGTCAGATCCCATTTCTGACAAACCGCCACGAACTTTAGGCTAGTTCATTTGGTTTGTCACTGCAGGCAGTCTGGTGCTGATAAATCAGTTTCCTAGGCAACAGGGGATGGACTTCCTGCAGACCTTCTGCTGACCCAGAAGTGGCCTTCTGCTGGCCTGGAAGTGACGATATTCTGACCTGGATGTGACATTTTCATGAACCAAACGAACCGGTTCATGAACCGGGGCAGGTTCATGAAATTTTGTGGTTCATGAAATTTGATGAACCACAAATCATATAGTTCATTTTTTTCCCCGATTTGTGCCCATCTCTACTCTCTACCAATCACTTCAATGCCTTTTTACTCCTCTTGGAGTGTGTGCAGAGAAAGGAGGCAAAGCACCCTTTTTCTGCATATGTGCTAGCAGCAGGTCCTTCCAAAAAGCAGGGTGGAAATGGCCATTTTATAGGGGCTTATAACCCAGCAGTTGAGGTTATGCAACCCTTGGATTAGAGGCCACTATTCTAATTGGTAGGGACAGAAACAGAAGGGTCTGGTTTATATTTGCTGGGTTTATATTGTGTAGGAAAATGCCCTGAAGTCACAGACAACTTATGGCAAACCCATAGAGTTTTCAAGGGAAGAGATAAAACAGAGAGAGTTTGCCATTGCCTGCCTTTGCATAGTGTCCTTGGAGGTCTCCCATTCAAGTAGTAAGCAGGATCAACCCTGATTAGCTTCCAAGATCTGATGAGATCAGGCTAGCCTGGACCATTAAGGTCACAGCAATGCATCTTATTACCCAATCTAATAGTAAACTGGCAGCTCCCATTTGGGTGATGAGGGCAGAAAAGAGAGAGCTCTGCTTAGTTATGGAACTCCCCAGAAAAATATGACATTGTAAATTGATCAGAATGTACCCCCTCCCCATTAAAAATTGCCCAGTGAGGACTGAAAATGCTCCAGAAGAGATGGAATATTGACAGAAGCTAAGAGGCCTTGGTTAGTAATTGGATTGGAGACAGGTTCCAGAGCAGGTTCCAGAGAGCAAAGAGCAGGTTCCAGAGGCAGGCAATGGCAAACCACCTCTATTAGTCTCTTGCCGTGAAAACCCTACCAGGGTCACCATAAGTCCACTATGACTTGAGGGAACTCTCCACTACCACCAAGAGTTTCTTAAGAAAAAGGGGGCAAGAGGAGATCATTCTGCTCAAGCCTCTGAGAGGTTAGAGAATCCTAGATTTTGAGGGGTAGGGTGAGAATTCCTTGTGGACTTGCAGGATGTATCCATATCACTATAATATATTCCAATGATTAGCTAATCTGGATCTAGAAGCTTCCCAAATTTCGGAAAAGGCTTACAGAATGTTTAATTTAGAGTTTTTCAAGTGCAAAAAATCTGTCAAAGTTGATTTTAGCTGGAGATACTGTTTGCTGAAGAAATTATTATAGCTGATCTTGTAGATACTGGTATGAAGAAAAGTGAATGCTTTCCTTTTCCTGCCCTGATTGAAAGTACATTTGATGAAAGACAATAGGATACTTTTAACTGGATCAAAAGTGGAGGATTTGGTAGTTCCAGCACATACTGAAGTTAATATGCAAAGGGGCTGGTCAGCAGAAGGAATTCTGCAAGAAAACAACCTGTTAGATAGGATTCCCAGGTCTCTGTATCCTCCCAGTGGTGGTGGTGGGTGGGAGGACTTACTGGGAATTGATTCCTCAGAGTTGATTCCAGACAAGGCATGATGATACCACTTCCAGAAAGTGACATCATCACATCTGAGTAATTCAGGCCATTTGGGGCCAAAATTGGCCCCAGCAAAGCACGGGAGCACACCCATGGCTGGTGCCATGATGTCACTTGAGGAAGTGATGTCATCGCTCCTCACTGGGAGTGTGCCTGGTGCGCACTTTCCCGGGTTGCCCGCTGCTGGTGATTGTTGGAGGTTTGCCTGCCACTGGCAGGCAACTGGGAACCCTACTGCTAGAGGATATTGGAATTAGATTAAAAGTTGGTTTTGAGCTTTGACAAAATGGTTCATTTTCTTCCTATGGTCATTCTTGTATATAATTCTAAGACGTAACCCCAAAACTGACCTGTGTGATTTTGTGAGATACATGTCTATAAGAGGTGGTTAATATTTACTTCCTCTTCTCTGGGTTGATCCTTGAATAAGCTAGCCAGGTGTTTTGCCCCATCTCTACCCATGTCTTTCACAAGGCCATCCTTTGGTTAGGCATTTCTTAGGCCAGGGCTCCCCAATGTAGTGCCCGTGTTCACCATCATGCCTTCTAGCACCTTTCCTGGTGTCCGCCAAGTATTTATAGAAAGGGGCTGGGGCCAAGTGGGGCTTTTGCCAAGCATGGCTTCTGATTGGTCATGGGAGATTTGATTGGCTTTGCAGATTTAAAAAAAGCATTACTTTGGCAGAAGCTGCTTCCACAGCACTAGGCTCTTCACTTTGTGACTGAAAGTAAGCTGGTGCAGCCATTTTGTGTCTGGTTGTGCCTCTTGTGGCAGCAATTTTGAGGCTATTTTGTGGCTACGCTCTCCACAGAATACAGTGTCAGAATACTAAATGTGACTGCAGACTAAAAAAGGTTGGGGACTCCTGTTTTAACTAACAGAGTGTGCCTTTTTCTGTTTGACAGATTTCCCCCCCTTCAGTCCCTTCTGCCATCTTTTCCCAAATCAGGAAAAAAAACCCACTCTGATGAACACGTATATATGTATTAAATGCCTTAGAAAAAGTAAGAGGGGAAATCTCCTGAAATCTAAAGAATCAAGCTTTTAAAAATTGTTGTATGCTCAGTTTGTGATGAGAGGCCTAATCCTCAAACAGTTTAAGCTAAAATGTTTCGTAATAGTTTCATATTGCTTTTATTTAAAGTGGATTTAGGTCTGTTGAAGATAAAAAGGATTGAACTTTATACATTTTTTTAAAATTAGAGACCCAACACCCATATCAGATTTGATATAGGTGAGCACCTGTTGTTCCACAAAACAGCCTTTTAAACTTCCACCTTTTTTATTATTCCAAATACAGATTATTGACAAAGAAATTAACCCATTTGTGGACCAATGGGAAAAAGAGGGCCAGTTTCCAGCACATCAAGTGTTCAAATCTCTGGGGAAAGCTGGATTCCTTGGAGTGAATAAGCCAACTGGTAAGAAAAGAGACTGCTTAATCTTTCCTTCAAATGTAATGGTCTGATTACCTTTATTTGCATTTGGTATCTTAGCAACAGTTATGTCTGAGCCCCCCACCCCACCCCAGGTCAGTGCTTTGAACTCTACTTACCTGACCTGCCTTGCTGTGTGTGCCCAGGATTCTCCCTGGATGTAGATTTTTCAAGATCACTGTTTCCATGCTGAAGTGATGCTAAAACTCACTCATCCAATCATAATAGATGGGTGTGTATGTGACAGGGTACTTAAAATGGGTAAGTGATAGCTTAGAGGGCTTTGAAAATTATTTATCTTTTATTCTTTTTTGTATTTGTAGTGGCAATATACTTGATACACAGCCCTCTTTGAAACAAGAGCTGGGCAGTGAAAGATGGACTCGCGCAGGACAGGATGAATGCTCTGCTACTTTAGCTAAACTAGTTAAAATCATTTTATGTAGCATCACTGCAGTCGGTACCTTCTGGTAGTACTGCTGTAACTATAATCTCTCTGTAAAGTATGTGCCTCTGATAATATGAATTAAATTGAACTGTACTAAGAATTAAACTATTTGCTTAGTTCATCAAATGCTCCGCTATGAATTGTTCTATTACGAATTGCTGCTGTTTTAAACAGTAGTTTTGGCAAAAAACATGCAAATATGGGTGGATAGATAAATCCCCAATGATGCTTAATTTGAATCTCATTAACTCCTGATGGAGCAAGCCAATCCTAAAACTGTTTACTTGCATGTAAGTTCTCCTGAATTCAATGGGACTGCCTTTCTAGTGAGTAAGCTTTACATTGTAGCTGGAATTATGGAAACAAGGGCTTAATTGCATGGCTCAGGCTTAAATTTTGAGTAGTCAGCTGTGAGAATTTGGGTATTTATGTTTAAGAAATGCATTTTTCTCTACAAAATTATAGAGTAAAATGGAACAAAGGCTTAGAAATAACGTAATGCTTATCTCTTTTCCTGCTGCCACTAGCTCAGCTTTTAGCATAATTTAAATGTTAGCAGCACAATATGCTGCATATTTAAATTATAGAAAATTAGAATTCTATCATTATCCTGCACCTTGGGTTACATTCTAGCTGCATGAGGAATGACATGTCTCCACAAGACTAGCAGTATTATAAGGTGAACACTTTGAAGATATTTTCAGAAATTATCAAGCTATGAGCTATTTGTATGTTGTTCACATAACAGTTTAGTTTTTTTGTAGTTTAATTACAGTAGCATCTTCACGCTTTAGAGTGTAGCCCTAAACAGAAGTATACCATTCCAAACCCATTGAACTCAATGGGTTTAGAAGGGTGTAACTCTGCCAAGGATTCCATTGTTCATCTTGCAAGCAAATCATGAGCACTTTTATTTTTAAATGCCCCCAAATTGGGCATTTGTGGCTTTCCTATTTTCTGCTTCCTTGTAAGAATGCACTGTGTTAGTAACTTTTAAACTGTAGCTTCTTTGACTTCATAAACTTGATTTGACGAATTTTGTATCTTCTGCATGTTTATGAGGTTTCACAGATTCACTAGGTTTATATGCTGTACATGTTACACTGACAAAGCATCATGTATTTGTTAAATATTTGCAGGGCTTTTTTTCTGGGAAAGGAGGTGGTGGAACTCAGTGGGTTGCCCTCGGAGAAAATGGTCACATGGCTGGTGGCCCCACCCCCTGATCTCCAGACAGAGGGGAGTCTAGATTGCCCTCCACACAGTCAATCTAAACTCCCCTCTGTCTGGAGATCAGGGGGCGGGGCCACCAGCCATGTGACCATTTTCAAGAGGTTCCCGAACATTCCCCTGCGTTCCCCCTGAAAAAAAGCCCCGAATGTTTGTATTCTCTTTTAACCTACAAAAGACAAAAAAAAAAAAAATTAAACAAGTTCTTCCCCACTGCGAACATTTTATAATTCTACAACTCACTTTAGAATATTTTCATAAAATTTTTCTAATGGCAAATACTTTATTTTGGTTTGTATTTCTTCTCATTTTATTTCTTCTTTGGTTTTGCACTTTTACACCCTGCACCATGAAAGACTGAAGCCAGTTTTCTATTTTGAATGAACAAAATTGGGTCAGTTCATTGGTCCATCTAGCTCAGCATTATCTGCTCTGATTGGCAGCTGTTCTCCAGGATCTCGAGCTGGAAGACTTTCCTTAACCTCTCTTCCTGAAATTCTGTAACTGAACACTAACCTTGTGTATGTGCTTTGCTGTTAGCTACAGCCTCTCCCCAAGAATGTTCATATTCTTTATTCTGGAATAAACAAATTTAATACCAGGACATACTTTACTGCTGCTTCTGGCCTTAGGAAATTAAGGTGCAGTTGCAAAGCACTGTGTCCCTGTGCTTCTGTCTTCCCTTTCCTTTCCTTACGTTTATTTGGATTATAAACCAGTGGACCCTGGGATCGTTTTCAAAAAAATTATACAGCTCCTTGGTTCAAGGCACTTAGTGATGATAATTAAGATTATGCTCAGAAACTGTGTTCAGTTTTGATTCTTGTTGCCTGTATTCATGATATATTTAATTCTATAATAGCCTTGCCCTTAACACATGTGGATGCTTAAGTCCGAGAACTGGGACCGCTTCAGTATGGACCAGATGCTTCTGCAAATGTGGGGTGGCCCCCAGATATGTGGAAAAATCTGAAAACCTGGGGAGAAATATTGAGGGATTTAACACCCCCCCTCCCAAATACATAACTGCACTCTACTCTACTCATTTGCCGCTGCTGTTCAGGAATGAAGTTCAATGTGAAGTTGGGTGGCTGCTCAGGGACCTGAGGAGGTGTCCGAGGACAAAGCTTCATTTCCATTGCTCCCACTGACCATGTTGGAGCTGCTGCTGCCTAAGGAAAGAATGGACAGGCTTTTGGGGCTGCTGATGGGAATGACGATAGTGAGGAAGATGCCAAGGATGCCAGTAGCACCAGCTCCTCCAGCAGCTGCTGCATCAATGAGATACACTCAGTCAGCCCTGGTAGTAGTGAGGCTGATGCCACTGGTGGTGGAGGAGGTGACCATGGCCTGCAGAGAACCTAACACTCAGTGAATGGGTTGGGGGGAGTGATAAGATAGTCAGTGAAAGGATGGGCAGGGGAAGTTTACGAGGAACCAGAGAGGTGCGGCGCGGTGGGGAGAACTAAAGGTAGCAGTGGCCTAGGCCAGGAAAACAGGCGCTGATGGTGAGTACAGCAAATCTCCCTGCAATCCCACCCCACGCAAGCCAAACGCAATGACTGTATATAGTGTGTTGATTATTCCTACTGATGCATAGAATTGCCCAATAGAGAGTACCTGGATGTATACCTAACCAAGGCAGTTTTTACTTGCTATTTGTACATTGTTTAACAAAAATCAACAGATTTTTTTTTATAACTGTAAAAGCGCAAATGGTATTGGGCTGTAAGTGATCACTTCAAGGATATGAAGAGTAAACAGGATGAAAGTTAAAAATATTCCCAAAGTTGTGGCTCTTCTCTCCTGGGATACAATGCATTGTGCCTGTTGCACAATATGAATTATGTTCCAAAAAAGCTGTTGTTTGTGCATGTGTTTACATAGGTAGGCATATTTTCATGCAGCAGAAAGCTTTCTCACTTTGCTTGACCAAACTGAAAGCCTTTGTGTATGTGTGTAAGCGTGGGGTGAAAGCTGTATTTGAGAGTGAAGAAGAGTTTGAAATAATAGAGAACAGATTTTTACGAATTTATCTTGCATCTTGATATATCAAGAGGGAATAAACACATTCCTGAATGTATTGTCGAAGGCTTTCACGGCCGGAGAACGATGGTTGTTGGGGGTTTTCCGGGCTGTATTGCCGTGGTCTTGGCATTGTAGTTCCTGACGTTTCACCAGCAGCTGTGGCTGGCATCTTCAGAGGTGTAGCACCAAAAGACAGAGATCTCTCAGTGAGATCTCTGTCTTTTGGTGCTACACCTCTGAAGATGCCAGCCACAGCTGCTGGTGAAACGTCAGGAACTACAATGCCAAGACCACGGCAATACAGCCCGGAAAACCCCCAACAACCAACATTCCTGAATCTTTTGAGAAAAATGATAAACGTAAGACTGCTCATATGCTGTGCCAAAGGGTATGGATTTGGGTCCAAATTGCACACATTTTTGAAAGGCTTGCTCTGGTGCCAATTCCAGGTTGGGAAATTTTTGGAGATTGGAGGGTGAAGCCTGGAACAATATAGTTTGAGGAGGGGAGGGACCTAAGTTGGGTATAATGCCATAGAGCACCCAGGGGAACAGATATATGCAATCTGGAGATCAGTTATAATCCCAGAAGATCTCCAGGCCTCACCTGTAGGGTGGCAACCGTGCTGATGACAGTATTTCAGATTTTGTAAATTCAAAGTACTGTGAGGGGATAATAATAATAACAATCACCCTGTAAGGTGGGTGGGGCTGAGAGAGCTCTGGGAGAGCCAGCTGGATGACCTTGGCCAAGCAGAGGAGTGGGGAATCAAACCTGGTTCTCCAGATTAGAGTCCTGCCGCTCTAAATCAGTACATCAAACTGTTATAAATAAATGAATGTATTTTTTTATACAAGAATCTAGGAGGCTGTATTCAATGAAAAAAAAACCCAAATATTTCCCCTTAAATCAATTGTGTAATTATGTTTCTAAGTTAACACCCCCACCCCACCCCCCGTTTTTTGTACTAACTTATCTAACTAGACTCAGCTGTTAGTCAGTTGTGGTGTGTTACTAGCTTGAAAGGAAAAAAAAGTCATCCTCTGTATGTTTACTTGGAAGTAAGCCCCAATGAATTCAGTGGGACTTACTCCCCAACTATGCGTGTGTAGGATGGAGGCCATAGTTAACTGGAGGCTATTCTTCCCATGTGAATATCTAATTTCAAGGCTGCATTCAGTGAAACAGATTATACTTCAGAGATCTGTTTTGTTCCAATCTAGGAAACTTTTGCTTAACCATTTCTTCCTTTTGCAGAGAATGTAGTATTGGACTAGAGCTATACACAATACAATTAGTAGCATCTAGCAGTTTGCGTGTGAAAGGGGAGAGCCAGTTTCAAATTCCACTCATTGGTTGATTTTCATTTGTGTATATCAGAATTGTCACGCTCGTGCCTTTGTAGGATAAAGACTTTTCTGGGATCAAGCACAGTGCAAGCCAGGCTCAGTCACATGGTTATTCTAGACGGATATAAATGGATCTTTTGGGAGATTGATCATAATATTATAGCTAGTGAGTTCATCAAGAGAACATAAATGAGAAGAAATACAGTGTTAGGTAATCCTAGCAATATAAATACAGACAGCACTTGTTTATATTTCAGGTAAACTCTGATACTTTTACTGCTAATTTGTATATAATAAATATATGTTTTACATAATTTATTTTTGAACTGCCTTTTTAATCTCGGCCGTTGGCCCCACCTACTAACCTCTAGATAAGATCTACCAACCTCTAGATAAGATCTGGAGTTCTGATCTCCATACTACAGAGATCAACTCCCCTTTGCTCCTGACACCCCCCTCCTGATAATTAAGAAGCCTCTGCCCCTCCTTCTTAGCATGCATAATCACCATTTTGTCTGAGAGGTGCAACACATGGATATAGCATGACTCTAATTCTTTCCGGGGGGCGGTGGGGTGGTCTACAGTCTTGTTGGTCTCTTAACCATTGGACTATGGTTGTTTCTTGCCTGTTGTGACTAGAATGGCAGCTCTCCTTTCTCCATCTTTCCCTGGCTTTTTCTCCTCCAAAAAAGCCATCTGATGCTGGTCGAGTTTAAGCCATCAGGCAATTTGAACCAGAGTTTGAGGAAGCCAGCCTCTGACTGTAGTTGCTGCCCTCTTGATGACAGGGATATAAAGGCCTGTGCTGAAGGAAGCGCTGTGAGTTCCTTCTGGCCCTTGCACATTTTGCATGTCACAATGGGAATTACATGGTTTCTATAACATTGTTATTAATGTTACCACTGGTACATTATATGCATGGCAGTGTTGCAGTCAGGTAACATGATGGGTGGATGGCAGTGAAGTTGTGAGGGTTGGAGCAAAGAGGTGTTATCTCTATTGTTTCAAAATCGTGCTAAGGCAAACAGTGGATCTCAAATGGTCCCAACAATATAGGCGTGGCCATCTTACCCTACTACAGAACTGACTTGTAAGTTTTTGCAGACTTAAAAAAAAATCTGGACCTTTGTTTATTATTATTTGTCTCTTGAATATTTTACAGGAATGATGCAAATATTTTAAGAGGCAAATTAAATCAAGTGCTGGTGCAGTCTCTAAAGTATACGATAAGCTAGAAAAGGCTGTGCTCGTTAAAATCCCTTAATGCCAACATGGTATGAAACCACACAAACTTCTAATTAGGGGAGTGATGTAAGCAGAACACTCCAGGCTGGATGGAAGTGCAGTTTATTCTAAAATGGGAAAGACTTCTCTGCTGGGTAATCATACATGCCATTGACCCAAATGTGCAATAGCACTGGCAGGACCCTCATGAGAATTTCAGAAAGAAAAATTCATTGTTGAAACATGCAGGAGAGATGACGACGAGAGCACCCGAGAGAGTATGAGCTGCAGTTTTCATGAGCCTCTAGCCCTCAAAGCTATTGTCAGATATTGAAAATGTAAACTCAACATCTGATTTAACAGCATCACTTTAAAAAATCAAAATGACACAGATGTTTTTAGCAGCTTGGGAAACAAAGCTCAAATAATTGGGTTTTATGATTTTGGAATTGGCTGTAGCCCATACAGCTATATCCAATTGGCTATAGCTTCATGCAACAATTTGAAGTTTTCACTCTCTGTTCAATAGATGTTTGGGTACCAAACGGTATTCTTTGCTCGAATAGGAAATCATGTATGTTTACATACATAGATAAAATAAAATGGGATCTTCTTTGTGATCAGTGTGCTGCAACACACATGGGTTTTGTATTTACACAGTGAATTTAAATGTCTGAACTATCCAGATGGGCTAGTATAACTCTTTCCTTTCTTCTTTCTTCTGCTCTGTACCCAATCACATCAAAAGTAGTAGTGGTGCAATTAGACCTGAACTCTGGGGCAAACGTCTGGGGGTTCCAGCTACCTGGCTCTCAGGGTGGAGGCACAATGCTTAGGGTTGGGAGGGAGTTCTAAAGTTTTGCTTCCACAAACAAAAAGGCCCTTTCTCGAATTACTACCCATATAGCCTCAGATGGGCACCCAAAGCCAGGCTCTAATGGTTACTAGTGAGATGGGAAGTTCATATGGAAGTAAGCAGTCGTCTTAGGATTCTCTGTACAGTAACAGCTAGGTCATGGGTTTTCCTGGTGATATGTCCCCTGGAATGGCCTAACAGAATGGCTGTGGGCAGTTTTTAGAGGGCATTTGATGGATGCTAAACTGCATTGGCAGGTGTCACTGTGGTTTTAATTTGTGTGTTTGTTTTTAAATGTTTTAAATGTTTATGGGCTTTTAATTTTGGGGTTTTTTTTAGCTTGTGTGTTTGTTTAGCTTGCTATTGGGTTTATATTTTTGTGTACTTGCAACTTCTGTTTGCATTGTTAGCTCTCTATGCAAACAGAATGCTATGCTGCAACTGCTTCCTCCTCAAAACCATTACCTGACAAAGGACATCTACTTACAGAAGAAACAAATCTGTTAGGGATGTTAAGTTATGTTCTAATCATGGTAGAAGAACACACATGGACTTTAGATTTGTTGCTGTGTTCAGCTGTAAGTACATCTGGACTGGTGTGAAATAGCCATCATTCAGGTTAGATTTCCTATAGGCATATATACCCCCCTCTTGATTCTGGAATCAGTAGATCTGTAAAAAGAGTAACTGATCTTGAGTATATAACCTTTGGGTAGACTTGCATTTTTCAGGCGGTATGTGTGGTGCTACTTTATATTGTTTACCAGTGTTGTGTCAGCCTTAGAATTTTGTTTGCCAGTTCTTTGCAACTCTAATTTCCAAAGCAAATGTTAACTCTGAGGATTGAATATGAACCAACACGAATTCAGAAGATCTCTCTCTGGACCCAAACAGAGATAACAGAAATTAAGGAAGGTTCAAGTCTTTAAGGTGCTACTAGACTCAAACCTTGCTCATCTACTGAAGACCAACACAGTTACTGACCTGAGACTATCTTAATAGAAACTGAGTGTGAGGTATAAAACAACCCACAACATCCTAATGGCAGGGATGGTGATAATCAGAACCCATTTGTTATTTTCACCTCTACTGGAACTCCAGCTGCACTCTGCTGAACACTGAACATGACTGTACTAGGAGAACCTGTCACTTCAAGAGTTGTACAACACAAGTGACAGGAAATCAATATTTTCAACTTTTAATTATCCTTATGGGAATCTTAGCAAGTTTCTAGAAGTACTTCCCGGCAACAACTAAGCCTGAGGCTTTTGTTTATACATTTTACTTTGGATCAGCATGGTTACCTGTAACCTGTCTGTTTTGCAAATACCTGAATTTATCTGACAAAGAGAAGAATTCTTCAACTGGAGGAAAATGACCTGGGACAAGGCTGTGCTTACAGGATTTCTTGCCCACCATTTGTAGATAATATTACCAAATTTCATTTGGGTAGCTGTGTCAGTCTGCAATAGAACAGCAAGATTCGAGTCCATCTTAAAAACCAACATGGTAAAAGTTGAGAGTCAAAGCTCTGATGAAGGAAGTTTTAACTCTCTAAAGCTTATACCCTGAAAATCTTGTTGGCCTTTATTATTGCTGTTCTTATGTATAGTCCACCTTTCTCATATCTATGGGGCTGTCTTTCTCAGTATGCTCTGCCGTGGCAGCTTCGCTCATCTGAACGGGATCTTCTGCAGGTTCCACTCTGCAAATGGGTGAAATCAACAACTGTCTGAAAATGTGTATTTTCCGTGGTGGCCTGCACCTTGTGGACTGGCCTGCCTGAAAAAGTCAGGAAAGCTCCCATTCTCCTGATGTTCAGCAAACGGCAAAACCAAATTATTCAGGTGGCTTTTTTTTTACACAGATAATTAGTTTGTGCTGTAAGGAAATGGTTCAGTGAGATGCTTTGATAAAGAGATAGAGACTGTAGACTATGCTACTATTATCTGTGTGTTCCTGTTGAGTAGTTTCTGTGCATATTAGATTGCTTATGTTTTGTTTCAGCATTGTGTCCACTTTGTATCAATTTTTTTTGCTCGTTTTCATTTTCTGAAATCTATACTCTATTGTATTGTCTATTAGAATGATCCAGCCATTTATCATATTGATTTTGATTTTGTAAAGATCTAGGAGGAGAACAAAGAAGCAAGGCCTTTGTCTAAATTCAAATGAAGATAATCCACTAAAGTCACTAGATCTGGTCCAGAGCACCAGAGTTATCCGTGAGTTATCCGTGAGTTATCACTTTACCTAGAAAGGGCAGATTAGAAACTGGATGATAATTGGTCACATCATTTTTGTCTAGCAATGGTTTTTTAAGTAGCAGGCATGTAGCTGCTTCCTTGAGTGGCCAAGGAAAAGCACCTTGAGTTAGTGATTGATTTATGATAGACATCAAGGGCTCAGTTATGTGGTCTTTACATAATTTTAGCAGCCAAGTTGGGCAAGGATCCAGTGCATAAGTATGGCCATCACAGATGACAGGATCCTTTCAGTATTCATCAGTGTAACTTGGTCAAAATGGTCCCTAAGTGGAATTTATTATGTTCCTGGACTCAAATATTTTCAGATTTTATTTCCATTGACTCTTTACTTAGTGCTTCATCAGTTTTGTTAATTCCCCTCTGTTCTTGGCCTTTCAAGGAACTTGTGTGTTCTTGGCACTTTTCATTTCCATTAATAGGCACTTTTCATTTCCATTAATTTATTAATGCTCATAGACTAATTAGTCATGAGCATACAAAACCCATTAAATACAAAATATATGGTAATATTTACATTATAAAATATAATTACTTAAATGCCACAGAAATTTTTTTTATCTCTGCAAGAGTCACATGAGGATCAGTGTTGGCAAACGGTTTACAGCCTGGAAAATCTACAACTAACTATAGCTACAGTTTCCAGCTCTGAAGCTGGGATCCATTTTTGAATGTAGGCCATTCAGTAGTACTGTAGTTGTAACCATCGATGAGAAAATGCCAAATAGAATCAACTTTTCCAGTTTTACATTCACATAACCGCTCAGAGAACGGAATCCCTGCAGACCTACCCAATAATTCTTCTAATGGCAACATGTTTAATTATAATTTGGTAATTTATTTAATGATATTTTGGAAAATAAACTTTGATATTTAGGAACTGTTAGCCGATTACAATAAGCAGATGGAGTCTTTTGAATTGGAAAATCTAAGTAGTACAAGGAGCACACTCTCCAAGCTCCATTTATCAAGACCTAGCATGCTGGATTTAATCAATTTATACACAGAGATGTATTTCATTTGCTTAAAAAACTCAAAAGAAAAACCCAGTTTCTGTCATTTATCATCAACCAATTTTGCCCGTGTACTTTGGAAACCATCATTACCAAGCTGATATGAATAACCCCCTTCTGGAGAATGGAAGATTTTTAATCTAAGAGAAAGTTTTCTATTCAATCCTTAGCCTCCAAAGATGGTTCAGCAAATTCCAGTTGAATTGCAGGACCAGAAATACACATTAGTAAATTGAACATTAATGTAGAAAAGACACTAAGGGGGACTCATAATTTTCATTAACATTGGCCAGGGGTATGGCATGTCATCATAATAGCACATTTGAATGGCTACTGGCTTTTTTATTCCTGTTGGGGCATCCCATTCTTCTTTCTCAGGAAGTCAGTGGTTCATCCTGATATCTGCTCCACTCAGCATCATTTTATCTATTCAAAATAAGCCTTAAGATGAGGTCCTGAAATATCTGCTTCCCATTTCCTTTAAAAACATGCAGCCCGATGAAGAACTCTGGAGAATTTGAAAGCTTGCACACTGTTTTGTGTTATTTTGACTGGCCCTGGGTTTTTTAAACTCTGCCTGCTGCTATTATTGCAAGCAAAGTGTACAAAAATTGTGGGCTCCATAATTAAATTCATGTTAATGGTGGGAGAGTAAACTGCTATAAACTTGTATGTGATGCCTAGGATTACACATAATTGCTAGCCATACTACACATTTGCTGGGAAATTCAGTTTCTTGAAAGCTTGATTTACCTATAGAATATTTATGGTGGAAGGTGCAAAGTTTAAATATTTTACATACTGGGCTTTGTACTACAGGCCCAAATCATATAGTCAATGGTAATTAATCTGTGTTAAGTCAAGCATTCCTTTCCCTGTGCGCTTTGGCAACTGGGAGCAACAAACCACCTGCAGCTTAAATTTTTAATGAACATGGCCTTGCTGTCATGTTCATTAGTCATTTTTAATATGCTTTGATTTCAAATTAATTACAACAACATGTTTGCAATTAATCACCCATGGCTACTCAAACCAATGACAGGGTGTTAACTGCAGGAATGATTTTGACAGTATTCCGTTCATGAGCAAATGCCAGCATAAAGCAGACTTCAGAATTGCTGCTACTATCGCTGCATGTTTTGTAATGGCCGTAAATTCTTTGAGGCCAAAGTTTAATCACTGAGATGATCAACAGTTTAAAACTAAACAGAGTTAGAAGGGTAAAACTCTGTTGATGATCGCTTAGTAATTCTTCTTTTATGATTCCAAACCTTTCATACTGACAACTACTGTTAAGTTATTTCCAGAAAGACTAATAATGTGCGTCAGCTAAAAAGTGTGCCTTGGTTCCATTTTGATTTTTTAAATGCTTAAACTTTTAATGTAAGACTGCATAATGCCCTTGCTGAGCATGTCTTTGCAAGTACATATGAACAGTATGTACTGGCCAGTTTGGTGTAATGGTTAAGAGTGTGGTACTCTAATCTAGAGAGCCGGGTTTTATTCCCCACTCCTCCACTTGAACCCAGCTGGGTGACCGTGGGTCAGTCACAGCTTCTAGGAGCTCTCTCAGCCCCACCCACCTCACAGGGTGTTTTTTGTTGTGAGGATAATAATAACATACGTTGTAAACCACTCTGAGTGGGTGTTAAGTCATCCTGAAGGATGGTATATAAATCAAATATTATTATTAATATGGCTGGTGTGAAGTTGCTCTTTATTTTTAATTTCTTCCAGTCCAGGGCTGGCAGCATAACCTGGATGTTGCCAGCTGTAGCCAGCCATCACCCTCAACCCAGGCTCCCAGCAGCACCTACCTGGCATCCAGGTGGCATGACGGCCAGGCCAATGCCAGGGATCACCAGATCGGTGCAAGGAGGGTCTGCAGCTGGGAACGGATCAGCGGCCAAGGCAGAAGTAGAGCATGGCAGTGCAGCAGTCAGAAAGGCTGGCCTGCAGCCACTGGAGCTGACAGCCTGCCGAGGCCCATGGCCAGAGCAGGGGTGCTGACACCCAGCAGTGCAAACAGCCACCCCCACTGGCCAAGTATAGCCACAACACGCGGTCAGCTGGTGGTAGCAGCAGCAGCCGACACAGCAGCTAGAAGCCCTCTCTCAGAGACAGGACTGAGTCCCAGCAGCAGCAAGCCAACTACAGCGGCCTCTGACCCAGAGCAGGCCTTTCCCAATGAGAGCAAGCACCTGGGTGGGGCAAAAGTGCCAGCCCAGGTGATGAGCCTCAGTAAAAGGCAGGGGCAGGGCTGGGGCAAGACCATGTCGCCTCATCCTGGTGGTGAGGACCTGGAGAACAGGGCAGAGCCTCCATTGTGGGAGGGAGTATAAAAAGGTCTCAGAACCCCCCTGGCCAGGGAGGAGAGCGGAAGACTAAGCCTGCTTACTAAGGGCAGCCTCTAAGGCAGGAAGGAGCTCTGCAGGGGTGGTGCAACCCTGGCCCCTCCCCCCACCATTTCTGAAGCCCAAAGGGGGGAGTCGTTGACTGGGTAAAAGCCACAAGGGCCGCATCCGGTAGGTGGCCAGAGGCAGGCACAACCCCAGGACGCTGGCAGTTGCAGCAGCACCATGGCAGAAAGCCAGGTGACGGACCATGCCATCAAGGAGCCTCACCCTTACTTTAATTATGAGAAAATGTTCTTCCTTTTTCTGCCTTGATTTTAATATTTATGAAATGACTTGCATTCTAGGTATATTATTTATTTATTTCTATGCTGGCTCCTCCCAGTCCTGGCAATTGCCCCCAAACAATTTTTCCCCTTTTTCTTGACAGGTATAGTACTTTTACAGTGCTGAGCTATTGATTATATTCACAGTCTGAGGCTTTAAAGCAGGTGTTCTTATTGTGCTGTGCCATGGTCTGTTTGTGAGGTGTTTGTTAAGAAAATAGCAACTAATATATTTTTGAAAATGCGCAATAATTTAATATAGACCCTTTCAATAGTTTCATATAGAACACTAAAAATAAAAAAATATCCATTAACCTTCTGTTATGTTCTATAAAAGAGCATACTACAATTAAATAAGTGGGAAAGATTTTTGTTTGAGTGAAATTTCCCAGATGGCAAGAGTTTCATTTCCAACTCAAATCGCCTTTTTGTTTGTTACTTGGCTTGGCACTTAAAAATAGAGTGTATTTGACAGATTCTTTTTCTTAACAACAGCTTTAGTAAGCTGAAGCAGAACGTGTTTAACATGTACTGTGTGATATCTAGTATGATATATTTGAACAAAGGCTTTTAAAAAACAAATCAACTGAGTTCCATAGCTAGTTTTCTAGAGATTATTTCATCAGAATTTGTCAGAAATACTGACCATATCTGAATGCCTGTGGCAGTCTTTTTAATTGATAAATGGGGTCAACTTGCATCTAATTCCTGGGTTCTTCTACTGCTATTATGGGAATGAAAGGGTAATTTATGGTTTCTGTGTAAGTGGATAATACTGCTAAAGTCAGGGGAGGTAGAGGAAGGAATAGCAAGGTAAGGTTGGGTTGAGTTGTATTCCATACCAAACGCTCTTCATTTGGGATGGCCCTGCTTGAAAGTGAAGAATTTCAAAGTTATCTGTGCAGTCATTTGGAGCTCTTTTCAGTCTAGCTTCTGAGAGAGGCTCAAATGGCATCCTTCCCAGCTGGTCTTCAGGAGACAAGTTTCCTTGTTTTGGCAAGATTTTTGCTGTCTCTAAAAGAAATGGTTGGTCAGATTGGATTTTAAAGAAACTTAATTCATTGGTTTAGTTTTTCAGGGCTAGATTTTTAGTATTGTTTGGACACTCTTTATAGCAAATCTTGTGTGAAGTTTGGGATTCTTCAAGATTTTATTTCTGAGAGAGATAGAGAGAACACAGACACTAGGAGTCACACCGGGCCAATACTGATGTAAATATCCCTGACCTTTTCATCATAGTAAAAGAATGTAGTAAAATAAATCCCTCCTTGATCTGATACACATCCTCCCCCTGCAGTTTGAAGGCTTATCCTTCAAGGGTCCATCCCCAAATGTCCAGGAATCTCTCCGCTTGGAGTTGGCAAGCCTATGCGAAAGACTGTTCTCTACCAGAGGTGCTGGAGAGTCACCACAGACATTATTGAGCTAGATGGGACCAATGCTCTGATTCGGTGTAGGGCAACCGTTTGTGGGAGAGGGAGGAACGAGAAGTATGTGCAATATAGATTGCCCTGATGAAGACAATATGTTTTCCGACCTCTTTCCTGATGAATTAAAATCTTGCATAGAAGTAACTGTGCCCTGCGCTACAATCAATCAGCACTCCCTCTGAATTTGTTTACCTCATGAGTTCCACCCAGGAACGCGCAAACATGAATTTAAAACCATGCTGCCAAGCCATCACCATAGAAACCTTAACGGAAATGTAGAAAGACCAAATCCATCAAAATCAGAAACTTGTTCCATGATTATACCATCCTGCTTCAGTTTCATGTATACATGTGTTATCCTCACACACATACCTTTTAAACTTTACATGTCCTTAAGCATGCCCATTGTTCCTGTTTAGCAGAGACAGCCCTAATTTTCTGGTCCTCTCTGCCTGATAAATCACTGTTGCTGGTTTTGCTTTTGGGGGAGGGCTTGTGTGACATTCCTCAATTTCTTAAAGTGCTTGGTTTTGCAAAGTATTCCACAAAATGCCAAGCAATTAGGAGCATTAATGCTTTATCTCTAAGATTACACAGAGCATATGAAATGCATTTGTAATTGTTATCTTGTGTTGTTTTAAATTGAAATTTTCCATATGTCCCCTTTCAAATAATATATGAAGCCACATGAGAGATATTAAATACAGAACTAGAAATATTGCTATATGTATATTGTAGTGTTAAAGGGGGAATAGAATGGAGTCTTTGGCTTTCAAAGGGGAACATTAAAAACCAAAGAACATACATACATTGAATGTTGAAGGGCGTAATCCAAACTTTCTGTGCACATGAGGGCACAGAAGTTTGCCCTCTACCCGGGTTGTTGCAGCCAAAGGCAAGGCAGTCTCGGGTGTTAAAGTCCCTCATTGATGGTAGGGGTGCCATCTTCTCTACAGGTATGCATCTAGCAGGGCTGTGATAACACAGGGATTCTTGAAACTCTTTCAGCTTGTTGAGAAATCACAACTTGTGATTTGATTAATATCAGCTGCTAGAAGAGACACCAACACTGTTGAAATTTAAATCAAGTATGAAATAGGTAGAACGTTATTAACAGTTTTTGGCTCATAATAGGATAGCCATGGGCCCACCGGAGATCTTGTGCTCCTGGAGATCTTGTGGCATTCCAACAGCTGATGATATAAAGCATTTTTTTAAAAAATGTCTGTCAGTATCAGTGTGGGATTTGGTGATTTCTAGAAAGGCATGAGGTCACTTATGAGGAAAATGCAGAAGAGACCAGTCTTCTCCAGGAATTGCCCAAACCCCTATGGTGTTACCACTTGTTCTTTAGAAAAAGATGAAGTCAGTATTCAAAGTGCTAAACTTTTTGTATTCCAGATTAACAGTCGGGCTGTTTTCCCAAATGTCTGTTAATGGCACGCTGTCCATTTCATACTGAATTTCAAAAATGTATTCTTGGCTTATTTTACACAGTCAAAGAATGTTCTCTAATGTGATAACAACGGAAAGCCTGATAGTCTGTTGAAGTCTTCACTGAGTGGCTTTGCATGCTGTGGCCAAGAGCAGGTTTTTGTTTTGTTTTTTTGTGATTTTTTTTTGTGCTGGTAGATGAAGGGCATTGACAACACTCACTGTTGATGCACTTACTTCACTGTAATTTTCCTGGAAAAAGAATTGATGCTGTATGTTTGAAAACTGTGAGTTGGATCCAAAAAGTCCTTTCTTCTAAATGACAGAGGAGGACTTCTTTTCTGAGATTCTTCGTCCACTTTGAGTCCTTTTATTGTAGAAAGGCTGACTAAAACATTTTAAATAAAGAAAAGGAATCATTGGATTCACTTCTATGAGTTTAAATAACAAGTTTATTATTTTAAACATATACTGATTTTTCTCATATCCAGAATATGGTGGCCTGGGCTTGGACTTTTCCTACAGCATAGCAGTGGCAGAAGAGCTGGGAAATATTCACTGTGGAGGTGTCCCCATGGCCATTGGGGTGCAAAGTGACATGGCTACTCCAGCCCTCGCAAGGTAACTGTTTCCAGTGGGAATCCCCAATTCCCCTCGGTTTACCTCCAGTTAAGAATATTTTTCTTCAGGGAGTACAGGATTTCAAATTCCTTGTTAAAGGGGGATAATTATAGCTATACAATTGTATGCCTAATAACTATTACACACTTGACGAAATTCAGCAAGGAAGACCTGAAAGTTCCTGGTGCATCTCATTCGTTGTGTGACTCTAAGCAGGCCACTCTTATTTATTCCAAACAATTTACAAAGTGTCATATGGATTATTGCAATAATGCATCTAAAGCACTTTAAGCATGCAGGAAAAGCATTAAACATTAAGCATTATGACTGTATCTCCAGTACAGTCCCTACCTGCAGTTGGATGGGGGAGTTCCTTCCTGTCCATCTTCCAGTGCAACCACGTTTACATAATCCATCTAAAGAGATTCTAAACTGGCAGCTCTTCTTAAGACCCAGACAACATGTTGGCTATAGGGATCAGCACATGCATGGAAAAGCTCCCCATCCCTATTCTTAATATCAAGCATCACTCACAGTGTGATTCACGGTCATTATGCAGATAATTTTTTTTCATCCCTGCTATTAGCCTCCATGGCATATCAGATGCAAATATTTGATGGATAGCCTTATTAAGTCTGTTGTGGTAGAACAACAAAATAAAAGATCAACAAAATTTTCCGGAGTATATGGTTTTGTGATCTAAAGCTCGCTTCATGAGAATGAGGATCCGCCAGTCATTATATCTAATTCAGAGGACGCGGGGAGGGGTTGCAAAGAAGGCAGTTGGAGTCAGGATGCAAATGCACAGTGCAAAATGTAATCAGCCTGATTGTGTGATCTCTTTGCCTTATTTTCCATGTAAGGATTTATTTAACAGGGTTGTTGTGAAGGCGGAAATGCAATAAAGATCAAAGAGCATTTTGCAAATTAGGCAACGCTAACAATAGTATTCGCAACCATTCTAATATCTGAGTTTCCTGATTACACTGTTTTCAGAGTAGCAAGAATCACTCTAGTTTATCCAAGCTTCTGCATATAATAGTTGGATGTCACAGGCGGTTGAGATAAAAGTAGTCATGGTATGTGCAATTTACTACAGTACTCTCAGTGAGATGACCCAGCAAGTTAAAAATGAGCTCTTCTGCATATTATGTTACCGACTTAACTAAATGGAGGCAAGAACAAGATTGGATACTTGATTGCAAAAGATGAGTGGAAAAAATTCAATGAGAGAGAATAATTCAACAAGAAAGAATAAGATGCAAGTATCAGCAATTTAACATCTAGTCACTAAAATTGAAAAGACCATAAAGGAAAATCTCAACAGGATTTTTAGCATGCAATTTAGAAATTGTTTACATAAGAATTTGTCTGAGAGAAAATAAAGATCTCTTCTGTTTCAGTATAAATAGAACCAAACCACATATTTACATGGGAATTTTGTGACTGGAATTCCTGATGAGTAGTTTGGCACCAACAAGCAGATGTGGAGGAGGGAATTCCCCCATACCTCTGTGTCACTGTCCCAAAACAGATTGGTAGGACGTTGGCTCCTTTGGTGGCAGTGGTGGTGATCAGGAAAGGACGACCACAGAAATTGAGCAGAATGTGTAGTTTGTCTCAGTATTGATGTACATCCAATTTAGGACTTGCCTGTATGGAACTTAAGCACTTCTGGCTTGTGGCTCTGGGGCCAAACTGGGATTGAGGGAACCAGAACATTAATAAGAATTAACCATGTTACACAATGTTTTTACAGTATTTCCCTGAGTAGACCAGGGTTCCCCTGGTCTTTTGTAGGAATCAGCATCACAGAGGTGGGGGCTTGCTTTTAAGACTCAACGAATGCTAGAATTTCATATCACTTCGATATTCTGTGGCGATAGGGAGTCCCCTCAAGTCATAACTGACTTATGGTTACCCCCCGATCGGGTTTTCATGGCATGAGACTAACAGGGGTGGTTTGCCGTTGGTCTTGCGTCATCTACAAGAAAAGAATCTTTGTGACTGAGTCATTGAACCTAGGGTCTCCCAAGTTAAAGTCCTGTCTTCTGATCAGCACAATCATGTTGGATCTTGGAAGTCCAGTATTATGAAGGAAACAGATAACTGTTGACTGTAACACAGTTGGGCTAACAGCTATGCATAAGATGTTTTGTCTCCTTCCCTACTCTCATTCCGTTCTGAATTAAAACAGCAGTGCTTCTGTGTACCTCGGCAAAGGTGGAAATGTAGATATTCTTCCATGATTTATTATGTACTGACTCTTTGCTCAGGTAGTCATAAACTGGAAGGCTTCCTCCTGAAAAATCTTTCCAAAGAACATTTTTTCTGTGCTTTAAACATGCGTGGTATAAACCTACTGGCTGCATTCAAGTACCATAGTTCCGCATTTAATCACTTCCTCCAGAATTGTAGGTTGCTTATTGCACTGCAGAGGATAAAATGGCAGCTTTATGCAATAGACTGTAGAGGGTAGTCCCCAAGACGGACTTTAGTATTTTTAATTCTTCCCTATGGCTTTAAACTAAATCAATAAATAGCTGAAGCATGTCTTAATTCCCCCCAGTGTTTTGGCTTACATTTGTGGTGTTTTTCAACAATGTGGCAAAGAAACCTCCTGTAGCAATTCACGAGCTACAGAAAACACCCACAAAAATGGTAGCATTTGCTGCATGCAGTGTAGTTGAGGTGAGAGAAAGGGACATAGACCTTGTTAACTACACATGAACCATGTTCACCACATTTATAGGGACCTGGATCCAGTGTAAGGGGCTGTGACTCAGTGGAAGAGTACATTCTATGTGCACAGGAGATCCCAAGTTCAATTCCGGCATCTCTGTTTAAAGAACATCCGGTATCTGGGCCACAAAAGACTTCTGTCTGAGAATACCCATCACAATAAACAATATTGAGCTAATTTCAGGTGGGTAGCCATGTTGGTCTGCAGTAGATAAGCAAGGTTAGAGCCCAGTAGCATCATAAAGACCAACAGTTTCCAGATAGGGTTGCCAAGGCCCCCAGTGGCCAAACTGGGGGAGATTAGACCGGGGGGGTGGAGGGCAGTGGGGCACTTACCTCCCATGTGCGCGCTCTTGCATTCCCCCATCATGCTGAAAAATGACATCATTTTCTGGCATGACAGGAGCTGCAGGTCACACTGAAGATTAATTCATTAAAAATAACCTCCAAATGGGTAATTTTTAATCTGTCTTCAGTGTAACTTGCAGTTCCCCTGTCACAGTGTGGGAGCGTACATGCGTGTCTTCCCACTCCCCGTGCTTTCCTGCCTCCCATTACACCCCCCTGAGCTCCACAAATTGCTGCTCCTGTGGGCTGGGGGTGGGTGGGAACTGGTGAATGTCATGATGGGAGTCTGTAGCAGAAAGGGAGAATCAGTGGAAATTGCCAGTTTAGTTTGGATCTGACCCGCTATTAATTATTATTATCATTATTAGGATTATTTCTCTCGGGGAAACTGCTTGATGTAGCTTGCATTTTATTAAAAGCAATCAATCAAAACGCAGCATCAAATCATCAAAACCCTTAAAACCAGTCTAAAATAATGCAACCAACCCCGCCCCCGCCCCCCCCCCCCCCAGATCAGCAACAATGATCAAGGCAGCAAAAATAAAAGAACCTGTAAAAAAACCAGCACATTCAGATGAAACTGTGTCAGGTAAAATCCAGAGCAGTGAAAGGTGATAAAACAGCCATGAGAAGCTCAAACAAAAGTACAACAGATCTGATAGTCCAGAAGTGACGCATTCTCTATACCCAACTCTTATCAGGAACCTGGCTGCAGCATCTTGCACTAATTGAACTTGTACAGTCTCCAGGGGCAGCACCACGCAGAAAATAGCATTCTAACCTGGAGCAGATCAAAGCATGGCTCCAATTCTAACCAAATTACGAGGTTGGTGGTGTTTCTGATGAGTCTTAGTTATATATTATCTGACAAGAAATTCTACCTGATTTGTTTGTCAAACACAGAGCATGTCCTGAAAAACTTGTCATCTACTTTGAAGTGGGTTGTGTGACCAGGAGGGCAGGTAGAAAGGGAAGGGCTGAAAAGGGACATGCATAGTGTGTCTTAACTTACCTGCTGTTCATACTCGAAGCGACAATTTTAGCAATATGTTATATAAAGTATCCTAATTAGAAAGTTCCTCCATTTATAATTAATTTATTTGGTTGCACGACATGCCTCACAGCTGCTTTCCCCCATGAGGTGCCAACGAAGGAGAGCTATCAACTTCCCACCCTCCTCCCATACTAAGAGAATGGAGCCGTTGGCCCTGTTCAATCAGAATGAAGTGCATGCATTAGACATGTTTTTATTCTGTTCAGGAAGAATCCCATCTGTCAGAAAGCAAATTGATTGCTCTTTAAGAGGAATTAAGGAAGCATTTTCCTTGGATATGAGGACATTTATATGCAGACACTAAGAGTATATCTAGTCAGTGTAATAATGGTGTTTGGATTCTCCCCCCTCCCAATCATTTAAGAATTGCTTTAAAGTTTTGTTGAGTTTTGAGGCTACTTCTATCTACTATACAAAGAATAATAACTTCCTTATAACAGAGGACGAATGGGCATGGAGAAGGTCTCGTGTTTAGTCCCAGAAGGATCAAGAGGTGGGTGATGTGAAAGACCTCTGCCTGAGACCCTAGAGAGCTGCTGCCAGTCTGAGTTGACAATACTGACCTTAATGGACCAATGGTCTGATTTAATATATGGCAGCTTCATGTGTTCACTAGGCAAGCTTCCTTGGGCGGATGCAGTCTGACATTCCTTCCTGTACATAAGTCAGTGGACACAATAGAAATAATATGAATAGATCCTGCAGGAGTATTTGATACAGGAGGAAGCAAAGAATAAACCTGCTTCTTTCCATGTCTTTACAGTCGTATTTTATTTGGCTAAGAATTTTGCAACCAGATATGAGCAGGGGGCACTTTCACTGTCCCTTTTAAAAAGCGTTTGATCATCTGTTTCTTCTTTGCAGCCCAGAATATCTCTATTCAATTTCTCAGAAGCAGCTGATGAAGGGGAGACGGTTATATTACGGTCATCATGTCTTTTATACTACAAAGTCTTCAGCATAAATAGGGCATTCTCCAGATGACTCTTCCTGTTTAAAGCCTTTAGGAGCAATCCAGGATTAATAGTTTGTGTGCTGCAATCTTATGATTACTTGAGCATACATTAGCAAATGAGAGAGTACAAAGGCTATGTGAGTAATTTGTTTGTACCAATGAGGTTATAAGCTCTAGTATGAGTAGTTTCTAAGAACTGATCTCCAGACTCTTAGTTTAGAACAGGGGTTGCCGTCCTTTTCTTTAAAGAGAGCTACTTCTGAGTAATGAAAAATACCCTGACCTACTCCCCACTGCTACCCTGGCATGTTACCAAGTTTTGTTCTGTCCTGGAAACAGCACCAGAAATAAAGCAGCAGCATGAAAAATCTCTTAAACAATGCAATAGGTTACAGCAACACACAGTAGTATAATCTGCAATCCTTATTCCTTTTCCAAAGCATCTCTCTGAACCATTTTGAAACAGCACAGTCCTACCAGCATAAAAAAGCTCTCCTGAATAATTCAGTTTAGCATAGTTTGCGGAAAGCCAGGAGAATGGGATTAAATAAAAAACTCTGCCTTCTTGCCCTACAAAACTGCATATTTGCCCCACAAAAGCCTAGAAAAGATGTTTTGTGATCTTTACCTGTGACTTGTAGGACATGTACAAGCTACTCTTCAGCAGATGCCTAGCTACTTTTAGACCCCATGTTTTAGAATATATTTTGGAGAAGTCCCTCCCTAATTCTCCCCTCTCCCTAATTCTTGGGCAAAAGTGGAACCTTTGGGTCTGAAATAGACAGTCAAACATAAGAGACTTAGAACAGACCTGTATAACTTATAGCACATCAAGCTTAATATAGCTCACCAACCCAGTAGACTGGCTCATTATGGGCTTAATAAAACTATTTTTGCTTTCTGTCTGGGACTGCAAAACCAGCAGATTTTCTGTTTGCAGGTCACAGTCCATGGGCTGTATTTGGCTTGGAAACAATTGCAAAGCAGCCCTTGACTGCATTCAGATATCCATTCCCAGTTTATTCAAGAAATGTAAAAAAAAAGCCTGAAATCCTCAGGATCACAACCCCCCCCCCCATCTTTCCTCATGCATAGTTTCAGAAGTCTTCAGTATAAGCAGTTTGTTGTGATGTTCAAACATGGGGGTATGTTAATGGATTGGAATTTGTTTCTTGACAACAAACTGTGATTCCAGCTACAGTGTGCGGACAAGAAAAAAAACCCATTTCTTGAAGCACCCAGGTTCAGACATTGCAAGAAATTGTGGTCAGTCTGAAAACTTCCTAAACCAAGAATGCACAAACCCAAGAATAAACTGTGCTTGAGCTCTGAATATAGCCCTTGACTGATGTTTTTTAGAATCCAACTGTAAATGTGTCCGTGATTTCTTTTGTTTCTCTTCAATTTGAAGTAGTAGTTTTATATATTACTTTTACTGTATGTTTCTTCTGCATTTGTATTTAGAAAAGACCTATGCAAACAAAACCATCACCATCCTGCCATCCTTTTCTGTATGAGAAGCGGTCCTATCAAACAACTCTTGTTCATATATCTTTTTTTTAAAAACTTAGCAGATAAAATATCTGAATATTTTACATTGCAGATTTGGATCTGATGAGCTGAAACAACAGTTTCTTGCCCCAACTATTGCAGGAGATGTGGTGGCTTGTTTAGGGGTCAGTGAGCCTGAGGCAGGCTCAGATGTTGCTGGTAAGTGACTGGACAGTGCTCAGGATGTCTAAAATATATACCTTAATCATGGTGGACAACCTACAGAATTGCCTGCAGTTCCATTTATTTTAGTACCGAACTGAAGAGGAGTTCTGTGCAGGCCCCAGTTAAAGGAATGGAAGTTGAGTTTGCTAGCCAGAATGCCATTAGTAAATTCTCCCTAGTCCTACTACTGCCATTGTTTTTTTTTTTTTTTGAAAAAATTTTTATTGGGTTAGAATCCGTTATTTTTACATTACATTCAATTTTCCCCAAATTTTTCATTTCTAACCCCCTCCCTTTCCCCCCCTTTTGTTGACTTCCAACAGCTTTCCCACCCTTTGTCCCTTTTCCCTTGCTTCTATTAAATTCCTCTGTCTAAAACAGATATACATTCTCCATTATATTAAGCAGTACATCCTTAACTACTTTTCTTGTTATACACCCAAACTGTAAATCTTTGTTTCCATCTTGGATAAACAATTTATCCCATTTTCCAGTTTTAAATATTTCTATATATCATACACCTATATATCATAAACCATAAAAATCTTACATTTAAATCAAACAATTTGACTTGTTCTCTATATATTACTCATTCTATCTTTTTATGGTAATTCTATATAGCTCATCACATAGTCAATCAATTTGACTCTTCTGTACATTCAGTTTGGTGCATATAAATCTTATCAAAGAAAGAAAATATTGTTGGTTACTCAATCCTCGTATTTAAACCTTATCATTAATTATTTTCTATCAATATCCTATCTGTTAACCTATATATATCTATATATATATCAATCTGTTAATCTAACTGCTTATAAATTCACATTTATCTCTTCCTCCCCCGGTAAAGTCACCCCTCTCTTTTATACTTTTATTATACTTCAGTAGTTCTCAAACTGCCACAGTTTTCCTCCCACCTCCCATTTCTTCTCCAGATATTGTTTCAGCTTCTCCCAGTCTGTGTTAAACTGCCCTGAGTCCAGATTTCTCAGTTTTCTTGTCATCTTGTCCATTTCTGCCATGTACAGCAATTTGTAGATCCAATCTTCAATAGTTGGCACTTCTTGTACTTTCCATTTTTGCGCATACAAAAGTCTAGCTGCTGCTGTCATATAAAATATCAACGTCCTATGATGGGCTGGAATTCCCTCCATTCCCAAGTTTAGTAGCAGGAGTTCTGGGTTCTTATTTATTTGAAACTGTAAAATTTCACTCATTTCTCTTATTATTTCCCCCCAGTACTGCCTAGCTACCTCACACGACCACCACATGTGATAGAGGGAGCCCTCATGTTTCTTACATTTCCAGCATTTATTAGAAGTATTCAAGTTCCCTAGCGCAATCTTCTTTGGTGTCATGTACCAACGATAAATCATTTTGTAAATGTTCTCTTTAATATTAGTACATGTCGTTATCTTCATTGTAGTTTTCCACAAGTATTCCCATGCCTCCATTGTTATTTCTTTATTGAAATTTATAGCCCATTTCACCATCTGTGTTTTAACTATCTCGTCCTCAGTATACCATTTCAACAGTACTTGGTATACCTTGGATATTCTTTTCTTGTCTTCTTTAAGAAGGGTCTGCTCTAGTTCCGAGTTCTCTGTTCGTATGCCCCCCTTTGCAGAGTCCGAATTGTATAAGTCTCTAATCTGTCTATACTGGAACCAATCATAGTTAGGTGATAGTTCCTCTTGCGTCTTTATTCTAAGTTTAGATACTTCAGTTTTAGTTATTTCTTTGTACGTTAAACATTGTTGTTCATTATCAACAGCTCTCGGATCTATCACCTCGTATGGAACCACCCACAAGGGGGTTCCTTCTTGTAGGTAAATTCTATACTTCTTCCAGATTGTATATAAACTTCTCCTTACAAAATGGTGCAGGAACATCGAGTTGACCTTTACTTTGTCATGCCATAGGTATGCGTGCCATCCGAAATTTTTTTTATATCCCTCTAGGGCTAATAGTTTCTTGTTCTTTAATGTCATCCACTCTTTCAACCAAACTAGGCAGATTGCATCATGATAAAGTCTCAGGTTGGGCAGTTGCATTCCGCCTCTTTCCTTTGCATCTTGTAAACTACTACTGCCATTGTTAAATTCCCTCTGTGAAAAAGAAAGTCAGGGCTCCAGAAAAATGATTCCGCACACCTCGGATAATGCACTTTAGCAATAATTTTGAAGTGGATTTTTTGTTTCACACACGAAAAATTCAGTTCCAAATTATCTCTAAAGAGGATTGGAAGTGCATTATCCAATGTGTGCGGAATCAACACAGCTCAACACTCCAATCAGAACGGCACTCTTTTCTGATGAGATCGATGAAAGGTTAGGATCCTGCTGCATAGGTGCAAAAGCCCCACCTCAGGCAGCCAAATTCTAGGCATGCCTGGGAGTTTGGGTACTCTGTGACCATTCAGCCCTGTGACACCTACATACTGTGCTTTAATCCTTTGAAGCAGTTGCCCACCTGTTGTTGGAGAAGCAGGGCTACAGGCTCCCAGCTCTTGCAGCTGTTCTCACCAGTTATAGCAGTAGCTTTTATGGAGACACTAGGCCAAGGGGTATCCAGAGCTCAGCAATGCTTAGGGTTTGCCTCGACAATTTAGATGGAAAGGGGTAATATGAGGACAGTTCAGCAGGTTGTGGGTCACAGCCAGAACTTGCAGGGTTTGGACATACCGTATGCTATCATTATATAGCAATATGCGCGCACTTGCTATTACAATGCAAATAATATCAAATACTCAGTTCTGAAGATAGTCAGTTAGGTGAAAACAGCTCTGCGTGCCATAAGACATCGCTTCATTTCCTGCTTAAATCACAAACACCAGCTAACCATTTTTTAAATTTATAGATGTTAGACTTTTTCTTGTGTCACGTTTGTCTTTGAATCCTCCTGGCAATAGAGCAAATTTATGAACCTTTAATTGTTTTTGCAGTACTTCACTATGAACTGCAGTTAAGTAGGGTGATATCCTGACGTGAGTCTTTCTGGCAGAGTCTTCTAGGCACATTATTCGGAAAAGTCAACTAATGAAGAAGATAAAGCCATGTATTTTTAATTCCCCTGTGCTGATATAAGACCTAGAAGTCTAATGAAAAAGACTCTACGAAGTCCAAATGCACCAAAGCAACTGGGCACGGAAGAGACTGTGGGTATGAGTCACAAGCTCATGTGCTCAAGTGAGGACAGTCTGGCCATTTAACTTGCAGGTAAATTTCCTGGTGGGCCACTGCTCTAGAGGGCCACTGGTGGCCAGGAGCAAGCAGAGCCTAACCCCTGCCAGCACCTCCAGGGCCTCTTGGTTTAGACCCTTCATCAGCTGTGTTAATTGGTATCAGCTCATCAATTGTGTTTTCCTGCTGTCAGTTTCCAGGAGGAAGCAGTGGGTGAGCTAACGTCCATTGCTCGTGCCAGTGTGCTGAATGGCCCCTGCTGACCTGTAGCATGACAGGGGCTTCTAAGCTTGGCTTGCCACAGAACCATTTTCACTTCCAAATCTGTTCCTGTTGTCAAGACTCTCTGACATTACATCCATTGCATGATTGGTGAACTCCTGGCACATGTGGTTTAACATCTGAAAGGGATTTTTGCACTGCCCTTGCATGAAAGTAAGCAAGAATTGCTCATTATAACACTTTATTAGCCACACTTTATTGGAACACTTTATTAGAGAGCAGGGAAACCCCAAGTGCAAGAGTATGGCTTTTGCATCTCTTCCATACCACTGAAGGACCATCAGAATTTTCAGATTCCTATCCCGAGTCTGGAAGGAAGCACTTACCTGCCTCTTTACTTTTAAACAGGTATCAAGACCAAAGCTGTAAGGAAAGGGGATGATTATGTTGTAAACGGTGGGAAAATGTGGATTACTTCTGGTTGTCAAGCTGATTGGATGTGCCTGTTGGCAAACACGAGTGATGGACCACCCCACAGAAATAAATCTCTTCTGTGTCTGCCAATGAAGTTACCAGGTAACAAAGCAAGTGTTTTTCTGAATGATCTATTAAAACAACTCTGTAAACTAGCACATATTGCATATGGGGTATATTTCTACCCCATGTGTGTGGGGTATGTATGTATCTTGTGGCAGAAACATTCCCACAAAAACATTTGCAGTGGTAAATATCATTGTGTTTCACAGTACCAAAACATTTAGAGCTTGGATGGAAACACACTTTGATATGAGGCAGATCCACCTGTTCCCTTTTGTATATGGTTCCTTTACAAAACTATAATTCAAAACATTGTAACACATGACAAGAATTTCCTAATTCTTCAAATGACGATAGACTTATCTTGAAATTGATGTTCTCTTAAAGTACTCAAACAAATAGGCTTGGGAAATAAAAGAGATTGTAACAAAGGAAGGAAACTAAATATTTTAAAGACCACCGTCTTGATAAAAATATTTCCAGCAGATATCTCTTGTATCTGTTGGTTTGTATCCCAATGTGAGAACAGATGAATTAAGGTTCAGCCAAAGATAAATATGAATACTTGTAAAAACATCATTTGAAACAGCCAAATAAAACTGAACAATAGCATTATCAATCTAGGCTGTCTTAGTCTTGGAAGGAGTCCACCAAAGCTGTAGCCAGGTTGTTTCTTTTGAAATATACACTGTTACATCTTGTAAAGTGCATGATGTTGTTATCTTCATATATGACCTGGAATTCTAATGAAAATAACCATGATGTATCTTTCCAGAATACAGTTAAACAGGGTTGTTTTCAGAAGATCACCAATATATATATACGTATAAAATTGGGCAGGAACTGCACAAGTTGTTTAGGTTGTGAGTGGGAAGTGTAAAGCTTGCAGGCTGAATCTGACTTGCAAAGGTCCCCCCAGAAATATTTAACTAAAGATCTTCACAAAATTCTGTGCTGCAGTAATTCTCTACCAAATTTTATGATACAGAATTTGATGGGCATGATGCATCATACTGGATCTGTCTGTCTTCATTTCCCCAGCTATGAAATGATTATTTAATATATGTTTGTTCATATATTTATTCATGTATCTTTTGATGTGATGTCAGAGGGCAGAGAAGACTGTCGTTTGGGTATTCTGGGGAGAAGCAGTTGGTCTCAGAAGTTAGTGATTCATGTACTGCAGCTGCTTAAACTAAGTGTCTTTCAGCCTTAGTATTCCCCCAGGGTGGATAAGATTAAAACATTGAATCCAAAATTACAAATGATGAGATTCAGTTAAAAGCCAACATCGCATTCAGCCAAACCAGCTGTTTTACAGCTCTTACTTAAACCAGTAGGCAACGCGCAACTAGCAGGTGCTGTCCTCAAGATATCTCAAAGGCTTTGTGGAGTGAAAAGGTCTTCAGCTTGTTCTGGAAGGCCTAGAGGATGGCACCACTCACACTTCCTAATGGGGGCAGCAGCTAAAACTCTCTCCTGTGCGTTCTAACCAGTTTCATCCCAAATGAGTCTTGGTCCTGCAAAAGCACCCATGAGATAGGTATTGGAACTCAGGCAGGTTGATGTGGGTGGACACAATCCTTCAAGAACTCGGGACCCAAGTTGTTTAGAGCTGTAAAGGTCAATACCAGCAGTTTGAGCTCAGAGACAGATCTGTAACCAGTGCAGCTGGTATATCGCTGGCTTTGTATACTCACTCTGGAGAGTATCAGTCAGCAGAGGCTGCTTTGGTGCTTTGTATCAGTTGAAGTTTCCAAACAATCTTCAAGGGCAGTTACAGTAATTTAACCCACTCTATCCCACTCTACTGAAGCATGTATGACTGTGGCAAAGTCTGCTTTTTCCAGGAATGGCCACAGCAGTCTTACCAGCCTAAACTGGTAAAAGTTACATTGTGACAGTGACAATGAGACATCTGGAGGTATCAGGTATATACTTGGCCTTTTAGGAAGTGTAATCCCATTCCAAACTGGCTGAAAACCTGTTCTTTCTGACACAAATCAGTTATGTTTTTTGTCTGAATTAAAATTCAGTTTGTTCACAGGCACCCAGTCCTTCATTGTCTACGTAAAGATACCATAGTTGATGCTGTCAAGGGCTATGAACACATCTCTACTCCAAACACACTTATACACACATACAGTCTCAGGGGACAATATAGTGCTTTGGTGTAAATTCAGCCACACATATATGAAATATCACACTGAACAGGAAAGAAAAATGTGTATTGTAATACATATTCAGCTACATACTTTCACACAAAACCCAATCCCTCTTCTGACTGAGGTCAAAGAAACAGACTCCCTGTGTGCAGATAAATTATGATGGACAGAACCAGGCCAATTCAGTCATCCCTATGCGTAAGACCCCTTGTTCTTGGAACATCTTGCTCACAAGATAGTCACCATGTAGTGGGCCTATAAGGGTGTTTGGGCTGCGGGAGGGAAAGAGGGTGGTGGAATTCTTGGTGAGCCAGATGTAGCCTCTGAACCTTCTTTGCCTTTCTGCTGTCTGTGTTGCCTTAGACATGATGGAAAGTCCCCCAAGTCTTTTAAAATCGAGCATCCGCAGGCAAACTACCCTGGTAGATACTCAGTTTAAAATGTGCATTGATAGAAGTTTTACAGGCTTTTGTACATAGTTCTAGTGCAGTCTTTGTCTATTTGGTGTCCACAATCTACATGTTTTGCGATATATTTTCTGCCTGGGAAAAATGCAGTTCTTCCTCAGATTGTGAATCCATTGCTATTGCAGCGATTTTGGTAATGGATATGCCCTCCAAGACAGACTGGCAAAAGTATGTGGAGACAGAATGGTTAAGCCTACCCCCTCTGCCGCATCCTCAGCAACCCTCAACCTCATATATGTTTTTCTTTTTAGTGCTATTGAGAGCATAGGGGAATCAGTTTCAACTGGCAAAACTAGGCAAGGATGAACAGTAGGCCCCCATGCTTCTATTGCTTTTGCAAAATTTGCAAAACTGGAATTGTTCAGGAGGGCATTCTTGTAGATGGAATAGAGCTGTGGTATAATTGATCAGCATGAGAAGGCAACCTCTGTAAGGAATAATGTGTTCTTTTTCCTTACAGTTCTACAATCTCAGCCCTACTGCATTATGTTGTTTTGTCAAGTGTCTTTGCTGTTGGATTCAAATGTTATCATAGTTTATTATCTGCTTGCTGATTGATCTAATAGCATTGTTTTACCAGGAATCTATGTTTTTATTGTCCAGTTGTTATATTTTGTAATTGGCTCACTCATTAACTTAATAATTCTGTTAATATTTGTAATCCGCCTTGACTCCCAGTGAGAAAGGCAGACTGTAAATGTGGTTTGCCCTGATTTACAAGGTGGGCCCCATTGCTGCTGGATGGTGAGGTGTGGCAGAAGGCCTCTCTTTTGGCAGCACAATGGCTGCCAATGGTGTGGGTAGAGCTGAGGGTTCCCGTACTCTGCCAGGGTGCCCAATCCTGGCATACAGACAAGGGATGAGGTGGAGCCTGGCTGCGAGCGGCCTCACCACCATTCTCTGTGTGGCTGGTGGCAAAATGGTTACCCACACTCCCACCCCGTGTTTGCCAGCTCTAGCTGGGGTTGGTATCATAACGTTCTTGGCAGTTTGTGGCATTGGGCCAGATCTACTGGGGTGAGGTCACACCGGCTGGTTGGCTCACCTCCCCCCCTTTAAAGGATTTGGGGGGGAAGCCAGAGGACCAATGCAGGCTTCACCCTGCATCGCAGGGAAGCACCAGACCTGTGAAGGGTGCTACACCTCCTGCCATCCCTACTTTTGGTGCCCAGCTAGGGGGGCATGCCATTGTACAGCAGGCAGATGTCATGGATCTGTGCCCTGTGCTGCACTAATGCTCCAGTTTGGTGTAAAGACTCTAATCTGGTTTGATTCCTCGTTCCTCCACTTGAAGCCAGCTGGGTGACCTTGGATCAGTCACAGCTCTCTTGGAGCTCTCTCAGCCCCACCCACCTCACAAGGTGATTGTTGTGGGGATAATAAATGACATACTTTGCAAATGGGTCTGAGTGGGCATTAAGTTGTCCTGAAAGGTGGTATATAAATTGAATATTATTACAATGGCTGTGATCAATAAAGTTGTGGCCAGTTTTCTCCCGGAACACATGCGTCTTATTTGCCCACAGTACTAGTCTCAAGCATGCCACTACTGCAGGAAATTAAAATAAATGGATAAATAAGGCATCAGCGGGAGGAAGGGCAAAAGGTACTGGGAGAGATTACCAGGCAGTGTACTCTTGATGTCTGCCTGTCTTCACCCTTGAATATTGACTCATTGGAGTTAATAGTGATTGATTGCCATTAGAATCATATTCTTGAGTGAATATTTTTGAACTTTGCTATTCAAGTATTTGAATGAGAAGCTGAAAGGGTGAAAAAGTTTGAGTGTTTTTTTAAAAAAAATCTTTGTCTCTATTGCATTATTGTTTGTTAAGAAAAGTGTTTTTGTCATTCAGTAGTTACATGCAACCCTGACGGTTGCAACTTTTAAAAGTCAATTTTACATTGTGAGAAATAATTAATTTTTCAGGATTATGAGAAGCAAGACCTTTTGAAACTTAAAATTTAAATTTGCTAATTAACAACAACAGGGGCATTTTTATAGATTAAATGGAAATGTAAGGTTAACCTTACCCTGGGAATTTTAAGACATTAGCACACTTCCTTAAACTTAACCTATTATTATGCTAAATGTAGAAAGGAGTTCATTACAGTTATTTTTGAAGAAAATAGGCTTCCCGTTGAGACTAATCTTTGTTTCTGGTAACTTTCTTGATGAATATTTAATTCTTAGGTGTTCATGTTGCTAAGAAAATAGACAAGATTGGCATGAGGTCATCAGACACAGCCCAGATATTTTTTGAAGACGTCAGAGTTCCCAGTGGATACCTCATTGGGGAAGAAGGAATGGGTTTTACGTACCAGATGTTGCAATTCCAAGAGGAGCGTCTGTGGGCTGCCGCCAACAGTAAGCCTTTACTTGCATCTTTGGCAGTGATACAAGCCTGCCTCTTACATAACTACTTGCAAAGTTGATTTGGATATAGAATACAGCCATATAATCGTGATAGCAATTTTAAGAACCAGTTGCTTGCTGAATACAAACCACTTGTCTGTGTATACAACCCATGTTTTTTTCCCTTGTGTGTTTCTGAGGTCGTGTGTGTAAAAAACACACCACTGAATAATCAACACGTGGAAATCACAGATGGAACAAAAACAATCACAGTATTAACTGAGCAGAGCAGAGCATAGATTTTCCAGTAGGGTATCTGAACTTGCCAGTAATAAAAAATAGCTGTATACTTTGCACATAAAATGGTATCATTTTCTCTCACTTAATCTTAGCCTGTTTTGGTTTCAACACTAATGTGTGTGTGTTATGTGCCATCGTTTCCGACCTATGGCGACCCTATGAATGAAAGTCCTCCAAAACGTTCTATCTCTAACAGACCCACACAGATCCTGCAAGCTGGAGGACGTGGCTTCTTTTACTGAGTCAAGCCATCTCGTTTGAGATCTTTCTCTTTTCCTACTGCCTTCCACTTTTCCTAACATTATTGACTTTTCCAGAGAATCTTGTCTTCTCATGATGTGACCAAAGTACGATAGCTTTAGTCTTGTCATTTTAGCTTCTAAGGAGAATTCCAGCTTGATTTGATCTAGTACCCACTTATTTGTCTTTTTGGCTGTCCATGGTATCTGCAAAACTCTCCTCTAGCACCGCATTTCAAATGAATCATTTTTTTCCCTGTCATATTCTTATAATTAGAATGCTAAAACAGTACTTGGTTTCTGCCTTTGCTGTGCTCGTTTAAGCTTAAAGCACAACTATTTCTCTACTGACTAAAAAGGGAAAGGGGCAAAACCAAGGAATTGTTCCATTTACTAGAATAGCTGTTTGCCCTTTAAAAATCTAGTAGAGGGGTCCTTGAGAAGGTAAAGTAAAAATTATGAAGTGGGCTATAGAGTAGCATGGAAAAAGGCAGAGGATACTTTCCAATGAGCACCTAGAAGAAATATTTTTAGCAATTGATTTGCTGTGTGGAAATAGCAGGGAGTGGGAAATGACAGAGGTCAACTCTTCACACAATCCTCCTAGAAAGCAAAAGGACAGCAAAATCCATTTGTTTTAAATATTGTGTTGAAAATCCATTTGTGACATAAAAATAATATCTCAGCAAAAGACCTTTTCCAACTGTTTAGGGACTAATGGAGTGCTAAAGAATAATAGTGAAAGTTAACCAGAATTGTTTAAGTCCCTAAAGTAATGTTTGCAGTGTCATGACGACTAGGAGTTTGATAATTCATGGGAAAGTCTGGAGTAATAATAGTAATGCTGTATTTGACCATGAGTTAGAGTCCCACAAGATTTTACTTCCCACATCTTTCTTTCTACATGGCAGTGCTTGAATTATACAGCAGGGCCGGGGTGTGTGTGTATGTGCCTGGTCCTCTTGCCTCTAGTGATGGTCACCCTTAGCTATTGTTTTGGAAGGCTCCAGAGAGGCATGATTTGGCCCCTGCCTCTATTCACGAGTCTTCCTGTGACACCACTCCCTGGATCTTTCCACCACGTGTTTCTTTGACTGTGTACCTGGTGGAGGAGGGCAGTGTAGTCTCCAGCTCTGCACTGCTTCGTTTATCCATATCCACCCATGTTATGATCCAAGGCAGGATCTCTCTTTAGCCAGCTTCCTGCTGCTCAGAGTTTGGGCAGATATTTTTTTCTGTCAATCTTGCCATTTCCACAAGAGTCCTAGCTGCTTCAGACTTGACTGTAAACACTGGCTGAGTTAGTTTTCCAGTCAAATGGAAAATGCCTCCTCCCTTTAACTTTCCCTTATATTCCTTGTCGGGAGCCAAAAGAATCCTGGCCAGTGCTAAAGTGAGCAGTGCACATTCTCAAATTTCAGCAGACAAGAGGTCCTATTCAAATGGACACCAGGATCTACGCAGAGGATTGGATCCTGGCTGTGTAAGCTAGAAGCGCTGCTAGTTCTGGAGGGCCAGAACTTCTGCCATAGAAAAAAATGCTTCAGCATGATGGAGGGTGGCTGGCTGCTCCTCATCTTCCTTCTACTGACCTCATTGAAGGCCATTGGAAGCAAGAAGTATAAGGCATATTAAACTAATACTACCCCAAACCAAAGCCTATTATATCAGCAAATATGACTGGTGATACCAGTATGTGGTAATGATATTATGCCAGAATTTCAAGCAAAAACATTAGCACTGTGTTGGGTTTTAAATCCTTTCCTAATTCACATAAACAACATAGTCTCCTGTCCTCTCATAGGCTAATGAATTTACTGTGGTAGAAGCTGTCATGAGCAGAACTTCCTTCATTTGGTCAACTCTTCATGCCTCTGACAAACTGGGCTCTAGCTCAAGAGAGCCAGTTTGGTGCAGTGGTTAAGAGCGCAGGACTCTAATCTGGAGAGCCAGGTGTGATTCCCCACTCCTCCGCTTGAAGCCAGCTGGGTGACTTTGGGCTAGTCACGGCTCTCTGGCGCTCTCTCAGCCCCACTCACCTCACAGGGTGTTTGTTGTGGAGATAATAATGACATTCTTTGTAAACTGCTCTGAGTGGGCATTAAGTTGTCCTGAAGGGCACTATATAAATCGAATATTATTATTATAAGGAAAACTTCTACCACAATAAATTCATCAGCTGTTCAGGTGCTACAAGATTCTGTTTTGGCAAACATGACTGTGCGTTGGGAATCTACATTCAGTGAATTCCTACTTCCATCATTAGGATAATCACTTAGAAAGGTCTTTCAGTCCATGTCTGCCATTTTAACATAATGGAGTCTTACACTGTGTATAGTTCTTAATTATACTCAGAGCCAGACAGCATACAAAAAGAGTGATAATTCCTGGTGAAGACTTATAAAGAATAGAAGAAAAAGATGGCCAGAAAAGAAATTTGTGCACGTTCTTCATTTCTAAAAAACGTGTTTTCTTAGTGTGTGACAGAGAAATATATTTATTGAAGCACTGTAAATGCCAAAGCAAGAAAATGGAGAAATTCATATCTGTTCACATGATCTGACAGTGGGCTAGAATTTGAATTACGCTTATGTGCCTAAAGAGGTGGCATACATCTGCCTGTTTGTCACTTAATAGAACTACAAAAGGAACTAATTTTGCTGCTCAACACATCCTACTAGTTACTTTTCAGTGGAGTCGTTCACACATCTGCTGACAATCAAGTGTTGAGTAGAAATCAAGGGGTTTACCAGCATGTATGAATCATGCCTAGGGAATCAGCTATCACATGATCATTAACCACAGATCCTTGGTCTAGTTTTTCAGGACTCATAGCTATTTTAATGTTGCCACTCTGGACCAGTTTTCAGAAGATTTGTAGCAGTTTATGTATGTGTTGAAAAATCACAACTTGAGCGCACACTGAAGCAACACATATTCAAGCACATCTTACATACCCCAATCCATTCTGGCCTGCCTTTAAGACTGAATGTATAACCCTTTTAACCCTTTTGTGAGTTATACAAAAACAGAAATATTGTTAACGTTTTTAAAAAGGTCTGAAATAAACTCATCTCTATTTCTCCCTTATTCCTATAGTTCTGGCACCACTTGAAAATGTGATACAGGAAACCATTGATTATACTCGCCAGCGTAAGACGTTCAACCAGCCAATACTTTCTAACCAAACAGTGCACTTTCGTCTGGCTGAATTAGCCACTGAGTTGGAGCTCCTTCGTTCCTTGGTGTACCAAGCTGTTGGTCAGTGTACTAGTTTTTTTTCCCCCAGATGCTGGTTGATTGTAAAAATATATACTTATTAGAACTGACTATCTTGATCAGCAACTTAACATATGACTTGTACTTTTATTATAGTTCTTTATGTACAAGGCAATGATGTGACCAGATTGGCATCCATGGCTAAACTAAAGGCAGGACGTCTCGCTCGGGAACTAACAGACAGTTGTCTTCAGTTCTGGGGAGGAATGGGATTCACTAATGAGGTGTTAGTGAGCAGATTGTACAGGTGAGCGAATGCTTAGTGACCAAGTACAGACAAGACATCCTCCCTGCATGCAATTTATCATACATATATATACACAAACTGAAATAAGATTTCAAGGTTTACTGAAAGGTGTTGAAATAGAACAAACCTTTTCTACGGTCCAAAGTTGTACTGCTAGCTCCACATGTGTAACAGGGTTCTTAATGTTTATTTTTTCTAATAGTCCCTATTATAATATGACACTTGGCAAGAACGGCCCCTTGGATACTCACCGTGAAGGGTCCTTCTCCTCTGAGGTAAGGAGGACATCCTGGGTGTTTCCCACCGTCCAATCGGGGAGGCAGGAAAGTTGATCTTTCTTCCTCTTCCTGTGGATGTATGTGGGAACACCCCCTTTGCCTTCAGTTCCGGAGGTCTCCCCACAGCAGTCCATACAGCAAATAACTCTACTAACTTTAATACTGAAACGATAAGAACTTGTAAGTAAAGAACAGTGTCAACTGTTACTAACTATGAACCCTGTCATCACTTTACATTACTAGACAAGGTAGAGAAACAGACAAACTGTAGCCGTTAATTAATTAGTGCAGAGGTAGAAGAGAGTGAGAATGATCATATTAGTAAACACTCAGACAGAGGACGAAGAGCTCGGGAGGGCAGGATGTCCTCCTTACCTCAGAGGAGAAGGACCCTTCACGGTGAGTATCCAAGGGGCCGTTCTCCCTCTGAGTCGGAGGACATCCTGGGTGCTCCCAGAGCAGTCCCTTCATGATTCAGGTGGGAGATGATCTTCGTCCTCTACGACGTGTTGCAGAACTCTTCTACCAAATGCTGCGTCCGCCGACGAGTATGTATGTAATTGGTAATGTTTGTCGAACGTTGACACTGAGGACCACGTAGCCGCTTTGCAGACCTCTTCTATGGAGGCATTCCTCCTGAAGGCCGCGTTCGTAGCTGCGCTCCTAGTAGAATGCGCCGTGATGCCAGCTGGAACTTCCAACCTGAGAGCCTTGTATGCCTCGCTGATGCAGGTCTTGATACTATAGGCAATGGAAGAAGAAGACATCCTCTGTCCTAACTTAGGAGTGGAAATATTGACGAACAGCGACTGTGTTTGGCGGAATGCTTCTGTCCTGATAATATATGCCTTGAGCGCCCTGCGCACGTCAAGGGTGTGCCAGTCTCGTTCTCTGGGATGCTTAGGGTCCGGACAGAACGATGGAAGGACAATCTCCTGTGCTCGATGAAAAGTCGAATAGGCTTTGGGGAGGAAGGAAGGATCCATCCGGAGCACCACCTTCTCTTTGTGAAAAATGCATAGATCTGACCTGATGGACAGTGCGCTCAGTTCAGATATCCGACGTGCTGATGTAATCGCGACTAAGAATATTGTCTTTAATTTTAGCCATCTGAGAGAGATGTCACGCAAGGGCTCAAAAGGAGATTTAGTGAGAGCCTTGAGCACAATATGTAGCCTCCAGGTCGGGAAGCGATGCACTACCGAGGGTTTCAATAGGGAGGCTCCCCGCAGAAACCTTTTAATATGAGGATGTGTAGACAATGAAGATGTTCCTATTCTAGGAATTATTGAGCCGATAGCCGCCATTTGCTTCTTCAAGGTAGGAGGTTTTAGGCCTCTGTCCAACCCCTCTTGTAGGAAACCCAGGATGTCTCGAATTGTTGGGGACATTGGGTCTATTTTCTTACGTTTGCTCCAGCGAACAAAGGCTTTCCACGTTGAATTGTAGATCCTATTCGTAGATCTTTTCCTTGAAGCTAGCATGGTGTCCACGACCTTTGTCGGATAACCTACTTGAAGTAGCGATCTCCGCTCAATCTCCAGCCGGTCAAAGACCACCACTCCGGGTGAGGATGCCAGAACGGTCCCTGAAGAAGTAGATCCGGGCGTATTGGCAGGCGGAATGGGGGATGGGTCGACAGCGATAGCAGAGTCGAGAACCAAGGCCTTCTGGGCCAGTATGGGGTTACGAGAATCAGTGTTGCTGCCTGGTCCTGGATTCGTCTCAGTAGTCTGGGCAGCACTGGAAGCGGAGGGAAGGCGTACAGCAGGCCTCTGGGCCACAGCGATGTCATGGCGTCCGTGCCCTCTGCTGCTGGGTGGAAGTATCTGGTGAAGAACCTCCGTACTTGGTGATTCCGTGGAGAGGCGAACAGATCCACCGTTGGAGTGCCGAAGTGTTCTGTGAGGAGGTTGAAGGTCTCCCTGTTGAGAGACCATTCCCCTGGGTGAAGAGACTCCCGGCTCAGCCAGTCTGCTTCCACATTGAGTACTCCCTTGATGTGTTCTGCTTGTAGCTAAAGAAGGTTGTCCTCCGCCCAGCTGATGATCTTGTGTGCCTCCTTCTGAAGACGTGATGACCTGGACCCTCCTTGCCTGTTGATATAGGCTTTCGCCGCTACATTGTCCGTGCGGATGAGAACGTGGTGTGAGTCTAGTTGATCCTGGAACTGAATGAGAGCTAGATAGATCGCTCTCAGTTCCAGCACATTGATCGGTAACTTTTGTTCGATCGGAGACCATCGACCCTGTCCGATTCGTCTGTCCATCGATGCTCCCCAACCCGAGAGGCTCGCATCCGTGAACACCTGGATGGGCTGTGGAGTCAGGAATCCCTTGCCTTGTCGGAGGTTGGAGTCGATGGTCCACCAACGAAGGCTGCTTTTGACTGATAGAGGAACGTATTCTGATAGATCTCTTTTGAGCAATGTGGTGCTGATAAGGTCGTAGAAGAGCTTGAAGAGATCGAGTGTGAAAACGTCCCCAGAAAATAGCTTCTGAATTGGCTACGAGGAGGCCCAGCAATTTTGTCAGTTCCATGATGCAGGACTTGCGTTGTTTGATGATGACGGCTGTCCTCTGTTTGGTCTTCTTGATCTTTTCCTCTGGAAGGAAGAAGGAACATAATCGCGTGTTGACTAACAGTCCCAGGTGTTCCAGGACTTGCGATGGTTGCAATGAGCATTTGGTTCTGTTGATCAGGAAGCCATGCTGCTCCAGCACCTGTATTACTAAGTCTGTGTCCTCGATCGACGCTTCCTGAGAACTTGACCGTATCAAAATGTCGTCGAGGTATGGATGTAGGTGCAGACCCATCTCCCGTAGTTTGACAACCGGGACGACCAACAGTTTCGTGAATACCCTTGGAGCAGTGGCAAGGCCGAAAGGCATGGCGCAAAACTGGAAGTGCTTGCCGTTGACACAGAATCTTAGAAAACGTCGATGAGGAGGGGCCACTGGCACGTGGAGATAGGCTTCCGTCAGGTCCACTGATGTCAAGTACTCTCCCTGGCGCAGGGCCTCCGCGATGGAGCGCAGGGTCTCCATCCTGAAGTGTCTCAGTTTTATGAAGCGGTTGACAAACTTCAGATCCAGGATGGATCTCCAGTCCCCGTTCCTTTTGGGCACGGTGAAGAAGATGGAGTACACTCCTATGCCCTTCTCATGCTGAGGACCGGTTCCACGGCTCTGATATCCAACAGATGACGCACGGCCTTGATTGTAATAGCATTTCTGGTTGGGTCTTTCTTGAGTGGGGATGATAGAAAACGCTCCGGTGGGAGAGAGAAGAATTCTATTGAGTAGCCAAACGATACTACTTCCATGGCCCAGGCGTCCGCCTGGGAATCCGCCCAGCTCTGACGAAACAGAAGTAGTCTCCCTCCTACCGGGGCTTCCCTCGAGTCAGGGCTTCTGACCCTTGTCCTCTGCGTCAGGCCTGAAGCCACGGGCTCCCATGGACTTGTGAGGTCTGGACGAGAAGTTACCTCTTCGTGACTGTGATCTCGGGAAAGACCAGTTTCTCTTGTTCTCCTGTCGCTGTCTGGGCAAGGTGTGGTTTGTCCTGAAGGGCTGGAAGCGAAATGTGCGTCTTTCGTTCCCTCTAAGCGATCGAGGTAGAGCTTTCTTCTTGTCTTTCGTCTCCACTAGTATCTTGTCCAGTTGTTCACCAAACATCTTTCTACCTTGGAACGGGTAAGATGACAATATGACTTTAGATTGAATGTCTGCTTGCCAGGCTCTAAGCCACAACATGCGTCTGGTGACCGTAGTAGATGACATGGCCCTGGCACAGAAGGACATCGCGTCTAGTGTGGTGTCGGCCGTGAAGGTACTTGCTTTCAGCATCCTATTTGCCCCTTCCAAGAGACGTTTGTTGTTGTCGGGCAATAACTCTATAAGACGTCTGGCCCAGACCACCGAGGCACGGGAGACCGTCGATGCGATGGCTGAAGCTTTAATTGCCATAGCGAGGGCTTCATGCGTTCTCTTCAGGGCTATGTCTCCCTTTTTGTCCAGACTGTCCTTAATAGCCCCTTGGCCGTCCTCAGACAGAAGCCCATGGGATTGCAGGGCTATCACTGGCGCATCCACGGCGGGAACTGGCAAGAGCTCAGTGGCAAATTTGGGAAGAGAATATAACTTTTTAACATTATTAGAGAAATGCTTGCAAGAGGCTGGAGTGGCCCACTCAGCCATCAATTGTTTTTCATAGTATTCAGGAAAGGGAAAAACCTTAGATTTCTCTTCTGATCTAGGGAAAAACTCTTTATTCCCCTTAGGTCTGGACTTAGGGTCCCCAGTAGATGACTCTTCCTCCCCCTTCGATGTTTCCTGAAGCTCAAGAGCGGAAAGGGTTTTAGCTAAAAGATATTGATAATCATCAGCCTGGAACAGTCTGTTAGAGTGTTCATGGCTAGAGGATTCTTCCTCCTGATCTTCCTCAGAGAGGAAGTCCCCACCATCTAAATCTTCACTGGGGGAGGGAGCCTCTGCCAGTCTCTACCAACCCCCCTGGGGTAAGCATTGGATTTTCTTGCTGCCTTGGTGGGCCAAGGCATGGCAGAACTCTCCTGGGCATCCCGATGTCCCTTAGGGCAGGAAGGTTGAGAGGGTTGAAGTTGCTTAGACTTATGAAGAGCCAGGATCTCCTCCCTCATGGTCTGTCGCAGAAAACCCATCACTTCTGGGGGCATAGTAAGGTAAGCAGCACTAACTTGATTCTCCTGAACGTTTGGATCCTGATTAAGTCCCATTTCTCCCGCCGGGAGGTTGGGAAGCGCATCATTTGGCCTTGGCGGGAAAACGCTAGCCGCGCTGTTGTTTGCCGCCAAAACGAAGCTCCCTCCGTTGCTGCAGCTAAAGGCCTCCTGATTCAGACTTCTCGAGCTCTGGGGCTCCCTCTGCTGGAGACGAGGCCTTTTCTTAGAGGGCTGATCTTCTCCCAAAGGAATCTTCTCGCCGGGGAGCCGCTCAGCCTCGCAAGGAGAGCCGGCGCCGGCTGAGCACATCCCCGCCATCGGTAAGACAGCTCCTGGGGGATGGCTCGCCCTCTCCAAAAAACTCTCTTCGGAATCCGATGAGGCCGCCGAGGCCATTCTCAGTCTTCAATCTTCTCCTTGACACGTTCCAAACAGGAAGGTATAGGAGAAGAAGGCAGTGGAAGATAGGAAATTAAGGTGAAAGAAAGAGGAAGAAAGAGGAAGAAATAGGAAGGGAAGATTATAGCAGATAGATTTAATTAGGAAGGCAGTGAAGAGCTAGCCTAAGGTGAACTGCTCTCCCCTGAGGCAGGAAAGGAACTGAAGGCAAAGGGGGTGTTCCCACATACATCCACAGGAAGAGGAAGAAAGATCAACTTTCCTGCCTCCCCGATTGGACGGTGGGAAACACCCAGGATGTCCTCCGACTCAGAGGGAGAATCCAAGTACCAACAAGGACAACCATTTTTTGTCTTTGTTCTGCCAGGATCACAACAGAGATTGAGAACTCCTAGTAAGGCATATTGGCAAATTCATACTGTTTCTTGAGGGTAGGCAGATGTTTTTGCCATCCAGCAGAGAAGAGGCCATTCTTCCTCAAATCAAATCACAGCTTTGGCTTCAATTCTGTTAAGAATTTATTATTTTTATTTACTTGATTTAAAACATTTCTATGTTGTCTTTCCACCCAATAGGATCCCCAAAGCAGTGAACAGTAAAACATTTCAACATTAAAACAATATTTATACAATAATTTGATAACAACATATAAACATACAACACTAAAGCCAGAGAGGAGGGCCAGTAACAATTATTGGGAGTATGCCAGACAAAACAAGGCCTTGAGTACCATTAAGAACACTCAAAGGAAATGCCAGCAAAAAGCATCTCTAAAACATCCCCTACTGCTGTAGCATAGTGGTTGGACTGCAAATCAGCATTCTTCTGGTTTGAATCCCACTACTGCCTTGAGGTCAGTAGGTGGTTTTGAGTAAGCCATTCCTCTCAGCCATAGCTCCCAGCTGTATTGTGGGGATAGTAATTACACTGATCTTGTCCAGTGCTCTGAGTGGGTCACTAATCTGTCTAGAAGAGTGGTATATAATAAGTGCAGTTATTATTATTACTTTTGGTAAGGCTTCATTGCAATATATTGACTTAGCAGTGATGTTCATTTGATAGAAGCGTCATTTCCTATAACTGCAAGACACATCTGTTCTGTTACATCCTGAAGCTGACCCAGCTACGTATCTTTTAGTAAGCTTCCGGAGAAGTATTAGTATTCAATGATACATAGGTCAGTTTGCTGTTCCTTCAACAGGAGTCACACACCATAGCATCTGTTTAAGACATTCAGCCTTTGCTTCATAGAAAAGGATTTTAGTCAGACACTGTGCAAATTTTTCAGCCAGTTTATACTTAGATGAACCTTCCCCAAATTACTTTGATTACAAAAGTTATTTTTCCCCCAAGTGTAGTGGAGAAAAGAATGTACAAAAGGCAACTTCCTTCCAGTCTCCCACGCTCTGCAGAGTTTTATTATATAACAACTACTCTCAGAGTATCACTTTTTACCCTATAATTTTCACTAGCTAAATGACTTACAGGTTTTTTTTCTCTATAGAAAAACAATTTAACTCATTCACTGTGATTCAGATATTTGCATTTTGTTTCCCATTTACAAGTTCATATATTAACTTTTTCACACATGAATTTAGATCTTTTAATTATATTTAGATCTTTTCTACATATTTGTATTCAGACATAACTTTTCATCATAATAAATGCACATACCTAGTGTGCTTAAATGTAAACATCAAGGGCTTTGAATCAGGGGGTAAGATCTTTCCCTGCATATAGTTTTGGATCTAATTGACTTCAAAAAGCAAGGTATAAAAACTATCAGTCTGTTCCATTTTTATGTATCTTCCTAGTTTTGCTACTGCATTAAAGGCCTTCATGAGTAGTGGATAATACAGGCTGTTTGCCGTGTAAAAACTGACTGGTTTTGTTAAGCATAAAACAAGTAATTTAGCTACTATCTGTAAGTAGTAAGAGAACTATGCAGCTCCTTTGTTCCGCATACTAAAGGAGTATGTTGTTACTTTCCATTGTTCTAGTTCTTTCTGCTGTCACTCTGGATTCTAATAACAACAACAACATTCAATTTATACTCAGGATAACTTAACACCCACTCAGAGCGGTTTACAAACTGTCATTATTATCCCCACAACAAAACACCCTGTGAGGTGGGTGGGGCTGAGAGAGCTAGAAGCTGTGACTGACCCAAGGTCCTGCCTTATCATAACTCACAAAAGCACTGTTTGAAGATGGCTTTAAAATACCACTCAGGTACAGAGTTTTCTTGGTGACCACCAGCAAATGGTCAGAGAGTTCTTCACAAAAAGGGCTGCTACCAAACTATAAAAGTCTCTCTCTCAAGCCCCAAGATAAGAGAAATCTTCATGTGAGCACACCAACTTGTTCTAACCCTCTTAGGTGTTACCAGTAAAATTCATAGGGAATTTGATACTGGCATCATTTTTTATCCCCCAGTTTAAAAAATTAAAACAAAAGTATGTAAGCATTAGTCTGATTCAACTTAATGCTTTGGGGCAATGAAAATATATAGTGTCTTCCGTTGTTTTTTTAATTCTGTACATTCTACTCTTAACTAGACAAGCCAGAAAAGAGTTAAAGTCCCACTTATTATTTCAATCACAATGTTTAGTCAGATCCAGTGCATACCATACATTCTGTATCTACTGCACGTAATACCTCATTCCAACTACCCCTCCTTACCTGACCACCCCCCTGCCCTGGCAAAAAGATACTAAACTGGTGCAACAGCAAAACATATCCCATAGCATCTGCACCTCATTTAAAGGATGCTGTGCAACCAGACCTCATAATAGTCTATTTCGTATTTGTGAATGCTAACATTATTGAGATTGGTTCAATTACAATTAACTTAAAAAGCAAAAGTACGTGGTAGAAGAGAGGCAGTCATTTCCCCCCAGCTTTTTTCATTTTTAAAAATTATTTCAGTCATTTTGTCTGATTTTTGCCTTGTTTTTCTATCTTGGCAGGGATTCAAGATTGTTATCAATAGGAGCTGGTTCTGATGAAGTCATGCTTTCCATTATATGCAAGTATATGCAGATCTTACCCAAAAAGTAGCACCTATGAATCACAGGTTTGCTCATATTTTAATAAGCTACACCAAGTGAATTGTCTTCTTGGGGAAATGATATACAATACAGCAATTCTGAAAGTCAATAAACTTGAATTTGATTAATGTTCATGTTGCAGGACTCTTGCCTTACTTACAGACAAACAGCACGATCAGATGGTTTCTCTTTCCACAAGCACACCATGGCCCATTGCTGACTCTAGCAGACGAGGATGTGGCCTATTTGTAACTAGCTTATTCTTACAAAGATAAATTGGTAGTCTGTTACATCTCGCACAGAAGTACCTCATCTTTTGTACTCTGCTTATAAGACATACTGGTCCAAGCTATATTAACCCACAAGCCCTAGACTATTGCATTGTAGTCTATGAGGAGCTGCCCTTGAAGACAACTTGGAAACTGCAATTAGTCCTAAATGCAGAAACACAATTACTGACTAGAGCTAATTGCCTTGTACTCTTTACACCTATTTTGAAGTTCTTTTATCATTAGCTTGTTTCCTAGTTCAGTTCAAGGTGCCAGGTCTAACCTTTAAAGCTCTTCACAGCCTAGGCCCCTCATTCTGTCTTGTCTTTAACTTTGAGATCTGTTAAAACTGCTATCACTCTATCTCAAGTCTTTTACTATGGCTGTTCTCACATTCTAGAACAGCCTCTCTGTGGTTGGGAAGGTGCTTACACTCACAATTTTTAAAAAGAGATGCAAAATGGGAACTGTGGAAGAGCATTTAAGGGCAGTTAAATGAAACTGAGGCTCAGTTTATCCTGTTATGGTTCTATTTATTGTTTCAGTAATTTATACTAATTTTCTTGTTTATAAGCTGCTCTGGGTCCTTTTTAGGCTATGAGTGTATTTTACATAAATAAAACATCTAGAAGTTGTGTGGTGTGTTGTTAATTGATATAAAAGTGGTTCATCACAATTTATTTCTGACATTCACATTATGAGCAGAACCAGAGTAAACATTACACAATTTTAACAGCTAGCCTTCAGTACAGAAGAACATAATACACCAGATGAGCCTGTCTCTCCAAGAATCCCATCATGCTAGGACTTGGAAGCCAACAGTGAGGCCTGCACATTTAGGAGTGCACATGTTTAGGCTGATCAAGAGTCACTGGTTAGGTTTATTGTTGGTGCAGCAGTGTTCAGCATGGAAGTAATTAGGAAAGGTAAGTTACAGAATATGTTGTAGAACCGGCTAAAGTTCCAAACGGTTGGATAGATTAGTGTAATTTATTATTGACATTGCAGGAGTAGTAATTTACTAGGAATAGGCTGCAAACATTGGCTTTCTGATAGACCCTGTCATTTTTAAGAACTGGTTTACACTATTTACTATTTACACAAAGAGCAAGAACAAAGCCTTCCCGTCTCTAGGAAATAAAGAGTATAAGCCATGGAATTTCTGTAAATGGAAAAGAGCGTTATTAGCATTTTTCCATTCGTGAACTATTGAATCCAGCCAACTTTTTCACTCAATTTCACAGTTCTCCAAATTGCAGCCCCATCATAAATGGATTTTGTCCATGCAGGTCCCATGAGCCCCAGCAGAGCCTTTTTGGTGGGAAGTGGGGATCTCCTTCACCAGTGGTGGATCCAACTGTATGTCTTAAACCTGTTTTTAATTACCTTTGTGGAATCTTTAAGAAGAGAGGTGAGCGGTATTTAAATATACTTCCCAGATTCTATGCAATTTTTTAAAAAATTGTTTACCTTTAATCTCAGAGCTGTGGATTACATAATTCTTACCTAAAATTGTAACTATATTACAAGTTCATTTGTTTCCTTTCATAATAATATAAGAAGAGCCTTGCTGGATCAAAGGTCCTTTTAGCTCAGCATCTTGTTTCACAGTGGCCAACTCGCTGCCCTGAAGAGCCAACAAACACATTATAGAGGTCAAGGCCCTCCCCTGATGTTGCCTCCTAGCACTGGATTTCAGAGGTTTATTGCCTCTGAATACAGTCTACCCCCCCCCTTTTAAAGCCATCTATGCTAATTTTATGCTGTTCCTAGACAAACATCATTCACAGCCTGGTCTATAAAGGGGCAAACTATGGGTCTACAACAGCTTAGTACAAATTTCTACATGCTGACTTTTGAATGGCAGCTTAATGCCCAGTTTGTACACAACTGGAAGTTAATACTTCCATGCTTTCACTGATGATGAAACTGCAATCTCTGCTAAAATCAGCTGCATTTGTAACTTTCTGCTGCACTCATTGCTGGATTGGGAGTGCAAGTAATTCTAGGCCAGTACTATATTATTACACAAGATGATGGAACCAGGCTGCCAGTGACTATGTAGTAGAAACAGCTGAATGGATAGGTTGTTACTGAAGCTTCTACCACCCATCCAGAACCACCCAGGAAATGAGGAAAGTAGGGAGTGTGATAACATGATTAAAAGCTATATGCTACTACTCCACATAATTACAAGCACCGCAGGGCAATTTTAAAATGTCTACTTCATGATTATCAGTTCTGTTTCTACTCCATACTTTTTAAAGTGTTAATAATGTCCATATTAAGGTTAACATGAGCGAGTTAACCAGGATTTGAAAACTCGTTTCAAACTGTGGTTTAAAGTTTATTATTATTCTACACTTCTGTATTTATCTCCTGATTTTCTGTATGAAATTTCCAACATGGCTCACAAGACAATGCTATCAATATAAAAGGTTCAAATATAAAAATAAGACTAATGTTTTAAATAATGAACAGATTTCACACCGACATAAATCAGCAACAAAAATTAACCACTGAAACCCCTAAATAAAAAGGTTTTAACCTAGCACCTAAATGCATACAGCAAAGGTATCTCAGAAATGGCTCTGGGAACAACATACCATGAACAGGCTGACACCCATCTAAGTCCTGAGGACGGGAACATTCAGTGAAGGATCTCTGATGCAGATTGCAAAGCTTGGGCAGGCTTGTGTTTAACTGGGGTGCAGATATAATTCTTGATTATTACAAAAGAGGGAAAGGAAGGGAAGCCTTCAGGGTCATCCATTTATTTTAGCTATGGTTACATTACAGCTGTGTCCTGACTGAACCTTCATAGTAACTAGTACAAGTGTTAAGGATATTCTTGATAATGCAGTATCATATCAATCAGATATATAGATTTTCATAATACATTCCCGTTAGCATTTCCAAAAGCTTCAGGAATGGAAAGTACCATATTCAGTAATAAACTCATAGCAGCTAAAAGGGTTAATAATACATGTTTTTATTCTATAAAGGATAAGAACTACAAATCCTGGCATGTTCCACTGAACAATATCTTTAAAAGTTGGCCAAGCGTGACAATAACTCTTCATGGTTTTATACTATAACAGCAGTGTAATAGTTTCATTACCTGCAGCATAAGACAGGCAGTGTGGCGTAATAGGATATAAATGGCCAACACAGTACAGTAGGGCTTCTCAATAAAAGGCATTTTGGTTTTTTTCTGCCATCACAAAATATTCTTTAGTATGAAATTTGTAACATTATAGGTCCCTGTTTTCAAAAATGCTTTCAGTTATATTAACCAATAATTCAATGTAAAGTCACCATGATCCAGCAATCCCAATGAAATAAAAATAGTAATGTATGTCAGAATTGGCAGCTATTTCCAACCTATAAATATTCATGGATAGCCAGATTACCTGTTAGTGCCATCAAAACAGTAACCAGCTTCTCTGTGCTGACACTGAGCACATCATCTCAAGAAGAACCACTGACAAAAGCCCATTTCCATGACAATCTTTGCTAAACTTGGCTGAGTGCGTGTTGTGTCTCCCCCCGCCCCCCCCCCCGACACACGCAATATAAGAAATCATGTATTAGTAGTTCTACCTCTTAACCGTTTTTGTCCATTCTAGGTTAATATAAATCCTAGCTGCAACAATGAACAAGCCGCTGTGGGCACAAGCCAACCAAACTGCAGTAACAGCAGAAGTCTCACTGATTTCCCTGGGAATGTTAAAAGCACATGTTTAAGTTTCCCATTGAGGATCAACAGTAATTTGGCTGACCTCAGATTTAATCTTTTAAAAATTAAAAATAATGTAAATGTAGCATAATAAAAATGAGATTTTTTTTTTTACTGTGCCTGTAACTTTGATAGAAAAAAAGCATCTATAGCTGCAAAGTGGAAATTTTTATCTTGGACAGGAAACCCTCCCCACCCTCCCCCCTGCAATGTTAAAATATAGTATGACATCGCCTCCCACCCCACCCTAGTAGCTATTTTTGTGTTTAGAATACTCAAACCTGAGCAGAATTCAATTTCATAACCCTAAAAAACAAGGGTTTCTTTAAACGGAAAGTTTTCTAGCCTCATAAATACTGAAAAATCCACAGAACAGTCCCAGATGTGCTAATAATGTTTATACAGAAAACAGTTTCCTGTTCTTCGGGAAGACTTTTCTCCAAGTCTGGTACTGCTAATTATAATGTCATAATAGATAATCTGTATCACCTCAATTTAATAATCCAGTAAATTACAAAAAAGACAAACAACGAAAAAAGAATCATGTAGCACAAAAGTTTTGTTTGGCTTCCTCTGGAAAGAGTTTTTAGTCTACCCATTGTTGCACCAAGAAATCCACCCGCTGAATCAAAATCATCATCCTAGAGTTAAAAAAGAGAGAGAGAATTATTTGCATTACGAAAAGTCTAAATTCTCAACAGGAGGATAAAATTGAGAATACCCCTGAATTGCTTTGCCCTGATGCAAAGAATCATCTTCATAGCAGAGCATAACAGCCCTGCTGGATCAGGCCAGTGGTCCCTCTAGGCTACCAGCCTATTTCACATAGTTGCCAACCAGGCAGTCTCAGAAGCCATACAAACAGGGTACAGAGGAGCTATGTACACATGTGAAAGAAGTCTTTCAAAAAAGTTAAACATCATCTGTTTGGCGGATGAAAGCGAAATGGGAGGGTGAGAGTGAATCCAGCTCCCAGTACCCTACTAAACAGCTGAGGGTTAGAAATGTTATCATTTAGAAAAAGCCATGTCTACAGCCCCATCTGTTGGACTTGAGAAGGGAACCACATGTGCTGCAGCTATCTGCACAGATACATCCAACTGGGGATACATAAAAGAATACATACATAAAAACAAATTGTCCCTAGCTGGATTAAGTTACTTGTGCTTAAAAAGGAATCAATCCATCTCACATAACTTAAGTATACGAACATGTTTGTACTGTAGTATCTTCTAAACAGACATTTCTAAATGATTTTCAGGTGGAGACAGATGAAAAGTTTACAGTTGAAACTGTTAAAGTATACTAGAAACAAAAACTCATCTTTCTGTATGAAAACCGATAATCCTTAGTAAGGCCACATTTTAACAAACAGAAATGCATTGAGGGGAAAACACGTGCTAAGATCATATGAAACAAAGTGAAAATGTGGACTGTATACATACCATTTCAGCTAGCATTTTATTTTGCTGTTTAACTTCTGTTCCAATTTCAATAGAAAGCTGTAAGGGAGCAGAGGAAGAGAGAACATGATCCATTTTAATTCTGACTAATAAATGGAATATATTATGCAAGTAAAATTGGAGAGAACCAAATATAGCTTAGAAACCTCCCCCCAAAAACCCCATCTCCCACCTTAAAGATTCAGGTCATAGAAAAGCACCCACAGAAGTATGCTGTAAGAGAATAATCAATGGCAGCCTGTGTTTTAGCTGTTTTCAAACACAAATTATCTTTAAAATTACAGATTTTCCTAATTTTATTTAATCTATTTATTCACCGTATTTACAGCTTGCCTTTCTCACTCAATGTGGATTACCAAGTGTAAAACAATGCAATCAAATAGCATAAGACATCCAATGAACAATGCATAGGACTGAGATTACAAAAATTATAAACAATGCAAAAAATATCAGACCTATGTCATAAACAATACAAAAATGGAACTACAAAAGTAAAAACAATACTGCAAGACGGGGATAATACATGCAAGAAACAGTGGAATAGTCTATAGCAATAGCACTGTTCATTTTCTAGTTACTTCAGCATTTCATTCACATTTTCCTTTTCAGTTTCTTTTTACTTTTTAAGCCATATCCATGGATATTGGTGAAAAGCTATGTAGTAAAACCCTTGTTGAGATTCTTAGCACTGCCAGAATTTTGACAAGAGACAGTGGCATTACCACAAAATGGCTGCCATAGGAGGCTGGGTCCAGTCACCAAATGTTGGGAAGTTCCAAGCTAAGTGTCCTCTGATGAATTCAGAAAAATCCTATGTAAATGTAAGCGTGAACTACTGTGGTCCTCCCATCTCCTCCAGTGTGAGTACCTTTTCGGCAGTGCATGTCATATCTATTTACGGTGCACTGCAGTATGAACTGTCTAGGCTGACTTATGTCCAGCTGTGCAATGGATGGTTAGGCTATCCACCTGTACTCTTCGACAAAGCCTACTGAAAGATTTGATTAGACTTCAGCTATGATTATTTCCTTGGCACTTAAAGAGTCTAGTTTGATGATCACAACTTTTATTAGCAGGGTTTGCTACTGACCCAACTGACTTATATAACTCACTTGGGAATGCAATGCCTCATCTAGGAAATGCCAACTCACAGTGTGCCAAAGAAGCAGAGCTTCTGCTGTGTCCCAACATGCATCCTGAATTTTGATTAGCCAAAAGGGCAGCTGGACTTCAAATCCAATTAGAGGAAGAATTCATTCCATGAATGAGCAAGCTATGGTTTTTGATGGGCAGTATTCTGCCTGAATTCAATTAAGCAGTCTGAATTTTTACTATATTGCTGCTACACTGATTGAGCAAGTATTATGTACACCAATAAATTTTAATGCTGCTGCTATTATGATATACTTACTGATTTTATGGCAGTGACTTTTGAACGCAAACTTTCAGCTAACTTTTCATTTTCTTCCTCATATACACTGTACCCACTATTGGCATAGCCATAATTGCCAGTAGCCGTTCCTTCACCTGAAACATAACCAGAAAATAGGGTATCTGAAGGGGAAATATCAATTTTCTTTCATTTTTATTATGCCACCAGCCATTTTTGAAAGATCAAGGGAAGTACAGTCTTATGCAATATAAAATCCTAGATACACACTGCTAAGCAAATGTACGTAACCCGCTAAGTTTCCGCTTCAAGACTTGCAATCTCATAATCTGGACCCCATTTCTTTACTTATACACAGAGTTTAAAAACAGCTGAACAACCTGAATCCTTGCTCCCACTGCCCTGCCTTTCACAATGCCAAGCATTCGAGGAGGAAAAGAGAAGGATATAACTGCTGTTCCTAAAACCATTCTTCTCTTGACTTGAACATGACTGCATGATCAGATTCTCCCTATCACCAAGAATACTCTTTCTTTGTCCATGTATTTTAGTACTATAATCTTCAAAAGATCTCATCCATTCTGCAAATGCTATCACATAATTTGAAATACACGTCTTGCAGCGACTGTGCAGACAAGCGTTCAGAGCCACATAAATGTGTAAAACGTATGCACAGAGCATGGTTTCTGTGTTTCCTTAAAACACATGTAACACATCCCTCATGTCACATCACAGTATTGTACCAAAGCATCTCTTCCAAATGGTAAATATAAAGTCTTTAGGGATTTCTGCTCTGGGGTTAGCGTGCTAGTACTACCGTTAAAACTAGCCCTAATAGTACATTTCAGTTTTATCAGCGGTGCAGGTGGTAATCCACCCCGCTCAGGACACAGTTGGAAACACTGCAAAGAGACTGATTAACAATGTGTAAGTTCCTGCTTCACCACAAATTAGAATACTGCGCCACAGGCAAACCTGCTAAAACAGAATGGGATAAGAGATCAAGAGTGCAATCCATCCAAAGTTAGTCATGACTAATTACTGGAGAAATCACTGGACTTTGTTACCTCTAGCATACTGTCACTTGGTCTTATTAACAACCTACTTTTAATGGACTGTTCCCTACTATTTGCATCAAAAGGCAAAGAATCACAAAGGACTTCAAGTGCCAGACTGATTTTCTACCCCAAGAAAAATCTGTTGGGAATTATCATGTTACTTAGCTAACACTGGGACCTCATCCCTAAACAATTCCTAATGGTCCAGTGTCACAAGTGAGAGAGTGGTGATGTCAAAAAGTGTCTTAGGTACACTTTGTGTCAGGCTATGGATGACAGGCTATGGCAGACAGATCCCTGTACGATTGCAACAGGAAGTCCAGGCTCTTGGTTAAATGATTTTATTCAGAAATTAAATCATTTCCATATTTATGTCCATAGGATTACTCAGAAGCAAGGTAAGCATCTAAGCAGTAAGAGCAAAATTGACAGGAATAGTAACATGGGGAAAAATCCCTCCTTTTAACTCACACGTTTGCTCCTTCCCCCTCCCAACAATAAACAAGACTTTTGGCGCGCACTTTGGGTGAGAACATTTCACATTTTTATACTATCAAGTATAGTCACTGAGAAAGCAAAAGATCAAAGTCGAGACATAGCAATGCCTGGGAGTGAGTAGTCTACAAGGTCATGAACACTGAAAGTTTCTACAGTCCGTTAGATAAGCACCTGCACAAAGTCTGTGAAAGACAATATGGCATTGACAATATGTCATTAAGTTACAGTATGAAACATTGGTTCAGTGTTAGCATTGGCACGGATGGGGTTCAGACATAACATTTTGCATTAGACTACAAGGACTGTACACTTTCAGGTCAGTGTCTGTCTTTTGTTTTTTAGTAACTAGTCTTTAAGGTGTTATGAATCCCCAGATGGCAATCTGCAGAGTGCTACCTGTAGAACTACTTTCTGCCAGGGTAGATTTGATTTAAATCAAACTGATTTAAATCACGATTTAAATCACTAGTCAGTAAGGCTTGATTTAAATCATAGTTTTCTACATAAAGACTAATTCTTGCTGGTATAACTTTAATATGCAAGTAGATGAAGATTTTTAGAATAACAACTTTTCATATTAGTTTTACAGTTGTGTAAAATATTGATTTTAATACTATTAGAAACACATTATAGTTAATTTATTGTGAGATGAATTATCCCCAGTTTAGGTTAATCATTCATATTTGGACAAGTTTTCTGTTGTACTTTATTGGAAGGAGAAAAATAATCATTACCTTAATAATAACAATTTAAATAGTTTTATTTATTCAACTGAAACAATAACATTACAGCATTTGTTATTTGCTTAAACAAACATCCATGTTTGTTAACTAATTTGGCTAAACAAAGTATATATATTTTAAGAAACTTAGACTGTCAGCCCAGCCTACACATGAAAAACTTAAATACTGTCCTCTGTAGCTCACTCGTCATCTTCATCTTCTTCTTTGTTCATAATCTGGAAAAGAAAAACAAGCTTTCCTGCTTTATCGGGTCCCAAACGATTTCTCAATTTAGAATGAATGAGTCCAAAGGAAGAGAATATTCTTTCAACACCTGCAGAAGAAGCTACTGCTGTTAAAAGTGAAATCATTACTTGAACAGTCTCTAAATCCAAGTGCTTAAGTGACTTCCACCAGTTCACTGGTGTGACTTTCTTTAAAATATCTTCAGCAAACATATTTCTTGAATGGTTCCCCCTTAGCTCTGAAGTTTATTATAATTGGTATTACAGATGGATGATTGCTGGATACGCATGTCATAGCTAACTCCTCTTCCTCAGCACTTAAGTTTTGACCCTGGTACTGGATATTGACAATATTTGCCAAAAAATGAGCTGGAGACAGTGCTTGTCCCATTCGTTTTTTTAATGCTTGTAATTTAATTCTGTCCATGTGTAGTTCTGTTTTTAAGTGTTCACTCAGTTCCTTCCAAATTTCAACAGCATCAGCAATAAATCAGCTATTTTTCTGTATTTTGTTTAAAGCTTCAGAGATGGGTTTCAGGATGCTCAGCATATGTTCAACATTTCTCTTAAGCCCAATGTTGAGGATTTTGGCCGTGACAGTGCCATCTATTTTATCTCGATTTTGTTCACAAACTGTCATCAGAATAGGCCAGTTCTTGATATACTGCTCAAAACAGTCCACCACAGAGTTCCATCTAACATCTTGTGGGAGCGTTAGCTTGGTTCCACCCATCCTTTTCCGAGCTGCTGCAGCAAAATGATTGTTACGGAAGTATTTAGCAATTTCAACAACATTAGTCTTTATTTCTGGAACACTTAAGTCTTTGCTAAGAGGTGCAGCAAATAAGCACTGCAACCATATGTTATTAGCTTTGTATTCCCTTCCTGCTCTTCTAAATTTCTTCTCATCTTGGATACATTTGCAGCATTGTCTGTGACCAAACTGCGTACTAGACATTTGAATTTTTGTTCACGTTATTACAGCTTTTACTGCCACTTCTTGTAAGTATTCTGCTGTGTGTGCATTTCCTGACGTATCAATTGTTTGTGCAAGGAAGACTTTCCCTTCTTCTGTTGTTATACAAGCACATACAACAGGATCATTGTGGACATTACTCCACCCATCAATACTTAGGTTAACAATTCTACCCTCCAGAGCTGTTGCACATTGCTCCATTTCTCTGTCATACACTTTATCCAGCAGTTTCCCTGCAACATCTGCTCTGCAGGGTGGACTGTATCCTGGTCTCAGTGACTGAACCATATTAATGAAATGTGGGTTCTCAGTCAGATGGAAAGAAGAGTTCGTTGCATAAACAAACTGGGAAATTTTTTCATCAATTAACTCTTTTTCTAATCTGCTAGTTTTTATCACAAACTTATCTATGGTGGTTCCAGGAGGGAAGGGTTTTTTCTTTCTTTTAGGTGATATACTGTGGGTGTCTGATGATGATGCAAATGAAGCACTATCCGGGATGGATAACTCTGAAACTGTAGAACAGGAGGATGGTGATCTTGAAGGTGGATAGTTTCCAGAATCCTTAACGTTGACGATGAATTCCCTTAAACAAAAAAGTCAATGCTGTTATTTTATTGTTTATACAATTTCTGCTTATTGTACAGCACTGCCCCAAAAGGAATATTTGCTTTTCTTCATAACTGTACCAAATGACAGTAACATGCAGTAATAATAAGAAATATAATTTTGCTCAAACATGAGGCAGTCTTTAGAAATATGATTCAATAAAAATGTTTACCAACCTGAAGATCCTGCCTGTTCAAATGTGTTTCTTTGGTCATCTTCATCACAGCACTTCTCATGATGTTGCCTCATTCGGGCCACCAGGCCTTGCATTTCTTTGCTGCAGTGTTTGCATTTTGCATGGATGCCTGCCTTACCGATAGGTAAAGGAACTTCATTAAAGTATTCCCAAACTGAGTCTCTTTTACGGCCTGCTGCCATTATAGGTTTTTTCCTCCAAGGAAAGAATGTGATAAACCTCAGGTCATACACACAAAAGATCCAAAGACTTGTGCAGTATTGTGCTCAAAAAGTTTCACTTTCATTTTGTACAGCTTGTCCCTCCCTCCTCACACTTAGTTTCTTCTTGTGCAGATCTATTCCACTCCAAACAATCAGAAAAATATTGTTTCTATTCACTGAACTTCTTGAAACTTAGCACTGAAGGGGTTGATTCTCTCTTCATAGGTTTGTAGAACAATAGGATTAAGGTCTTTCTCTCAACTCTGTTCATGTTATAACATTTTTGCTGTGAAGAAGAGGCATGTGATCTCTGCTGAGCTGACACAAATTCAGTTTTGAGAACTGCAAAACCAAGCATCTGTGATAATATCTTGTAGGCAGAGAAACTGCCCAATAATCTTACAAAAACCTCTGGAAGAGCATGACATTGTGAATGGATTAATGGAATTTATTTACCAAAAAAATTAAACATATACAGCCTTATTCTACATAATTAAAAACTAATCTTTATTTCATGATAGAATAACTTTTGGATGGTAATATATTTTCCTCAAAAAGCATTTTATTTAAAAAAAATCCAATTTAAATTTAAAAAATCCAATTTAAATTTTAAAAATCCGATTTAAATAAAAAAATCTGATTTTTTTTGATTTTTTTAAAAAAATCATTGATTTTAATCCACCCTGCTTTCTGCTGTACTATTCTGACAGTTAAGAGCTTCATCTCAAGCCCTGTCCTGTGTGCCCCCACTGAGGAAAACTGAGATGAGTTTGCGGGTCAACCCCAGGCAGGGTTTTTTAGTTTTTAAAGCAGGTATGGGATTGTTTTTATGGTTTTGTACTATTGTTTGGTTATTTTAAATACTGACTGCTTTACTGGCAAACTGTTTTAATTTTCTGGAAGCTGCTTCAGGGTTTTTTCTGGAATAGTGTCTAAGCCATAACTTAAATAAATACCTTCCCTGACTCCCCTTTCCTGTAGCCATCTCCTGAAAAGCTGCTCCCATGGATCAGGGGCAATCAGAAGTAGTGTGAGATACCCAGGCGTAGCACTGTTTGCGGTTTACTGGCAGTGTTCTGCAACACCGTCTTTAGTATTTCTGTCAGCTCATTCTGGCACCCAAACTCTGTCCTGAACCAAAAAAGCCTTCTATTCCTTTGGAACTACTCATGCCTCCCACCCCACTTGTAGTCACAATACGGCAGAAAGCTTTGATGCAGCACCAGCTTAAGCAGTCTTCCTAAACCATAGCAGAATGCAATGTGGTAGGAGACTGTCCATGGATCCATCAGAGCTTATTCAGCTAGGCTCCTTCTACTCAATGGGAAACAGTTTGGGGGACAACCTCGAAAGGATGCAGTCTTGGGTGTTCCATGGGTCTGGCCTCAGCAAAAAGTCTCAGTACCTTAATCATCTTCCTTAAAGCACAGTCCTTACACTAATATTAACCTCAAATGTTTCTCAAAACCTGGTATCTTTCCAATTCAAAGAACCCTAATTTCACAAAGCAACAAAAACAAAAGTTATGCATGACGCATTGTCTTTCAATGTGAAATTTATCACCTGTACATTTATAAAGTGGAAATAGTAATTCATTAGAAATTCTTTACACTTTACTAGATATGGGGAACAGGCAGGTTCTCTCATTGAAAGCTCAATCTGAAAAGCCATTTAACTCTTGATAACAACAGAGGGAGAGGGAATGTTGCTTTTAAAAAATATGCATAGGAGATCAGAAACAGAAGTTTACTAGAAGAATTTTCACATGCAAGTGGTCACAATAACAGTGCCATGATATTAGTCATGCTACCTGTACACCAGACCACTGATTTAGTCAGCAGCCCAAATAACAAATAACTACCTGGCACGGTCAAAGTCCAAAAAACTAGGTATATCTAACATAGCGTCAGCAGTTGCCACTTTGAAGAAATATGCAAATGACAGCCCGGTTCTCTCCAAAGTACTAGTTTCCACGTTAAAAAAAATGAAGTTTCTCAACTCTCTCATTCAAAATGGAAATTAAGCAGGCGAATCCTGGTCTATAGACAATGACTCAAATCTCTGATACTTAACTGAAAGTTCATGATTGTTTCCTAGAGCACACTTATGACATTTGTTGTGTAATATTAGCTACTGAACAGCTGCAAGGAAATCAACTCGCCAGCTCTTTCCGACAAACAAGAGCCCAAACCTGGAAAATAGCATCTTATATAGACAGCTGACTAAGTTAAAGTACAGACAACCCTTCTTTCTAGAAATTCTTAATTATTCTACAGGGAAGAAAGACCTGCAAGAATATTTCAGTTTTCTACTCCAAACCACTGTCCCGAAGTTAGCCAGTCTCTCCACATACCTCATAATATTACCATAGTCATAATGTATCATCTGCATTATCCATAAAAATTAACACTTGGTAAAGGAAGAGGTCAACATCACATAATGGGAGTTTCACAATGTACTCAATACACATTTAGTGGGCGAAAGGATTCAACTGAGTTCAGTGGAACTTAATCCTAAGTAGAGGAGGGCATGGATCAGAAAAGACCAAAATTTTACACAGACCAGGCCAGTTCAGCGTTCGCGAGCAGGTGGGTCGTAGGACGCGCCTTTTTTCATGGACACAACGAACTTTGGCCAGTACGCTGGCTCATGAAACCAGACATCCTGGCGCCAAGCAGACCTTCTGCTGCCCTTGAAACACACCAATCTTAGCCCTGAAAACCATGATAGGCAGCTCTGGCTGCCAATCAGAGAGCTCTCATTATTCTCTCTGTGACAGAATGGACTATAACAAAGCTCTTATGTAAGGATCCTCATGAGTTTTACACAGGGCCACAAAAAACTAAGGATCTATTTTCATCTTCAGCATGTCTTTGCAGCGTGCCAGTGCCAGGATGTGCTGGAAAACTGGTTTCTATGGTACAACCTGTGGGCATAGCTGCAGTGTGTGACTTCAGCGTGCAAATGCCATGATATGCTGGAAAACTGGTTTCTATGGTACAACCTGTGGGCATAGCTGCAACGTGTGACTTTAACTTAGATTCTGCTGGGTTTCATGTAAACTCACAAAATCTGTGAATGTAAATGTATTTTTTGTGCCATGCCATCACTACAAAGCTCAGAATCTATGTTTTTTTTAAAAAAAGATGGTGCTGTCCATGCTGTGTGTTTTGATAGTGAATTTCAGAAGGCTCCATGTTAAATATCTGCACCATGAAGCCATGCTTTTACAACACAAAGCACAAGATCCATGATTCTGTGGTGGTGAGAGTTGCAATATGATGGTATTATTTTTTTGTTCAATGTTGTTAGTCTTCAGGGTGCCTCTAGACTTTTGTTTTATTCAGTGGAGAAAATCAAACCAATACCCAAGGACCCAAACTTTTACCCAGTCCCATCCCAACAGCAGCTTGCAACACTAAAAGAGTAAATTATTTATACTACCCTAGTTGTTTACTACAGCTTCCAATATAAGGAAGAAAAATGTTGTCTCAACACTCAGCCTTCCCCCAGCTTGATACCTCCCCTGTTTGACTCCAACTGTAGGATTGCAGCTCCAGGTAGGGCAATTCATGGAAATTTGGAGGGTGGAAAGGTCAGAATTTCGGGGGGGAGGGGGTCCTCATTGGGGTATAATGCCACAGAGCCTACCCTCCAAAGCAGCCAATTTCTCATGGAGAACTGATATGTGGTCAGTTTAATTCCGGATCTCCAGCCACCACCTGGAGGTTGGCAAACCCAGCTAACACAATGTTCAGCCCTTCTTTTTCCAAGGCTTCGTTTGCCTCAGTCAAGTTTTTATGTACATGCCCTGCCTTAGTCGGCGAAGGATAAACTTAGCGGGGAGTGGAGGGGATGTGGACCCTAGCAACCAAGTGCGGCGGCCCTGACAACAGGCCTCAGGGGCTACCCGGTCCAGTTTCTCGCATCCCTGTTCGCCCCACTTACTCAGCCCGGCCCGCCTCATCCTTGCGGCCCGTGAGCTCCCCCACTGGGAGGGGCGTCGGATGAAGCCTCTTCCTTCGACACTCGACCAGAGGCTGAGACCGTCGAAAATCTCCCCGGGCGCCTCTCACCCCACAAACGCCACGACATCACTCGACCGGCGCAACGCCTCCTGGGCGATACGGTTCTGGTTTCGGTTTCGCAAGGTTTTCTGGGTAACGTAGTTTCTAAGGGAAACCGTCTCCGTGGAAGAGGATGGTCGAAGGGCCTTCTGGGTAATGTAGTTTCAAGGGTGTGCCGAGCAGCCTCCTACGATCGAAATATAAATTCCTTGGAGTTCCATCTGGGGATGTTTAATTGCGGGGTGGAGACGCGATCCCATGTCTAAAGTTAAAAACTGATACTTTTAAAAAGCTATTTATTTTCATCTTTCCCCCTTTCTAAGCATTTAAATGCGATTTCTTTTTCCAACTGAATAGGAAGTGCAGTCCAAAGTTGCCCAGCCATTTTCTTGTTTATGAATAGAAAACAAAGCGAGGCTCTGAATTGGTTCATAGCCCACAACCTCCACCACAACTTTGAACGAAATAGCTTATTATATTTTCTGTCCTGAGTCTAATGACTTGCCCAGACGTTATTCCATGTTATTTCCTACAGGCTTTTAAAAGGCTTCCTTTGTCTCTGGCTTTTTTGTTTGTTTTTTTAAGGCTTGCCTACGAGAGTTGAAAATACGGTTCCCAACTACCTGGAGAAAATAATACCCTGTCCCTTGAATTAACGCTTAGTGGAATGTTACTTACCTGGTGATATTATTTACCTCAATGCCCTGAAAAGCTTTAGGTGCTGATTTACAGCACATTAAGCCTCTGTTAAAGGGACAGACCATTTTCATCCAGGGACCAGGACTGTTGGCAACCCTGATTGAAAACGGGGACATTCCCTCTCTCATTGCTTGAATGCCACCTCACATGCGACTGAACATTCTGCTATTTAGCTGGGGCACTGCTGTTTTGCAAGACAAGTTACTGCTTGTTGTCTTTGCTAGGATAATAGGATAAAAGTTGTTTATAAAGGTACGCTGCGAAAAAAAAAATTGTTGTACAAGCTGTTATAAAAAGTTCAAAACATAAGCAGAGAAAGCTGACCACTATGTGCCACCTGAATGTTGATGTATCCATTTTGGTGCGGCCACCCCTTCCCTTTTCTGAGATCTACTTTCTACGGATCCTGAGGAAGGTCTTGAACCTAAAACTGAAATGTAAGTATGAAATGTAAATAAAACATAAATAATGGCACAAATGCAGATGAAGTCTGAACAGTGTTTATCAGGCTCAAATACCAGAAAATAAGGGTTGTCCTTGATAAAAAGGAATTATTGGATGGTAGTTTCCAGAAAACATGCATAAGGAGGCCTTCACACCACTTCCAATTTTTGCCTCTTGGTGAGAAGGCAGATTATGATATTATAGCATTAATACACTTACACCATGGACGCATCTGACGAAGAGAACTGTGATTCTCAAAAGCTTATGCTACAGTAAAGTTGATTAGTCTTAAAGGTGCTACTGGACTCGTTTCGATTTCGCTACTACAGACTAACACGGCTAACTCCTCTGGATCTATGACCATATACTTGCCGGCCTTGAAAGATTGTTGTACATATTACTGAGATTATGTAGATGTCCACTCTAAGAAAGTAATATGTGCACCCACTTGGGGTAAACCCGCTGAATAACAGCCTTGAGGAGGGCTCAAGTGGCCAATAAAGTAAATTATAAGTATTTTATTAAATGAATAAAAATAAACTCAATGGGAATTACTTTTGAGTAACCACATATAGCATCATAATGCAAACTCCTATACAAATGCTTGTGATTATTATAACCAGGTCCCTCCTGAAACATACTAAAGGCAATGTTGTTGCAAGTAGTGCTGTAACACTTTAGATCGCTGTGTTATTAAATTCACACAGAACTTGGAATGCACTAAAATTAATTTGCAATGCTAACACATCTACAACTTTCCTCCATGAGAAAGTTTGATAAGAAACTGAGGTTTATCATCATCTTATGTTAAGGATGTGACTCATTCCACATGCAACAGGATTATAGATTTATTTCCCTAGGTGATAATCTTAAAAGAAAAATGCTGTATTTGGAAGTTGTGGATCACTTTCTCCTTTTTTATGATTTTGCACAAACTCTTTTACAAACTGTTCCTATCAGTTTCTGTATCGTTCAGTCACTTAACTCTGTTTAGAACAATTACAACAGAAGGATACTAGCTATCATAATACAGAAGAAGTAAGCATACAGTAGGAAATATATTTTTAAAACCTGCAACCTTACTATAACATGCATATTTCTATCTCCAGTGGAATCCTAAGTCATGATCCTCAGGTTTTTCCCCCCTTCAGAATAAGGTTTAAAAAAAAAGCATTTCTCATTTGTTTCCATATTTTTCCCATTTAGGTTCCGTTTAGCCATCATGGCTAACAGCCATTGGTAGACCTATCCATGAATTTGTCTGATCTCCTTTGAAAGCCATCAGATTCAGAATCAGTACCTATTACATCTTGTGGCAGTGAATTCCATTAGTTGACTACATGTTGTGTGAAGACAGAAATATATCTGTGTGTCCTCAATCTACTGCCCATCAATTTAATTGGATACCACACAAATTCTGTTTCTGTAGGATATTATTATTATACTTTTTATTTATACGAAGCTGGCCCATACAATCATAATTGCTGAATGAATTCACAATTTCACAAAACATTACAGTGGTACCAAAAATATGAGGCAACAATGTAATATTCCTGTTTTTGTAGCCTAATCTACAATTTAGTTAAGCTGAAAAAGATATTTTTTTAAAAAAATGTTGTCTTCCCCTACAGCTGTTAAAACGTCTTTGACGAAGGAATGACATGCCAGTCGATTATATTGTCCATAAAATCCCCAGAATACTGTGGGCTCTAAAGAAGTGAACAGGTTTTTTGCCAGATAGACAAATAAGAGACAATTTAAGGACAGTGATTGATGCTATTGAATATTATGGTAAGCGTTGTGATAAAGAGGTTGGTTTCTTCTTTGTTGACGCTGAAAAGGCATTTGACAATTTAAACTGGGACTTTATGTTTGCCACTATGGAAAAGCTACAATTGGGAGAAAGATTCATCAGAGCAATTAGGGAAATCTACAGAGACCAGACTGCAGCAATTGTGGTGAACGATGAATTGACTAAGAAATTGACTATAAGTAAAGGAACAAGACAAGGTTGCCCGTTGTCTCCACTGTTGTTCATTTTAGTATTGGAGATCCTGATGATACAAATACGACAAGACGAGGTAATTCGAGGAATAAAAATAAAGGACTATTCATACAAGGTCAGAGCATTTGCGGATGATATAATGTTAATCGTAGAGGACCCATTGGAGAACATGCCAAAAGTGATAGATAAGATCAAGGAGTTTGGAGACTTGGCAGGTTTTTGTATTAATAAAAAGAAGTCAAAGATACTATGTAAAAATATGACTAAGCGGAAACAACAATTGTTAATGGAAACAACGGACTGTGAAGTAACAAGCAAGGTGAAATATTTGGGAATTGAACTGACTGCAAAGAATATAGATTTATTTAAGAACAATTATGAAAAATTATGGACTCAGATAGAGAGAGACTTGATTAAATGGAATAGGCTCAATCTGTCATGGTTGGGTAGGATTGCAGCAGTTAAAATGAATGTGTTACCAAGAGTGATGTTTTTGCTACAGACAATACCAATCATCAGAGACTCTAAACAATTCGAAAAATGGCAGAGGAAAATATCAGACTTTGTATGGGCAGGCAAGAAGCCTCGAGTGAAAATGAAAGTTTTACAAGATGCAAAGGAAAGAGGCGGAATGCAACTGCCCAATCTGAGACTATACCATGATGCAATCTGCCTAGTCTGGTTGAAAGAGTGGATGACATTAAAGAACAAGAAATTATTAGCCCTAGAGGGATATAAAAAAATATTTGGATGGCACGCATACCTATGGCACGACAAAGTAAAGGTCAACTCGATGTTCCTGCACCACTTTGTACGGAGAAGTCTATACATAATCTGGAAGAAGTACAGAACTTATTTACAAGAAGGAACTCCCTTGTGGGTGGTTCCACATGAGGTGATAGACCCGAGAGCTGTTGATAATGAACAACAATGTTTAACTTATAAAGAAATAACTAAAACTGAAGCATCCAAACTTAGAATAAAGACGCAAGAGGAACTATCACCTAATTACGACTGGTTCCAGTATAGACAGATCAGAGACTTATATAACTCGGACTCTGTAAAGGGAGGTATACGAATAGAGAATTCGGAACTAGAGCAGACCCTTCTTAAAGAGGACAAGAAAAGAATATCCAAGGTATACCAAGTACTGTTGAAATGGTATACCGAGGATGAGACAGTTAAAACACAAATGGTGAAATGGGCTATAAATTTTAACAAAGAAATAACAATGGAGGCATGGGAATACTTGTGGAAAACTACAATGAAGACAACGACATGTACTAATATTAAAGAGAACATTTACAAAATGATCTATCGTTGGTACATGACACCAAAGAAGATTGCGCTAGGGAATTTGAACACTTCTAATAAATGCTGGAAATGCAAGAAGCATGAGGGCTCCCTCTATCATATGTGGTGGTCGTGTGAGGTAGCCAGGCAGTACTGGGGGGAAATAATAAGAGAAATGAGTGAAATTTTGCAATTTCAAATCAATAAGAACCCAGAACTCCTGCTACTGAACTTGGGAATGGAGGGAATTCCAGCCCAACACAGGACGTTGATATTTTATATGACAGCAGCAGCTAGACTTTTGTATGCGCAAAAATGGAAAGTACAAGAAGTGCCAACTATTGAAGATTGGATCTACAAATTGCTGTACATGGCTGAAATGGATAAGATGACAAGAAAACTGAGAGATCTGGACTCAGGGCAGTTTAACACAGACTGGGAGAAGCTGAAACAATACCTGGAGAAGAAATGGGAGGTGGGAGGAAAACTGTGGCAGTTTGAGAACTACTGAAGTACTGAAGTAGAGGGGGGTGACTTTACCGGGGGGAGAAGAGATAAATGTGAATTAATAAGCAGTGAGATTAATAGATTGACATATATATAGATATATATAGGTTAATAAACAGAATATCGATAGAAAATAATTAACTATAAGGATTAAATATAAGGATTGATTAACCAACAATATTTTCTTTCTTTGGTAAGATTTGTACAATGCACCAAACTGAATGTCTGAAGATATAGATGAGTCAAATTGATTGACTATGTGATGAGAGTTATACAGAATTATTATAAAAAGACAGAATGGGCAATATATAGAGAATAAGTCAAATTGTTTGATTTAAATGAATGTATGATTTACATGGTTTATGATATATAGAAATATTTGAAATTGGAAAATGGAATAAATTGTTTATCTAAGATGGAAACAAAGACTTACAGTTTGGGTATACAATGTTAAAAATAGTTAAGGATGTACTGCTTAGAATAATGGAGAATATATATTTGTTTTAGATAGAGGAATCTAATAGAAGTAAGGGAAAGGGGACAAAGGGTTGGAAAGCTGTTGGAAGTCAACAAAAGGGGGGAAAGGGAGGGGGTTAGAAATGGAAAATTGGGGAAAATTGAATGTAAATGTAAAAATAATGGATTCTAACCCAATAAAAATTTTTTCAAAAAAAAAAAAAGAAAAAGAAGTGAACAGTGTAAAACATATGCCATTTTCTTGTTTCTTCTGATTTTTCACATTGTTGTATAAAATGTTCTCTTTAACAACCCATTCCCTCAGTCTGTTTCTCCCCAATATATTACAGCTGTTGGCTGACATCATTAGTGAATTACCAAGCTGTTGTTGTAGGCAATTATGTGGAGGAATCTAAATTTTCACCCTGTTTGTTCTTTGCAAGAGAAATTTCTCTTCCCCCCCCCCACCATTCCCCCCAAGACTTGCCTGTAAATGGGTGATGTATCAATGTAATTATATAATGGCTGGCTGAGATTTTTACAAGCACAATCTACGACATCAGCCACATAAAAACCAGGGCACATCCCTTTCAAACAAGCTTTTCTGTTTCCAGCCGGGAATAATGAACATTTTACTTCTCCGAATTTAACATTGTATAGCTGTTACTAATAGAACCTGGTAATTGCAAACACATAAATCACTTGCCAGGTTCAACAGAATAAATTAATCAGCTTTAAAATGCTGGCTTCTGTGCTTTTTGCTCAGGCATGATATCCATTGACTTTGCAGCATTCAATAGCCATTCCAGTGACATTGGCTGCAGTCCTAATCTAAATGGCATTGGAGGAGCCTGGAATGGAATTTCCCTGCTGCAGACACTGTAGAACTGTGTGTGGTCTGAGTGCTCTTGCTATCAAAACGTCTAGCAAATGGTGGCAATGTTTATGGAAACTAACTCTACTGCTCAGTTTGCCTTCTTCAGAAAGCTGGGCCTTTTCCTAAACCTCTTGGCTTTTCATTTCTTTCCCGGTAACATCTTTTGCAGATGGTGGAACAGCATGGTAGAGTCCAATCTCATTGGATCTCAGAAGCTAAACAGAGTTGGTACTTGGATAGGGACCAGCAAGGAAAACTTGCAGAGGAAGGTGATGGCAAACCACCTCTGTTCCTCATTTGTCTTGCTGGGTTTACCATCAGTTGCAACTTGATGGCACATATGTACATATAATATCTTTTGCATCATCCACATGAACCTCTCATTCCCTTGCTTCTTGCTCTCATTGGGATGGAAGTGAAGTATGAACCTGGCATGTGTTTCGGCTACCAGAGCTATCTCATCTTTTTTTCAAGGAGCTCACATCGGTGTGCATGGTCCTTCCCATCTTTCTTGGGTCCCCCAGTCCTTGTCCTCTGTTTCAACCAGTGCACTAAACTAGTTGTATTCTTTCTAGACATCCTTCACTTAGACGTGCTTCTGAACTTGATTCTTTTGAGCTCCATTGCAAACCATCGCTTTGTTTTATTTATTTACAAAATCCAGACCCTGGGTTTTTTGCCTCATGAGGGCCACTAAAGTGGCTAACAGTTAAAACCAGCATTATAAAAACACATTATAAAAAAATTAAACCAGAATTAAAATACACATGGCTGGTATCAGCACATGGCAAGGTTGGGCAGCTGCTAGGTTGGGGAACGTGAACACAACACAGCAAAAGGCGTAGCCTCACAGGGGGGGGGGAACTAAGTGAAAATTACAAGATTTTTATGAATGCTTTATATGGAAAGATTTTTTCTTAAAGTGCTATGTGGTGGGGGGACATGGGCAGGAGGGCAAGAAGCAGAACCTAGTTGTGGTCACATGGGGTCCTGAACACTCTTTGCCCACCCACGCCCCACACACACCTGGAACCGTCTCTGAAAATACATCTATAAAAGCACAGAAAAACACTAAGTAAAACATAGGGCAAGAAGGCAGAGTCATAGAGAGAACACCAGGCAAAACCCTCAGTGGAAAAAGTGACACAATGGGACAGATGAAAATCCATGGGAAGAGAATTTCATAGTTTTGGTGCCATCACCAAGAAGGCCCTCCCTCAGATTGTCACCTGCCTATTGAAAGAAGGTAGGAGCACCCAAAGCACATCCTTGGAAGATGACCAATAGCAGTTGAGTAGGTTTGTATGGGTGATCCTTCAGGTATGCTGGTCCCAATCTGTATATGGTTTTCAAGGTCAACACCAGCACCTTGGATTGGATGCCAGTGTACATGAGCCAGTGCTGGAGTGATATGATCCCTGTTACCCATACTCCCTAATAGATGCAAGTAGCTTAGGTCGTGAGAAGCTGTCACTTGCTTTGATAGAGCAGCATGGAGTGCATGGCAGATGGTACCTGCTTGCCAGCTAGAGATTTCTGATCGTGCTTATGGAGTTGGAGAACAGGAGGTTGCAAATGGGTCTCGGAAGGAACTGATGGAGTAACCTACTGGCTGCTACTGTTACTGACGTGCTGAACTCTGCATAGTGTTATCTTTTTATCCCATCGTTCCTCCAGGGAGCTCAAGGCAGCAAAATTGTTTAGATCCTTTCCAATCTGGTTTAGGCCTGGTTTGGGGACTGAAACAGCCTTTGGTCACCCTGGTGGAACCATCTTTCTGGGATGAAACTGGGAGGTGCCTTTTGCAGTGATTCCAGTCCTTCCTGGAGGGTAAAGTTGATGATGGAGGCCTGCTACTCAGTCCCTATGCCTTTGGTGGCGTCTTTTACCCCATGCTTTTTAACATCTACATGAAACTGCAGAGTGAGGTAACCCAGAGCATATCACCAATATGCAGATGATACTCAGCTCCATCACACACTTCTGGCTGATCCCAGGGAGGCTGTAGAAACCCTGAACCAGTGCTTGGAGGCAGTTCTGGAGTGGCTAACAAACTTGAAACCTAATCCTGACAAGGCATAAGTGCTACTGGAGAGCAGAAGGCCTGAGCCAGGATATAAGGTGGTGTCACTCTTTCTGGATGGGGGTTGCACTCCCCTTGAAGGAACAGGTCCATAGTTTGCAGGTCCTCTTGGACCCTGGCCTACTGCTGGATAAGCAGGAGACAGCTATGGCCAGAGATGCATTTTACCAGCTTTGACTGGTTAGCCAGCTACAGTCTTTCTTTGGCAGGAAAGAACTGGCCAATGTGGTGCATGCCCTGGTTGTATCGAGATTACTGCAATGTGATCTACACGAGGCTGCCCTTGAAAAGTGTTCAGAAACTTCAATTGGTGCAGAATGCCGCAGCCAAGATGTTGACTAGAGTGGGTCGTAGGGAACGTATCACTCCTGTCCTGGTTCATCTATGCTGTCTTCCATTTTGTTTCCAGGCATAATTCAAGATGCTGGCCTCTAAAGCCATGGCTGTTTTCACACATCTTACTGGCTGGGCAAAATCGTGCAAAACTTCCGGAACGACGACGTCTTTCTTGCGTGATTTCCCGTCGGTTTGTGGTGCGAATCGCAGCTGGTAAGATGTGAAAATGAATCGCAGCCGGTAATACGTGAAATATATGGTTTGAGACCAACATGAATCTCCTAGAACACTGTGGTCATTTTCGGAAGCCCTGTTTTGGGTACTCCCGCCTTCCAAGATTATGTGTGACAACCCTGGAGGGGGCCTTCTCACTAGTGACACCAGAACTCTGGAACTCTATCTGCAGGATTTTTTACCTGTCCCCTTCTTTTGCTGTCATCTGCCAGCAGGTGAAGGCTTTCTTGTTTCACTGGGCATTTCCTCAGCAATCACTACTCCCTCCCCAATATTTTTAACTGTTCTTTTTATCTTTTGTATTTATTTAAGTTCCAGTTTTAAACTGTTTTAATGATGCATTTTTGTTGGTTTTAATGGTTTTTCAGATGAGATTTTAATTTGGATGTTTTAATTTTAGCTGCTTTAGTGGCTCTGTGAGGACAGAAAGACAGGGTCAAAACCTTGTTAATAAATTGTTAATATATCCAACACACACACCCTCTACCTTTTATCCCCACAATAACTCTATGAGATTCATCTGAAATGAAGAGACTAGCCCAAGTGAAAATTGAGTGAAAATTCAAACCTGAGCCTCCATGGTACCAATGCTGCCTGCCCTGCCTAGGCTTGGTCTGCTTTCCAGTTTTGTAGGCAATAGAAGAAAGGAGGTCCCCGCCCCCCCCCCCCCCACCATTGCCTATTGCGTTCCCTTCCCTTGAAACTTGCCAGTTGTATTTTCCTTACCCAGGGCAGCAAAGAAACTCAGGAAAATGAAGTTGACATGTATATAGATAGAGACAAACATGGGCTACTAGAATGCCATAAATTTCAGTGATATTTTATGGAGCTCTTTCCAGAAGCATTACACGGTAGCAATAATTATTTTGGAAGGATCTTTCATTTGCATTACTTGGGACTGGATTTCACCTTGTAGCACCAGTGATATATGTAAAAGTATTTTTAAAATGCTACATTCACAATGCAAGTTGAGATAGCTAGTCTGCTTCAGGGAAAAACTGCGTTTAATAGCTGGTGATGAAGAAAAACATTTAATTTCTATACTCCCAAAGCTTGAGGAAAATGATGCTTTCTGACCCAAAGAAAGAAAGTAGTACCTGGACTGAGGGGAAACAATGACTGAGCTCTCAGCCAAGTAACTGCTACTTGAAAAGTAGTTAATGCCTTTTCAGTATGAATTTACATGAATATGAACTATTTTGTTAAGTGTGATATGTGGGCTGCTATCTATGGAATACCACACTAGCCAAGTTCTATTGTCAGCATATTGGTATTTGACAACCTTCTGCATTATCCCCATTGGATTCTATACTGTGTGAAGACCAATGCCATTTTCACACTGCTTACCGGCCACAGAACATCGCGCCAAGCTCCTGGAATGACAGCGTCTTCCTGGCTTGAAATTGCACCAGGGAGACGCTGTTGTTCCGGGAGCTCGGTGCGATGTTCCGTGGCCGGTAAGCAGTGTGAAAATGGCCCAAATCTGCTCACAGGCAAAGAGTGACTTTAAATCACTTGGTATGTTATTATTTCCGTCTTCCTGTTTGCCAGAACATTTACAAAAATGTAAACAGGAAAACAAAAACCTGGCAGACTAAAGATGTTTCAACAGCCCTCCTCTGCTCCACCTGCCTTTTCCTGTCCTTGTGGACCTGTGCTAGCCTTCTCTAGGTATTTTCTGGTTGGGTGATCTAAAGAAGGCATAATGGACAAGGTTTCTGCCAGCTGATGACTGGTGGTGCTTCTCTCCACATGACACCCATGTTTTATAGTTCCTGCCACAGGAAGGGAAAAACAAAGGGGTTACATCCGGCAAAGTTGTGCCTTCCTATCTTTCTCTCCCTGCTCATAACCTTTTGTTCTGTCTCACATTGCAATCCTAAAACACTTTCCTGAAAGTAAAACGACCCATTGTAAAATGAGCCTAAACAGACCATTTTAGGAATGCACCCTGCATGCAGTCTTCACCCATGTTTTTTCCAAAAACATCACTAAGAAACTGGCACCACAATGAGCTTGATGGTTCTTTTCATGTGAATTGATATTTGGATGAACTGTTATCTCTCAGGAGAAGACAGCTGCATTGTATGAATGGCTGTGCATGGGTGCACCCACCCACCAATACTGGGTCCACTGCCAGAGGGCTTTCTCACTGTTCCTAAGGAGTTGTTCTAATCCTAGTATAATTGGACCGAGTAACTATAATATAACTATACCACAAGGTATAGATGGAACTCTCTGTCTAGGGCAGTGATGCTCTGTATTCTTGGTGTTTGGAGGGCAATCAGTGGGAGGGCTTCTAGTGTCCCTTCCCCACTGGCAGACCTCCTGAAGACACCTGGTTTTGGGACAATGTGTGACAGAGAGTGTTGGACTGGATGGGCCATTGGCCTGATCCAACATGTCTTCTCTTATAATAAAACATTTATGGAGTCACATACTCATATTAATGGTAAGATTCCTTTTAATTTTGAGAACCCTTCATTGGCACACACAGATTCTTTGTGAAAACAATAATAATAATGAATAAGTATCCCTAGTGTTCAAGTGCGTCTCAAACAGCAGTCTGAGGGATCTTTAGACTCAGTGTCCTCTACTAACCGCCCCCCCCAAACACTGTTTCTGTAAGCAGCCCTTGTGATTGATTAATGACTGATACAGAATCAGAGGTTCCCCCAACAAAGATTCCCTTTGGGGGGGCACCGCTCACACTATGTAGACCCAACACAAACAAAAATCACATAACAGGGTAACCAGAGTCCCTGGTCTTTTGTCGCTCTTGCCTCCCCCCCTACCCAGTAATCCAGCAAAATTATTCTATCACCTGTGGAAAGGTCAATGGAAAGCATCGACCTTTCCACAGGTGAATCTATGAATGGCAGTTCCAAGAACATCCTTACATTTATGAAAAGCTGACAGTTCTAATTTTTCCAGAAGGCTTTTTTGGGATATATATCGGCCTCTTGTCATCTTTCTTCTGCATGTGGTAGACTCTTAATTTCTGCGCATCCAAATAAACATCCTCCTGACACATCTAGTCACTTGAATGTGGGTTTTATATCAGTAGTCATTCATTCAGAGGAGTTCAGCCAGTGAGAATCTTTTCTAACGTTTAATGGGCTTTAGGTCAGAATATTTATTTTAAAAATTCATAAGGAGCCTCTTTCTGATTGCTCCCTGTTTTATATAAAATGCTATCCTTGTGTAACCTTAAAGTAACATTTGGATTGTCAGCTTTGACAGATTAATAATCGAGTGAGTGGGTGATATGAATTCTGCACAAGCCCCTGTGCTTGACTGCAGAGCTGAAAGAGGAGGAGGACTTGAATAACAGTGAGGAGCTTGTATGAAAGCCAGAGGCTGTGTTCAAAAGTGGTTAATATTCTGAGGAAAACAGGCATGTGTAATAATGATGCAAGGATCACACAATCCCAACTTCTTCTTGAAAGAGGTAATTAAATCAGGACTTGCCAGTTTGACGTCTGTTTTTATTGGCCTTCATTTTGATGGCTAAATATCGTCCTTTTAAAAATACCAAATTTATATTCACTACAAATAGAGAAAGTGTTAACCACATATGTTCCTGTTCTAGGGAGTTTCTTTACCTGTTTTTTAAAGTAAACACTTTTTAAAAAGTGTGCATCTCAAAATGAATGAGATAAACATACACATTATCTAAGTGCACTCATCAGAGAGTGTCTAGGGCTGGCAGCCAGTCCAGAATCAGCCCACAGAAGCCTGCCACTTCCTGCAACCCCACCACCCCCAGCAACCAACAGTGGGACAGTCAGCCCCAACTGATAAATAAATCGTTCTGTAGGCCCCAGAAACCTAATTAAAGGATTCCATGTTTGGGTCATTAGCAGAGTCTATTGTTCGGCATAGGAAGCATGATTATAGGTGATTGTGAGCTGGTTCTGCTGGCTGGTGTGTGTACAGGAATGAAAATAACAAAAGATACACTTGCTTTATATTTAGAAAAGAAATGAGAGTTCTTTATTGCAGGAACTCCATAGTCTGATAGGAAAGGAGGAGAGACAGATCCTAACTACCTCTCTAGTCTGATGGGTATGGATTGCAGGGCAAGGCCTGCATCCATGCTGCCAAGATAGCGGGAGGAGGAGGAGGGAGGTGTTGCCTGGAACAATGCCAGGAAGAGAAGAAGTGAGAAGGAGGAAGTCAGGAGGAGGAAATCCTGAGAATAGCAATCTAAAAGTACAGTCAGAGCAGTAAACAGCAAACAGAGTGCCCTGACCTCTCTATCTTTCTAACTCTTTGGTTTGTCTCCCTCTGAAACCTGAGGAAAGGGACAGCATTAAATCCTCCTCTTCCAACACTGATCACCACTCACTGGCTCCAGCAGTGGCAAAGGCCTCCAGCAGACTGGGAAAGCAGTGGGTGATGGGACCAGTGGGTGACATCAAGCTTCTCTCATTCACTGCTGTAGCTGGGAGCCAGATGCTGGGGGATGATGTTATCTGGCGCTGCAGAAGCAAAGGAGCCTACACCTCATCAGAGAATCATCCCAGAAACTCAACACAGAGCATATGCTCAATCATACAATCACCCTGGAGGCAACATACCATCATAGAATCACCAGCCAATAAGGAACTAGAGGGAGGCAAGTGGGATGGAGCACAGTGCTATGATAGACAGTGCTACGGTTCCCAAGCCTATGTGATAGGACATTCTGTTGGGATATGATCCAGAGGGTGGGGCTGGGGCTAATAACCTGGAGGAAGGAAAGAGGATCAAAGGGCAGCTCCAGAACTAGGTCAGGGAGAGAAGACAGGAGGTGTTGGCCCTGACTCTGAAGGGCAGCCTCTTGGGGTAAGGGCAACCACAGGTGATACAACCCAGCTCCTTTCCCACAAGTGAGACTTGGGGAGGTCCTTGTGGCCCATCAAGATGGTGGAAGGCGAGGAAGTGGTCTCCATCCAGGAGGCACCTCACAGAGAGCCAAGAATGACTGTAGTTCTTCAACAGGGACACACTTAGAGACAAACCAGACAAGAAGCTCCTTTTAAATGAAGATGCTGGGGTTTGAATCTGGGACCTTCTGTATGCAAAGCAAATGCTTACTCTCAGGAAAGCTTGAGAGGACATCAACTAACTTTTGAGGCCTATTAATCAACAGCCCAATAGAATGGAATAATCCAAGAAGTGCTGTTATAATGGAATAGGATTGGAGTTCACTGCAAAGATTATCCTAGGTATCATACTTTTAATCTATGCCTTGTCTAGGCAGTTTGTTGTTTGCATTGTCTTCTACTTCTGTAACCATAGTCTAGTTGCATTGTTAATTGGATGTCTTATGCTATATAACTGCATTTTAAAAAATTCTATAGTTTACCTTGAGTCTCAGTAAGGAGGGTGGATAAACAAAGAAAATAAATATCAAGGAAATGAGAAGACAGCAGCATGCAAAAGTTCAGTAGGCTGTATTCCCAGTTTTAGCCTTCCTCCCTCAGTCTGCCATCCTTCCTGTCTCTTTGCCATTTTTCTGTGTGTCATTTCTGATCTATGAGAAAAAGTGTGACACAATATTCTTAGGCGTGTGTTCAACAGTAACTGGTAACAGCTGACAAAGCTCCCTTGAGCATAGTTGCCAATTTCTGGTTTCTCACGCAACAGCTTGCCCAGTATGTTTTGTAATATAATTAGGTCATTTATGAAATCCTAACCATTGGAACGGGAAAAAAGAGCAACAGTATTCATTGAATGGGTGTCTGAGTCAAGGTGCCTGTTGCCTTACCTGTTGCTTCATCAGTCTCCATGTCAGTCCTGATTCTTCACAGTCTAAGCATCAGAATGGAAACCAGCAGGATCGCTGTAGGTATTGCCATCCAAAAGAATCTTGATATGAAATCCCTAAACTAGGTATCATTTCTGGTTTGGTAGTTCAGTACTGTAAGTTTCTCCCTACCTTGAAATATTTATTATTTTAATTTTTAACAAGATTTTTATTCTGCTTTTCTGCCCTCTGAGCGAGCTGAGACTGACCCAAGGTCACCCAAACTGGCTTCTAGCAGAGGAGCGGAGAATCAAATCTGGTTCTCCAGATTAGAGTCCTGCCGCTCTTAACCACTACACCAAACTGGCTGTTGCCCCTTGGCAATCGGTAGGAGGGGTTTGGGGGTGGCAAGCACTTATCTATTTTCCTGGGGCACGTGTGTATCTGCACACACTCCTGTGGCCCAAGCCAATGACATCGTTTTCAGCACAACTTGAAGTGAAGACATTGCACCAGAAGTGATGTCATCTGCCAGGGCTGTGGGCACACACATACTCATTTTCCTGGCCTGCCTTCTGCCAATCAGCTGGCAATCTACGGGCAGAGGCATGAATTACTGGGAGTTCACTGACCATTAGCAGGCACCTTGCATCCCTGTCCCTCAGATATGTTGGTCCCCCACCATATAGGGCTTTAAATGTCATCATCACCTGCACCTTGAATTGTGCCCAGAAACAAATTGGAAGACATTGTAGATGGGACAAGACTGGACTGATATGGTCCTTCCAACCCATTCTAGTCAACACCCTGGATGCAGCAATCTACACCAACTAAAATTTCCAAACATTTTTCAAGAGCAGACCCACACAGAGTGCATTGCTGAAACCTAATCTAGATGTAACCAGGGCATACAGCACAATGGCTATATCATTCCTGCCCAGGAAAGGCCACAGCTGGCTAACCAGTCAAAACTGGTAAAGGCATCCGTGGCCACAGCTGCCACTTGCTTATCCAGCAATAGGCCTGGGTCCAAGATCTCCAACAAATTATGGACCTGTTCCTTCAAGGGGAGTGCAACCCCATCTAGAATGGGTGACACCTTAAATCCATGGTCAGACTTTCCATTCATCAGTAGCACTTCTGTGTTGTCGGGACTAAACTTCAGTGTATTAGCCTGCATCCACTCCAAAACTGTCTCTGGCCACTGGTTCAGGGTTTCTACAGCCTCCCTGAGATCAGCCAGAAGTGTGAGATGGAGTTGAATGTCATCTGCGTATTGGTGACAACTGTCAGGGCTTGCCGCCGCTGCCGCTGGGCGTGGCATTGGGCGGTCTGCTCCTGACGTCATAGGGGGGCCAGGGATGCTGCAGGACCCTGCTCTGTGAAAGGAGGGGCGGTATACCTCACCCAGACTCCCTCTCAGTCCACTCGCTGGCCTGCTCAACCTGGCCTGCTTGCCCCCTGTGTCCTTCTTCATCCCCTCCTTCCAGAACTCTCCTCCAAACCTCCACTCTTGCATTGCACCGCTCTCACTCCACATTATCACTCCTTACTCACATCCACCACCACAGGGCTCTTCCCAGCCAGCTTTTATAGGGCTTCCTTCTACTGCCCCACCCCTCTTCCAGCCCAGTCTTGGGCTGCACCAAGCAGTTGCAGCTGGGGTAGCTGATCTGGCCCCACTGACCAGCACCAGCTGTGCCTTGTTCCCTGGCTGCCCAGCCTCCCTGCCTTGGCTGATTGCTGAAGGCCTGTCCAGCTGCAGTCCCCTGGCTAGCAGCTCGGCCTCCCTGGCTGAGCTGATGGCTGAAGGTGGGTCCAGCTGCGGCTCCTTGGCTGGTTGCCCAGGGCTTCCTGCAGAGTGCCTCCAATAGCCCCACCTGGAGTGGCTTAGCTTCTGGCAACTCCTGGGCCAGGCTACTATTTTCTAGCTGGGGCGTGGCTTTGGGCTGTTGGGGCTGCTGCTGCTTCTTCTCCTTAGGTAAGGTCTTTGGGTGGGTGACTGCTGGGCCCCCAATCCCTCTGCCCTTGCCCCCTTCTGCCTTGCTTAGTCCCCTTTCCTTCCCCAGGGGAGTGGGACTCGCTGGCTTCTCTCTGTCTCCCCCTGACTCCTGAGGCCCTGGGCCTTTGCCTCTTGCCCCTGGCGCCGGCAGGTTCTGGCTCCATTTGCCCGTGGGAGGGGATGACCTGCTGTCCCCAGGCTGCCCCCTCTGCTTGCCAGTCAGACCGGTTGACCTACTGCCTGCTGGCTGACCGGTTGACCTGCTGGCTGCTGGCTGCCCCCTCTGTTTGCCCGTCAGCCCGGTTGACCTGCTGTTCCCTCTTGTCAAGTCTGGGGGCTGGGGCTCAGACCCCGGACAACAACCTAGCTGGTATCTCTGGATGCTCTCACCAAACAGTTTCCTGTACAAGTAAAAAGCATGGGGGACAGGATGGAACCTTGCAGAACTCTACAGGCCAAAGGCCAAGGGGCTGAGCAGCCATCCCTCAACACCACCTTTTGAAAACCATCCTCCAGCTAGGACCAGAACCACTGCAGAATGGTCCCTCCTAATCCCAGCCTGGAAATGTGGTTCAGAAGGATACCTTGATCAATGGTATCAAAAGCCATTGAGAGGTCCAGGAGAATCCTCAGAGTTGCAGTCCCTCTAGCTCAGGGGTGGCACAGGTCATCCATGAGGGAGACCAAGGCTGTTCCAGTCCCATAACCAGGCCTAAAACCAGATTGGAAACCACTTGCCTCATCCAGGAAGTCTTGAGATGGTCCGGCTACCACCCTTTCAATCTTCTTGCTCAAGAATGGAATATTCCAGAGCGGTCGATAAGTGTGAAGCAAATGTGATGTGAATCATGTTTACATTATTTCAAGGTGAAAACTGGGTATGAATTGTAATGGTTGGGGGAAATATAATAAATGAAATTTGTTAAACAAGGAGGTAAAACTAAAGAGTGAAGGTGGTGAGATTCCATGTAGAGGATGGGAATAGGGAGATGGCAGAGTTTTGCAAATATCTCTAGGTAAACAGCTAGTCGGCATCAATGACATGAATCTATTAGCAAATTTTTGGAATAGATACTTATTTTAATTAGTATTTCTCATTATCTTGGTGACTCTCAGTGTCATCTTAGGCAGAGTTACTCTCTTCTAAGCCTTTTTAAATGAACGGTTTTAGGATAATGGCTGTTGTGGGTTTTCCGGGCTGTATTGCCGTGGTCTTGGCATTGTAGTTCCTGACGTTTCGCCAGCAGCTGTGGCTAGCATCTTCAGAGGTGTAGCACCAAAAGACAGAGCATGAACAGAGCATGGTTTCCAGTTCTGAAAAACACCAGGCTAACAAAACATTCTATCCCCGACAATAGCCCTGCAGAGAAGATTAGCACATCAAGTACCAATCCATATGCAAAAGAACCTCCTCAGGATACAGTGAAGCCTCCCGCCATTAGCATTCCACACCCTGGGAAACTCTTACAGGATGACTCAGCTCAACCCCACCCCTCCTGAGTAGATACAAATGACCTACATCTTTTCCACACTGTGACACTGAGAGATCTCTGTCTTTTGGTGCTACACCTCTGAAGATGCTAGCCACAGCTGCTGGCGAAACGTCAGGAACTACAATGCCAAGACCACGGCAATACAGCCCGGAAAACCCACAACAGCCATCGTTCTCCGGCCGTGAAAGCCTTCGACAATACATCGGTTTTAGGATAGTGTGAGTTTGCTTAGAATATCAGCGTAACTGGGCAGTCCCTTAAGGAGTAACTCCATTCTTAGCCCACTGAAATTAATATGCTGTCTATTTCAACTGAAACTCCACTTGGTCATTTTACAAAAATACAGAAGCTACACAAGAATGGAATAACACAGCTCCCTCCATTCCACTACTCCCTCCATTCTGCCCCTCCCCCACTTCTGTAGTGTTCATCTACAAATAATTACAGGCCACAGCATTGCTTCTAGGAAGTGTATGTGTGCACATAGAAGTTTCATGATTTATATTAGGCTGCTTTTGATGGTGACATCGAAACAGGCTTTGAATTTTCCTCCAATGGCCTGCATCACCAATGGGTAGTGGATACTCTTTTGCCCAGTGCAAGGAGTGATTTCTTGTCAAAGGTTGGGACTGTAGCACTCAGGAGATTCTAATTCCATTTTTTATTGTTCTTCTTGAGAATGTGCTTTGGAGAATAGACTTTTAACTTTCAGAACCTTGTAGCTATGTACAAGCTTGTGCTTTTGTTTTTTCCTATAATCTTAGCATCAAGAAAGGAAATCTGCTTTTTAGTAGAAATATACCACCCTTCAGGACAACTTAATGCCCACTCAGAGTGGTTTACGAAGTATGTTGTTATTATTCCCACAACAAACACCCTGTGAGGAGGGTGGGGCTGAGAGAGCTCCAGGAAGCTGTGACTGACCCAAGGTCACCCAGCTGGCTTCAAGTGGAGGAGTGGGGAATCAAACCCAGTTCTTCAGATTAGACTCCTGTGCTCTTAACTACTCTTTATGTTTGAAAAGTGGTGATTCTGATTTGCTAGTTAGTACGCCTAATTTTATATATTTATATATATATATATATATATATATATATATATAAAAACTAGTATTTCTGAATTCTTGTGACTAAATTAGGAATTATCTGCAGGTGGGCATAATAGGTTGGACCATACCCTCTGGAAAAAATAAGAAAAAGGAAAATCCCTTTGAAAATGCTATACATCTTCAAGTATGTCAGGCTGAGAATAAAAATTACTGGTTATAACGCCTTTGGATGCTTTCCTTATTCTGTTAGTGTTTGCTGCAGCTGCTGTTCCTATAATAGACGCCAACCCTGGTTTTCAGGCATTTTCTTTTATGCTTTCTGCAGGCTGCTGGCTGAATTCTGATACAAACCACACTGCTTCAGTAATTGGTTGGTCTTCTCTGTGCTTCTCAAGAGCCCTAGGATTTTTAAAAGTTATTTATTCTATTTTTGTATCATGCATTTCCTTCTCACAAGAACCTAGGTAGCTCACATGAAGCTATGTATCCACAGGAAGATATATAATGTACATTGAATCATAAAATTAAAAATCAGTTAAAACAATTCCATAGATGGATCTCCAACATTATAAAAACCAAACAGCTCAACATTCCAAGATAAAGTAACTCTTCTCCAAGAGCTTCCCTAAATAATATCGCATTACAGGACTTCCTAAAGTCCAGCAAGGTGGATGATCTTCTGGAAGTTCATTTGAAAAAATGGGTTCACACCAAGAAGGCCAAAGCCAAGCCATTCATGAAAGGTGGAAAGGCCAATAAAAGTTGTTTGGAGGAGCAACGTTATCACATGGGTTTGTATACGGAGAGATGGTACTTCAAGTACAGAGATGTATGACTGGTAGTTTCTCCTGAAGACAATTTCCTCTTTACTTGAAGTAGACACATGGCTGATCTTTCATATTCAGTTCATTCACTCTTTTGTCTGTTATATTAACCATTCTTTTTTCCAATTTATGCAATTTTAACTATTATGTTTCAACCCATCTTTTCTCCATTAGAGTTGAATTCTAGCTTCAGATCAATCCTGTGCGATAGGTTAGGACAGGACACTTGGACAATGAAGAAATTCCTCATACTGTCTGCCAACTTGCAGCTAATAATGCATTTCTAAACCTTAAGAATTCTTTATTACTGTAACGCCTTAGATCGCACCATATTATACAACGCATTGTCCAACAGAATGAAATAAATAAAAAGTTAAAAATATAGCCATTACAATGAAATATTACAACTCCTTTGACATCAATACTACCTTTCTAACCTCAATTAACAGAAGACAGAAGTCACACTATGAATCTTTTGTTGAAATGAAGAGTTGCCAGCTACATAAAAGCCTTGGTTGAAGCGTTCTGAAAATGGAATTGCTTTATGTAAATGACCCTGGACAAAATATGTAAGAGGTGAAGAACAGGAAATAACAGAGCAAACACACTGGCGCTATGGTGCATAGCTGAATCTGATGGTCTTAAAAAGAATATGGAAGTTTCAGGACTATAAAAGTGGGAGGTATTAGCTGCCAAGACTTTTCTCAGTGATAACCAACTTAAATCATTCTAATTCATTTCTTTCCTGTGCAACGTTCTTACAAAATGCCAACATTAGACAATAAATGGCATATATCTCTGAATAGCCCAGGCAAGCCAAATCTTGTGAGAACTCTGAAGCTAAGCAAGGTCAGCTTTGCTTACCCATTGGACTGGAGACTTCCAAAGAAGTCTATGCAGAGGCAAGCAATGGCAAACCACTTGTGTTAGTTTGTTGCCTTGAAAACCCCAGCAGGGTTGCCACAAGTTGGCTACAACTTAATGGTATTCTCCACTACCAGTTATAAATGCGTCTCCTGAGCAAACAGCCAGCTCCCTGTGGGAAAGATACTATTCGCCCAATCAAAGCTTTGTTCTATGACTCAGCAAGATTCTCACATATCTAGGCCAACCTGAACAACAGCTGTTGGCAAGCAATAACCTTGCACGCCACTTAAGGGAATCCTAGACCCACCTGGTGACCCAATCATGCCACTTGCCACATTAGCATCCTCCATTTAGAAGTTTAGTTTTCTGCCAATGTCAAAAAAGGGTGCAGAACTTAAAGCTCCTCTAAGCTGGCATTTTAGGTGCAGTCAAGCCTGCAAGCTGTCCCTCTGCCATCCTGATAGAAGACTTTATTTTGCCTGGTTCATTCTCGCCACTCCAGAGCTCTGAGACCATATTCACACATTCACCATACAGGATCAGGAAACATACTACAGGATTTCTCCGTCCTCCCACACCCAAGGCCCGCTTCCTTCATACTTTGTTCCAGCTGCCTTCCTCTCTCTCTGAACCCCACTTGGAGAAGGCTTGACCTACTCTGAATGTAAAGTGCCTGTCAAGTTGCAGATGACTTATGCTGACCCTATAGGGTTTTCAAGGCAAGAGATGTTCAGAAGTGGTTTGCCATTGCCTGCCTCTGCCCAGTGACCCTGGATTTTCTTGGTGGTCTCCAGTCCAAGTACTAACTGACTCTGCTTCTGAGATCTGACAAGATCTGCCTAGCCTGGGCCATCCAGAGGGCTCCCACCCCCAATATTCACCCATATCATCTCACTGTTTTCCAAACTCCCCCCCCCCAAAAACAATACAAGAGAGCCAGTTTGGTGTAGTGGTTAAGAGCACGGTAATCTAATTTGGAGAACTGGGGGCCAAGCTACACATGACAAATGACACTTGAACGGCAAGTGGATTGAGTGGAGGGCAAGTGAACAGGGAGAAATACACTTGCCGTTCAAGTGTCATTCGTCATGTGTAGCTTGGCCCTGGGTCTGATTCCCCACTCCTCCACTTGAAGCCAGCTGGGTGATGTTGGGTCAGTCATAGCTTCTAAGAGCTCTCTCAGCCCCACCCACCTCACAGGGTGATTGTTGTGAGGGTAATAATAACACACTTTGTAAACTGCCCTGAATGGGTGTTAAGTTATCCTGAAGGGCAGTATATAAATTTGTTGTTGTTGTTTGATGTTGTTACAAGAGGATTCTGGTTTTGGACTAGCTGTAAAAAGGTACATTTAGTTTTAAGGCATGACTTCCACTAGGAATTGTGCTTGTTGATTGCTTATTCTCCAATTTACATAATTTGTATTTGTGAGATTTATGAACAGTAGCATATTTCCTAGTCATAGTATAGTATTGTTGCATGCCAGTCTACTGTCTTTCTTTGCTTTTTCCATACTTATGTACATCCAATAAAGATCAAATCTAGTTCAATTTAAAGTTGCCTCTCTCCCCAACCTGCGCTGTCCCCTTTGCAATTCGGCCCAAAACATCACTCTCAAGATCATGCCTGTGTATATACTGAACTGGGATTCCTTGCTTTGGGTTCAGGAGGTCCATGTAAAGGCTGCACACATGTATCATAGAATCATAGAGTTGGAAGGGGCCATACAGACCATCTAGTCCAACCCCCTGCCCAGTGCAGGATCAGCCTAAAGCATCTCTGACAAATATTCATCCAGCCTCTTCTTGAAAACTGCCAGTGAGGGGGAGCTCACCACCTCCCAAGGCAGCTGATTCCACTTTTGAACTACTCTGACCGTGAAAAAGTTTTTCCTAATATCCAGCCTGTACCTTTGTGCATGTAATTTAAGCCCATTGTTTCGGGTCCTACCCTCTGCTGCCAACTGGAACAGCTCCTTGCCCTCCTCCAAATGACAGCCTTTCAAATATTTAAAGAGTAGTCCCCCTGTCCCTTGGTAACAGCTGAAGTCCTCTTTGTGGACAATCAATCAGTGATGCAAATATTCCTTTAGGTTTACTCCTTTTCCATATATAAAGATAAAATGAGAGTTTTCAGTGATTAGAGAACAAAAGTGATCAGTCAAAAAAGAAATGGAAAAGATTTTCCCTTTTTTTAAGGTTTTAAGGTTTCACATTTTATCATTTAGGTGTGTGAAACTTTTTTAAAAATCCATTTGCCTTCAGAAACCAAAGCATATTTAAAGAGCTTGTATGAAAGGGAACTACATTTCAACCAGGAACTCCGAGCACACAGAAGTGTAATAGGACCCAGAGATGACCCTGGAATAGCATAACATTTCATTGTGTCCTCATGAAAAAGTAACTGTGCAATTCTAAACAAAGCTACCCTTCTAAGTCCATTGACGTCTGCTTAGGGTGGCAATGTTAACTTCTGCAGATGCTGGGGAGGGAGCTAAATCCTGAAGAATGCCTTACAATGCCACTATTACAATTTTAGCAATTGGGATAAAATTGGGAAAACAATTTAACAGAGACATAAACTAGAAAACAGAGGTTGTCCTTGCTAATTAGAGACAGTTGTGGGGGTGGCCACAGGAATAAAGAATGTACGTACCTGTCTGGATGGGCTTCTTGGTTCTGAGGTGCGGGGAAAAAGCGGACAATAGGTCAAAAGATGGCAAGTAGCTCAACCTCTTTTAAAAATCCTGATCTATTTGTTACATAAATCAGTCAGCCAGCCACACATCCCATAACAGGAGAGCTATGACATGCTTTGCATCCAGAAATTCCTACTTTCAAGTCAGAGCATCTCCTGTTAAAGGATCTCAGCTGGTGACATGGGTCATGAATGATTTTTCTTTGCCTGGGACCCTGGAAAGTCACTGCCTGTCAGAACAGGCAACACTGAGCTAGATGACTTGGCAGTAAGCCATCTCCAACTTTTCTTGATTAAAAACTGAAATACTCTGGACGTTGTCAGGATGTACAACTGGTTGCATTTTATTACATATAAAAGAGGACACTTAAAAAAAAAAACCAACCCTTTTGGAGTATGTCCTTTGTATTCTTTAGAAATCCAGCAAGAATGTGCTGTAATATCTTTCTTAATGCTTTTTTCACAGATGCTGTGATTGAAGAATAGTCATCAGCCTTCATTAACAGAATCATGAATTCCTGAATGAGACGAGGGATGAGTTAGCATCATTGGGTTGATTTACTGTGAAAAGCGAGCTTATTACGATACTAGCTCTGTTCTTGAGCTTTCTTGCACTACCTTGCTAGTGCTGCTACAGTGAAAGGGTTGCCTCCCTTTATTTTTTTTTTTTTATTAACACTTCATTCATTTCTGAGCCTTCAGAAGTCTATTGTAGTATTTCCTTTGCCTAGAAACATGGCATACAAATTGTAATTTTACCTCCCTTATTCCTCCTCCCCCTTGCACCACATTTTGTTCAAAAGCCGTTCCTTCATGTGCTACAGGATAAGGGGTAGATATTTATCTGTGGAATGGGAAAAGGTGGGGGGAAAGCCCCTTACAACACTCTGTCTTCATGCCTTGCTCAATGAGAGCCATTTTATACCTGACTTCCCTGATGTAAGCCGAGTCTGCATAGGTATATTTCACCAGTTCAGTTCCCATACTGCAGCATTTTTTTCCTGGCCAACTGCGCCAGATTTACTGCCAGTGTTAAGTCCAGCGCAGGATTGATGAATTGCTGGTGTTAAAATAGTGATAAAGAAGTCCCCTTTTCATTATTTTTGCAGAGAGATGGTACAACTGAAATTGACTGACCTTTGTCAATGTTACCTCCTAGCTAAGTAGAGGAGGCTGGTAAATTTCACCCCCATTTCTACCCAAACCTGTTATGAATAGAAAGTTTTTAAAAAGCTGCCTCCTTGTTGAGGGCAGGAAGATTGTCATTGTCTGCCCCAGTTCTCAACCTGAGAACAAGCTGGAACAGACCTGCCCAAATATGACCAAAAAACCCCACCAAAAACCCGGGGCCACATGGACCAAACATGAGAAGTGTGAACAGCCACATTCAAGCAATTTCATGCCTTTTGGCTTGACTTCAGGGATGGTGAGTTAGGTCCTCGGTGCAGAAGGGTCTATAATAGCAGCTTCCCATGGCAGGATCATGATGCAGTGGCAACATCTAAACCTAGCTAGAGCTGCCAACTCCAGATTGGGAAATTCTTGGAGATTTGGTGGTGGGACCATGAGAGGGTGGAGTCTGGGGAAGGGAGGGACTTTAGTGAGGTATATACCAAAGAGTCTGCCCTTCAAAGCAGCTGTTTCCTCCAGGGGAATTGATCTTTCTAGTTTGAAGATTAGTTGTAATTCAAGATCTCCATGTCCCACCTTGAGGCTGGCAACTTAAATAACTGTGTGGGATGGGAGGATCATATAAAACTGTCACATTTTGTCACATTTTACTGCTCTTTTCAACTGTGCTTTATGGCAGCTTTACAGAACTGCACATACTGCTAATCATCTAAAAAGATACAGGAAGACGCTAGGGACCAAAGACAATCAGGGACAGGGGATGACTGGTTTGATGTATTTCACCAAAGAACCAAAAGCAGAGTTCTGGGCCGTTTCCACACATCCTGGCATAGCACTAAACTCATGCAATGTAGGCATCTTCCTGGTGTAATTTCTGACGTCATCGTGCCATGATCCCATTTTCATGGCGCAATGACGTCAGAAATCATGCCAGGAAGACACCTTTGTTGCATGAGTTTAGCGCTATGCTGGGACATGTGGAAATGGCTCTGTTGGAATGGATCCTTCTTACCTCCTCATGTCTTCTGCAGTCCTGGCTACCAACAAAGCTGCTCCTGAGGGATGAGAAAATCTTGTGCACAGTATGGATTGTGCTGTCTATGGCATCAATGGGAGGGCATTTGGCAGGTAGAGGATCCAGCTAATTCAGTACTCATTAAGGATATCTGGTTTCCTTCTCCTGTCAGTCTGTACTATGGGAGTTTGGCAGCTATACTGGACAGCTGGTGACCAGTTGCCCTCTGTAAGTTGGCATGTTGAGAAAGATGGTTCTACAATTATACAGAGTGAAGTAACTGTTGAAGAGAGTATAATTTTCAATGCTACAAAGGGATTTCAATTATTGTATTTACATTATATTATTACGTATCATATAATTAAATTTTACTGTGTGTGCAGGGGGCTGTTTTTGAATTTTCAACTAACTTCTATGTTATTCCAAAGTTGCCTTGAGTATTTTTTATATTACAAATACACACCCTTTGCGGGGGAGGCGTTATTCTGTAGCATGAACTTTTGCAGGTGATAAAGTATCCGTACAATTTGAAAGGAAACTGCAACATAGCTTCCATGCAAATACGTAGAGCTTTTAATGTGATATATGCTCCATTACAGGAGCATACATTTCCCAAGAGAAAGATCTAGGACAAATGTTGCTTTTTATATTGATTTTAAATGGACTTCCTTAAATATTAATGCTTTGTACGGAAGCTATTCATTTGTGGAGGAATCGAAGTTGCCATAGCAGCCATGGGAGCAGAGGTTTTTGATGGAGCCACTAAATTGGTGTGCTAGGAAGACAGTGAGGAGTAGCAGGCGAGATTCTCTCACTTTATAAGGTGATCTGTATTTCTGCCAGTTCACAGCCAGGAGGAAACTTCCAGCCTCCATTTTCCTCTCCAGGCAGAACCTTTTAAGTGACAGGTATTGCAGCTGATAAAAGGTGATCGGCCTCTTTGCCCTAGCTATGGTTTCCAACTTTTGAGCTGCCCAGGTCTTCCACCTGTGGCTTACTTACATCCACAGGTGATATTTTTTCTGGGCACCACAAAACCAGGAAGGGCACACATGGGGAACAGGAGATCCATCCAGCTCTCAGTTCATATTCCTAATATTTTCCGGCTGCTTTCCATGTGTTTCAGTCTGTTTTCATGAAGGCCACTACATGCACAGTACAATAGTGCAGCAATAGTAAAGAACTATTTTGGGTAGCCTCTATATGGGAGCTGTACTACCTATACAGAGGCAGACTGGGAGGGGGAGAACTGCCAAGAAAAGGACTCTGCCCACCCCCAAGAGATGAAGAACATGCCCTGCCAGTCCTGCTTTGCCACAAGTTGTTCAGCAGGGCCATGTATTTTTTTTCCCGCCTGGCGTGGGGTTGTACATATCCTTCTCTGCCTAGCAAGAGGTGAGAGCTGCCTCTGGTTTGGTGCTAAGGTCACCTTGATGGTGGGCACCCTTCCCCCAGACCAATGGCCCACTGAGCCTTTTCCTGGGGGACTTAATGGCCAATCCAACTCTGTGAGGATAGCATCCTTCAGTTAAATGTGTCTTTCATTTGCTGTGTTAAGCAATTTTCTTGTTCTCCCTGGTGACCAACTATTGGATTCTCATATACACTGCTTTTTAACCTTTTGTATGAAGTTTTCTTTTAAAAATTGCAAGTTAATTCCAAAAATTAATTGCTCTTTGCAAAATGCAGGACAGCTTTTAAGCTTATGGAATTATCTTGAAATATTTACAGTTGCTCAAACTAACCTGATTAAATATGCAATAAAAGGTCTTGTGAATCCTTACAGTACTATTTATGTTTCAGGTTTTTTAAAAAGGGGGGTTCTTTCTCTCTTCTTCCTTCACAAATTTAATTTTCACAGGAACAATGTTTTACTTGTTGTTTATGGCAGACAGGAGTATAAGAAGACTGAACTGCCCCATAAATACTGAATGAAGTTTTCCAATTTCACTAGGTGCAAGGAAAGAAACAGCCATAGTGCAGCTAGCCATTCATTACAGAGAAATAAATCTTCACTTACACGTGACATGACACACACACCCCATTAATCTTAGAAGACACTAATTAAAATCCCAAACCAAAATGGCTGTAGAAAAAGCTCTTTATTGTTGGAATATGACAACAAATTCAATGTGTTTATTTCACTCTACTATCAGTTATGTCAGAAAAAAAATTGCCTTAAAATTCAAAATTTGGAATTTCAAAATGAACAAGCTTCAGGTTTTGGAATGCTGCCAAATTTAAAATTACATTAAGAAGATGCAAATGTATGCCCTCAAAGATGACTTTTCGAAATCAAAAATTCAAACTTGGCAATCCAAAATTTCAAATGTGAAGATTCAGATTTTTACAATTACATATATAATTATATATATATAATAACACATAATAGGTGGTTAATAGATGTTGTGGCTGTGTTGTCAGACTGTCACAGTGCTGACTTTCTGTGAGGAAGGAAAGAGAAATCTGAGCTCAGTCTAGGTACTGGCTCTCATCCTACAAATCAGCTCTGAGTCAGCGGTTTTTCACTCGGATTCTACAGCCTACGGGGAAGTCCTATCACATTTTAGATCTTCTATATGATGAAAGAAGGGGCTGTATATTGAATGAAGTTACCAGGTTTTATATTTCCTGGACAAGCTCTTCCTCCCATTGAAAAGATCAGCCAAGTTATTAAAAATACAGCCCTGTGAAAATTCTGATTGCAATCCACCAGGCAGCACTAAGGGAGAATTTTAGTTCTTAATGGAATGAAACTATAATTAACATATGATTAGTCTACCTTTTTTCTGTTTCACCTCAAAATCAGAATCTGAATTGTTTTAGGCCATAATGAAATTATGAATTATACAAAATCCCACTCTTAACTGTAATCTATAGCAGTTTTCATGGAAGTTGTTTAATTTCATTTAGATGTGATGATGCTCAATGCATATGAATGTGATGCAATGCTCTGCATCTGTATCAAGGATGGGTGCACTTGGTCCCTCATGCTTGTCTTTTGGTGCAGGTGAGAATGTGTATCCTCATACACTGGTAGGTGTTACTGTGATTTTTTCAAGATACTTTTCTAAGATAATATGATGTTCTCCCATCCTTAAACAGCAGAAATGGCACCTCAGGCATTTTTAAAAGTCCAAAAATAAGTAAGTAGTTTATTTATTTTAGAATGGGAAAGTGAAATCAGGGGTTGAAAATTTATGAGGTAATTCAACAAATAGATCTCTGAGGCAAAATCAGAACATGCACAGATTTCAGTTCTTATGTTCTCCACAGATACTTAAATGCTTATATTTTGAGGCTTTTCTTCTCTTGGTTTTCCCCAAACATTCTAATATACTTTCTTTTAGTATTCTCTGTCACTTTTGGAGTTAGGAATGCTGGTACCCACTTTCTAGTACTGCAGTCACCTTCTTTGAGAGCCAGTTTGGTGTAGTGGTTAAGAGCGTGGAAGTCTAATCTGGAGAGCTGGGTTTGATTCCCCCCTCCGCTTGAAGCCAGCTGGGTGACCTTGGGCTAGTCACAGTTCTCTGGAGCTCTCTCAGCCCCACCCACCTCACAGGGTGTTTGTTGTGGAGATAATAATAGCATACTTTGTAAACTGCTCTGAGTGGGCATTAAGTTGTCCTGTATATAAATTGAATGATATTATTATATAAATCGAATGTTATTATTCTTTTCACACCTTCTCTTTCCTTCAGTCTTTAACTGAATCTGAAGGTCTCCACCAGCAGTTTCCAACCACACCCAACCAGGGATCTCTTGAGTTACCTCCCTGTTTGATTGAGTAGGGAAAATCTCCTCTCCTTAGAAGATCTTTCCCCTTTTCCTTGGCCCATTTGGGAGTCTCCACTCACTTCCCAAACTTCCTTGCCAACTTTCCCCAGTTCTCCTGTCACTGTTAAAATGGCTCTTTCTGTTAGGACTCCATTTCCCCAATCTTCACATTCCATTCCACTCTCTGCTAGGACTGAAAAAAGACCCTCCTCTTTCAGCTCATGCTACCCACTCAGATCCCTTGGAGTAGCCAGACACTCAAAGCTCTCTGATTCTGAGAAGAATTAACCTTTAATCATCCTCTAGCAGTGTGTACAGCACTTCCAGGCTTTTTCCAAACGTGCAGTCTGTCACTGGTGCACCCAGTACTGTCTTGGGGATAGATGCATTTTCCCACATGATCAGCATTCTCCTGTGGCAAATATCTCACCTATCTCAACCATATTGTCTATTAGCATTCATTGTGTAAGACAGTCGCATGAGTTTGTAGATCATAACCACCTATTTCCTTCCTCCACCAATCATTGCCATGATGTCAACTGGGGGGCAAGGAAACTCATGAGATGACTCTGACTTGTGTGGTGAGTTCTAACTGATGAAACAACAGAGGAAGTAGGAAATGTGACACAAGAATGCCAAGCTCTGTGAACATCCAGATGATGTCTATATCTCGGTGAGGACCCATATGTGTTTTGAGATTTTGTGAAATAGCTATTTAGGGTGATTTAAATACAATGAAAAATTGGCAGTATTACTAAATTTTTCACAGCCCCCCCCCCCCAGTTCAAAATGATTTACAGGATAGATACCGACAACTACGTTGCTGCACATCTGCGCCTGTGGTAAAGTTCTTCTTGCTAGGGTTCTGAAGCATATCAGAACAAGGTGAAACAGCCTGTAGGGTCCCAGGGAGTTCTTTTATCTTCTGAAAATTATTAATAGTATCAGGCAAATGAACAGCTATTTTGACAAGACATAAAAAAGCAAAGCGTAACTGAGTATAATATGGACTTACCTTAAATACAGAAAACAGTTTGTTTTGTGCATATTTCTTTTAAGAGTTAAATATAAATTTAAACTGTGGCTGATGAAAGTTGAATTTGTCTTTCAACCTATTTGTTCTATAGTCATTATTTTCCGCTTAGATGTTTAAGCAGGAATTGGAAAAACATTTGCCAATATACCGTATCTCTGCTGTGAGCTTTATGGACTGTAATGTTAATAATTAGCATGTTTATGCACTAATTGTCTCCAAGATGAGATTGCTAGTAAGTTCTTGTGGATAAATGTCAAATAAATCAAGTTTAACAGGTTAGCTATAAAAACCCATATGTTCTCTCTTTTGCTTAAGCTTTAGCTGAACAGCACACAAAAACGATGGCAATAGCAAGTATCTAGGGAAGCAGGAGGCATTTGGCTAATTAAGAATTTGTTCTAACAGATTCCTATCTAGCAATATTGAAAGTGGTGGTATGTCTGTATTAAATTAAAAATAAAAGAAATGCAAGATGGGTTGGATGAGGGATGCTCTTTTGTTATATGAACACGTGAAACTGGCTTCTGCTAGTGAGGCCATTGATCTACCAGTACTAACTACTTGGTCTGGCTGTGCTTCTCCAGGGTCTCAAGCAGAGGACTTTCACATCACCTCCTACATGATCCTTTTAACTGGAGATACCAGGGATTGAACCTAAGGCTTTCTACGTGCAAAGCAGATGCTCTATCAATGAGCCATGTGTCCCTTTCTCATTATGAATTCCCCATGGCTCTTTTTTCATTGGTGCTCTGAACTTGCGTGCGGGGAAAGCAGGGTACAAATCCTAAAATAAAAATAAAATTATTCATTTACTACCTGCCCCATCCACACAGTATAACAGTGCCTGTCATAATTGAAAGAAAGAACTGGTGAATCTTTTTGGACGGTGAACTCTTATTCACTTTCCTTCACGTTAACTTTCTCTGCATCCATAATTTATTAAGAGAATAGTGACTTACCGGTAGGTCTGGAAGAATTTTATGTAACAAAGACTGTGATTGTATTTATGTGTATATTTACTGAATGGATTTTGTAATTGGTCTATATATGCATATTATTAATTGTATTTATTGTACTATAGATGGTAGGCACTTTAAGCACTGTTGCACTTTGATTATATTTATTGGCATTCTTATATTGACTAGCTGCTTTTTGCATAACTCCCCAGGAGGTTCGCTCCTCTTTTTCAGCACCCAACTAGATGTTGGCAACCTTAGATGCAATCGTCTATAGTCCCTAACATGGAAGACAACTTAAACCTATCATTTTCTATAGCTGTTACTGCCAAGGCTTTGCCTGCTACACAGCAACTACAGTGGCATCCTATGCAGAGCTTCCAAGCCCCCTGAGGCGGGTAGGGAAATCCCCACTCCCAGGTCCTATTGCCCACTGTGAAAAAAAATAAAGTTTCCAGAGATTCCTAAAGTTACCCTTTCTAAGGTTGCCAGCTCCAGAGTGGGGGGTGGAGACTGGAGAGGTTGGGGTTTGTGGAAGAGACGAGGGTCCTCAGTGCTGTATAATATCACAGAATTCACCCTCCAAAGCAGCCATTTTCTCCAGAAGACCTAATCTCTGTTTTCTGAAGATCAGTTGTAATTCTGGGAGATTTCCAGCCACCATCTGGATGTTGGCAACACTAACCCTTCATCATCACTGTGTAATGATTTCCAGTTAGTGTGACACAGAAATATTAGTACTTGCTGCTGCTTCAAAGCAGAGGACAGGAGTAACTCCCAGTATCAGAACATGGAAACCTGGTGCCTTATCTGAATACCTGTGCAGAAAATGTGTGGTTCCGCATAGTTTTGAAATTTGTAGCAAAGAATGGAGGCACAAAAGTTCAGAAAAGACAGAAACAAAGGCAGCAGGAAAGAAGCAGAAGTTCAGCTACTTATCACTTGACCCAATGAATGCTTACGTGTACAAATTCAGCGTTGGAGGAAGTGCATTAAGAGAGATTGATTGTTCTTGTCAGTTCATAACTGCGCTTTCCTTCTGTACAACAAAAATCTGCTTAATTTCTTAGCAAAATGGGCTTAAATATTTAGGATTAATTCAGATGTCATGATCCAGAGAGTTTAAATGTGATTTGACATGACATCCAAACTGACAAAATACAGTTTGTAAATTGGTTGGAAAACTAGAATCAGAAGCCATGATCAGAAGACACATTACTAAATTGTGCTAGACCTGATGTCTGAATGCGGCCTGATAAAAAGATATGAGGTCCTTGCAACCATGTAACAATTTTCCAACATTCATTTGCCTTTCACTAGTTTCATATTAATATAAGTGGAATGAACTCATGATTTGCACAGGTGTAAATATGTGGGAAGGGATATCTGTATTAGCCTATTTAGAGGCTTCAATAGTTAGAGTTTGTCTCACTGCACTGTGTTCATGCTCAGTTAATTCTGAATTAGTCACCAAGCTGGACCCATGATGAGTGACAGCACTTCTATTTGCATATTTTTATAGTTCCAGAGCTAAAACTATGCCACTGCCAGCACCTTTCTCATTGTTTACAGTTTTTATCAGGCTGACCTTTTTAAAAAACTAGCACATGATACATCCAAGTCATCTTGGATTGAAACATTTTTCAGACGATACCAAAGCACACATGTACATACTGCTTGCAAACAGAAAGACTTGCATTTTAAGACAGAAAAAAATCCATCCTGAATTTTTAAATTCAAACAGTTTTGTTGTCATTTATTGCTTTTGTAAATCTTCTTCCTCAGTTTGTTACACTTGTTAGGGACTGTATGTTGACCAAGAATTGGCACACAACAGCTCTTCTGGAATATTCTCATGAACAAGGGGAGGGAGTGGCATCAAAACCCACCATATTGTTTTTTACACTGGCCAAGTACTCTTCCATGGCTGGAAGATGTTTTATCAGGATAGTTGCAGAAGGATTCAAATCTGCATTAATGATGAGTCTTGTGTCTTCTGAAATATATTATAGGCATATGTAAATTTGACTCAGTCAGACTGGGATTGAATAGAGACTATGAATAGTTATCTCATTATCAGAAGTAACTGACTTCCTTAACAGAAGCAAACTGATCTCCATATCAGAAGCTACTGTTTGCATCTACTCCTCCCTCCCCTCTCCACCTATATATCTGACCAGTTTCTTCTTGCCCTCCATGCATCTGATGAAGAGAACTGTGATTCTCGAAAGCTTATGCTACAATAAAGTTGGTTAGTCTTAAAGGTGCTACTGGACTCTTTTTGATTTTGCTACTACAGACTAACACGGCTAACTCCTCTGCATCTATATGCACTGTTCAATTGTGAGCTCAGCTAGAAGTGTGGAAAGCGACAGAGTGGGGCCATTCCCTATAGTGGACTCCATCTTGTATTGTTGCCTTTTTGCATTAGTGCCATCCCAGAACAATGCCTACCATAAGACTACATGGATTACAGTGGTCCCGCATAGGGTTGTGCAACTAGATACTGCCAATCTGATAAAACGCCCAATATTTCTGGTTGAATTGGTAATATCTTTTATGTGAAAGACCTCTCTGATAATCCCCAGTTCTGATATTTCTATTCCCAATAATATCAGAACCAGAAATTATGTTGGCAAGGCAGCAGAAGTGGGGAAGGAGAGAAAGTTCTTCCCAACCCCAGTGGCTCTGTAGACTGTTGTGCACTGGCACTTAAACTTTAAAGAGTCTTTATTTTCTGTGAACAGAAAAACTGGCCTAGAAAACAACGATCCTTTAAAGGTCCAGCGTACTGCTGAACAGCTGGGAGCCAAGTCCTACTTCCTCTCCCTCCTTTCCTGTTCTTTCTGCCTCTGAGCAGGGGGGAGGCACTTCAAAAATCATGATTTAATTTTCTTCAGAAAGGGCATGACTACAGTTTTCACTAAATTGAGGTTATTGTTCTCATATGTATTAAAACAATTTTTTTTCCTGACACAGCTTTCCAGAACGAATCCATTCAGAACTCCTCACATTTGATGAAAATGATAATCATGCACTTCCTAACACTCTGATATGAAATTAAAATGATAATCTTTGAATTGCACACCCCTAATTTCCTGCACTTGCCAGAGCTCTAGTCAGACAGTGACTGATGGCCCAGATGTTGGGACAGCATGGGATTTTGTTGATGGAGCATGCAGACTGTGGAGGATGAAGGTACAAGGGATGTATATAATGATATTTGACATTTAAAAAGACTTCCCTCCTGATTATTCCAAGAATGTCCACTATATTTCTTTAGTAATTCTTTCAATGCACCTGTAAGGAAGGGTGATGTAATTATTCCTAAATTATAGTTTAGGAGACTGAGGCTGAAAGACAGTGCTTGCTACACAATAAATTCCTGGCAACATCAAGTTTTGAACCAGAGGCTGGTTAATTTCAAATCAGGACACTTTGGCACTGCTCAGTTATTCCCCACCCCCCACCCCAAATCTGCTGCAAGCAAAACTGAAACTGAGCCACCTTACTGCATTTACAATGCAATCCTGGGGAGAGTTACTCCAGTCTAAACCCATTGATTTCAGTGGACTTAGACTGGAGTAACTCTGCTTAGGATTGTTCTGTTAATGTCTTATATTTAATAGCAAAGTATGACTCCTCCTGAGGATCAAAAACTCTGCAAGGAGTGGCAAACCCCAAGTTTACAGAAGAATATTTTTTTTAAAAAAATCCCACAGTTAATGTGATGACTGTGCATGTGAAGTCATCATAAAAAAAAAATTAGGCAGCTTTTGGGGTTTATCTAGCAACCAAAAAGGCACCAGACAGTACAGGGGAGAAGCATGAATGGCGACCGACCACAGGGAAGGAAAGGAGAAGCCATGGGTGCTGGTGTGCTAGAGGGGTGGGGGGAATAACAGCCAGTGAAGCATGCTTTCTTGTCTCAATGGAAGAACTAATAATTAACAATTGAATCAAATATGATATGGCCATGACCAGATGTAAAATAATTAATCAAGATATATGCAGAAGGGAAGGGAATCTGTGTCCCCGAGAAAGCTCTACAGCTCCTTGACTGATCACACTAGACATACTGGAGCTGCAATTGTTTTTTAAGTTTTAAAAAAATTACAAATGAAGTTTGAAAAAAGGACGGGGGGATAACACTACAATGTAACAACTTGCTGATGATGTCACCTGGATTCACCATTAAAGCAGAGTGAGCAAATAATGGCAATTACAGACTAGACAACTAATGTAACCTTCACACTTATAGCTCCCAAATTTATCAATATGCCACACCATCTTTGTTTACATCTATAACCTCCTCTTTTCAAAACCAACATTTTTTTGTTTACAGCAAATCTACGGAACCTCAAACCGATCATTCTCTTGAAATCTGTGGAAGATTTGCCATTGATTTTAGAGGAAGAGGAGTTTTTTCTTTGCCTGCTCAATATGATTTTAAGATTGAGCGTCCCACAGTTGACCCTAGCTGTTATTTCTGAGAGCTTTCAGTATCTGACAAGAGCTGGCTGTTTTATCGAATAGGCACACAGGAGCTGAAGTTCTATTTGTTTTATCCATCTGACATTCTTTGTCAGGTTTATAGCTATGACTTGAGCAGTGGACCCCAAATCATTGGACTCTGAAGACACATGAAAGAAGAAGGTGCAAGACTGCAGAAAACACAAATCGTTATAATTGTGAAAAAACGGGACATAAATTCTATTTTGAGGTTCTACTGGAACAAGTGTTCATTCGCTACTTCTTGAGTGCAGTTCCTCCCAAACAGTTTTGTAAAGGTTACTTTTAATTGAATGTGACTCGCAGACTTCTTTGTATCCTGCAGCTAAAAAGCCCAAGTAATTTTCCAATGAAGCAAAAATACTTTGCCACTACCACATTTTGAAAACCTGAGATGTTTTTATTCTATCATGTGCATTTATTTTATCATGTGCATTAGAACAAGCATTTATTGTATGAGGTAAGTGGGCAATATATTAATGTATTAATATACATTGTTGGAAACGAATGGCTTGTCATATGTCGAAGTTTGGCAACTTGTGGCAACTATTACTATTTTTGCAGGAGTGTTTGAAAAAATGTTTCCTAAGAGCAGAAGAAGATCTCTTTTTGGATCAGGCCAATGGTCCAACTAGTCTCACATTCTGTTTCTAATAATGACTAGTCAGATACTGCTAGGAAGTGTACAAACAGACTATGAATGCAATAGCCCTCCACTGCTGCTTCACCCTTACCAACTGGAATTTAGAGGCACCGTTATTTTCTCCTTTTCATTCCCTGTTCCTTTTGTTGGAAATTGCAATGTCTGGTGTACTGCAGCAGCAAGAAGGGAAGAAGAGCCTTCTATGCAGGGGGCAGCAAGGATCACTTAGTTAAGACAGTGAAAGCAGCATCTCTCTTGTTTCCTGGGGGTCATTTCCTTGTCTTGTCTCCTATTGGGCTAAACAGGGCAATATCCTGCTTCTTCTCTCTCCTGCTTTATCACTCTTCTCCAAGATGTAGTTAGATAATCAGGACTCTATATCTCTCTTCTTCACTCTCAAGTATATATTTCTTAAATAAACCTTTTAGCCTCTTTAATCAGCACAGTGTAACTTCTCTGCTTTATTTGCACTCTGCCAACAGGGTTTCAGGCCCAGGCACATGCTTGCTGTAATTAGGGAGGTCTTTTGACTCTGCTGGAGCTCAGATAGCCACAGGCAAAAGTGTAGTATGGCAGACAATAGAGAAAAGATGACCAGTCCCTGGGGAGCACAGCAGGGGTTCTATGTCAACAGACTTAATGACGAGAATTACCAGATATGGTCTGAAAGGATCAAAGCTCGGCTCGTGGAGCTGCAAGTGTGGAATGCGGTGGGAAATTCCAAACCTACGGGGGATGCTCAGAAAGAGGCTTCCTGGACCAAGGTGGATAACAAGGCCAGAAGTATTATTATTAATGCTTTAAGTGCACTGGGCAGGGGGTTGGACTAGATGGTCTGTATGGCCCCTTCCAACTCTATGATTCTATGATTCTAGGATAAGTGAAAAACAGTTGTTAAGAGTCATTCACATGCAAACTTCTGGTGAGATGTGGCAGGAGCTTTCTAAAATGCATATCAAAGGATCGCTTAAAACAAAAGTGTTGCTTATGAAACAATTATACAGAATTCAGATGCAGCCTAATCAGGACTTAAGAGAGCATATTCATAATTTGATGGAATTATCACAAAAATAGAGAGGTCTTGGGAAGCAATTACAAGATGAAGATTTCTCAATAATTTTGCTGACTAGCCTTCCTCAATCATATGCAAATGTTGAGCATGATTTAGAAATGCAGGAAAACTTAAGCCTGAATCGTGTGCTTGCAAAATTGGAGAAGGAAAGAATTAGTAAACAATTTAATAAGGATCAATCTAATGAACGTGCCCTGAAAGTTAGCTCAAGAAATGATTTCTCCTGCAGCTTCTGTGGGAAATGGGGTCACGTTAAAAGAAATTGCAGGGTGTTTCAATCACAAAGAGCTAGCAGTTTTCAGCCATGAGGGAGAGAGACAAAGGGATTTAGGAATGCAGATAATGCCAACGGCTCACCTAATGCTAATAGCCGACCTAATGACGGCAGATCAAACAAGAACTATTTAATCGTTGCCACAAAGGATGAAAGTGTATTTCAATGGATCATTGATTCTGGATCAAGCAATCACTTATATAAAGATAAAGAGTTATTTGATTAATTGAATCCACATTATGAAAGGCTCTTTGTGGTGGACGGTCAAACAATGATTGCTCAGGGAAAAGGCCATGTAACTGTGTACTGTGTGCTACCCAGTGGCCAAGTTAGAGAAGTGCAGATTGTTAACTATCTTTATGTACCTCAGTTGAAAAGCAATCACTTTTCCATCCCAGCAATGGCTCAGAAGGGGATTGATACTATGTTCAGAGGAGAGAAATGTTTTATTAGCAATGAAAGTGAATTAATTGCACAAGGCACATTAAAGGATGGACTGTATATGCTTGACTGCTCTGAAAGGGGAGTGAATCTAGTTAAAGGATGCATCCATAAGAACTGTTCTAAGCTTTTACATAGACGCCTTGGGCATGCCAACATGGATTATATATATCAACTTGGAAGGTAGAATTTGACTAATGATTTGCAAATGAGAAAATGTCCTGATACAGAGAAATGTATTTGCTGTATTCAAGCCAAAGGCACCAGACCTTCTTTCACCAAGCAGAATGAGAAGCAAACCACAAGACCACTAGAGCTGATTCACAGTGATATCTGTGGACCAATAGGAACAGCAACACCCAGAGGAAGTAAGTACATTCTGACGTTTACTGACGATTTTTCAAGATTTACTGTAACTTATCTGCTCAGAGAGAAGAGCCAAGTACTGGAAAAATTCAAGCTGTGCCTAGCAATGGTGCAGTACAGATTCCAGAGAAAACCGATGGCTATCTGCACAGAGAATGGAGGCGAGTACATGGGGAAGGAGATGACAAGCTTCCTAGCAGCTGAAGGAATAGAGCATCACCTAACCGTGCCCTACACGCCCAAGCTCAGCAGGATAGTGGAGAGAAAGAATCGTTCTCTCACAGAAATGTGCAGAAGTATGCTCCAAGAAGCAGAGCTACCTCAAAAATATTGGGGAGAAGCTGTCAACACTGCTACCTATCTGCAGAACATAGTGCCTACAAAGGGTGCAAGCAGCACCATTTGAACTGTGGTACAACCATAAGCCCAATGTAAGGCATCTAAGAGTGATGGGATCCAAGGCCTACACTTACATTCCAAAGGAAAAAAGATCCAAGATGGATCTCAGAACAGAAGAAGGCATGTTTGTTGGATATGCACTGGGATGCAAAGGATACCAAATCCTCAACCCAGAGACAGACATAGTGATGATTCACAACGTGGTATATATTGACAAAAGAGAGAAGGCAAGCAAGCCAATCACCACAGAATCTACACCAAGAGAAGCTGATGCAGCACACAGCCAGAGATGGTGCAACTGTGTGACCTGACTGAGACACATGAGACATCTGCAGAGCCCACAGAAAGAGAAGGGGAAGCAGAGCCAAGTGTCAGACGCTCAACCAGAACAAACAAAGGAGTTCCATCAAGGAAATTTTCCTACTGGGCAAAAACAGAAGCTGTACCAGAACCTTCTAGCTGGGAAGACATAGAAGGAATGCCAGCAAGAGAAGTAGAGAAATGGAGAAAAGCTGCAACAGAAGAAACTGACTCCCTGATCCAGAACAAGACATGGATTTTCACAGAACTACCACCTGGAAAGAGGATGGTAGGATGCAAATGGATCTTCAAAACCAAACTTGATGCAGATGGAGAAGTACAGAAGTACAAAGCAAGACTATTTGTAAAGGGATACTCCCAGAAGTATAGAGAAGACTATGATGAAACCTTTGCACCAGTAGTGAAACACACTTCAGTAAGAACACTACTGAGCATAGCAGCCACAAGGAAGATGCATGTGGAGCATCTGGATGTGAAGACTGCTTTTCTACATGGAGAGCTGAACGAACATGTGTACATGACACAGCCTCCTGGATTTGAACAGTCCAAGGACAGAGGACTAGTATGGAAACTGCAGAAGAGCATTTATGGACTGAAACA